>NC_136125.1:347500-1030602 GCF_965212315.1 Lampetra planeri | reverse complement strand
CTCATCAGACTATGGTAGCCAATGAATGGAACGTATCGGGAGGGAGGGGGGGGCGGGGGGGGGGCGAGGCCAAAAGGGTGGGCGACGGACGTGGAAGCGCTTGTGCGCAAGCGGCCAATTACAGCACACGCCAACACAATGGAGAGAGAGGGGGAGGGGGGGTCTGATACACATGATAGACAAAAGAACAAAAATGCCCATGTTTATACCAATGCTGGCTGAACAATGAAGAGAGTATTGTTAAAATAACTGGGGATGTTAACACTCGGTAAAGTACAGTAAAATAGTGCCTGTCAGATAAGATGGTCCAAAAAATTTGTGATTAAGTCTTTTTTGCGTGGTTGATAACATCTTTCCAATGATTACTAAGTTTGTACCCATCATCACGGTTGAAATTATGTCTGTGTTTGTATATTTGTATGGCTTCGTGTACAAACCTTTGATGGTAGCCGGGAAGTTTGCAGAGAACCTTGGCAGAACTGATTCTTCTGCCGTGGCCGATCATTGCTACAACTCGGTGGGCTCTCATGAAATTGTCTTTTCCGAGACCAAGGTTCTCTGCAAACCTCCCGGCTACCATCAAAGGTGTATTAGACCTCCCCTCCTCCTCTCTGCCCATTGTGTTGGCGGGTGCAGTGGCTGGCCGCTTGCGCACAATCGCTCCATTGTGTTGGCGTGTGCAGTAATTGGCCGCTTGCGCACAAGCGCTTCCACGTCCATCGCCCACCCTTTTGGCCTCGCCCCCCCTCCCTCCCGATACGTTCCTTTCATTGGCTACCATAGTCTGATGAGCTCCCCCCTCCCTCTCCCTCCCCCCTCAACTCGCTTTTAAGGGATTACATCTTGAATCATTGCCTCACTTGATACAGCTAATCTGGCTGTGACGGTCCCACCTGATGACGGAGACTTGTGTTGCCTCCGAAACGTCGTGATTTTTGTTTTTATTTTATTTTACTTTCTACGTGACTTTACCGAAAAAACCTAAGAAGAAGATCAGGAAGAGGTGGCAGGATGATGTCACCCCAGACACCAAACGAGGACACTGGAAAGAACCTGCCCAAGACAGGGCAATACGACCAAGAGGCTGTAAGATGTGCCAAGAGGCTGGAGCAGATGGTACATGTAACCATTGTTTCAAATGTGGCCAGCCGGGACACCTGGCCCGTGGATGTCGAGCCTCTCGCCAGCAGCAGGGAAACTGGCTAGGGTTGCTGCAGGGGAACCAGCAGTAACCTACAAACCAGGGTCCCAAGGGTGTCATTACTGTTTATGTGAAAATAATTATGTTGTAAGACTGCAGAAGTGCCAGGGTTGTCACACAGTACAGTACTGCTCTAATACCTGTGTAGTGACATAAGAAGGGAGGGGCTGCTGGGGGCTCTGGGTTCCCAGGTGGGTCCAGACGCTTAAGCCTCTGGGCGCCAGGTGCTGGGTTCCCAGGGGGTCCAGACGCTTAAGCCTCTGGGCGCCAGGCGTTGGGTTCCCAGGCGCTTAAGCCTTTTTGGCGCCGCCAACGGGGGGGGGGGGGGTGGGCTGTGTGTGCTCTGTGGGATGTCTGGTGGCACACACGGCCCCACCCCTCGTTAGACCAGGCATAAAAGGAGAGCTCCCTGGACGATCAGGGCCCAGTTGTAACTCAAGACCCAAGACCCACGACCAGCCATCTGAAGACCCTGGGATGCTGTGAGAGCCAGCGCTGGGACTCTGGAACTCCCGACTCTACGACTTTGTGAGGGCGAGTTCCGGAGTGTAGCCAGAGTAGAGTATCTAGGCTGTGTAGCTAGGCTGTGTACCTAGGCTGTAACAGAGTATCAGGACTGTTGGAGAGTTGGAGTACTGTTGGAGTGTTGTATTGTAATAAAGAAGTTACATCTACAAGTGTCTCCGGAACCCGTTACATTTGGCGTCAGAAGTGGCAATGGAGACAAGAAGTAAGCCACGTACCTTCAGTCCTGACGGCGATGTTGAGGAGCAAGCGGCGACGGGGCAGCCAACTCGGGCCGACAACGACGCCGCACCGCCGGCTGAGCAGTCGTTCACCACACCTGCCGATCCTCCTCCAGTGTCGGGAGCAGCAATGGAGGAAACGCTGCTTCGCCTCACTGAGCTGCTCCACGCCACCGTCTCCATCCTGGACGACATGTGTCGCTCACAGGCGGAGGCAGGAGGGAGAGAGGCGGCGCAGAAGCCGCGCCATCCCGCCGGCTCCAACACAAAGATGGCAGCGGTTCCCGCCGCAAATACATTCGGGTGTGTCGTCACTTCTCCCGGGGGAGCAATGACCGCTGGGAGCAACGTCACTTCCGGGCCCAGCGTGGGCCAACCCGACGAAGCCGCGTCATCAGCGCTACGTCCCTCACCGCCGGGTGACAGCTGGTTGCAACCTAGCAACACCGCGTCATCAGCGCTGCGTCCCTCACCGCCGGGTGACAGCTGTTTGCAACCTAGCAACGCCGCGTCATCAGCGCTGCGTCCCTCACCGCCGAGTGACAGCGCTGGGAATGCGAAGCCAGCTTCAGCCGGGTTGCCAGGCAACGAGCGCTTGGCTCACGTCCAGCAACGCCTGCCGGAACTCAAGGCATTTTCTTCAGAGGGGGGTGAGTGGGCAGCGTTCGAACGCCGGTTCGTCTCTCTTATAGAGACTGGTCGGAGTATGAAGCGCTCCAGGGCCTCCCGGCCATGCTCGACGACGACTCCCTCGCAGCACTCCTTGCGGTGCCACGGGCGAAACGTGCCACGCTCACGGATGCCCTTCATCAGATGCGGCTGATTTATGGACCCCCGTCCGAAGCACGTCACCGCTTCGATGCAAGGAGGAAGAAGGCCTCCGAGTCGGCGATGGGGTACCGCAGCGCGCTGCTGGCCATGGCGCGGGTTGCCTACCCTCGCATGGATGAAGACGCTGTGGAGTCACTCATGCTGCAGAAGCTCATGAGCTTGGCCCGCCAGCTTCGAGTTGCCATGCCGACAGCCGACGACGACGACGACTTCACGTCGCTACGTGCTGCCAGGTGCATCCAAGCACACCTACATTGCGATGAGGACACGACCATCGCCGCCTGCGCAGGCCCACCTGATGCACAAGCCTATGACGTGCATTCGGGGCCTTATCAGGCCTTCGCAGCAACAGAAAATCGCGGATCGTCCAACTGGCGATCCCAGCGAGATCACCACCAGCGGGACCGGCCAATCTCGCGCCAGGACGGGGCGTCCATCGTCTGCCACAACTGTGGCCTTCGGGGCCATGTGGCGTCCGGCTGCCGGGTCCCCCGACGCCGGACTTCAGGACCTCCGGCGCCTCGGCCACCACCGTATCCTCGGCATACCCAGGCGAGTCACGACACCTCGCACTCTCGGCCCCCACTTACAACAAGCACGCACCCTCACACCACACAGGGGGGTCATGCTTCAGAGGAGGGGGATTCGGGCCCATCATTGAACAACCGGCCGCTCGGACCGGGTCAATGGTCCGAGTTGGCCCATAGGGTCGTTGCCACGGCGGCAGGGTCCTCTGCCATAGTGGGTTCCATCGAGGGCGTTGATGTTCGTATGTTGATCGATACGGGTGCGTCGGCAACCATCATTTCAGACATAATTTATAACATTCTGCCCGATACATGCCGTCCCTTGCAGCCAGTTGATGTGCCATGCTATGCCGCAAATGGGGGTTCGTTGGGCATCACCGGACGGATCAATGCTCAGATCAGCATTGCTGACGTCCAATTAGTTGGGCCCATTTTTGTCTCATCAACCCTCGCCGTTCCGTGCCTCCTCGGAACAGATTTCTTGGGGAAGATGCCCATTAAAATTCTCATTAACAAAGGGTGTATTGAGCTCCCCTCCGGCCGACGCATGGCCTTCCTACCCACACCCACTCGGTTGCACTCCGCATCTACGACGGTGCAGGCGTTGGCGGCGTGCACAATTCACATTCCTCCCGGCTCTCAGATGTTAGTTCCCCTCCGGTTTCGTAAACCCCTTGATTACGCCGCGTTCATGGGGGGTGCTGTGATCGGGCCTTCGCGTTCAGCTGAGCGGGTGTCGGACCTCGTGTGTGCACAAACGCTCGTGCGAAGCGACCACGACCCCTTTATCCAGGTCCTTAATGCGGGATTGGAAACGGCCGTTATCTGTCAGGGAATGGTGCTTGCTCATGCGACGCCAGCCCCGCCAGAAGATGTGATCGTGGGTCACGTAGGGGGCGAGTCCTCTTCCGTTGCCAAGCCAGGTCCTGACACAGGATGGCTTGACGCGCTTTGCTCCACTTCTGCCGATTTGTCACCATTACAGCATGCTAAATTACGCACGCTGCTGAGCGATTTCGCCAACGTTTTCAGTCAAAGCAAATTCGACATTGGCTGCACTAAATTGCTAAGCCACCACATCGACACGGGTGATGCCGCTCCAATTCGTCAAAACCCATTCCGGTTGAGCCCGGCCGAAAAGGAACATGTACGGGTGGCCGTCAACGATATGTTGGCGGCCGATGTCATTGCGCCATCAAATAGCCCATGGGGGGCGCCAATCGTTCTTGTTAAGAAGCACGACGGGAGCCTCCGCTTTTGTGTTGACTTCAGGAAACTTAATAAGATTTCCTTGGCCGACGCCTACCAGCTTCCCAGGATGGACGAGTCGCTCGATGCCTTAGCAGGTGCGCACTACTTCTCCACCTTGGATCTCCTCTCGGGGTTTTGGCAGCTACCCCTTGATGACGCATCCAAACCAAAGACGGCCTTTCGCACGCCGCAGGGACTGTTCCAATTCAACAGACTTCCCATGGGTCTTCACTCGGACCCCGGCGACGTTCCAGCGCCTGATGGAGCTGGTCCTCGCTGGGCTCCAGTGGGATTCTTTCCTAATCTACCTCGACGATGTAATCGTGTTCAGCAAAACTTTTGATGAACACCTCACGCGATTGAAGGCAGTTTTCCTTAAAATGCGAGCGGCTAACCTCAAATTCAAACCGCAAAAGTGCCACCTCATGAGGGATTTGGTTCGTTATTTGGGCCATATTGTCAGCCGCTCGGGAATTGCCACGGACCCCGAAAAGACAAATTGCGTGCGCTCATGGCCAACTCCTACCTCTGTTGGGGAGGTGCGGAGTTTTATCGGCTTCGCCTCATATTATCGACGATTTGTTGCGGGATTCGCATCCATCGCGAAGCCCCTCCACACATTAACGGCCAAAGGGGTCAAATTCCGCTGGGGAGAGTTAGAACAGGCATCGTTCAATGCCGTCCGAAAAGCACTGGTCGATGCTCCTACCCTGTCTTATCCAGATTTTACCACTCCGTTCATTCTGGATACAGACGCCAGCAACACCGGAATTGGAGGGGTGCTGTCGCAAATTGTCAATGGAGTGGAGCGCGTCGTCGCCTATGGCAGCAGGGTGCTGTCACCCGCGGAGCAACGTTACTGCGTGACGCGCCGCAAATTGCTTGCTATCGTTTTTTTCATAAAGCAGTACAGGCCATACGTGTATGGCAGGCATTTCACAGTACGCTCCGACCACGCGGCGCTACAATACGCCTTGCGAGTGGACCAACCATCTGGACAGCTCTCGCGTTGGCTCGAGATCCTCCAGGACTTTGCGTTCACTGTCATTTACCGCAAGGGGATTCAACACGGGAACGCCGACGGGTTGTCGCGACTGCCGAACAATGGGCGCTGTGCTTGTTTTTTGGGTGCGGGGCGTTGTAGGCAGCCTGACGGGGTACCGCCCCCATCCCTTGCGGCCGCGGCCGGGGATGGGGTCGGGGACCACGGGGCTCCCTCCACCCAAGTTCCGCAGGACGCATTGCTGGGCCTCGGGTTGGACGACTGGGGACGTCTTCAGATGGAAGACGTCTCCCTCCTCAAATTGAGACGCCGCGCTAGGGATGCCGAGGGTCACAGGGGGCAGGGGGGCCCTGTATCATCATCCGGGAAGGCGTCCTCATGCATTGGGATGGGGGGTCCCAATCCCACACATTGGTGGTGCCCACCTCCCTGCGGGGGCGACTTATGTGGGAAACCCACAGTCGCCTTTTGCACTTGGGTGTTCAGAAAACACTAGCTAAAATCCAATTAGAATTTTTCTGGCCGGGCATGGCAAACGATGTGGCTGACCTTGTGCAAGGTTGCACGGAATGTGCACGGCGGAAACCACCTGCTAGGCCGTCCTGCCCGCCGCTCCAATCCATTAAAGTTTCCCGGGTCAATGAGATCGTCGCATTGGATATTTTGGGTCCGTTTTCCGCTACTCCTCGGGGTAGTAAGTACCTTTTGGTTGGGGTCGAATATTTTACCCGATGGGCCATGGCCTGGCCACTCCCCAACCAGTCTGCAGCAGACATTACGGAGGCCTTTTTCCAGGGCTACGTCCTGGACAAGGGTGCTCCCGAACGCCTGCTGACCGACCAAGGAAAAAATTTCTCTTCCACCCTGTTGCGGGATGTGTGCAACCTGCTAGGGACACACAAAATTCGCACCTCGCCATATCACCCCCAGACTGACGGTATGGTCGAGCGATTACATAGGACACTTACCTCCATGCTATTCCACCAGGTGTCTGAGTCACAGACTGATTGGGATCTCCACATACCTGGTGTTTTGGCCGCCTATAGAATGGCGCCCCATGCTGCCACGGGGTACTCGCCATTCTATCTTATGTATGGTAGGGAGGTTTGCCCCCAAATCGACGTACAATTGCACATTAAACAGCCCGCACCTAAGGCTAAGATTGCCGACCACATCCGTGCAAATGTGCGTCGTCTCGTGGATGCCCGGGAGGCTGCTCAAAATAACTCAGAAGCCCGTCAGCTTGCCAACGAGCGGTTGCGGAATCTCCGCACATCCCGCCACGTTTGGGTAGAAGGGGACCGCGCCTGGCTCCACTGCCCGCAGGTACCATTGGCTACTTCCTCAAAACTGCTTAAGCCTTGGAGAGGCCCGGTTGTTATTATTCGCGTTCTCCGCCCGCAGAGTGTCAGGATCCAGCATGGCAAGCAACGTTGGTTCGTGCACCCGTCACGTCTAAAACCTTACATTCAACCCTACACACCTCCTTCACTTCTCCGGGGCCGAGAGCGCGACATGTCTGACGAGCCGCGCCGCGATGATGCTGCTTCTAACTCTCGGGCAGGTCCCGCTGTCCCGCCCTCAGGTGCCTTGGGAATGAAATCCGCCACGGCCGACCCAGCGGGAACAAGCTTGCCCGCGGGATCAGCGACCCAGGAAACAAGCGCAACAGCGGGTCGTCGGTCCCCTCCCCCCTCCGTCGCGACCGATGGACCTGCCACTCGGACTCGCTCAAAACTCAAACGATTTTCATGACCCCCGCCCACGAACTCTCGTCCCAACGCGACGCAACTCACCTTGCCATCATGTATAGTGGGCGATTGGGGCGTGCGTTCATCCTGCATATATGTGTTTATACAGTGTTGTTCTGCATCGGTGACCACAGGAGTGGGAGAGGTGCTTTCTTCTCATTTTTTTCTTGATTTGTCACACACTCATTCTGATGGTTAACAAATAATTTATTGTACAATTGTATTTTTTTTGACAGCCGGGTCGGCTGGAGGCTACGTAGAGGGGGGTAATGTAGTGACATAAGAAGGGAGGGGCTGCTGGGGGCCCTGGGTTCCCAGGTGGGTCCAGACGCTTAAGCCTCTGGGCGCCAGGCGCTGGGTTCCCAGGGGGTCCAGACGCTTAAGCCTCTGGGCGCCAGGCGTTGGGTTCCCAGGCGCTTAAGCCTTTTTGGCGCCGCCAACGGGGGGGGGGGGGCTGTGTGTGCTCTGTGGGATGTCTGGTGGCACACACGGCCCCACCCCTCGTTAGACCAGGCATAAAAGGAGAGCTCCCTGGACGATCAGGGCCCAGTTGTAACTCAAGACCCAAGACCCACGACCAGCCATCTGAAGACCCTGGGATGCTGTGAGAGCCAGCGCTGGGACTCTGGAACTCCCGACTCTACGACCTTGTGAGGGCGAGTTCTGGAGCGTAGCCAGAGTAGAGAATATAGGCTGTGTAGCTAGGCTGTGTACCTAGGCTGTAACATAGTATCAGGACTGTTGGAGAGTTGGAGTACTGTTGGAGTGTTGTATTGTAATAAAGAAGTTACATCTACAAGTGTCTCCGGAACCCGTTACACCTGCCAAAAACAACACTGGCAAGAGCACAAGGTACTCTGCAGAGCAATCAACACATTACAGAAGAAAACAGAATGTCAAAAGACACCAGAGTGGAGGAACCCAAATATGGGCAAGGTTAGCTTTCTCAGGCCTAAATGCAACAACAGACTGTTAAAGTTAATTGGGAAAAGATGCATGGTGAAGTGTTTACTGGATCACGTATCAACCTCTGCCCTCTGGGACACAGGAGCTCAAGCCAGTGTTATAAATGAAGCATGGCGAAATAAGCATCTACCTAAGTCAATAGTGAGACCAGTTCAAGAGCTCTTGGGGACTGGTACACTTACTGGAATGGCAGTTAACCAAACAGAAATACCATTCACAGGCTGGATAGAGGTGGCATTCAGATTGAACAGTAATATGGGGATCAATCAGCGCTTTCTCATTCCAATGCTGGTATCCAGTGACCCCAGGGTTGCAGAAGATCTCATTATTGGTTTTAATGGCATCGAGGATGTCATCAATGGGCTGGTGGAAGGAGGAGAGGGAGAGACAATTGCGGACCCCATTAAAGTGGGGGTGGTGGGTGAGGCTGTCTCCATCACTCCAGGAGACAAAAACGTCCTCATCCACCTGTTGTCTTCTGGCAACCGGGACAGTGATGGTGGGGCAGTCAATACAGGCAAACAGAGAGTGGTGCTACCACCAGGTCAAGCCACAATGGTTCGAAGTCGTGATCATTTGGGACAGCTGGGGGAAGATGAAGTGATGCTGTTTGTCCCTGAAGAGAAGCCCCAATGGCCAGATGGTTTAAACATCAACGAGGTCCTGGTGACACCTGTTGTCTTCTGGCAACCGGGACAGTGATGGTGGGGCAGTCAATACAGGCAAACAGAGAGTGGTGCTACCACCAGGTCAAGCCACAATGGTTCGAAGTCGTGCTCATTTGGGACAGCTGGGGGAAGATGAAGTGATGCTGTTTGTCCCTGAAGAGAAGCCCCAATGGCCAGATGGTTTAAACATCAACGAGGTCCTGGTGACACTGAGTAGAGGCAACTCATCCTGCATACCAATCTCAGTGATGAACACAACCAAACACAGCATCACACTTGATCAGCGGGTCACCCTAGGACAATTACAGCCGATTCAATCTGTGTATCCTGCAGCAGTAAGACCTGTGGCGTATGACCTAGGCAAGGGGTATCCTGAGGACAGCAAGGCCCGCGGAGCCGAGGGCGGCAAGGCCCGCGGGGCCGAGGTGCAGCCCAAGGATGAGGTGAGGGCCAAGGCGCAGAAGGTCAAGAAGAAGGTTCTGCGCAGGGCGTACGGGGTGCGCCACCGCAAGGTGCACACCTTCCCAACATTATGCAGGCCTCACATGCTGTGGCTGCAGCTGCAACCCAAGTACCCGGGCAAGAGCACACCTACGCGCAACAAGATGGGCCACTACGCCACCATCAAGTTCCTGCTGATGACAGAGCTGGCGGTGAAGAAGAAGCCCTACAACATGCGTGATCAAGACAATATATAAGCTGTGGTCATATAGTTGTTAGTTGTGTAATGTGAGGGTATATGCGGGTGGTTGATTGATCACACCTCGTACCGATGATTGGCTCTATCGGTCCTGGCCCAGAGCCAATGGGGGGAGGTCTAGGGGCGTGGCCCTGACGTAATGGGAAGGTGACATCTGGGAGGAGATGATTGGATATGCTGGCTTTAGCCACAGCCAATGGGGGGACGAGTCAGGGGCGTGGTCGTGGGATCGTACTATGGAATCTATAAGATTCCATGGAGGTTAACCAGGACTGGTGGAAAGGTACCACGTGACCCCGGTATTAAAAGGGGTGGAGACGGGCAACACGTGGTCAGATCTGGAACGAACGAAGGGCGAGGCCACGCAGGAGCCGGGGTCCAGGCCTGCCACGTGGCAGCAAGAGTATCTCTCTCTCCCTCTCACGCTGTCTGTTAACAGCGTGAAGGAGTAAGACAGTAGTGGAATTTATATGAAGAGAGTTGTGAACTGAAGACAAATAAAGACCCTGATTTCAGAAGTCGCTTCCACGACCTTTATTACATATGTGTACAGTATACGTACTGTATATCACCATTGTACAGCTTACTACTTTACATGTGTTCTATTCTCAATAGCATTGTAAGTAGTCATATTCTGGTTACATGGGCATGGTTATAGACTAAACAGAATTAGAGTTAGAGAATTACAATGACAGTAGGTAATTACAGTGCGTCATCCCTTTACCATGCACAGTGCTAAAACCCCTCTAATTGCATATATCACAAACGAACAATTCAAAGCCAAGCTTAACATCTAGAACAAGTCTAGAAGAAGTCTAGAACATTTACATAACGATCAAAATCAACCTTTGGGTCCTTTACCTGTAGAATGCAACAGCACGTGTGTTACAACCAGCATTGCTCCCGAGTCGCCATTAACCATGTGACTGGTATATCTGCGCGGTCATTCAATAACCCTGCCAGCCACCGACAGGCCCGACTCAGTTATCACATGCTGCTGTACACACATGCATTGATGCACTGCATAGCACATCAGGACTTTCACAGAACCACACTTTACTCCCTTGCTGCACAAGGATATAATTAAAAGAGTGATCCATTTATAATGTGCCACATGGAGCTCATTTAGCACCCATTATCAGAGTGGGGATATGTGGGTATGGGATGAATGTTCTACCACATTCCAGGTTACTCCTCTTATCCACGTGAATGTGTGGATAACAAATACACTTACATACATCTAAGAGGTTACTTTTAGATTCTCAGTCACTCTTGCTACCTACACCACGGAGTAATGTTATTGTTTAACTGTGCATCATCTATATCTCGCAAATGGATATTTAGATTATGTATTGTGTTGTTTTATGTTGAACTCGGACCCATATTTCACAGAGAGGGTAGTTGCCTACAAACACGTTGCATTAGCATTGGATTAAGCGAATCACAATGAATGTCGTAACCGGTCCAGAGTTTGATTATACTATACCAATGCTGTTGGGAAAAAATCACTTTGACAAGACTGTATGGCCGATGGGACATCTAATAAAATGATTTAGTGCGATGTGGAGAGATGGATATGCGGATGAGGCTGGCTGTCTGAGTATTTGTTTTGTGAATTCCCTGGAACAAAACTTTGATTCCCCTCTGCCATCGGGGGCTTCATATTGGAAGACCTGCAGTGTTTAGAGAACATGTAAACACGTGACGATACACAGCGTCTCATACTCCAATGTCGTAGCGTAGAACCCTGCTTGCCGTCCTGCCTCCTCTAGGCATCTTACTGCTCTGCAGGCACCGTCTTTGTGTGATCCACCGACTGCATCCGCAGGTGGCGATTGGCTACAGGAGTGAACCCAAGCGATCGTGTAACATAAAATACGTTGCATTTTACCGCACGGGTGTGCAATACAAACGAATCGACGTGTCTCACGCGCTATTAATATTGCAGCATGTGCGTTCATGCAAGCCATGCATGCTAATAACGTGTGACTGATAATTTACTCTTTACAAATGTTGTATGTGGAAGGGGGTTAATTTATATTAAAGACCAATTTGTTTTTGTTTGTAGGGAAGAACAATGTCTTACCAGAAGACAGGTTTAAATTATGACAAATGTAATAAGAAACTCCAATTTAAAATCATTATTAACATGAAATAGATTTTTTTTAGGTAATTGATCATATTTAGCTTTACAAACTCTTAAATTAGGAGCCAGGCAAATGTTATCATTTGTTGCATTGTTTTTGCTACATACATACAAAGCCTGCAAAGTACAAATATTACCTAAAATGCAACGCTGTTGCCGGCACTGGTGGACACAGTAACGATCGTCTGTCCCGATTTATCTTCGACTTCAGATCGCTTCTCATGAAGAGTCTTGAGGAGCAGGGGCGGTTGACCCGGAGGAATGACGTCCAGACTAACCAGAGAGCGGCAGTTTCGAGAGGTAACATGGCCCGGGAGGTCCATCCGCCGTGGGAGATGGAGCAGTGAAATCAGCTCGTGTACAGTTCAGGCAGGCGCTCGATGGTTTGTTGCGAAGCAAAAACCGTGAGAGATTGGCGATAGCTTTGGGGAGACCTTCATCCGGCAGCAGATAGGCCGCAAACTCACAAGATATGCTCGAGATATAACACTGGTCAACAACAACAAATTTATGGCCTGGACTTTTGCAGCTGTTTTAGACTAATTTCAGGGATCATCTTCTTGTTTTTTTCGGTAAAGTCACGTAGAAGGGAAATAATAAAATAATAAAAAAGAAAACATGATAAAATAATTCTCACGACGTTTCGGCCACAATGCAAGCAGCCATCCTCAGGTGAAGAATGAAACACCACCAAGCTTGGAGCGTATATTTAAGCTGGGTTGGAGGGGGAAGAAGAGCGCCTTGACAAAGAATTTGCATATCAAGAGGAATTTAGCATATTTATGGAAAATGCGTAGGAGGTGGGCGGGGGGGTTTTCAAAGTCATATTATACCCGTGCATTATGCAGGATTAGCAGCATCAAAGGGAGGGGATGGGGGTAGAATTAACAAAGGGAAGGAATGTTAATAGTATGTAGCTGCAGTTACTAAACAACCACGTAAAAAACTAAAGTATAAATTACATAGTATCATCAGTATACTAAATATACTCTCCAATAAGCTGAGCTACTAACAGTAAGTAATACATTACAATTCTATGTCGCAAAAATATAATATGCTTCCAGCGAAACTTTTTTTGCTCTTACATCACACGGGTCTACCCCGTACTATATACTACCATAGACAAACCCAACATTAAATTATATACTGTATTACTATACACCACTCTATACCTTCGACTATAATATTACCCTAAGTATTATTCTACCCACCCTACTATATACCACACTGCTGTATATTCACTATACAATTATGATACTGTATATTATCTTATACATTGTATTAAACATTACAATTTCAAACTATTTATACAATCTGCTATACACTATACCATTGACCGTCGTGTGAAAGATACTAAGAGGAAGCAACGAAATATGTCAATGGGAGAGTGGTGGTGGGAGACTTGCAGCGGAGCAAGAATCCATTCCCTGTGGAGAATACAAGATATATAGTCAATGCCAGTGAGTGGACTGCGGTCTGAATGTCACCGTAAACGTGAACACAATCATCTTCTTGGTTCTTTCGGTAAAGTCATGTAGAAGGAAAATAATAAAATAATGAAAATAAAACATAATAAAATAAAATAATTCTCACGACGTTTCGGCCACAACGCAAGCAGCCGTCTTCAGGTGGAGAACAGGTCTGTCGAGAAGGCAGAATCTGAATGGCACGCCACAGGCTGGGATTGACTATTTATGCTGGGATGGAGGGGCGAAGAGCGTCTTGACAAAATAATTTGCATATCAAGAGGAATTTAGCATATTTATGGGAAATGCAGATATGCGATTAGTACTACTTGTGAAATGCGTAGGAGGTTTGGCGAGGGGTTTAAAGTCATTATGCCCATGCATTATGCAGGATTAGCAGTATCAAAGGGAGGGAGTAAGGTTAGAATTAATAAAGGGAAGGAATGTTAATAATATGGCGCCGCAGCAACTAATATGCTTATAGACTATACATTGTAATATTACACTATGTATTATTCTACCCACCTAACTGTATACCACACTGCTGTATATTCACTATACAATTACGATACTATATATTACCTTATACATTGTATTAACCATTACATTTTAATACTATTTATTATTGTACAATATGCTATACACTATACCATTGATCGTCGCGTGAAAGGTACTAAGAGGAAGCAACGAAATATGTCAATGGGAGAGTGGTGTTGTAAGCTCGCAGCGGAGCAAAGAATCCATTCCCTGCGGAGAATACAAGTCAATGTCAGTGAGTGGACTGCGGTCTGAAAGTCACCGTAAACGTGAACACAATCAGTTAAGATCCGAAATGGTTTATTACATCCTTCCAATGATTGCTGAGCCAGAATCCATCTTCTCGGTTGAAATTGTCTCTGTGTTTGTATATGTGAATCGCCTCATGGACGAATCTCTCATGGTAGCCTGATGGCTTGCAGAGAACCTCTGTCTTGGAGAAGTCAATATCATGTTAGCCCACTGAATTGTAACAGTGATCTGCCACAGCTGAGGTGTTTGTCCTCCCGTGTTTCAAGTCTGCTTCATGTTCACGTAGTATATAGTACGGGGTAGACCCGTGTGATGTAAGAGAAAAAAAGTTTAGCTGGAAGCATATTATATTTTTTGCGACATACAATTGTAATGTATTACTTACTGTTAGTAGCTCAGCTTATTGGAGAGTATATTTAGTATACTGATGATACTATGTAGTTTATACTTTAGTTTTTTACGTGGTTGTTTAGTAACTGCAGCTACATACTATTAACACTCCTTCCCTTTGTTAATGCTTATTTTGTCAAGGCGCTCTTCTTCCCCCTCCAACCCAGCTTAAATATACGCTCCAAGCTTGGTGGTGTTTCATTCTTCACGTGAGGACGGCTGCTTGCGTTGTGGCCGAAACGTCGTGAGAATAATTTAATTATGTTTTATTATTTATTATTTTATTATTTCCCTTCTACGTGACTTTACCGAAAAAACCAAGAATATGAATCCCTGCAGTCACGAAAGCTTTAAATCGAAATTTAATTTCAGGGTGCTGATTCCAAATCTGATCTCAGATTTGCTCTATCACATCTCATTTTTATGCTATCGGCATACCCCATTTTCATTGATTTTACCCGAAATTAACTCTGTCACTTATGATTGCAAGTTGTTGCAAGTCAGTGACTGCTTTAGTGTTAAAATATGGTGCTGTATTTTTAGGATAGTGTGTTTATAATATCATTTTATGTAGATATCCACATTTATTTAATATTTTTCTTCTGCAGGGCGTGATCTAACAATGGCTACAACATCCAAAATAAGGAAATGCAGTAATGACCCAGATATCTTCTGCTACATCTGTGGCAGCTTCACTTTGCAAGATCAAAGGCACAACATCAATACCTTTGGCAAGAAGGTTTATCTTGCCTACTTTAAAGTACGACTTGGAGACCAAAACAAAAATTGGGCTCCTCACAAAGTGTGTAAACCCTGTGTTAAAACTTTGCGATCATGGTCTAAAGGAAATAATGCTAAGCTGAAGTTTGGTGTGCCAATGGTTTGGAGAGAACCTACAAACCATTTGGATAACTGCTTCTTTTGCCTTGTCAATGTAAAAGGTTTCAATAAGAAAAACAAACAACACTTACAATACCCAGATATCCCATCTGCCAGACGACCAGTTGAGCACTGTGAGGAAATACCTGTGCCTGTATTTACTGAGCTACCAGAGATTGATGTTGAATCCCTCAGTTTACCTTCTTCTACAGATGATGATGATGATGCTCAGATCGAATATACGCCATCTGATGCAGATTGTGATCAAATGGCTCTGTTTAGTTAGCCTGAATTGAATGATCTTGTAAGAGATTTGTATTTGCCAAAGCAGTCTGCTGAATTGTTGGCTTCCAGGCTGCAAGAAAAAGGACTACTCAGACCTGGCACTAGTGTCTCCTTTTATCGTAACAGAGAAGCAGCACTGCGAAAGTACTTCCATTCAGATGGTCAACTTGTTTATTGTAATGATGTTGAAGGGCTTCTTTTCAATATGGGACTGCCCGCATATGATTCAAGCGAATGGAGATATTTTATTGACAGTAGTAAAAGGAGTTTGAAATGTGTGTTACATCACAACAGAAATATATATGATTCAATCCCAATAGGACACTCTGTAAAAATGAATGAAGAGTATGCCAACATCAAGATTGTTCTGGATAGATTGGAATACCATGTTCATAGATGGCTAATTTGTGTTGATTTGAATATCGTTAATTTTCTGCTGGGTCAGCAAGGATGTCACACCAAATACCCTTATTTCCTGTGCTACTGGGACAGTAGGGCTACATTAGAACACTGGGTTAAAAAGAACTGGCCACCAAGAATGTTTGACGCCTGGTGACAAGAACATCAAGAATGAGATCTGGTTGATAGGAATAAAATTGTATTTCCCCCACTGCACATAAAACGTGGGTTAATGAAGCAATTCGTCAAAGCTCTTGATCACACTGGAGACCGCTTCAGCTATATATGTTCAACCTTTTCAAGTCTCAGTGCCGAGAAGAAAAAGGCAGGAATATTTGATGGCCCCCAAATAAGAACACTCATCAGGAATCCACACTTTGTTACAACAATGACTGCGGCAGAGGCTAGAGCTTGGAATGCATTCTCTGATGTGGTGCGGAATTTCCTTGGGAACAGGAAAGCGGACAACTATCGAGAAATTGTGGAGGAGCTGCTCTTGAGTTTCCAAGCACTTGGATGTAGGATGAGCATCAATGTTAACTACTTACATAGTCACTTGGCCCAGTTTCCCGAGAACATGGGTCACGTGAGCGAAGAGTAAGGTGAACGCTTTAATCAAGACATTAAAGTTATGGAAGAACGTTACCAAGGCCGATGGGACTCAAACATGATGGCAGATTACTGCTGGTCCTTGATGAGAGACATTCCACAAGCTGTACATCGGAGATCGTCAAAGAAGAGGTCGTTTATGCAGATGTAACATCGCTATTGTGAATGACCTTTTTGTACATATTTTTCTTATCTTCACAATTAAATTTTTACATGGTAATATGCATTCACTCACATTGATATGCAGTCACTCTCACAACTTTGTGCAACAGCTCATTATGTTTGTTTCATTATTTTTGTATTTTGTATCTTATCTTATTCTTGTATGGATGTCTGTTTAGCTATTCGTATATGAGCATAAATTTGCTGTTTTTTTTATTGAAAATGCAATATTTGATATCTCTAAAACTTGATGTGAATTACAAAAACTGATGCCAGATTTCGAATCAGCACCCCAAAATTACCTTAAAACCGTTGGAATACCTTATGCCAGAAAAAGTGTGTTGACCAGTGTAATGATTCACGCCCCGGTATTTTTGATTTTTGGTTTCACACTGTAGGGATTGGGTACACGGAGTGCAGCGTGTACACGGAGTTCAGCGTGTACACGGAGTGCAGCGTGTACACGGGGTGCAGCGTGTACACGGAGTGCAGCGTGTACACGAGACGCCTCGTACAAACGCGGCACTCCATCATATGTACGCTGAGCTAGTGCAGGCTCGTTCCACATTGGTGATATACTCCGTGTACATTACACGATTAACCCATGATAGAGTGGAGCTTTGCACTTAGCGAACTCAATCCAATCTAAATGCAAGCTCTTCATCCTGTAAGTGCAACGAGATCAACATTTTATAATGTGTTGCTGTTATATTAACCTACTTTGAATCAATTTATGTTTTCACTTAAGTCGTTTTTCTGAAATGCAATTAATGAAATTGATTTTGTACCTTCTAAAAGCTACATTTTAGCTTGCAGTGTTATTTTCAAGACTACTCTATAACGACCCAGGTCGCATCACAATGCTATGCATAACTGCCACTTCCTGGCAGAATGACGGCGATGTTCGAACAACATTCGAAAACTGCTACGAAACTCGATTAAACCTTTTTTTTTATTTTACACGGTGAGACCCACCCAGCTACACGGCTATTTTTCGGAATCGACTGGCCACAAACTACAGCTCCACGAATTGGCTTATCACGTGGACATTTATCGCGGCCAAAATGCAAAGGCTTGTCATAACGTGCAGCCGATTCCTCAAAATGAACGTATATTACCGCTGTTGTGGAACACCAAGCACAGTAGTGCTTAAAATTCAACAGTAATGCGGTGGTGATGTTCTGATATATTGATTTCATTGTTAGCCGTGAATACAATATGCTGTACAGCCATTCATTCCAGCAACAGCCTTTGATCTGAGTGATGGCGCTGTTCCCGCTCACATTCGTTGGATCGCTGGCCACAAAGCACATCAGTGGCACCTCGTCCGTGGGCTCCCCTAGGTCTGGGGTCGGCAACCTGCGGCTCCTTAAGGACTGCTCCTTCCTGACGTTATTTATTAAGGATCACCACCGTCTCGTATTCACGTGCTTTCCGTTTCTTGAAATATTGAGGTTTTTTTACAAAAAAAATACTCTTCTTGTTATTCTGCTTGGCGACCCCTGCCCTATGTCGAGTCAACACTCTTCTTGGTTCTTTCGGTAAAGTCACGTAGAAGGGAAGTAATAAAATAATAAAAATAAAACATAATAAAATAATTCTCACGATGTTTCGGCCACAACGCAAGCAGCCGTCCTCAGGTGAAAACCAGGTCTGTCGGGGAGACAGCGTCTGAATGAAACAGCACACGAGCTTGGAGCATATACATAAGCTGGGTTGGGAGGGGGGAAAGGGCGCTTCGACAAAATAATTTGCATATCAAGAGGAATTTAGCATATTTATGGGAAATGCAGGAATGTGATTAGTACTACATATGTAATAAAGGACTCTTTCACTGGGTCTGTCTCCGTTGTCCTTTATTGTGGTTCGTACAACTTTGCCCGCATGGCGTCTCGCTCAGAGTCTCCTCCGTCTCCCGCTCGGCAGCCCCACTGCTGCCGTCGCTCCTGCAGACTTGCTGCTGGCTCACTATGCAGCCCCGCTGCTGGCTCTTCACTCAGCCTCTCTGCCCCCGACCTGCAGCCCCACGGCTGCTCTCTATGCAGCCCCGCTGCTGGCTCTCCGTCTCCTCCGTGCACGGACACCGCTGGCCAACGGTGCCGAGTCCCGACCTGTGGCGATCACGCCACTTTCCACCTCCTGCCCTGCGTGGCCTCCTCCTGTCTTTATTCCCACACTCTCCTCCAGCCCTTCCGGTTCCTGCCCTTAAAAGCTCTCCCTCTCCCCACGTGACCCAACTCCTCCCACCTGTTACGTCATATCCGCGAGGCCGTTTACGCTCGCATTACACCACCCTCCCCCGTAGAGAAAATTCCAGCCGTCCTCGGCTGAAACAGAACAAGTAATGCGAGCGACCACCAACCATCAGCCGTGAACAGACAACGGAAAATACAACGAATATAACAATAACAACAAGAACGAGAACAACAATCACCGAAAAGAAAGGGATTTCGAACACGTGCGGGTCGCCGGCCCGTCCTGGACGAGTGGTGGCCCCCCTGCAGACCGAGAACGCGACGGGATTTTAGGAGCGACAGGATCAAAACCGCCTGTCGCTATTGGAGGCCCGCCAACGCCAAGGTCCCGTTCCCCCGAAGGACCAGAGTCCGGGGTGTCCCGCAACCGTGTCTGCGGTGGGGTTGGAGGGGCGGCGGGGTCAGGTGTCCCCGCAGCCGTGGTAGGCCCACCCAGAGCAGAGTCCGCTGCCTCCTGCAGTGTCACGGCCGGTTTGTCTGTAAAAGACACGACAGGTGCTCTTGCAGGGTCAACAGGCACAGGCAAGGGTGCGTCGGCGGCAACAGACACCGGCAAGGCAACATCAGGAGATGACGCATCCATTCGAGGGGCCACGTATGGTTTCAAGCGAGACGTATGGACGTACCTGCGCCGAGATCCGAACCGAACGCGCACGGACTGCGGGTTAGGAACCTCAATGAGCCTAACAGGCCCCTGCCATGGTTTATGCAATTTAGGGGAGGTTCCTGCTCGCACCTGCGGGCAATGCAACCAAGCCATGTCCCCCACCTTCCAGGGGCACTTCCCCTTCGAGCGTCGAGCGCAACGTTCGTTTAGGGCCTGGGTTTTGGCAGTAGCCACTCAGGCCCCCTCCTACGCCTCAGCGACACGGCGAACGGCGTCCTGAATGTAATCGGGGAGAGGCTTAGTAGGTCCTCTCACTCCCGTTCCCAACTGCACATCCATTGGCGGCACGTTTTCGCGACCGTACATGAGAAAAAACGGAGAATATCCTGTGGACGCGTGAGGCGTCATCCGGTATGCCGAGAGTACCCCAGGGATGTGCAAATCCCAGTCAGCTTGCTTCTCATTAACCGTGTGACACAGCATGGCTGACAGCGTCCGATTTAGTCGTTCCACTATGCCATCCGTCTGCAGGTGGTAGGAGGATGTCCGGATCTTTTTGGTCCCCAGAGCAGCGCACACCTCCCCCAACAATTTAGAAGAAAAATTCCGGCCCTGATCCGTGAGCAGCCTCTCCGGCGCCCCTTTGTCCATGACATATCCAAATAGAAAGGCGTCCGTAATGGACGCCGCCGACTGGTCGGGCAAGGGCCAGGCCATCGGCCAGCGGGAGAGATACTCCACCCCAACTAGCAAGTATTTATTACCCTTAGCGGATGGCGGGAAGGGTCCCAAAATATCCAACGCCACCAACTCGTTAACTCGAGACACTTGAGTAGACTGTATCGGCGGCACATATGGGTGTTTAGGCGGCTTCCGCCGGGCACACTCGGGACATGCGCGAACGTGCCCGACGACATCCGTCGTCATGCCGTGCCAGAAGTAGTCTCGCTGCAACGTCAACAAGGTTTTCTGCACCCCCAGGTGTAATAGCGTGTCGCAATGCAGAGTCCTAATCAATTCGTACCGTAACGACGACGGTACAACCAGACGCCAGCGAACATGTAACCCCTCCCTCCACATCAGCAGTTCGTCACGGAGAGCGGCCCCCGGCGTCCCCCCGGAAACCAGTCCCCCCCCTCCCTTTGCAGCCCGACTCCGCAGGGTCCCCAACGAGTCGTCAAGCATTTGCTCACGAATCCACACTGCTCGTGGAAGGTTCAGAACCCCATCGGCCGGTCCCGGGCACACTGGAACCTCAGGCACCTCGACCGCTAACGCAATAGGCCGAGGGAGCTGCTGGGTCGGCGTACACCTATGCGTCCCCGACGCGCAAGCGCAAGGGGATCCTTGCAGTAACCTGGAGAGCGCGTCTGCATTCGCGTGACGCGCCCCCTTCCGATGTTGAATTTGGAAGGAAAACTCCTGCAGAGTGTCCATCCATCGTTCCAGCTGGCCAGAAGGTTGGTCTACCCTCAGAGCATATTGTAAAGCCGCATGATCCGTGCGCACAATAAACGAATGGCCGTAGAGATACGGCCGACATTGGCGGAGAAAATAGACAATGGCCAAAAGTTCACGGCGAGTGACGCAGTAGCGGGTTTCCGCGGGGGACAAGACGCGGCTACCGTACGCCACCACGCGTTCCACACCACCTTTGGACTGTGACAGCACGGCCCCAATGCCCGTGTCACTCGCGTCCGTGTCCAGAATGAAAGGGTGATCAAAATCGGGATAGTCCAATGTTGGCGCCATTGCCAAACGATCGCGCAGGCCCTTAAACGCCGCCTCCTCTGGCGGTCCCCAAATTAATTTCCGTCCTTTACCCGTAAGGAGGTGCAGAGGCATCGCGATCGTTGCAAAATTGGGAACAAACCTACGGTAATATGAGGCAAACCCCAAGAAGCGACGCACATCCCCCACCGTGGCCGGGGTTGGCCAGTTGCAGACGCACGCCGTCTTCTCCGGATCCGTGGAAACCCCGTCGGCACTGACTATATGTCCCAAATAGCACACGGACCGTTGCAATAGGTGACATTTCTTAGGTGTAAATTTCAGATTGGCGGAGCTCATTCTGGCGAACACCGCCTCCAGTCTCTGTAGATGTTCGTCAAATGTGCGGCTAAAGACGATGATATCGTCTAAATATATCAGACATGTCTCCCACTGCAACCCCGTTAATACCAGCTCCATCAACCTCTGAAATGTGGCGGGGGCAGCATTCAACCGCATCGGAAGACAATTAAATTGAAATAGACCCTGCGGCATACGGACAGCGGTCTTTTCCCGTGAGGACTCATCGAGGGGAAGCTACCAGAATCCCGAAGAGAGATCCAGCGTTGAAAAGAACTTCGCCCCCGACAAGGCATCGAGGGAATCATCCATACGTGGCAGGGGGTACGCATCCGCCACGGACACTTTGTTTAATTTGCGAAAATCGACGCAAAATCGCAATTTGCCGTCTTTCTTTTTGACAAAGACTACAGGCGCGCCCCATGGGCTGTTAGACGGAGATATTATGTCCGCAGCCAGCATGTCATCCACTGCTCCACGAACATGGTCTCGCTCCGCCGGGCTCATCCGATGCGAGTTCAACCGAATCGGAGCAGCGTCCCCCGTGTCAATATGATGGGAAAGCAGGGAGGTGCGTCCCAAGTCCAAATCGTCGGAGCTAACTCAACAATAGCGCGCGAAGCGCGGATCGCTGTTCCCCGGTCAGGGATGAATTTTCGCCGCACAATTTGGCGATCCAGCGATCATCTTGGCCCGCAGGGCCCGAAACTCCGGCAATCACATCCCGGCTGCCCAGATGGTCCTGGGCCGTGAACGCCGTTGTGGCATGGGCCATGACCGTTCTGGCCGGCACGCAAACATTCTCTGTACTCCCATTAAGCACCTGCAAAAATGGCTGCTGGTCCGACCGGATAATAGTTTGCGCCCCGACCAGCACCGATCCGCCCGTTATAGTTGTGGACGGCGATAAAAATACCCCAGGCGCTCCTTCCCGAACAGGCACCGGTTTCCGATATCGCAAGGGGATGAGCATCTGTGAACCAGGTGGAATGTCAACAGATACTTCGGACAGCGCCTGCGCTTGGCAGACCGGAGCGGGTCGCCCCCAGGGCGATGGCAAAAATGTAATTTTTCGACACCCCGGTAATTCAATGCAGTTTTGATTAACTCTTATTAGAATGGGCATTTTGGCCAGAAAATCAGTTCCCAACAAACACGGAACCGCAAGGGACCTCGAAATCAACACAGTTCCCGAGGCCGACACCCCCCCGATGGATATATTGGCGTCCACCTGGCCCACAATGCCCATACTTCTCCCATTCGCTGCTACACAGGAATGGTAAACCGGGCGCACTGCGTCCGGCGGGATGCCCAACAGATGGAAAATGACATCCGATATAATCATCGCGGACGCACCGGAGTCCACTAAAATGCGCATGTCGACCCCTTGTATAGAACCCGGCACAGTGGACGAACCAGTAGCGGCCGCAACAACCCGCCGTGCCAATTTACGCCACTGCGTTACCGAGCGACATGGGCCAGTCGGCGGCCTCCCGTTGTTAACGACACCCGGATCGCGCGGCAACGGTGATGAATGAGGTGCCAAGCCTTGCCGGGTGTCTGGTGCGCACCGACTTGCCTGTCCAGGAGGGTCCTTCCTCGGCACGTCTGTGGTCGAGGCCTCCTGCTGGGGCGGCCCCGGGATACGGGCCCAGCAATCCCTGGCGTAGTGGCCTTTGCGACCGCAGCGGAAACACTCGACGTCATTACGACGCACAGCACTCCCCCCATCTCGACGCTCCCGCGTCGGCGGCGCAGATCGCGGCTCTGGCCCTCCGCGGGCAGGCCACTGCGCAGAGGCGGCCGTCAATTCCTGCGGGCCCCCCCCGTCAGGAACGTACACCGCCTTCTTGGGATCCCAACCCACGGCACCCCCTTCCACAATGGGCCCCCCCCGTCCACGCTGTCACCTGCTTCCAACGGCACAGATTAAACTGGGCATCCAAACACTTCACAGCCGCCCGAAACGTCAACTTCTCATGGCTGCAGACCGGCATAGGGATCCCCAAATCTCTCGATAGCTCAAGCATTTTGCCCAAAATAAGGGGTTCCAGTAGGTCAGGCTCCGTCTCAGGGTATGCGGCCATGGCCAATTCCAGGACAACACCCCTGTATGCCACCGGCGACTATTCGGGTGCCCGCTGGCGCTGAACGAATTGTCGGTGAGCGTCATCTGGTGGCTCGTACGCATCCGCCATCTCGTCAAAAACCCCTCTCAGTGTCTTCTTTTTCTCGGCCTTGTGGAATGGAAAAATCTGACTGACTCATCGTCGAGAAGAGTTGGCAGAAATTCCAGGGCCTCTGCGTCAGTCCATCTGGCGGAGCGCGCCGCCGCCAAAAATCGGCAGGCGAATGCACTCCAGTCGCCTCCAATTGAAAATTATTTAACTATTGTCAAGTGACGGCTAAGGGTCCTCGCTCCGCTGTCCTCCACAGATGGCGCGTCGCGTGGCATGTTCAAGATGGCGTCGGACCGCAACGTGTCAAAGATGGCGGCTTCCCGCCGCGGAGGGCGCAAGATGGTGGATTCCCACGGTTCTTCCCCTGCCACGCTCAAGATGGCGTCCTCGTGCCGTGTGGCAGAGGGTGCTGGCGGCGCAGGCCTTGCCTTGCCTGCGCCGCAAGCGGGCCTCCCCGACGCCGTCGCCGGCGTGACGAGGTCGCACAGTTGCGCCAAGACGGTCTTCAAAGTCTCCAGCTGGGCCGCCATCTGTCTCCATCGCTGGTCAGCGTCCTCCAGCGCGGGCGGATCCACCGAAGCGGCGACCTCTTGCACCCCCGGGCCACCACTCGTTCCCGCGTCGATTTCTCCCTCCATCGTTGGCAGCCCCACTGCCTGAGGAAGGTCGTCGTCATCGGAAGATGTAGCAGACGATGGTGCGGGGATATTCTTTCTTCTGAGCTGTTTTGACATGCCGTTTCACTTTTGACACCAGTGTAATAAAGGACTCTTTCACTGGGTCTGTCTCCGTTGTCCTTTATTGTGGTTCATACAACTTTGCCCGCATGGCGTCTCGCTCAGAGTCTCCTCCGTCTCCCGCTCGGCAGCCCCACTGCTGCCGTCGCTCCTGCAGACTTGCTGCTGGCTCACTATGCAGCCCCGCTGCTGGCTCTTCACTCAGCCTCTCTGCCCCCGACCTGCAGCCCCACGGCTGCTCTCTATGCAGCCCCGCTGCTGGCTCTCCGTCTCCTCCGTGCCCGGACACCGCTGGCCAACGGTGCCGAGTCCCGACCTGTGGCGATCACGCCACTTTCCACCTCCTGCCCTGCGTGGCCTCCTCCTGTCTTTATTCCCACACTCTCCTCCAGCCCTTCCGGTTCCTGCCCTTAAAAGCTCTCCCTCTCCCCACGTGACCCAACTCCTCCCACCTGTTACGTCATATCCGCGAGGCCGTTTACGCTCGCATTACACATATGCCCGTGCATTATGCAGGATTAGCAGCATCATAGAGAGGGGATATATTATTAATGCTAGCAATAATATTATTAAGCATTAATATTATTAATGCTACCCCTCACTTTGATGCTGCTAATCCTGCAGAATGCACGGGCATAATTAGTACTATTCACATACCTGCATTTCCCATATACCCTCCCTTTGATGCTGCTAATCCTACATAATGCACGGGCATATGTAGTACTAATCACATTCCTGCATTTCCAATAAATATGCTAAATTCATCTTGATATGCAAATTATTTTGTCTAAGCGCCCTTTCCCCTCCTCCCAACCCAGCTTATATATATGCTCCAAGCTCGTGTGCTGTTTCATTCAGACGCTGTCTCCCCGACAGACCTGGTTTTCACCTGAGGACGGCTGCTTGCGTTGTGGCCGAAACGTCGTGAGAATTATTTTATTATGTTTTATTTTTATTATTTTATTACTTCCCTTCTACGTGACTTTACCGAAATAACCAAGAAGATGAATCCCTGCAGTCACGAAAGCTTTAAATCGAGTCAACACTGTTAGAGGTAAGGGTTAGTGATTCGACACGGGGTAGGGGTTAGCTTGAGTTGTTGGATTCGGGGGTTGGTATATCAGCAGTTGCAGCAGCGTCATAATTATCATCATCAATTATCAGCAATTAAAACGATCGTCATCTTCATTTATCATCATCATGATTACGAAGCTGCTTCCGGAAGAGACCTACATTTCCGGGGCAAAAATTCGGATTCTAGAATCTCCACACACTCAAATTACAGGAGTTGCCACAAACCAGGGGGGCGCGAATTAACATATTCGCATATCATTGGAACGCGGGATATATCAATATATCATAATTCCGTTGTAATCGTAAGGGCATTTGTATGCGTGAGGTGTAAATTCGGCACGATGGCTCTCCATTCTTTTAATGGGTTAATGCTCAATCATGTACGCATAGGCTGCAAATACATGGACATGCGGACCCTTTCTGCAGCATTTCCTATCAATGTCTGTAGGGATGCAGCTCGGGCAAGAAGTCCAGTGCGTGTGGCTCTTCCGTGTACGCGATAAACAAAGATTTTTGACAAGTGTGTTTATTACCCACTGCAAACTCTTCTAAGTGAATAACAATCATTGCGTAACAAACTACATGTCAAATCTGCCAATTATAGTGGTTTTACTGTGCACGTTGTCAGTTTTATGGGATTTGACATAACGACACTCAGATTTGTCTTTTTGTCTTCATTTTGAGAGCATCGGCGCTTGAACTGAAAGCAATTATAGTGATATGAGAGCTGGGGGAGCATTGCAACAATCTGCGTATGACAGTGTGAACGCATTGCTTTTTGATTCTGGGCCAAGTTGAACCGTGGAGCAAGTTGAACACAGCGGTGACGACGTTTGTGTATGCAGGAGAACTTGACTAAATATCACGACTCATTGTCTTAAATGGTCTGCCTTGGTTGTTCATTCAATGTACTAATCTAAACCTTACAATACAAGATGCTATTGATGTCCCACGCCCTTGCTATAGCGGGCCCCGGGGTATTTTGCCTGCTCTTCCACGCTGGCGAGGCATTTAAAAAGAGGTGTGAGTATCCACGCTTCATCCCACCACACTCCACCTGCCCATGGACTAACTGTGGTGAACCCATTTATACTGCTGGGTGGACAGAGGCAGATAAAAAAAAACTGCAGTGCCAGGAGGTGAAACGGAACCGGCGACCTCTGTCATAACCGTTACAACCACCGAGGCAGCATGCCTGGCTCGGAATGCAGCTTGTCTCGTGATAAATCAGATCTCGGCTTGGCCAGTATGAAGAGAAGTTAGGGCGTCAGGTTTTGTCAATGGGTTGTGTGGGGAGTAATTCATGGCTAGGCTGATGAGCGGTGTCATGCAGCTGTGATTGAGCACTCCAGAGGAAGTGTTTGTGCATCATGCGGAAGATGCAGGCATCCCTGCTTCCCTACCGTGTATGCAAAGTATTTATACGGAATTTGTATTGGTATCCGCACACATTTGTTAGACGTTGATCATGTATATCTATGTTGAACTTCTTTCGTACCGTGTATGTATATCTATGTTGAACTTCTTTCGCACCGTACCTAGCTAACCGTGCTAATCGGAGGTGTCGGCGGAAGGACAACAAAACTAAACACAAAAAGCAGTTCTAAAGAAAGATTAAATGTAATAAGCAGAACAATCCTGACAAGCCATGCAACACCAAACTTATACTTAATATTTTCAGATTTTTTATTTTTTAACTCAATATGCTTTGCAATATTTGGTGATAATATTAAATTGAAAAATGTTTGAAAGCATCATTGTGTTTTCCTGTTTGCTTCGTATCACGTGTTCTCTTGTCCAGAGCCTTGAGATCAGAAACGCTACACACGTTTTTCATTGCATACGTAAAAATATATCAAATTTGGACAATCATAGTATTCTATAAATAGTTTGCTATTTCAAAATAACGCAACATTTTAGGCATTATCTACCATGGGCATATAAAGGAGGAGCACTTCACTTAATCTTGGCTACATCCCAACTCTGAACATTTCAAATATTGGGTTTGCCACCAACGTCCATCTGTGTGTGTGTAGATCACGTGGGACAATGTTGCTTCCAGTTACGTGGACCAGTGGTTACTCGAAGGGATCTCAGGGGTAGCTCTGCGATATCCACTTCCATTGGTCGTTCTGGAATATGAAGGGATGCACTACTCCGTGAGTGTTCCAGATGGATTTTGCATATGTTGAACTTCTTTCGCACCATACGTAGCCAACCGTGCTAAACGACAACACAATCGGATGTCACTTTTTGGGTGTAAGGAAAGAAACATTCCAAAATATATATTTAACCAAGTGCCCAAGATTGTGCCATGTTATTAAACATTCCCTTTAATACAATATTACTACGTATAATTGTTTATTAAGATTTCCAATTGTTAAAAATCCTGTGCAGTGTAATGTTAGGTTTGTGTCCAGGCTATGGCTCAGATTGTGGCTATTAGGAAGCATTAAGGCGAGTGTTATGGTCTAAGGTAAGGTTTGAGTGAACTTAGATTGGGTGTGTTTACAGGGACAACTTTTTCCTGACACAGTGTATCATTTTAGCAAAACAGTGGTGCCCATGAATTGTAACATTTAATATGTGAAGTAAGTATAGTTTAGTCAATTAAAAACAACATATTTCAGGAAACTAATACTGGAAGCCAGCTAGCACTTGCTGCAGAATTTACGAGCAGTCATGTATTTTTTTCACTCTCTCCGAAATAAGTCAAAATTGGAGCGATATAATTGTAATGCCTCCCACCATTCAAGGTCATGCAGATCACCGTCCTCACTAACAAGACGTCTGATGTTGTAGAACATCTATCTTCGTGGATAAAACATTGACCATTTTATTTCAAACTCTTATTACATGCAGAGTTCCAATACGGGAATCGCTGACATAGCATTCGTTATAGACAAGTGCTATAATCAGTCAACATGCCTGGCATTATTAAACCGTAGGTGGCAGTAAGCTGTACACTCATAGCAGCGTGATTGATCCCAACTACGCAAGGCTGTTCTTGCACATGTAATGCGGGCGTAAACGGCCTCGCGGATATGACGTAACGGGGGGAGGGGTTAGGTTACGTGGGGGAGAGGGGTAAGCTCTTAAGGGCGGTAACCGGAAGAGACGAGAGGAGAGTGTAAGAATAAAGACAGGAGGAGGCCAAGCAGGGCAGAGGGTGGAGAGTGGCGCGATCGCCACAGGACGGGACTCGGCACCGTTGGCCAGCGGTGTCCAGGCACGGGGGAATGGAGAGCAGCGGTGGGGCTGCAGCGAGAGCAGCTGAGAGACTGCACAAAGGCGGAGAGGCTAAGAGGGAAGCCAACAGCGGAATTGCATCGGGAGCGGGGAGAAAAGGCTACGTGAGCGACGGCAGCTGTCAAGCTGCCAAGCGGAAGGCTCTGAGCGAGGGCTGTGTGGGGCAAAGTTGTAAGAACCCAAATAAAGGACAACGGAGACAGACACAGTGGAAGAGTCCTTTATTACACTGGTGTCAGAAGTGAAACGGCATGTCAAAACAGCTCAAAAGAAAGAATATTCCTGCACCATCGTCTGCTACATCATCCAACGACGACGACCTTCCTCGGGCGGTGGACCTGCCTGCGATGGAGGAGGAGATCCGAGCGGGAACGAGTACGGGTCTGGGAGATGTCACCGCGTCGGTGGACCCGTCCGCGCCGGAGGACGCTGACTTAAGATGGAGGCAGATGGCGGCGCAGCTGGAGACCTTGAAAACCGTGCTTGCACAACTGTGCGACCTCGTCACGCCGGCGACGCCGTCGGGGAGGCCCGGGGGTGATCCGCAGGCCTCGGTCTTGCCTGCGCTGCCAGCGCCATCTGCCACGCGGCACGAAGACGCCATCTTGGGTGTGGCAGGGGAAGAACGGCGGAAAGCCGCCATCTTGCGCCCTCCGCGGCGGGGGGCCGCCATCTTGGACACATTGCGGTGCGACGCCATTTTGAATATGCCACGCGACGAGTCACCTGCTGAGGACGGCGCAGCGAGGAGTCGCAGCCGTCATTTGACAACTGTTAAAAAATTCTCCATCGGTGGCGACTGGAGTGCTTTCGCCTGCAGATTTTTGGCGGCGGTGCACTCCGCCAGGTGGACCGACGCAGAGGCCCTGGAGGTCCTGCCAATTCTTCTCGACGACGAGTCGGAGCGATTCTTCCATTCTATAAAAGCCGAGAAAAAGAAAACGTTGAGAGGAGTTTTTGACGAGATGGCGGATGCGTACGAGCCGCCGGATAATGCTCACCGCCGGTTCGTTTAACGCCAGTGGGCATACAGGGGTGCTGTCTTGGAGTTAGCCATGGCCGCATACCCGGAGACGGAGCCTGACCTACTCGAACCCCTCATTTTGGGCAAAATGCTCGAGCTGTCCCGGGATTTGGGGATCCCTATGCCGGTGTATGGCCATGAAAAGCTGACATCCCGGGCGGCCGTAAAGTGTCTTGATGCCCAGTTTAATCTACGCCGCTGGAAGCAAGTCACGGCATGGACGGGGGGACCCATTATCGAGGGAGGTGCCGTGGGTTGAAATTCCAAAAAGGCGGTGTACGTTCCTGACGGGGGGGGCCCGCAGGAGCTGACAGCCGCCTCTGCGCGGTGGTCGGCCCGCGGTGGGCCGGGGCCGCAATCTGCGCCGCCGACGCGGGAGCGTCAGGATGGGGGGCCTGCGGCGTGGCGCAATGACATCGAGTGCTTCCGCTGCGGTCGTAAGGGCCATTACGCCAGGGACTGCTGGGCCCGTATCCCAGGTCCGCCCCAGAAGGAGGCCTCGACAGCAGACGTGCCGCGGAAGGATCCTCCTGGACAGGCAAGTCGGTGTGCACCAGACACCCGGCAAGGCTTGACACCTCATTCATCACCATTGCCGCGCGAACCGGGTGTAGTTAATAAAGGGAGGCCATCGACTGGCCCATGTCGCTCAGTAACGCAGTGGCGTAAATTGGCACGGCGGGTCGTCGCGGCCGCTACTGGTTCATCCACTGTACCGGGTTCTATACAGGGGGTTGACGTGTGCATTTTAGTGGACTCCGGGGCGTCCGCGACCATTATATCGGATGTAATTTTCCATCTGTTGGGCATCCCCAGCAGCCATTTTTGCAGGTGCTTAATGGGAGTACGGAAAATGTGTGTGTGCCGGCTGGAACGGTTGTGGCACATGCCACCACAGCGTTTATGGCCCAGGACTATCTGGGCCACCGGGAGATGGTTGCCGGTGTTTCGGCCTATGCGGCCCCAGATAATCGCTGGATCGCCGAATTGTGCGGAGAAAATTCTTACCTTTCCGAGGAACAATGGTTCGCGCTTTGCGCGCTATTGTTGAGTTATTCGGATGTGTTTAGCTCCGACGATCTTGATTTGGGACGCACCTCCCTGCTTTCCCATCATATTGACACGGGGGACGCTGCTCCTATTCGGTTGAACTCATATCGGATGAGTCCGGCGGAGCGAGATCATGTTCGAGGGGCAGTGGATGACATGTTGGCTGCAGACATAATATCTCCATCTAATAGCCCATGGGGCACGCCTGTTGTCTTGGTTAAAAAGAAAGACAGGAAATTGCGATTTTGCGTGGATTTTCGGAAATTAAATAAAGTGTCCGTGGCAGATGTGTACCCCCTGCCGCGTATGGACGATTCCCTCGATGCCTTGTCGGAGGCGAAGTTCTTTTTGACGCTGGATCTCTCTTCGGGATTCTGGCAGCTTCCCCTCGATGAGTCCTCGCGGGAAAAGACAGCTTTCCGTACGCCGCAGGGGTTATTTCAATTTAATTGTCTTCCGATGGGGTTGAATGCTGCCCCCGCCACATTTCAGAGGTTGATGGAACTGGTATTAATGGGGTTGCAGTGGGAGACATGTCTGATATATTTAGACGATATTATCGTCTTCAGCCTCACATTTGATGAACATTTACTGAGGTTGGAGGCGGTGTTCGGCAGGATGCGTTCCGCCAAATTGAAATTTAAACCTAAGAAATGTCACCTACTGCAACGGTCCATGCGCTATTTGGGACATATCGTTAGTGCGGACGGGGTTGCCACGGATCCGGACAAGACGGCGTGCGTCCGTGACTGGCCAACCCCAGCCACGGTGGGGGATGTGCGTCGGTTTTTGGGGATTGCCTCATATTATCGTAGGTTTGTTCCCAATTTTGCAACGATCGCGAGGCCTCTGCACCTCCTTACGGGTAAAGGACGAAAATTTGATTGGGGACCGCCAGAGGAGGCGGCGTTTTAAGGCCTGCGCGATCGGTTGGCTACAGCGCCGACATTGGATTATCCAGATTTTGATCACCCCTTCATTCTGGATACGGACGCGAGTGACACGGGCATTGGGGCCATGTTGTCACAGTCCAAAGGCGGTGTGGAGCGCGTGGTGGCGTACGGTAGCCGGGTTTTGTCTCCCGCCGAAACCCGCTACTGCGTCACTCGCCGGGAACTTTTGGCTATTGTCTACTTTCTCCGCCAATTTCGACCGTATCTTTACAGCCGTTCATTTATTGTGCGCACAGATCATGCGGCCTTGCAGTATGCCCTGAAGGTGGACCAACCATGCGGCCAGTTGGCGCGATGGTTGGACACGCTGCAGGAATTTTCCTTCCAAATTCATCATCGGAAGGGGGTGTGTCACGCGAATGTGGACGCGCTCTCTAGGTTGCCGCAGCAATCCCCTTGCGCGCGCGCATTGGGGACGCATAGGTGTGCGCCGATCCGGCAGCCCCCTCGGCCTGTTGCGTTGGCGGTCGAGGTGCCTGAGACTCCAGTGGGGCCGGGACCGGCTGATGGTATTTTGAACCTTCCAAGGGCTGTATGGATTCGTGAACAAATGCTGAACGATTCATTGGGGACCCTACGGAGTCGGGCTGCGAAGGAGAGTGGGGGACCGGGTTCCGGGGGAACGCCGGGAACAGCTCTCCGCGATGGACTGCTGATGTGGAGGGAAGGGTTAGATGAACGCTGGCGTCTTGTTGTACCGGCATCCTTGCGGTACGAATTGATTAGGACTCTGCATTGCGACACGCTGTTACATCTGGGGGTGCAGAAGACCCTATTGACGTTGCAGCGAGATAACTTTTGGCATGGCATGACGACGGATGTCGTCGGGCACGTTCACGCGTGTCCCGATTGTGCCCGGCGGAAGCCACCTAAACACCCATATGTGCCGCCAATACAGTCTATTCGGGTGTCTCGAGTTAATGAGCTGGTGGCGTTAGATATTTTGGGACCCTTCCCGCCATCCGATAAAGGTAGTTGGGGTGGAGTACCTCTCCCGCTGGCCGATGGCCTGGCCCTTGCCTGACCAGTCGGCGGCGTCCATTACGGACGCCTTTCTATTCGGGTACGTTATGGACAAGGGGGCGCCGGAGAGGCTCCTCACGGATCAAGGCCGGAATTTTTCTTCCAAGTTGTTGGGGGAAGTGTGCGAGGCTCTGGGAACTAAAAAGATCCGGACATCTCCCTACCACCCGCAGACGGATGGTATGGTCGAACGGCTGAATCGGACTTTGTCCGCCATGCTGTATCACACGGTGAATGAAAAACAAGCGGATTGGGATTTGCATATCCCTGGGGTACTCTCGGCATACCGCATGACGCCACATGCGTCTACAGGATATTCGCCGTTTTTTCTCATGTACGGTCGCGAAAACGTGCCGCCGATGGATGTGCAGTTGGGAACAGGAGTGAGGGGACCTATTAAGCCTCTTCCTGATTACATTCAGGACACCGTTCGCCGTGTCACTGAGGCGCTGGAAGGGGCCCGCATGGCTACGGCCAAAGCCCAGGCCCGGAACGAACAGTGCACTCGACGCTCTAAGGGGAAGTGCCCCTGGAAGGTGGGGGACATAGCCTGGCTGCATTGCCCATAGGTGCGGCCAGGGACCTCCCCTAAATTACATAAACCATGGCAAGGGCCTGTTCGGCTCATCGAGGTTCCCAATCCACAGTCTGCACGCGTTCGGTTCGGATCTCGGCGTTGGTACGTCCACACGTCTCGCTTGAAACCAAATGTGGCCCCTCGAACGGATGCGTCATTCCCTGATGTTGCCTTGCCAGGGTCTGTTGCTGCCGACGCACCCTTGCCTGTGCCTGTTGACCCTGCAAGAGCGCCTGTCGTGCCTTTTACAGACAAGACGGCCGTGACACTGCAGGAAACAGGGGACTCTGCTCGGGGTGGGCTTATCACGGCTGCGGGGACGCCGAGCCCCGCCGCCCTTCCGACCCCGCCGCGGACACGATTGCGGGACACCCCGGACTCTGGTCCTTCGGGGAAACGGGACCGTGGCGTTGGCGGGCCTTTAATAGCGACAGGCAGTTTTGATCCTGTCGCTCCTAAAACCCCGTCGCGTTCTCCGTCTGCAGGGGGGCCGCCGCCCGTCCAGGACAGGCCGGCGACCCGCACGCGGTCGAAGTCCCTTACTTTTCGTTGATTGATACTGTTCTTGTTCTTGTTGTTATTGTTATATTTATTGTATGCTTCGTTGTCCTTGCATGTCTGATAGTTGGTGGTCGCTCGCATTACTTGTTGTTGTTGTTCAGCCGAGGATGGCTGGAATTTTCTCCACGGGGGAGGGTGGTGTAATGCGGGCGTAAACGGCCTCGCGGATATGACGTAACGGGGGGAGGGGTTAGGTCACGTGGGGGAGAGGGGTAAGCTCTTAAGGGCGGTAACCGGACGAGACGAGAGGAGAGTGTAAGAATAAAGAGAGGAGGAGGCCACGCAGGGCAGAGGGTGGAGAGTGGCGCGATCGCCACAGGACGGGACTCGGCACCGTTGGCCAGCGGTGTCCGGGCACGGGGGAACGGAGAGCAGCGGTGGGGCTGCAGCGAGAGCAGCTGAGAGACTGCACAAAGGCGGAGAGGCTAAGAGGGAAGCCAGCAGCGGAGCTGCATCAGGAGTGGGGAGAAAAGGCTACGTGAGCGACGGCAGCTGTGAAGCTGCCAAGCGGAAGGCTCTGAGCGAGGGCTGTGTGGGGCAAAGTTGTAAGAACCCAAATAAAGGACAACGGAGACAGACACAGTGGAAGAGTCCTTTATTACACACAGGCCAACAAGACCACTCGCCCTGTGCGGAATAATAATGTGCAGTTGCCCACGTAAGAAATGTTACATTAAGTGTGTTTTTTTGCCCCGGGTTTAATGTATAAATAAATAAGCAGAATCACAAAATCACGCGTGAGCAGGCTTGTTTGTCCTCAGTCGCAGATTACGTGTGGCAGAAATATTATACAACTGTGAGTAGAAGTAGCATGGCTCACAGTTGTGTTATAATCAAAGTGACAGTGCTGCCAGTTGTGTTATAATTAAAGTGGCAGTGCTGCTAGTTGTATTATAAATAAAGTGGCAGTGCTATCAGTTGTGTTATAATTAAAGTAACAGTGCTGCCAGTTGTGTTATAATTAAAGTGGCAGTGCTGCAAGTTGTGTTATAATTAAAGTGACAGTACTGCCAGTTGTGTCATAATTAAGGTAGCAGTGCTGCCAGTTGTGTTATAATTAAAGTGGCAGTGCTGCTAGTTGTATTATAATTAAAGTGACAGTGCTGCAAGTTGTGTTATAAATAAAGTGGCAGTGCTGCCAGTTGTGTTATAATTAAAATAGCAGTGCTGCCAGTTGTGTTATAATTAAAATAGCAGTGCTGCCAGTTGTGTTATAATTAAAGTAACAAATGCATCCAAAGATCCCCTTACCAGGGGTATTCATTGTAGGTGGTGTTGGCCTGAGAAAGGCTCAAACATCAATTTACCTTGTGGGTGTGTGTGGCCAGGAATCCATCCAGAGTCTTCAGGCTCATGAGTTGCATTACATTTCCAAATTTGGTTAAGTCTGATATCTAAGCTTCCTTTTTCTTTTCTCTCTCTCTCTTTAACCTAATCCCTCTTTGAATTTCACCCCTACCCACTCGCCTGTTACTACCTCCCCTCCCTCCCCCCGTCTCGGATCTATACAATGCCTCGTCACAACGGCATGCTTCTCTCTCTCACCTGAAGACAATTGCTTGTTGTTTCGATCGAAACGTCGTGATCTATTATTTATTTTCCTATCTACGTGACTTTACCGAAAGAACCAAAAAATATAGTTATACCTTCTCAACTAGACGAATTCTTACTACACTCATCATAACTGGACTTAACTGTTCTCTAAGCAATTATATGGAAATCAATCAGCTGCAACAAAGTCTCAATATTTTTTGGACAGATTAATGTTTAAAACTTCGCCTGTGATTCCTGGACAGAGTAAAAATGCCACTCCACTGTAATTATCAACTCCTGCTGTATCATATAAAATGACCGGTGTAGCAAAGTATGGTCAATTACCCCCCTTGCCTATGACTGACCTAACTAAGCCACGACCCAGTAGCTCTGGAGCCACCAGCCACGGTGCCTGCTGGGTCAGTGAAGCAACCGGGGCTGCTGAGCTTCACGGGTTTATGAGCAAGTCCCCTTCTGAATTTGGCCATTGTATGTTGGCGGTGTATGTACGTATGTTAAACTTATTTCATACCGTACGTAGCCAACCACTGCTCTACCGGCAGCACGAGGACTCTGCCTATCGAATCAATCCTCGTCAAATCGGAGACAGGAGTAAATTGAAATGTAGTTGGGAATGTGTATGCATTGGCACTCAAAAATAGGCTCTGTTGTCATATTCCATGAGGTGTTTCCCAGCACTCAATCCCCAATGCTGATGCAAATCCCCTTTGCCTTGATTGATTTCTTACTCTTTACAGTCGTGGGACCACAGAGCAAAATTAACAATTAAATATTTTCTCCAGTACAAACGAGGTGCAATGCCGCTTCAAGTTAATTCATGTTAGATTATGTATAGTATCGCCTAAGATATGAATAGACACAATGAAATACTTCTTCTTGGTTCTTTCGGTAAAGTCACGTAGAATGGAAATAATAAAATAATAAAAATAAAACATAATAAAATAATTCTCACGACAGACCTGTCTTTCTGACAGACCTGTTCTTCACCTGAAGACGGCTGCTTGCATTGTGGCCAAAACGTCGTGAGAATTATTTTATTGTTTTATTTTTATTATTTTATTATTTCCATTCTACGTGACTTTACCGAAAGAACCAAGAAGATGAATCCCTGCAGTCACGAAAGCTTTAAATCGAAAATGAAATACTTGTTCCAAAGTAAAGAAATTAAAATTGTAAATGACCATAAAATACAAAACGGATAGACATTTTTTTAAAGGATTTATTAAAGAGAATAAAAAAACTTTTGAGTTAATTAGAGGAATATTTATCCCACCTGCTGTGATGTAATATTTGCCATTTATAGCGGTAATAATTCACGCTGCATCGCCGAATATAATGGTGGATATCATTTAATGATCCCTTGTGCAAATATGTGTAATGCATATTCATTTCAAGACCTGCATGTGTATTTTATGGCCACTGCTAACAAATGCACCGTGGCTGCACGATGGAACAACACCACTGCCGTGGTCGGAGAGAGACTGGACGACGCGGGGTGTGAAATGCTGACAGCACCACAAGCATGCTCAATCATTGCAACGACCCATTTAGTAATTTCCAAGGCAATCGTATTATGCTGATAATTGAATACACCTAAGGTGTGCATTACATATATGCTTATATCACGTTTTTTTGCCATATATATTTTGACCTCTTTTATATTGTTGCAAACGGTATTTCATGTAGATCGATAGCATAGTGATTTCAATTATTACCGTAACACATACTCTTTGGTTTTTTCGGTAAAGTCACGTAGGTATAAAATAAAATAAATCACGATGTTTCAGGCGCAACACAAGCGTCCATCATCAGGTGGGGAAGCATGACCGTAACACATAAAGCAAGACCGTAACACATATGCTACAATTCTAGACACCTACATTCAATTACTAGCTATGGACAGCATCAACTGTAGTCTAAATATGGCCTGGGACTCCGGTAGGTTGACAGCCTCACTACCGATTCCCGCACCTCCGTACGGTGCGAGGGAAGTTCAACATTAACACATACCTCTTATGATGTCTGACTATCAGCACTGGGGAAACAAAGGTGGACAGGTGTGGTTGGTCTCCATTTCCATCTTATGTACCATGGCGATATTAACGGGTGCTTCATAATGGAGTAACATTTTCCTCAGCCATATGTAAGGGCATTTACATTAAATTAACAATATGAAGATTTCTACACAATTCTGGAGGTTGCCAGATGTGGCTAGTTGTAATTTACGGAAAAACGTCGTACTTAAATTGTAAATATTGTGGGTTTACCTTCCAACACACCGGTGTGCTAAACTAGTAACGAATTGGCATGTTTTGTTTACGTGACAAACCTTACTAATTGGCTGTGTCGGGTGGTGGTGGGTTTAACGACACAATTCAATTCACGCAATCTAACCCCAAAAAAACCTCTATTATGGATAATATTGCTCGGGAAAGCACCACGACTATGTGTTCAACCATCGGCAAGGACATCTTTACTTTTTTTACCATGTTGTATTGCAATGTAAGATAAAAAATAACTCAATTTAAAACACAAAGAAATGTTTTGATGGCAAGATTTGAATCAAGACAGATTGCAGGGATAGTCCCAATCTGTTCCGAATGGACCCCTTGCTCTGTGCATGTGTTGAATACTGTAATTTGCTTTTTACTTTAAAAAAATCAGGTCAAAGACAATACACTGCTGGATGAAGGCCTCCCCATACTGTATGACCATGGATTGGATTAGCACTGTCCTGGTGTGACCCTGGCACTCCATAAATCGGCATCGGTGTTCAGGTGGCATTAATTGATCTACTGTATACCGAAATCTGGTACTGGTATTGTGTTGATCGTATTACAGTTTACTGCTCAGATTTACTAATGTTTTTAAGTAGTGCCTTCATATACACTAGGGCATTTCAGAGCACCTTACATCACGACTCATCTCAAACAGCCGTCGCTGTGTGCCAAAAGGTGACTCGGTACCAGCCTGTAAACGGGCATTCGATTTGCCAGTAAGGGGCAATGTTTAATCCCAAATCAGCAAAAATTACCTCAGCTGCCTGAGATATATGTCCTGGCCTGGGTCAGTAGAAAAGGTTATAACCCTACCATACTTTAACCATGCTGCCAGTGTTGGCTGGTTAAGGAGGTGAGCACATTCAATATGTCACCAACGGCATAATGCCCTGTAAATGAAAAACATAATAAGGCAGCGTTTCGAGCAATAGCCAGGGTTGCCTATCCAAATCCAAAATATTATCAGTCTGTAAAAAACTGCATTTGACAATAATACAGTTCAATACAATACCAGTACCAGATGTTGGCACAAATACATTCCAACCACCCGAGCAAAGCTGGCAATTTTAAAATATGGCACCTGCATTAATTAAAAAAAAAAACGTTCAGTGCATTTTCTTTGCTAAATACCATACATAAAATACCAACTTTCGTGGGTCTCAGGGGGGGGTAATAACTCCCACCTTTGATCCACCACTGCCACATGAATACTAAATAGTGTTTTCAATTTGTTACGCCCCATATACGCTTAACTATTGACATTAATCTATGCAAGATATCTCAGAGGTCGACACTGTGGCCATGAAGCTATCCAGACTTCTACATCTTTTAGTTGCTAAGTATATGAGCTGTTTAAGTCCCTCTGACGACCACAATGAAATTACGTACATTTTCTATCCAGAGCCCCATTCTGCTCTCTTAAACAACGGTCTACATGGACTATTACAACAACAATAGCGTTTCCTGTGGCTCGTGAGGAGGTACAGATTTGTAAAAAAAATCAGACTGTGATCTACACTCTTCAGTTTGAAGAACGGGTATAATTAAGCATTGAAGCTCAGGGGCAAGTGTTTTACTATCAATCCTAGCACAGACGTGCAATCCATTAATGAAATCGAGTAACTGTATTTAATAGCCTCGTGCTGAAATGCAGGGTAAAATATTTCCTCCATTCAGGCATTGTAATTTCATTAAGCTCAAGCTACATTTTGGTTGCCCAGAGTTTCCAAAGAGTGTGTTAACCACGAGCTTAAAATAAAAAAATGTTGATTTGAAGATAAAATCATTTTTAATTGGCAATAATCCTTAATTTATCCAAGAAATGCTCAGAGTCTTGAACCTTTATTGGAAAGTCCTGCTTCAAATGTTCGGTAAATTTTTGGGATAATTTTGGATGTGGAGAGTCCTCACGGTGCCTGCATAAAAAAAAAACGTACAAAGGAATAATATTTAAACTACATCCATACAACATCTCAGATTAATACTGGCTGAACTGCATGCTACAAGCACCTTACTGCCCTGCCGGTGTGAAGTATCACGCGTATAACTTTTAAATATCTGTGTAAGTCACAGGATTACCGGCATGCACCGCTGCACCAGTCTCGCTCAGAGACTCACTTTGTATGCATTGCCTTGCTTTCAGTCAGGAGGATCATTTAGTGTTGATCAGCCCAATACTATGGGATTTCGTTGAGCGTTTTCGTTTTTTTTAGAACTCGTGATTGATGGATATCGAGCCAAGGTAAAAAGAGCACCGTCGGTCTGCATTACTGCATCCTGAGATTGCGTGCGGGAAAACCGAGAGCTTGTTTTGGTAAATTAATCCATCTTGCATTTTTTTTCTTTTAAGCAAATAAAAACTCCCACCATGGTTGTTGAAAATGCAGAGATAAAACATCAAAATGCTTCTCTTATTAATACAGATCAAATAATGATGCAATTTATCTTAAAATACACTATTAGTATGGCAGTTATCACTTTAAGCCACGATATTTGTTACCCTCGTTTTATTACTGCAATGATGCACAAAGGTTATCTTCTCAGGGCCAGATCCCACCTTAAGTCACATCAACCTAAAACTAGATTTGCGGTTCAGTGGTGTGCATCAATAGCAGCACAGGGAGGAAAATGCAGCCATCTTTGTGGACGTCCGTGCTTCCCCTTGTGTGCGGGTGACCTTAGTGGGTCTTAGCCCGTGGAAGTTGCCCCAACAGGCTATACACCACCAACATGAGAGATGTTAATCTTATTACGTACACGATTGTAAGTCAAGCTCTGAGTGAATCTCATCGTATTTCAGATGCCGCAAAGTTCACAAGACGTACCGTGTGCTCTATGAATCGTTACACTAGACTCTTCTGCAGGGTTAACATTTGCAACAGTGATACCCCATTGGACATGTACACATAAATGAAAGGGCTAATTCATTGGACTTTAGATTGCGTCTTTAAAGCTATGAAGTTGGTACACAAACATTAAAACGATTGCCGTATCATAGCGCTATAATCACCTGCATGTGCATTTACTCTCAAGCACCCTACATTCACCTAATGAATGTGCAAAACAACAGGCATTCATCATATTGCAGTGTAAGAAGCGGCAGCAGTGAGACCAAGAACAACCAACTGAGTGTGCACAATACTGCAAGTGGGAGTCATTAGCCCCGACTCAAGGGAGCCATGCATAACATTTCTGATTGGTCTAAATTGGGGCACAGCGATGCGCACGGTGATGCACCAATTAGCCCACTGCACATTGATACAGGTTCATTATATCCCGTCCCTGTGGACAGCTCTCCGGACGAGGCACAGCGAGATTGTCTGCTACGTGACCTTTCACGTGAACCGTGCCGAGCCAGATTTGAAAAATGGTGAACATCAAAGGATGCATTCTGTCCGTGCAGCTGGCCCGTGGCTTATTGATCAATTGCCTTACGTCTGATCTGCTCCGGTGCTAAAACTCCAGAGCATGTTTGACACTAACATGCAACCACGGCCAGCCCCGTAGTGTGGAGCGGCAGGCGCTGAGCCCACAAAGCGTCGTGGCCCCACCCAGGGCGGTGAGGCCGGACCCCGCGTCTCGCTGCCGATCCTGGAGGACTCCACGGCTGTCTCTGAATATATCGCAGTGTGCCTTCCCTAGCAAAATAAAATAAAATCGTTTAGTTTAGAATGACCAAATTCGCTGTCCAGTGCCCGTAGATTCCATTACACGCTTGCATGAATTATTAAAATGTTGTAACACATGTACTGCAACCAATATTTTTAGCGCAAAAATGTTTGTCTTTGCATGAGAAATTATGTAAAATGTCCAAGAAAAGATATGTTCATGAATGTGTCATTATGTGTAGGATATGTATGTGTCACTTTACACCCTGTAGATTTTCACCTCACGGGATTACCCAGGTAAAATGTTACATAATGAAAACATCCTTCCAAATCCTCACATTCAGTCTCCTCATTTCTCACAAAAAACTCCTTTGTAATCATCCATTCATAGTAACTCGTGAGGAATACATTCAGTCAAACTAGCAGTTCACCAGCATCGGTTTAAGGAGCCTTGGCTTTGCTGATGGAACAATGCATGTTGAAACTGGTCCAGAGTTTGCTTGTTTTGAACCAATGTTGCTGGGATTATGTACTCCCAGAAGGCCTTGTGGCTGATGGGATGTGTAAAAAAAGAACGCCTGTTTAACGTGCAGGGAAACATACGCATAATCTGCATATATATGTCGGTGGCATTGTGAGTCATTTGCTTTAATACAATATGCAAGCTGGATAATTAACACATAAATGTATTTCACTGCCTGAGGTCATATCAGTATAGAGGACACATGCTGTCATGTACAGATTATGCCAATGTGAGTGACGATGTAGCTCTTGAATATGGAAATTGCGAATTGAGGGAACTGGATGAACACTACACACATCATTTGACTGCCACTCCATGAGACATTCGGGTGGGAATCCACTGGGGTAAAACAGGAAATGTAAACAAGCCCAGAGAAATAGATTCATTATTATTATTATTGCCATGCTTGTTCACCCAGGAAAGCTTCACTACAGAAACAAATTATAACATCGATTTCACTGATTTACATCATGAAATATCCAGTATATTAATGGTCAGTACTGAGAGCGAGGGGTAGATATAAATACAAACATCAGAATAATTATTTTAAACTGTAACATGCATGATGAAGAGGAGGAATCATACGAAAATAATTCGACTAAATGTATTTCCCAGAGTTTTCCAGATCGAGGCGTTCTGAGGTTGTTTCCCCCTATAAAGCATGAGGATATGCGGTTGCATTGTCAATAACAAACACATGCAACAAAAGAAAAATGCAGCCAACTGTAAAACTCCTCAAAAGGATTAATGAGAAAAGAGGAGATAATATCACGATAAACTGAGAGAAATCCGCACATGCAGTTGGAGTATGAAGTAATAAGAATTTGATGATTGGTGAATCGCAAAGAGTAGCCCTGAAAACGCAAGCTGCGACCATCATTCATGGTACAGAAAGAATCGCAATGATGGGCAAATGTTTATTTCCTTTCAGTGTCCCTTATTTCACTAAGTCAGAGCCCATCAACTTGCATTATCTTTATTTAAAGATGGGCACGAATAATAGTAGTTATTTATATACGGATGAAATATTTGCCTCCATAGTAATTTGTCATGCGTTGTATTTTTTCCTCTACATACTTAAATATTTTGTGTTGTAGTTGTGCCAAGTTCTCAAGCCAGCAGGATAAATGACAATATGTTTTTGACCATCTGCATGTTTAGATCAAGGTCATTAACATCCTCTAAGGGGCAATCCACAATGATTTGAAAATGGTAATGTCTTCATTCACATACTGATAACGTCATTATAAACCCTTGTATGGAGATAGTTTTTTTTTCAATAATTACACTCGCATTTGGACTTATGGAGCCCAATTAGAGGAAGAGTTGACATATTGATGTTCTAATTTCAGTTAATTTCATTTTCCCTAAGCTTCAGGTTTTAATAAGGGCCCACTAAAGGCATTTTCTAAAATGATTATAAGGCGCTTTGAAAAATGTAGAAAATTATACAAATGTTTGGGGAGGGTGAAATTATGCAGCTCACCATTTTTTTAATAAACTAAATGTGGCTTTATAACTGCCTTTACATTTTCATATTGATTACATTTCTACTTTACCTCAAGGTATTAATGACGCGGCACTCAGAGGGTCTCGACAAGCAAAGTGCCCTACGGTATGTCTTGCAGCATGTGTGCATCACCTTACCATCGGGATCTTTTTGAGAAGTGTCTGCAAATGCATGCGACTGCGAAAGCTTCCACTGTAACTGAAATAGAATATTGACAGACGTAGTCCCCTCGGAGCTAAAATGTCATTTCTTGGTGGAACTTGGAGTTCTGAGAAATGAAGAGCTTCACTGTACTCTTGAAGACAAGGCAGCGACTCAAGGATTGGCCCTAAAATCACTTGCTCAGCCACTGCTGGCTGAAGTTGTGATGAGAGGGCCCTTTAGAGAACCGCTCTACAGGCTATTTTGGTCTGCTCATCCACGCTGGCTAGACTAAAAAAAATAAAAAAAAATATTTTACCAGATAAGACCCACTGAGCTATATATCTCTTTTTCAGAAGAAACCTGACGACAAATGATACATCAACGAAGTGGCTTATCACGTGAAAATGTGCAGCAGCCAAATACGGTAAACGCATGTTGATGTGGAGGGAAAAACCGGAGGACCCAGAGAAAAATCCCACACGACTATGGTGGAGAGACATTCAAACTCCGAAAATACAGGAGTCAGGATCTAACCAATGACCTCCTTTATACCAGGCGAGATAGTTCACATCTCATCACCGTGTCACCTTAGAAGAGGTGGGAGTACCCACACTTTACCCCACCGCACGCAACCTGCCGATTCGGTAACTATGGTGGATCAATTTCTACTGCCGCGTTACCAACCTAATTATAAGTAACCGTTCTGCAGAAAAGCCATAGCCAGAAAGTGTAATTTACTGACAATAAACGTGTGTGGGTCGAGTGAGTTTGTAAGGTGGCGAGGTTTGATGCTGCCAACACCCCCAAATCGTGTGCTGTGTCAGCTTTAATACGTCGCCAAAAGCAGAATGCCTTAAATATCCGAGTGGTCCGGCAGCAGAATTTTGGATCATCTGGAGTCTCGAGATGTGGGGTTTAGGTAGGCCGACCATCGGACAGAGTTGCAAGTCAGGTTGGGATGACGGCGTTGATTCGGGTCTGGGTTGACGCTGGAGTAAGGTGGTGGTGATGGTGGATGCGGGTGATGTTGGCTGGGTAAAGACGTGAGGTCCTCGCAGAGTTGAGATATGAGCTCGGGATCAATGATAACTGCGATGTTTCGTACACACTCTGAGAAGCGTGTTATCCAAGCTTTGTCAGTGGACGAGCAGATGACATGAAGCAAATTCTGTGGTGGCACTGCGTTGGCAATGGTGCACAAGCACAATTAACAAAAACATTCATAGCTTATGAGCTGAGAAAGGGCAATTGCCAAAATCGTCGCCTCTTATGTGTTTCTTTTTCCTTTACAGCAATGTTATTGACTAAAGTGTTCAGATGATTTTAGATTTGAAGCTTTCGTGACTGCAAGGATTCATATTCTTAGGTTTTTTCGGTAAAGTCACGTAGGTAAAAAAAGAAAATTAATAAAAGTAAAATAAAATAAAAATCACGTTTCGGAGGCAACACAAGCTTCCGTCTTCAGGTGGAACCGTCACAGCCCGACAGCTGTATCAAGTAAATTAGAGATTACAGGAGATACCACTCCGTATATATAATGGTTGGGGGGGGCAGGAATGGCCCACTTTTTATTATTATGGTAAGGTGCGGCTTGAGACTATGAATAGACTGCATAACAAAAGACTGAGCCTTTATTATGGAGAGGTTCGGTTTGTGACTACGCCTAGCCTACATAACAAAAGTGTGAAAAAAAAAGCTAAACCTGGTAGAAAGCTAAACATGGTAAAACAAAACTGGATGTCTATCAGTAACCTGTAATAGTTTTCTGTCAAATGAGATGGTCCAAATAAGTGTAGTTAAATCTTTTTATGCATGGTTAATCACATCTTTCCAATGATTACTCAGTTTGTAACCATCATCACGGTTGAAATTATGTCTGTTGTATGGCTTCGTGTACAAACCTTTGATGGTAGCCAGGAGGTTTGCAGAGCACCTTGGTCTCGGAAAAGACAATTTCATGAGAGCCCACAGAGGTGTAGCAATGATCGGCAACGGCCGAAGAATCAGTTCTGCCGTGTTTCAGATCTGACTTGTGCTCGCGGACACGATCAGAAACATGACGTTTCGTTTCTCCAATGTAGCAATCACCACAACTGCAACTCAATTTGTAGACTCCAGGATACTGTAAGTCAGGAATGACATCCTTCACAGATGGAATCAGATCACGGATTTTATGTACTGTACTGAATCGGACTTGGATCTTATATTTGTTTAGAATTTTGGAGATCTTTTTGGTCGCGCCTGCTATGTATGGTAACGTGATAGTTTTGGTCGGAGTTTCATGTGGCTGTTTCTGTATGGTGGGAGAAACAGCTTGGCGGATGTACATCGGGCCCTCAGGATGAACGGATACTCTGACCGCACCATCCGCCAAGCTGTTTCTCCCACCATACAGAAACAGCCACATGAAACTCCGTCCAAAACTATCACGTTACCATACATAGCAGGCGTGACCAAAAAGATCTCCAAAATTCTAAACAAACATAAGATCCAAGTCCGATTCAGTACAGTGCATAAAATCTGTGATCTGATTCCATCTGTGAAGGATGTCGTTCCTGACTTACAGTATCCTGGAGTCTACAAATTGAGTTGCAGTTGTGGTGATTGCTACATTGGAGAAACGAAACGTCATGTTTCTGATCGTGTCCGTGAGCACAAGTCAGATCTGAAACACGGCAGAACTGATTCTTCGGCCGTTGCCGATCATTGCTACAACTCTGTGGGCTCTCATGAAATTGTCTTTTCCGAGACCAAGGTGCTCTGCAAACCACCTGGCTACCATCAAAGGTTAGTACACGAAGCCATACAAATATACAAACACACACATAATTTCAACCGTGATGATGGTTACAAACTGAGTAATCATTGGAAAGATGTGATTAACCATGCAAACAAGATTTAACTACACTTATTTGGACCATCTTATTTGACAGAAAACTATTACAGGTTACTGATAGACAGCCAGTTTTGTTTTACCATGTTTAGCTTTCTACCAGATTTAGCTTTTTTTTCACACTTTTGTTATGTAGGCTAGGCGTAGTCACAAACCGAACCTCTCCATAATAAAGGCTCAGTCTTTGGTTATGCAGTCTATTCATAGTCTCAAGCCGCACCTTTAATCATTGGAAAGATGTGATTAACCATGCAAAAAAAGATTTAACTACACATATTTGGACCATCTTATTTGACAGAAAACTATTGCAGGTTACTGATGGACAGCCAGTTTTGTTTTACCAGGTTAAGCTTTCTACCAGGTTTAGCTTTCTTTTTTCACACTTTTGTTATGTAGGCTAGGCGTAGTCACAAACCGAACCTCTCCATAATAAAGGCTCGGTCTTTTGCTATGCAGTCTATTCATAGTCTCAAGCCGCACCTTACCATAATAATAGAAAGTGGGCCATTCCTGGCCCCCCCCCCTCAACCATTATATATACAGAGTGGTATCTCCTGTAATCTCTCATTTACTTGATACAGCTGTCGGGCTGTGACGGTTTCACCTGAAGACGGAAGCTTGTGTTGCCTCCAAAACGTCGTGATTTTTATATTATTTTACTTTTATTAATTTAAATTTTTTACCTACGTGACTTTACCGAAAAAACCTAAGAATATGTTCAGATGATATGAGGATAAGGCTTACGTAGCATGATATTACGTACGTTTGATGAGGCTGCAAGAATTGTGATTGAATAAGATGGTGTTGAAAGCAGTTTCATGAGCGAATATGCCACCAAAGTCTCATGTTAACAACACACACGGAGGCATGAACACAATGTTGTTTCAGTTAACTGAAAATTCTATGTTTTGTTCTATACATAATAAAATAAATAATCTATGAAAATATATTTTTAATTAATCAAAATAAATTGTTTAAAAGAGAAAAAAATATATATGCACATGTGCATAAATGAAATAGATACATATTCTCTCCAAATCGGAAAAAACAAGTTTGCATGTCTTTCTTAACAAAATAGGTAACGGCTAAAAGAGAGAAGAAAGAAAGTGTGCTTTGATCTTGCCCACCCTTGTGACGAAGTGCGGACCGCGTCCAGGGAACCACAGCTGCTGCACTCAGCAGAGTTGGAGCGCCCTGCTAATTGCCTTCACCAATGACGAGTGCGTGTTCACACACATTAGCATGCAAACAATATCAACGTCCTTTATAGTAATTACGATTATACGAGTAATGTTTAACATTAATGACCAGGGTTTGGGGACCCAGAGCAAATCTTGGGTTGCAGTGTTAACATATGAGGCTCATCAAAGTAAAACAACGAATTTGGTTTTGTATTAATGTATTTTATTTCACACGTTATTTTATTTAATATCCAATTGGGATTCCACACAGCAACATCACCCTCCTGAAAGAGAGTCTTGAAACTCGGTGAGGCTTTCCTGGTTAACAAGGCTAATAATAAATATAATAGAAACGGCGACAGTTATCGTTATTGACACCAACATTGTCAGCATCAACATCGTCCGCCTTGTGTGTTCTTGCGAGGGAATGGGGCATCCACACGGCCTGCAAAAGTTGAGGCCCATGGTCACGCTCTTGTCCGCAGCGTAACAGACACACTGGTGCCTCCCGGTCAAAGCCGTGTGTTTGTTGGTCCATCAACCCAACTCATCTTAGCCACACACGTCGCAGATGCTAGAAATCGTGCAGTGCCCGCTCAGATGTCTTCTGGGTGACTCCTCTCATCTGTGAATTATAATCATGATAACAACAATAAACTTGATCATGATGGGATTTTTTTCCGGATATGTGTGTGGCCACGGATTACAGTATTGATGGCTTAGAGGGAGACAGAAACGAAGCATTTTACTTTAGAATTCAAATCTAGAGTGATATAACTGTGGAATACAGTGAAATACATGAAACGTATCAGCACACCAGCTGGCTCATGAAAACATATATTATCCCTGCAAGCAAGTATTAATTTAACACATGGACATGGGGCGTGTGTGTTTTATGGCATGTGCATAGAACAAGAACATTGGCTGATAGCCAATGCAGCAGGATGACTGAGTTAAGGAATATCATTAAAAAAGTTTTACCAGCTTCACTGTCGAAACATTTTGGCAGAGGTTTATATTTTTTTATTTTTTACACTAGGACAACAACAAAATAATGAATTGTTTCACACCGTCTCATTATAAGTCTGCATCCATCCTCCATAACGTGCAATTGTTCGGATCACATTGTTTATCCAATGTATTATACAAATGAATTACATTTCACGGTATATAGTCCAACCCAAAGAGTCCTACGGCCATTCAAATGTTCCACATCACTTGGCTCAGCCAGTGGATGATATTCAAATATGGCAATAACCAATATATACTTTTATTTTTTTAATATATTTACCTGGATTATTCCTTGGATTTACAATTACTGTTGAATGAACTTCAAATTATTCAGCATCACCAGATGATACTTATTTCACGGCCATCAATAGATGATGGAGCTGAGTTAACAATGGCTCAGATCTGACGTTTCAAATGAACCCACAAAGTACTTGCGTTCAATCAATGAACCCATTTCACCACTAGTTTGCTGGGAGGAATGGGTGCAGCCCGATATCCACTCTTTAAAATGGGAGCAAATCTGTCATTCACAGTTAAACGGCACGAGTATTCTGCCAGATTATCGCGACCCATTGGGATCATGCAGGGCGCTTCTCTGTGACGAGTGGGGCCTGCCACCTTTTCCACTGAAGACCATTTATTCATCGAAACTGCGCGGGTTCAACACAATGCCACCCAGATCTCAGTTGATCTTCAGACACCGATTCCCAGACGCTCTGGGTCAAACTCGGAGAGGTAACATCCCAAGTTGTGAAGTAGTTTTAAACTAATCTTTCTTCAGAAAACAGTGAAGTGCTTAATTACACCTGCCAAGAGAAAAAAAAAACATCCTCAGAGGATTTCTAAAATTAGAGGGCACAGCTTGGCAATATCTGCTACTGAAAGCAGAACGTCGGCAGACAATTTTAAAATGAAACTGTCAAGCGAGCTTAAAATACAATTTTCAGCAGGGACACTATGCCCACTGCATCTGTCAGGCATATGCAGTGCTGCAGCAAGGGTTGGGTATTGGGGTTAGAGATCTCTCACCTCTCTGACGCATTCACCCTACGTTCTGCAAACACACACCCAACGAATAGCATGCTCGTGCTATCAGCCGGGAGGAACGGTGGTTTAGAAACGACCGAGCTCAAACGACAGAATGGTCACAGGCTTCTCCGAGCATTCACAAAGACGTTAAACGCTTGGAGTTGCATATTCCGAAAGCGTATCTCAATCCGCAGTATTGAACCTTGCTGTTGGTGTTTCAAGTCAAGCAGTGGCGTTTCGAGGTGTCTTCACGCTCACGTGGGTGTGGCGCTCCCTCTCCGTTGCACTCCTGAGCTCTCTGTGGAAATAAACTTTTGTTATTGTGTCACTAAGACGACAAGCGTTGACTTTCTGCTAAGTGCTGCAATATAGAGTTGCCTCCTTTTTCACTGTATACAATACCCATACGTATGTTTTTGTAAGCCTGGGTCTATCAAAGCTATGCAGTGTCCTGTAATAAAGTTCAACACAGAAATGCCGGCATCAGATATCGGTACAAATCAATTCCAGGACTGTGCGGGCCGCAGCATGGGACGCAGTCGCATACTAAACACTGTGTTGAACAACTACAACGCAGGTCACAACAACACACCCACTCACTACATTCACCACACTGCAGGTTACAACAACACACTCATCTCAACTGCAGGTCACAGTAATGTAATAAAGGACTCTTTCACAGTGTAGATCTCCATTGTCCTTTATTCGGGTTCTTGTCTCTCTCTCGCCCCTACGGCGTCCTCGCTCAGACCCGCACCTCCTCCACCGTACACCTTGTAGCCACACTGCTGCTCCGCTCCGCAGCTACACTGCTGCTCCGTCTGCAGCCACACCGCTGCTCCACTCTGCAGCCACACTGCTGCTCTGTGTGCCCCGCACACTCTGCTAGCTCTTCACGCCCAGCTAGCTTCCCACACTCCACTAGCTCTGCTGTGCCCCACGTACACCGCTGGCCGACGGTGCCGTGGCCTTCCACCACGTGGCAATCGCGCCACCCTCTCGCCACTGCCCAGCGTGGCCTCCTCCTGTTTCCACTCCGTTTCAACTCCCTGATCCCTTCCGGTTCTCCCCCTAAATCCTCTCCCTCACGTGACCCAGACTCCTCCTTCTCCTCACGTGACCCAGACTCCGCCCTCTCATTCCTTGCTCGCATTAAATGACCCCCCCCCCTGATGAAAAACCCAGCCGTCCCCGGCTGCAACAGAACAAAATAACGCGAGCAATTTACAACCATCGGGCATCACCAGACAACGGAGATCATAACAACACAACAACAAGAACAACAATTAACGAACAACAACAACAAGAACAACAATTAATGAAAGGAAAGGGACTTGGAACACGTGCGGGTCACCGGCCCGTCCCGAACGGGAGGCGGCCCCCCCACAGACCGTGACCGCGACAAGGTTTTAAGAGCGGCGGGATCGTAACCGCCCGCCGCTGTTGGAGGCCCGTCAACACCAAAGTCCCGTTCCCCAGAGAGACCCGTCGCCAGGGTCTCTCGCAATCGCATCCGTGGTGGGGTTGGAGGGGCAGCGGGGTCAAGTGTCCCCATCGCCGTGGTAGGCCCACCCGGAGCAGGATTGGCTGCATCCGCCTGTGTCACGGCCGGTTCGTCTGTAGAAGGCACGACAGGCGCGCTTGCAGGTTGAACAGGCAAAGTCAGAGGCGCGTCGGAGGCAACAGACACCGGCAAGGCAATATTAGGAGATGACGCATCCGTCTGCGGGGCCACGTAGGGTTTCAACAGAGACGTATGGACGTACCAGCGCCGCGATCCGAACCGAACACGCGCAGACTGTGGGTTAGGAACCTCAAAAGCTCAACCGGCCCCTGCCATGGTTTGTGCAACTTAGGGGAGGTCCCCGCCCGCACTTGCGGGCAGTGCAGTCAGGCCATGTCCCCCACTCGCCAGGGGGATTTCCCATCCGAGTGCCGAGCGCAACGTTCGTTCCGGGCCTGGGTCTTGGCCGTAGCCAATCGGGCCCCCTCCCGTGCCTCTGCCACGCGACGAACAGCGTCCTGAATGTACTCAGGGAGAAGCTTAACAGGACCCTTCGTCCCCGTACCCAGCTGCATGTCCACCGGCGGCACATTCTCGCGGCCGTACATTAAAAAAAAAGGTTAATACCCCGTCGACGCATGAGGCGTCATCCGGTATGCGGAGAGTACCCCAGGAATATGCAAATCCCAATCAGCCTGTTTTTCGCTAACTGTGTGACCGTTCCACCATGCCAACCGTTTGCGGGTGGTAGGGAGACGTCTGAACCTTCTTGGTTCCCAGTGCAGCACACACCTCAGCCAACAATTTAGAAGAAAAATTCCGCCCTTGGTCCGTGAGCAACCTTTCCGGCGCCCCTTTGTCCATTACATATCCGAACAGGAACGCGTCCGTGATAGACGCCGCCGACTGGTCGGGTAAAGGCCAAGCCATCGGCCAGCGGGAAAGATATTCCACCCCGACCAACAAAAATGTATTCCCCCTAGCGGATGGCGGGAAGGGCCCCAAAATATCCAACGCCACCAACTCATTAATCCGAGACACCTGTATGGACTGCACTGGCGGTACATATGGGTGTTTAGGCGGCTTCCGCCGGGCACATTCGGGCATGTCCCGAATGTGCCCGACGACATCAGTTGTCATGCCTTTCCAGAAGTAGTCCCGCTGCAATGTCAACAAGGTTTTCTGCACCCCGAGATGTAACAGAGTCTCGGAGTGCAGAGTCCGAACCAACTCGTACCGTAACGACGACGGCACCACCAGACGCCAGCGATCGTGCAACCCTTCCCTCCACATCAGCAAGCCATCCCGGAGAGCGGCTCCCGGTGTCCCACCGGACAGCGGTCCCCCCGTCCCCTTCGCAGCCCGACCCCGCAAGGCCCCCAGTGACTCATCAAGCAATTGCTCGCGAATCCATACCGAGCGCGGCAGGTTCAAAACCCCATCAGCCGGTCCTGGGCATACGGAAGCCTCGGGCACCTCGACAGCTGACACGACAGGCCGAGGGGGTTGCGGAACCCGCGTACACCTATTCGTACCCGAAGCGCAAGTGCAAGGGAATCCCTGCGGCAATCTGGAGAGTGCGTCCGCGTTCGCGTGACGCGACCCCTTCCAATAATACATTTCGAACAAAATTTCCTGCAGGGTTTCCAACCATCGTGCCAATTGGCCAGATGGTTGGTCAACTCTCAGGTCATATTGCAAAGCCGCATGGTCCATCCGAACAATAAACGTACGGCCGTATAGATACGGCCGATATTGGCAGAGAAAATGCACAATAGCCAATAGTTTGCGGCGGGTAACGCAGTAGCGGGTCTCTGCCGGAGACAGCACACGGCTACTGTAAGCCACTACGCGTTCAACGCCGCCCTTGGACTGTGACAGAATGGCCCCAATCCCGGTGTCACTAGCGTCAGTATCCAGAATAAAAGGCCGATCAAAATCCGGAGAGTCCAACGTCGGTGCTGTCGCCAAACGATGGCGTAGGCCCTCAAACGCCGCTTCCTCTGTTCGCCCCCAGCTGAACCTCCGGCCCTTCGCCGTAAGGAGGTGCAACGGCCTAGCGATCATAGCAAAGTTCGGAACGAACCTGCGATAATATGAAGCGAACCCAATGAACCGACGTACGTCCCCCACTGTGGCCGGAGTTGGTCAGTTACGAACGCACGCCGTCTTCTCTGGGTCCGTGGCCACCCCGTCCGCACTGACTATGTGGCCCAAATAACGCACGGATCGTTGCAGTAGGTGACACTTCTTGGGTTTAAATTTCAAATTGGTGGAGCGCATCCTAGCAAACACCGCGTCCAATCTCTGCAGATGTTCCTCAAACGTGCGGCTGAAGACGATAACATCATCTAAATATATCAAACATGTCTCCCACTGCAGACCTGTTAACACGAGCTCCATCAGCCGCTGAAAAGTGGCGGGGGCAGCATTCAAGCCCATTGGAAGACAACTAAACTGAAATAAGCCATGCGGCGTACGGAAAGCCGTCTTTTCCCTCGAGGACTCGTCCAGGGGAAGCTGCCAGAATCCCAACGAGAGGTCAAGCATAGAAAAAAAACTTCGCCCCAGACAAGGCATCGAGGGAATCATCCATACGCGGCAGGGGGTATGCGTCTGCCACCGACACTTTATTCAATTTGCGAAAATCGACACAAAATCGCAATTTCCCATCCTTTCTCTTCACAAGGACCACCGGCGCGCCCCATGGACTGTTGGACGGGGAAATAATGTCAGCAGCCAGCAGATCCTCCACTGCGCCGCGAACATGATCCCGCTCCGTCGGACTCAACCGATGCGGGTTCATCCGAATCGGAGTGGCATCCCCCGTGTCAATATGGTGGGAGAGCAAGGAGGTACGTCCCAAGTCGAAATCGTCCGAACTAAAAACGTCGGAATACCTTTCCAACAGCGCGCGAAGCGCGGACCGTTGGTCCCCAGTCAAAGACGCGTTTTCCTGGCACAACTCGGCAATCCACCGATCATCTTGCGCCATGGAGGCCGAGACTCCCCCTACAAGGCCCCAGCAGTGCCAGTCGTCATGGGCCGTGAAAGCCGTCGTAGTGTGAGCCAAAACCGTTCCGGTCGGTACACTAACATTATCCGCGCTTCCATTCAACACTTGTAAAAACGGAGGCTGACCCGGCCGGACAATCGTCTGTGCCCCGACTAGCGTCGAGCCACCCGTTATAGCCGTGGACGGCGATAACAACACACCCGCCACTCCCTCAATGCCAGGCACAGGTTTCCGATACCTCAACGGAATAAGCATCTGCGAACCAGGTGGAATATCAACAGATACCTCGGACAGCGCCTGTACCTGGCTGACAGGAGCAGACTGGCCCCAGGGCGATGGCAAAAATGAAATTTTTCGACCCCCCGGTAATTCAATACAATTATGATTCACCCTTATTTGATTGGGCATTTTTGCCAGGAAATCGGTCCCCAACAAACAGGGCACCGCGAGGGACCTGGAAATCAACACGGTCCCTGAAGCCGACACCCCCCCAATTGATATGCTGGCATCCACCTGGCCCACAATGCCCATACTTCCCCCGTTCGCCGCAATGCAAGAGTCATAAACCGGTCACACTCTCCCCGGCGGAATGGCTAGGAGATGGAAAATCACGTCAGAGATAATAGCCGCGGACGCACCTGAGTCCACCAAAATGCACACACCGACCTCTTGGATCGAACCAGGCACAGTGGACGACCCAGTAGCGGCCGCCACCACCCTCTGTGCCAATTTCCGCCACTGCGTCAGCGAGCGACACGGGTCAACCACCGCCCCCCCGTTATTAATAGCACATGGCCCGCGCGGCGATGGTGATGCATGAGATGACAGGCCTTGCCGGATGTCTGATGCGTACCGACTTGCCTGTCCTGGATGGTCCTGCCGCGTCGTATCTGTGGTCGAGGCCTCCTGCTGGGGCGGCCGCGGAATGCGAGCCCAACAATCTCTGGCGAAGTGGCCTTTACAGCCGCAGTGGAAACACGCCAAGTCGGTTCGCCGTGCAGCACCCCCTCTGTCTTGGCGCTCCCCGCGCCGGCGGCCCGGAGCGCAACCCCGCTCCCCCTCGAGCAGGCCACTGGGTGGATGCCGCCGTCAACTCCTCAGGACCCCTGTCGTCTCGAACGTAGACAGCCTTCTTCGGGTCCCATCCCGTCACACTGTCTTCGACCGAGGGGCCCCCCGTCCAAGCTGACACCTGTTTCCACCGTCGAAGGTTAAATTGGGCATCCAGGCACTTAGCCGCCGCACGGGACGTTAACTTATCGTGCCCGCACACCGGCATGGGGATGCCAAAGTCCCTGGATAACTCCAACATCTTTCCCAATATCAGGGGTTCCAACAAATCGGGCTCCATCTCCGGATACGCGGCCATAGCTAGCTCCATCACGGTGCCCCAGAATGCCACCGGCGATTCTTCAGGTGCCCGTTGCCGCTGCACGAACCTATGATGAGCATCGTCCGGGGGCTCATACGCCTCTGCCATTTCTTCAAACACCCCCTGTAGCGTACTCTTCTTTTCGGCCTTGATGGAGCGGAAGAACCTGACGGACTCGTCGTCAAGAAGTGTTGGCAGGACCTCCAAGGCTTCCGTGTCCGTCCATTTCGCGGATCGTACAGCCGCTCGAAAACGGCAGGCAAATGCGCTCCAATCTCCGCCGATGGAGAACTCTTTCACAGTTGTTAGATGATGGCTGCGGGTCCTTGCTCCACCGTCTTCCGTCGATGGTGATTCGTGCGGCAGCGACAAGATGGCGTCACTCCGCAACGTGTTCAAAATGGCGGCCTCCCGCGGTGGAGGCAGCAAGATGGCAGCTTCCCGCCGTTCCTCCTCAGCCACGCCCAAGATGACGGTTTCATGCCGCGTGTTGGAGAGGGCTGACAGTGTCGGCAAGGCCCAAGTCGGATGGTCCCCGCTTGGCATCCCCGAACTCGTCGTGGGCGTCACAAGGGTGCATAGCTGCGTTAAAACAGCCTTCAGCGACTCAAGTTGGGCCGCCACGTGTCGCCATCCTCCGTCGGCGTCCACCAACGCGGACGGACCTGCTGAGCCGGCAACGTCCTGCACCCCCGGCGCGTCGCTCGTCCCTGCATGGCCTCCTCCCTCCATCATCGGTAGCGCCACCGCCGGAGGAAGATCGTCTTCAGAAGATGGTGCAGAAGATGGTGCAGGGACGTTCTTTCTTCTGAGCTGTTTTGACATGTCATTTCACTTCCGACACCAATGTAATAAAGGACTCTTTCACAGTGTAGATCTCCGTTGTCCTTTATTCGGGTTCTTGTCTCTCTCTCGCCCCTACGGCGTCCTCGCTCAGACCCGCACCTCCTCCACCATACACCCTGTAGCCACACTGCTGCTCCCTCCGCAGCTACACTGCTGCTCCGTCTGCAGCCACACCGCTGCTCCACTCTGCAGCCACACTGCTGCTCTGTGTGCCCCGCACACTCTGCTAGCTCTTCACGCCCGGCTAGCTTCCCACACTCTACTAGCTCTGCTGTGCCCCACGTACACCGCTGGCCGACGGTGCCGTGGCCTTCCACCACGTGGCAATCGCGCCACCCTCTCGCCACTGCCCAGCGTGGCCTCCTCCTGTTTCCACTCCGTCTCAACTCCCCGATCCCTTCCGGTTCTCCCCCTAAATCCTCTCCCTCACGTGACCCAGACTCCTCCTTCTCCTTACGTGACCCAGACTTCGCCCCCTCATTCCTTGCTCGCATTACAATAACATACTCGCCACACTCTCCACACAGCAGTTCACAACAACACACTCACCAGCTCACCCACCACACTCTCCACACTGCAGGTCACAACAACACACTCACCAGCTCACCCACCACACTCACCACATATCATAGGCCTTTGTGTCTCGAGAGACAATTCTTTTGCGCCTTACGAGGTCAGCTGTAGGTTTTGCAGCACCTAGAATTACTTAGTAGGCCAATCCTTGAGTGCCAATCCTTGCCACAGCAATTGCAAGTGAATGCGGTGGCAGCTCCAGAGGTGTTTGTTGCTTTATCTTTACGCCGCTTCCTCTTGGTCTGCCAAGCAGTGTGTCTTTTCTCCTCGCCTCTCCTGAGGCGTGTTTTCACAGCCTGCTGCCAGCTGAGTCGGTCGCCGGCAGTTTTCTCCCAGTCATTTGGGTTGATGTCGCAGCTCTTTATGTCCAGATTACAGACATCTTTGAAGCGCAGGACTAGGCGACCAGTGACCCATGTGCCTGATGCCAGCTCGCCATACAAGACATCCTTGGATATTCTGCCATCCTGCATGCAGCGCACGTGTCCAAGCCATCTCAGGCGCCTATGACTGAGTAGAGAGTACATGCTGGGAATGTTGGCCAAGTTGAAGATTGAGGTGTTGGGAATGTGATCTTGCCATCTGATACCGAGGATTCGCCTGAAACATCGAAGGTGGAATGTGTTTAGTCGATGTTCTTGATGGGCGTATGTTGTCCAGGCCTCAGACCTATAGAGGAGGGTGCTAAGGACGCAGACCCGATACACCTGTACTTTGGTGTTGAGCATTAGGGATTTGTTCTCCCACACTCTTTTGGTCAACCTGAACATAGCTGTAGATTCCTTCCCAATGCGCTTGTCAATTTTTGTGACAAGGGACAAATTGCAGGTGATGGTGGAACCCAAGTAGGTGAAGTCCTGAACGACTTCCAGGGTGTAGCTGTCAATGTTTATGGAAGGGGTGTCTAACATCCTGGCCCATGACATTGGTCTTTTTCAGACTCATTGTCAGGCCAAAGTTGTTGCAGGCATTGGCAAGGTGGTCGATGAGTGTCTGCAGACCTTGTTCTGTGTGAGCTGTCAGGGCGGCATCATCAGCGAATAGGAGTTCTCTGATGAGGACTTTGGTTTTGGATCTGAGACGGCCGAGATTGAAGAGTTTGCCATCAGATCTTGTATGGAGAAAGACTCCCTCTTCTGCTGTCCAAAAGGCATGTGTGAGCATGAGTGAAAAAAAGATGCCAAACAGTGTTGGGGCAAGCTTTACACCACTGAGTATGGGAAATTCCTCTGAGGTGGTGCCGCTGTGCTGTATTGTTCCTTTCATGTTGTCATGGAAAGAGGAGATGATTGCCAGCAGCTTCGGTGGGCAGCTGGTCACTTTGAAGAGTTGGAAGAGACCTCCCCTACTGATGAGGTCAAAGGCTTTTGTAAGATCAATGATAGCCAAGTACAGGGGCATTCTCTGTTCTCGACATTTCTCCTGTAGCTGACGCAAGGAGAAGAGCATGTCAATTTTGGACCTTCCTGCTCTGAAGCCACACTGAGCCTCAGGATACGTCCTCTCAGCTAGTATCTGTAACCTGCTGAGGACCACACGGGCAAATGTTTTCCCCACGATGCTCAGCAGGGAGATGCCACGGTAGTTATTGCAGTCCCCACGTTCACCCTAGTTTATATATAGGATGATGATGTTGGAGTCTCTCATGTCTTGAGGCATTGCTCCTTCTTCCCAGCACTGGCAGATAAGTTCATGGAGTTTTTTGAGGATGCCGGGTTTCGCACATTTCAGTACCTCAGGTGTGATGCCGTCCTGTCCCGGCGACTTGCCGCTGGCTAGTGAGTTGATGGCCTTTTCAAGTTCCTTCAAGGTTGAAACATTGTCCAGTTCGTGTATCGTTGGTAAGGGCTTTACAGCAGCAAGGGCAGCTTCTGACACACCGTTGTCTTATGAGTAGAGCTCTGAGTAGTGTTCTACCCACATGGCCATTTGCTCTTGTTTATCAGTGATGATGGCCCCTGTGCTGGATTTAAGGGGGCAGTCCTCCTGATGTTTGGACCAAAGGCTGTCTTGATGCCTTCATACATGGCACGGATATTGCCAGTGTCAGAGGCGAGTGGGATCATACTGCTGAGGTTCACCCAGTAGTTGTTGGCGCAGTGTCTGGCGGTCGTTTGAGCTGCACTGCGGGCAGCTTTCAGAACCCTTAATGATCCTGTACTTGGGACTCGCTTGTACTTCAGGAGCGCCATGCGCTTGGCTTGGAGGATGGGTTCCAATATAGCCAGGTGGTCCTCAAACCAGTCTGTGTTCTGCCTTGTCTGCTTACCGAAGGCATTTATGGCTGCATTGAAGACGGTGTCTCTGATGTATGCCCACTTTGTCTCCACGCTCCCATTCGGTGTGTCGTGTAGGGACTGCTCAAGGCTGTGTTAGAATGATTGAGTGAGCTCTGGGAGGGAGGTCTTGGCAGAGTTGATGCGTAGGTAGCGCTTTTGTTTGAGGCGGTGTATCTTTTTTGGGCATAGTCTGACCTTGCTGGATACCAGCGAGTGATCGGTGTCACAGACTGCACTGTGGTAGCTGTGTGTGATGAGTACGGAGTTGAGGAGGGCTCGTCGGGTGATGATGAGGTCCAGTTCGTGCCATTTAAGAGACCTTGGATGTCTCCATGATACTTTATGGCATGTTTTTTTGAGAAAGAATGATTTTGTGATACAGAAATTGTGGTCTTCTTGGTTCTTTTGGTAAAGTCACGTAGAAGGGAAGTAATAAAATAATAAAAACAAAACATAATAAAATAATATAATTCTCACGACGTTTCGGCTACAACGCAAGCAGCCGTCCTCAGGTGAAGAATGAAACACCACCAAGCTAGGAGCGTATATTTAAGCTGGGTTGGAGGGGGGAGGTGGGAAGAAGAGCGCCTTAACAAAATAATTTGCATATCAAGAGGAATTTAGCATATGGAAAATGCGTAGGAGGTGGACGGAGGAGTTGAAAGTTAATATTATGCCCGTGCATTATGCAGGATTAGCAGCATCAAAGGGAGGGGAAGGGGGGTAGCATTAACAAAGGAAAGGAATGTTAATAGTATGTAGCTGCAGTTACTAAACAACCACGAAAAAAACTAAAGTATAAACTGCATGAACAACTAAAGTATAAACTACATAGCATCATCAGTATACTTACTATACTCTACAATAAGCTGAGTTACTGACAGTAAGTAATACATTACAATTCTACGTCGTTTTTAATGTAACACTATGTATTATTCTACCCACCTTAAAGTGTATCACAATGCTATATATTTACCATAAAATTACGATACTATATATTACTTTGTACATTGTATTAAGCATATAAATGTTATACTATTTGTTATTATACACTGTACCATTGACCGTCGTGTCAATGGGTGAGTAGTGGGGGGAAAAACTTGCAGCGGAGCAAAGAATCCATTCCCTGCGGAGAATACAATGCCATTGAGTGGAACGCGGTCTGAAAGTCACCGTAAATGTGAACACAATCAGTTAAGATCCGAAATGGTTTATTACGTCCTTCCAATGATTGCTAAGCCAGAATCCATCTTCTCGGTTGGAATTATCTCTGGGTTTGTATATGTGGATAGCCTCATGAACGAATCTCTCATGATAGCCAGTTGGCTTGCAGAGAACCTCTGTCTTGGAGAAGTCAATGTCATGTGAACCCACTGAATTGTAACAGTGATCTGCCACGGCTGAGGTGTTTGTCCTACCGTGTTTCAGGTCTGCTTTATGTTCACAGATGCGGTCCGAGACATGTCGTTTGGTTTCTCCAATGTAACTGCTACCACAGAGGCAACTTAGTTTGTAGACGCCAGGGTACTGTATGTCTGGAACCACATCTTTTACAGACGGGACCAGATCACGGATTTTATGTACTGTGTTGAATCGGACCTGGATCTTGTGTTTAATCAGGATTTTGGAGATCTTTTTTGTGACCCCAGCAATGTAGGGTAAGGTGATGGTCTTGAAAGGCTCCTCAACAGGATTCTTCTTGATGGTTGGAGTGATGGCCTTGCGGATTGTGTAGTCGGAGTAACCATTAGCCTTACGAGCTTGGCGTACGTGTTTGAGTTCACTGGCAATGTGTTCCTGGTCAGAAATGCATTGGGCTCTATGGTATAGAGTCTTGATGAGGGAATTCTTCTGGGATGGATGGTGGTGGGATTCCGGTTTTAGGTAAGCATCCGTATGGGTGGCTTTCCTGTAGACAGAGTGGCTCATTGAACCATCAGGTCTCCTTTTAATTAGGACATCCAAAAAGGGTAGCTTGCCATCTTTTTCGACTTCCATGGTGAATCTGATGGCTGGGTGTATGGAATTGATGTGGTCGAGAAATTGGTTTAGAGCAGGCCGGCCATGTGGCCAGATGACAAAAGTGTCATCTACGTACCTTTTCCATAAGGTCGGGCGTAGAGTGGCAGTCTGGATGGCGTCAGTCTCAAATTTCTCCATGAAGATGTTGACTACAACCGGAGATAGGGGGGAGCCCATTGGGGTGCCATCAGTTTGTTTGTAGAAAGTTCCATTCCAGGTGAAGTATGTATTGGTTAAGCAGTGTCTCACCAGGGGGGGTACCCCAGCATTCAGTCCTTGATGAACCAAATCTTCAATGATTGCGATGGTGTCAGGTACAGGAACTTTGGTGAATAAGGAAACCACATCAAAACTGACAAGCAGGTCGTCTGGGGACAGGGCAATCCCCTTGATTGTTTTTTTAACGTGGTTGTTTAGTAACTGCAGCTACATACTATTAACATTCCTTTCCTTTGTTAATGCTACCCCCCTTCCCCCTCCCTTTGATGCTGCTAATCCAGCATAATGCACAGGCATAATATTAACTTGAAACTCCTCTGTCCACCTCCTACGCATTTTCCATATGCTAAATTCCTCTTGATATGCAAATTATTTTGTTAAGGCGCTCTTTTTCCCACCTACCCCCCTCCAAGCCAGCTTAAATATACGCTCCTAGCTTGGTGGTGTTTCATTCTTCACCTGAGGACGGCTGCTTGCGTTGTAACCGAAACGTCGTGAGAATTATATTATTTTATTATGTTTTGTTTTTATTATTTTATTACTTCCCTTCTACGTGACTTCACCAAAAGAACCAAGAAGATGAATCCCTGCAGTCACGAAAGCTTTAAATCGAGAAATTGTGGTATGAACAAAGCTCCAGTAGTCTTTGGCCACTGGCATTCATCTTTACAATGCCGTGATATCATCTTCTTGGTTCTTTCGGTAAAGTCACGTAGAATGGAAATAATAAATTAATAAAAATAAAACATAATAAAATAATTCTCACGACGTTTCAGCCACAACGCAAGCAGCCATCCTAAGGTGAAGAACAGGTCTGTTGATAAGACAGAGTCTTCAGACTACGTGACTTTACCGAAAGAACCATGAAGATGAATCCCTGCAGTCACGAAAGCTTTAAATCGAAATTTAATGCCGTGATAGCCAAAACATGCAGGCCAAGCGTCCTGGTCAGCGCCAACCCTTGCATTGAAGTCTCCCAACAGAAACATGTGCTGAGAGCTGGAAATTTTGCTAATAATATTGTGAAGCTCTTCATAGAACTGGTCACGAATCTCAGGAGGTGAGTAGAGTGTTGGGGTGTAGACACTCAGGATGTTTACATGGCCAGAAACAGTGAGCAGTCGCATGAGCAGAATCCACTTGGAGCCTGAAGTCGGTGGTTCTATCATGCCAAGGAGTGTGTTTTGACGTCGAACCAAACACCGTGTTGCCTTGGTTCGTTCTGCTGTTTTCCTTGCCAGTAGAAAGTGTATTCACTCTCTCGTAGTGAGCCACTGCCAGAAAGGCCGGTCTCCTGCAGTGCTACAATATTCACATGAAGTCTCGCCAGCTCCCTGTCGATAGCTGCAGTCTTGCGGATGTCCTCAATCTGCAATAGATCTTCGGAGAGTCCAGAACACATTGTACATACATTCCAGCTTGCAAAATAAAGGGCTGGAACCTTCGTTCGTTTTGTTTTACATTTGTCCGGTGCAGGTGTTGCAGCTCACTTGTCAGGTGATGAACCATAAGCTCCAAGCACCCATTGGAGCAGATGAGCCGTGGCGGGAAAGCACCTTATTGGCCAGGGGCTGCCCAGCTTGAGGCGGGCGGTAGCTATCCATTGGGGTGCAATGACCCCTCCCACCGACGATGGCATCCCGTGGCGCCCATTTTTTTGCCAATCTAAAATGAGCTTATAACCCGTGACTGCTGCCATCTGTGTTTCTTGGCCACGATTAGGTGGCTGAGGAGTGTCCTCTCCCCATTTTTGCACCTCTTGTTGGCACAAAGCCCGGGCAGGTTATTCTAGAAATCCTGGGTTGCCCATGCGCCAGGATCCCACCCTCGGCCTTGCTGGTGATGTCCAAAGGAGTGCGTAGCACGACGTTTGGTACCAGTTTGGCTGCAGGGGCTGCCGGGAATGTGCCGCAGTGCGTCACAAAACCACATGAGGGGCCCCACTCCTGATTTTCTGTCGGGGTTTACTCCCTTAGACATTGACTCTCCCGAAACACTCACAAGGGAGTGAGAAAACCGCATAACGTTGGGAGGGGACCTTACCAGGTACTGACAGCCGGGCCAGCTGTACCTGGGACTCGCGTAAGGCAGGATCGTCACGCCCTGAGGTAGTTTATCACAAACTACCCGCTACCATAGCCTCGAAAGAGTCCTGTACACTCACCACACCGCACGTCACAACAACACACTCACCCGCTCACCCACTACGCCAGACATGGGCAAACAACGGCCCGTTGGGCTTTTTAATCCGGCCCGCCGAACTTGTCCAACCCGATTTGGTCGTGACTCGAACCTAATTTCCCCATTGGATTGTATGTTAATACAATTAATCCGTTCCAGACTCCTACGAACTGTATATAAATATTGTTTTTTTAAAGATTATTAAGCACAAAAAATAGTTAATTACGCCATAGAATTCAGTGTAATAGTAAACTAAATGTAACAACATTGAATAACACTGAGATAACCTTGAATAACAGAGAAAACTAACATTGCCACATCAAGGTTTAGAATCGTTCAACAAGATGATTGTTTCGTCTGCTACATCAGTCGGTCGATTCTGAGAGAGAGAATATTCGTATGAGCAATTCATGTTTCTATTGAAAGTAAGTTAACAGTAATATTTGGGTACAGTATTGTTTTTGGAAGCATTGACCGTAATATCGTATCAACGTTTACTTCACCGCATCATCGTATGAATTATGCGAGAAGACATTAACGGGTTCTTATGTTAGCGATTTACGTACTCGGCGCTTTCGCTCTCTAAATTACGGCTTGAAAGAGGGGGAGGGGTATGACTAAACTCGCAAAATTAATATCTTACTAGGAATTTTATATAACAAAAGTTATATACATAATTGTTACGCTTTGTGTAATTCAACAAAACAAACAATACTTAACTCCGAGTTCTCTCCAAATTTCACGAGTCCCTTCTAGACCCCACAGTTTTTTAAAAGAGTTTTAAGCACAGAACACATAATTAAAGTTAAAAAAAATCATTAATTATACAAACTTTTCAATAATTTCCTTCTTCACTTCGATTTTAATTTTCTTTAAAACATTCTTCTCACCAACATTACCACTCATTACCACTTTCTCCGAAGGCAAGTTTGTAAAAGAATGGATGGTACAGACAGCAGACATCTTGTGTCCGGAGATCAAAGGCAAATTTGAAAAAGTCAGCTTATCACGTAGGACTGTGACTCGCCGTGTGGAACTGATTGATAAAAAATATAGCTAGTCAATTAAACAAAAGTCTGATTCCTTTGAATTATATTCACCAGCACTGGATGAAAGTACGGACGTAAAATACACTGCTCAGTTGCTCATTTTTATCCGAGGCATTGACAGTTTTGCGATAACAGAGGAGGTTTTGACCATAGAGTCCCTGAAAGGAACAACGCGGGGAGAGGACTTGTATAACCAGGTATCTGCTGTCATCGAAAGAATGACGCTACCTCGGAGTAAACTTGTCAATGTCACAACGGATGGATCGACAAATTTAACTGGAAAAAATGTTGGGCTGATGAAAAGAATCCAGGATAAAGTGAAAGAGGAAAACCCTGTCCAGGATCTTATTTTCCTTCACTGCATCATCCAACAGGAATCCCTGTGTAAGTCTGTATTGCAGCTTAATCGTGTCGTGAATCCAGTCGTAAAACTTGTGAACTTTATACGAGCAAGGGGACTTCAGCACCGTCAGTTTATTACCTTCTTGGAGGAAACTGATGCGGATCATCAGGACTTGCTGTACCACTCTCGTGTCCGCTGGTTAAGTTTGGGGAAAGTGTTACAACGAGTGTGGGAGCTGAAAGAAGATATCATCGCATTTTTGGAGTTGATGGGGAAATCTGACGAATTCCCTGAGCTAAGCGACAAGAACTGGCTTAGTGACTTTACGTTTGCTGTGGACATATTTTCACACATGAATGAGCTGAATGTGAAACTGCAGGGGAAAGATCAGTTTGTTCACGACATGTACAAACATGTGAAAGCCTTCAAATCCAGCTCACTTTGTTCTCTGGACAAATTGCGAACAAATCTTTTGCTCATTTCCCCACACTTGCCATGCAGGAAGAGGCACCACGAAACGCAAAAAAATACAGCAAATCAATTGAGGACCTGCACGGAGAATTCTGCCGTAGGTTCTCTGATTTCGAAAACATTGAACAGTCACTTCAGCTGGTGTCCTGTCCCCTGTCACAAGACCCTGAAACAGCAGCACAGGAGCTGCAGTTGGAACTGATAGATCTTCAGTCTGACTCTTTCTTAAAGGAGAAGTTCATCTCTGTTAAACTGAATGACTTTTATGCTTCACTTAACAGAGCCACGTTTCCAAACCTCCGGAGGACTGCACAGAAGATACTGACTTTGTTTGGCTTGACTTATGTGTGTGAGCAGACATTCAGCGTCATGAACGCCAACAAAGCCTGTCACAGATCAAAGTTAACGGATCAGCACCTCAGATCTATCCTGAGAATTGCCACAACCAAAATAACTCCAGACTTGGATGCACTGGCAAAAATTGGAGATCAACAACACTGTTCCCACTGAAACTGAAAGTGATGATGTGTTGCTGCAGCGAGGTTGAAGCCAAATCTCCGCAACACAGCCTGCATGGCTGCTCTAACCTGTAAATGTAGATAATAAAGAAGTTCAAGTGAGGTAATTGGTTTGGCGCAGAGCTCAGATGTTTTCATGATGTTTGATCAGTCACGTTACAACATGTTTTTATATTGTTCATGTTCGTGCAATTTGTTAAATTGCCTTGCAAATAAATGCTTTGCTACCTGTTACAGGCCAAATCCTTTCATGTAATGATTTTTACATGTCATTTATATTAGTTCACACAAACACTCCATCCACCTGTTCCTGGCCCGGCCTCTCTGTCAAATTTTAGAACCCATTGTGGCCCGCGAGTCAAAAAGTTTGCCCACCCCTGCACTACGCTCACCACACCGCAGGTCACAACAACACACTCACCCACTACGCTCACCATGACACTTCCATGTCTGTTTCTTTCCTCGCGCAGCTCCACTTTGGAATTCCCTCCCCATTGTCTCTTTGCCCAAGCTACTATAATAATAATAATAACCTTCCTCCATTCAAGATGCGTGTTAACGCATATGTATTACCACCTTGGCAGTGCTGTTTGTTGCTGGCTGGCCTTGATGTTTTGGGGCTTTGGCCCTACTACGCTACATAACTGTGTTGAGAAACACAGTGCATTGGAGAATATAGATGTAGGACTTGAAATATGACGCGCCACGCGTTCTGTTGTTCTGTTGCTATGCAAACGAGCGGTGTACAGTAGGGGGTTTCTGAGGACGGGGTTGTTGTTGTCGGGCGTGAGGGAGACGTCGTTAAGATGGGCGACAGGTGTTAGGGGTAACCGAGGATGCAGGCCGGTGATTGGTTAGGAGGGTGAGTAGTTAATGACCGGCGCCGCTCTGGCGGAAATAACAAGGCCACGTGAGTCTGGGGGCCTGGGGGCGAATGACGAAGCGGGGGGGGGTGAGATAATTGATTGGGACTGATTGGTGTGGGGATAAGAGGATAGCGTAACGGGGAGACGGGAGTCTTGATTGGGATTGGAATTGGAGCTGGAGCGTTGGTGCCAGGGAGAGAGACGGAGCAGCAGTGAGTAGAGAAGATACGATAACGGTAGCAGTGGATAGAGATAGGATAAAGTACGGTAACAGTGGATAGAGATAGGACAGAGTACGGTGGCAGTAGAGAGAGAGAACGCAGAGTGCGGTAGCAGTGGTAGGAGTGCATCGGAGGAATAGAGAACAGGGTAGCAGCGGAGTAACGGAACTGGGGAGAGCAGGAGAGCGAACGGAGAGACATAGAGTGTCGTTGATGGCGGATAGATTAACGGAGCGAACGAGGAGACACGGAGCAGTGATGAGGAGAAGGTGTGAACCCTGAAGTGCGAATAAACGGAACGAGAAAGACAACCGGAGTACGAGTCCTACATACATATGAAAAATTAAATGAACAATGTTACTGTGTATTGTTTGCATGAAGGGGTTAATACGTTTGCTTTATCATGTGAAGCAATACACATTCGATTTTTTTACTTGAGAGATTTGTCACGTAAATGGTCTAGTAATGCGGCATTGTGTTGCATGCTGCCTTTAAGAAATCAGACGTCGGTTAAAGCCCATCTCTCCCTCAATTCCTTCAGTAAACAACAGCGTGATGCTCTGGTGAAGCCGCAGGTTATAACACACTTTGGAGAACATGGATTCTAACTTTACCCTCCTCCATAAAAGTTGTAATATACAAAGGCGTATGTGGGTGATATTTGTTCACCTGTGCAAATGCATGCGAACAATCCACCTACGCGTTAGCTGTATTTTGCAAAGACGGAATAGTGAACATGTGAGCATCAAAACGGAGAAAGGTTGCTTTGAAGTTGAATACAGTTCACAAGATGGTAATATCTATCTGAGGGGCTTAACAAACTTGCTTTCAGTGGTGTTCATCATCAGCCATGATCAATCCACTGCTGGATGAAGGCCTTCTCAAGCTGTCTCCTATCTCTCACGATCCTGAGATGCAATCGTTCACCTTATAGCGGCACACACGTTGATTTCACCACTCCATCTCCTCAAGGTGCAAAGTGGATGTGAAAGAACCCGTGACGACATTTCAAATATTTGCCTACTGTGTCAAACTTTATTTAGAATTCAAAGTGTAAGTATCATTTCAAAATAGTTTGTGGAGTAAAACGTAATTACAGTAGAAGGCTTTGAAGAGCGTGTGGAACAGACCGTAGTGTGTGCGTTCGATCTGATAAGTCTTCAAAATACTGTATACAGATTCAACTCAACAAGTCTCTGTATGTGACCTCTGTCACATGCTTCACATGACCTATGTACACTTATATATTTTATTTGAGTTGTTATTGTCATCTTTCTTCGAGAAAATCTACTGTTTATGCTTCATTGGGCTAAATATTGCATTAATGGAAAAATGCATATTTTCTTAATGGAAACAGTCAAGCTTTGTAATGGACTATTATGGGCTCATGTCAAACCAGGACACACTCTGCCATTCGGTGTACCGATAGGAACGATAATAAAAGGAATACATATTTTAGAGATGCATGCATAGAATGCATAGATTTGTAGCTTAAAAAATTCAGCTTTTCACTGCTAAATTGCATTTGTTTAAATTTATGCCAAAGCCAACCGATAATTTTCCTAGATAATTACCAAGGGATGCCACCTGTTTTATACTCAGATTGGGGAGTTCATGGTTGTTCAATGTTAATGTGCCCAGAATTGTGTCAAAATACTATTTCAAGCAAAAGCTACCACGATTCTAAAGACTCGATCATATTGGGGCAGTCACTTCAATCTGGCACAGTTGAGATACGATTTTCTAAAAATAATAATAGACTTCTAATAGTAAATCATCGTCACTGGCCATGATCAATCCACTGCTGGATACATGCCTCCCCAAGCCATTACCAACTATCATGGTCTCACGATAAAACAATTCTTCTTCAGTCCTGCGCTTGAGCTTCATTCTCTGTGATATCTCCACAACGGACGTTCTCTCAGACCCGTTCCGTACTTTGGTTGCTGTTTTCATTCCGTGTCGACCATCGGCCATTTTTACATCCAGTGACGCATCCTGCCCATCCCCGCTTGCTTTTATAAACAGGCAATAGGACGTTTTAAACTTGAATGTGTTCGCTCTAATCCACGCGTTCCTCTTTCTTGTCCATCAACGTTATTCTAAGCACATATAAGTACACATCCATGCTTCTCTGCACACTTTCAACTTTCTGTTTTGTTTAACTATCATCGTCCACGTTTTTGAGCCTTGCCATTGGAGGCAATATACAGTGATCAAAACGCTTTTTATTTAGGCACATTACTGTGTTGCTTTTCATTAAGTTAGGTTTCTAAACACTACGACCTGCTCCATCCACCACTTTTTGTTCATCACGGTTATCCCAATCTGCCTTCAATAGCTACCCAACATATCCATTTTCAAATGCATTTCAGATAACACATTCACGGCCAGAAATGTATCGGACAGGTTTGTGCATGCAACATTTTGTACAAACCTACCAAGACCTCAATAAAATCATACTGATACCAACATACAACGGTTCCCATTTGAGCACGAGACCACACGATGTACAAGATTGATTGTACACCGAACAATGTGCTTGTAAGCATGTGTAGTGAGTCCAACTGAGTCACAGACGTTGTCTTAGGGAGCAACACGTTTTATTAAACTATTTGCACAACATACTCCAGGCTATTAACACAACACACTCTCAGGTGGTGACCACCCAACTAACCACGCTACGGCGGAACTAGACACGGTTCCGTTATCCCGGACCGGACCACAAGCTGGGTCCCGGACCACGTGGCTGAAGGCTTCTTCAAGCTTGACGTGGATCTCCTGCATCTACAACAGAAGAACCACGAGCCCCTCACAGGGCCCAACTTATATCGGGCTGGGCTGGGGCTGGCTCCGCCTCTCGCCCCGCCCACCTTCTCGATCTCTCTCGCCCTTGCCTGAAGCCTCTCGAGAGTTCTTCTCAGACCATGTGACCACCCATTGGCCCCCTTCACCGGTGGCCCCCCTCCAGTATCATCCGGTCACATGTCCCCAGGTCAGCCAGAGTATCATGCCCCCAAGCTGGCTAACACTCTCTTGCTCTCTCAACAGGAGCCCGCACCGCACGCTGTGTGTGGTGCCACCGCGCTTAACCAGCGCTCACCCAAGCTCCCTCTAGGGCTGGTACTACACCCCGTGTCCGGGGTGTACACACAACAGTAGACATCCCGCCGTGGCCTCGCAAGCCCGGCACCACACAGTGACATTCCCAGTCACTACACATGCATTACCAATTGGCTGTGGGAATCAAACCACCAAACACATCTACATTGCATTGATCAGTAAGATGTATGTGTTTATTTAAGCTGCAACCTTATATATATATACACCTTCTGATCCTTACCCCCGTTCCTCCGATTGGTGCGGTTGGTTATATACAGTGCAAAATAAGTTCAACATACATACATTAGAAGCCCATATTGCATGTGTAATGCGGGCGTAAACGACCTCCCGGAAGTGACGTCATGGGGGGAGGAGTTACGTCACGTGGGGGAGAGGGTAAGGGTCTATAAGGGGGGTAACCGGAAGCAGTCGGGAGTGATCGGAGACTGGGAAAGTGGGAGGCCACGCAGGGCGAAGGGTGAGGAGAGAGTGGCGAGATCGCCACACACCCGAGCCACGAGGATCGGCACCGTCGGCCAACGGTGACCGACCCCCGGGCAGCAGGAGCAGCGAGGAGGCTGCAGAGAGCAGCGGGTCTGCAAGGGAGGAGTCGGGCAACAGGGGTCTGCACGACGTGACATCAGCGGGTCTGCTAGGAGGGAGTTGGGCTACGTGAGCGACAGCAGCCTGGGGCTGCAGAGCAGAGAGTATATAGGGGAGTACCGTGAGGGAAAAGAGATCGAACCCAAATAAAGGACACAGGACAGAGAGAAGCGTCCGAGTCTTTTATTACACATGTAAATAAGAAAACAAATAAGCCTACTCTGAAATCTGAGTGAACTCTCACACTCCCAATGCATGAATAAGGCAAAGGGACAAATCCACCAACGTGTATGGCCGAATTTACCTAAGGCCCTTCATTGCACAGCAATTACCAGATTAGCATTTAGCAGTGAATCCACCTGTCAATAAAATGCATCTTCTCCATCCACCTGCTCAGCCATGCAGTGGTAAAAAATGCTTTAAGGGAAAGACACTAAATTATATAATGTTAGAGCCAATTGAGAATCACTTCCTTTGTTTTGTGCTAAGATCATGCAATTAAGCCCGAGGCACGTTTCTTGATCCATAATTGCCATTCTCCACCCAGAGGTAAAGAGCCCTAATTCATGTAGCAATTTTGACCACCATTCTGCCCCCTTATGGGGGAAATGGCTGCTTTTATGTGACATCGTTCCCCTTCCCTCTCCCGCGTTTGCAATGCAGCAGGGGGTCGATGCGCCGTTGTTAAATGCCCATTTTACCACTCTTGTTCTCCGCCTCGTCGGAGTGGATCAAAGTGCGTGCGATTAGAGCAGGTCTAGGCCAGACCCTCGCGACGATGGAACCCTGTCAATCACGTGCCCGGGGGGAGTGACTTGTGCACGGAGCCATGAAAAAACTTGGTAGCCGGATTTTGGTCCAATTTCATGTACATGTCAGTCACCTCCAATCTGCAACAAAATTTAAACAAAAATAGATAGAAAAAAATCTTCAAAACTAGGGCTGTCTAAACTGTGACCTTTGGGCCAATGTTGGCCTGTGGAGACATTTAGTCTGGAAAACAGTAATTCTCCAAAATAGTATTATTAAAAGCAGTCCCACACAATAATATTTAAATTTAAAAACTTTTTTTTTACACAACTATATCCGCTCCGCGGTGGCCTGCAGTGGGTTAGATTTGGTGAGGGGACAGGCCTGCGGAGTGGCAGCATCTGTGGAGCTGGATTAAGAGTACCCATAGCCACGCATATTTACCCATGTGACCCTGATTGTGTCGTCTCGCGTTGCACACCACCAGCTACTCCATTACAAAGCAAATACACACACTCAGACACACCGTCGATAGTGCAGTTTACTCCGAGAGAAGTTGGTTTCTTTCTCATTGTGGACCATCTGTACAAACTTAAATGGCGATTCGCTTCCCGTGCGGGCACACCTGTTCAGGGTATACTATTTGAGTTGTACGTTGTTATTGTTGGTCACAAAAAACACACTAACATTGTCAAAATCATTGTGCATACATATAGAAAGCCACAGAAAGTATTTAAGTGCCTTCATGTGTAAGTATAACAAACGTCTATTTTTTTCATACACCTAAATTAGTCTGGGATCAATGTAAACATCACAATTAGCACACATTGGTTTTCTATGGGATATTTGATAATGTCCACAATCAAGCAGATGAAACCATGAAGTTGGAACATTATTAGCACATAGCAGTAATGGATGGCATGTCTTGAATCCCCTTGGCATGAGTGATAAAGATTGCACATTCAAATTTAGCCCAATTTCCCCCAATTCGAGCAAATTAGATTATCCATTTCTTAAGGAGTAACCAAATGGCAATGTGAACACATATTTGCAATTTAGTTTGCAGGTAATTTTGAACTTGAGATCAATAATTCCCCATGAAAAAAATTAGATGGCTGATTCGATTAACAGGTGGATTTAAGATTTAAGGATGTGCCTTGTCGGTACTGTGTTGGCAGAGCCAGAAGTTAAAATCGTGGATGGGGCCAACTCAACTCATCACCCTTTTGAAGCCGATAAAATTAGTACCATAGTGTGTGAGGTCGACAGTGTAATTCTGTGGACAATGACACTGGAACCTTAACATACAACTTTGTCATATCTGCCACCAGTTTGGGTCGCCGACGAAGATGAGAGCGCGAGACTAATGATCACGTGAGCACGGGACCAATTTGAATTGTGTAGGAGTTAAACTGTTGACTCCACATAAACTTGCTATCCTGCCAACTGTAACATTGGTATATTTAACAACAATACCATGCATGCTTTCTGTTCAGGTTACATGTGTGTAATTGTTTTGATGCCATTGAGACTAATGTTAATAGTAATTCTTATTATAAAAGGTCATCAAGGTAACAACTATAAAACAATACGCAGAAAAGTTTTGACCCATACACAACCGTTAAATATTATTTTGTATAGAAAAAAAAATCAGACTTTGGCATCACATTTTATTTCGTGAATTTAAATTTTATCCTAGATGTGTAGTGTCAACGATTCAGCGACTAAGTTTATAGGAGGCACCTTCTTTATTAACAACTACCAGTACGGCTTGGCTCCGCCCTGACCGTGCCTCCCTTCTCGAACCCGCTAGCAGGTTCCAAGGGCCTCCAAATGGGGTCCTCCCTGACCCTCTCCCGAGTTCCTCCTCTCTGCCAACACACAGTGCACACCCTCACCGGCGTGTGTACTGTCTGCCCACCAAAGTTGCTGCTGCTGTCCACCAGCTGGTGCTATTACACTACACATGCATACCAGTGATACAGCACATTACATCAGCTTTCACCGATGAAAGTCAAGGTAGGGCCTTTAGCAATTGTTACAAACCGACCGTGTCTTGCTGATAAGTGGAGCAACATCGTGGTTCACATTTGTTTAGTCCTGACAAGAAATGAATCATTAAGTAGTGTCAGATGGAAACATTGTTCACCTTCTTCTTTTCAACAAAGATATATTTAATATACATCTATTTTTCGTCATGGCAAAAAGTAAACAAAAATGGAAACTTTAGATATGATATATTTCCATACACAAAAAATGTCCCAACAGTCTGAGCTCATAGACTGTCAGTGTTGGTCCTGTTGGAGTCCATATTGAGGCGAGCATGACACGTGAGAGAGTGGTGTGGCGAAAATCACCCCAAGCTGCCTTTTGTATTCTGAGTGCTGATGTTTACTTGGATCTCCAGAAGCTGAATGTAAGACTGTCAGTGTCATACCATGTTCAGACTAGTTGCCACTCGTGTGTGTCACGGGCACGACTCAGTGCAGTCCAATAATCATTATCCATGATGCAGTCATACGTATGGAGAGTACTTTATTTGTGAAATTATCAAATATGAAACTAGCCAATGTGCATGCAGATTATCTGTGTTTCTTACAAGACATCGTTTCTTAACAATGGAATTTAGTTATCCACTCGTGTTGTATCAGGTACTAATTTAAGGCTAAGCCAACCTAGTAAAGACCCTGGACAATGTTACAATACCAAACACCATTGTTAGCCTTGATCTGAAATTAAGCTCAGATTAATGCAGTGTGCAAACCACCGTGTCGTTGCTCCCATACATCACGTCAACACAAATGCAGTGTAGAGGGACATTGTGCGTACACATTGTGTACATGGAGCGTCAACCGTTCAATAAAATGCAGAACATTTCAAGAAAGTCATTAAATTGCAAAAAAATACCATATTTTGCACAAATCACTAAATATATATGTACAGCCAATTTGCAAGTGTTCCATTAGTTACAGTGAAAAGGTGTCTGTGTAAACTGATGTTTAAATTATCCAAGCTGATGAATGTCAAGTAGGATTCCCGGAAGTCTGTAAAATGAGCATAAAACTGACATCAGTGCAGCGGTAAAACAATGTACACCACTGCCCAGCCAGCATTTGAGCAACACTGAGGTGGTGGTGCAAGGTTGACCCGATTCTGCTCTTTGCAATTGATGGAAGGTCTCTGTGCCAACTAGAGATCGTATTTCGGTACATCTCAAGCCTGCATTTGCCATGAAGTGATGGTGACGTCACCACAACCCTTGCCTGCCAGGAAAGATGCACTCTGAGGCCAAGCGAAGTTTGGAAGGCTCGCTGACAGGTCAGGGGACAGACCCAGGCATTATTGGTTGACGACTGACTGAGATTGCTGATCACTCAGTCACACATATGTAGAGGAGAGTGGTGGCGTCGTGTGCGCTGTCCGGTGCGGTGACATCACGGGACGTGGGGTCGCACGCGCTGGGCAGTGCACGTGACGTCACGCCTCAGAGGGTATTTAAGGGAGACCCCGTGACGTAAGCGGGGTCACTGGAGGAACGGGGATAGTAGAAGGGGTGAAGAGGGAACCAGGGATAGTGATACATGTTAATAAACCCTGGCGGAAGCCCCTAACTCACCTCCGTCTCCGAGTACCTCCGTCTACTACTCAACAACTGGTGTCAGTAGTTTACACCGTCGCCAACATGTCTAAAGCGGGCACACGGCATAAGAACCCACCGGCACATCTCTTGGAGGGTGCCGAAGGCGGAGAGGAAGCTCCAGCAGTGACCCCGGAGCCCGGGACCCCAGTGACGGTCCCCATGGAGACGAGCAGGCCGGAGCGAGAGGAGTCGGCTGCGGGGAGTGCCAGCTCACCGCCGCCGCCAGAGATGGAGAGCGTCCCCGCAGCTCTGCTGCAGCAGGTCCTGCAGGCGGTGGGGCAGCTGACCGTCAAACGCCAACGTTGAAACTGCCGCCGGTTTCCCAGCGACCGCTCCACCGGAAATGGCCGCCATTTTGGCTGCGACGCAATCCGCGGCGGCCATATTGGCTCGGGAGCCGTATGCGGCCGCTGCTACGGCTGCGACGCGGCGGCCGGCAGACATTGTTGCTGCGACACCGCAAGTCGGCGCCATGGCTGCCATGGCGACCGCGACGCCGCGTCTCTCCACCGACGCGGCCGGGGTTTCTCGGCACGCCGCTCCTGCGGGACCAGCCGCCGGCGATGACGCGGCTCTACATCAAGCTGCGCCCGCCGGGGGGGCCCCGGGTAAGTACGCACGTGCCGTCCTTGCCGGGCCGCCGGGGTGGCCAGCGGCGGCTGCCGCTGCCCCGTACATCGCCGTGCCGCCGGAATGGGCCGCGGGTGCTGCCGCGGCTCCACCTGTCGCCGCGCTCACGGGGCCGGCCACCGGCGATGCCACGGCTCTGCACCTCGCCGTGCCTGCGTCCCTTGTCATGGATGCCGCCGCGGCTCCGTGTTATACCGCCGCGTCTTCGGCGTGGCCCGGGGAGGCCGCAATGCCGTGGTGCCTCGCCGCGTCGCGAGAGGTTGCCGTGGCTGCGGCTGCTGTCCCGCACCTTGCTGCGCTGGTGGGGTGGGCTGCAGGGGCCGCCGCGGCTCCGTGTTATACCGCCGCGTCTTCGGCGTGGCCCGGGGAGGCCGCAACGCCGTGGTGCCTCGCCGCGTCGCGAGAGGTTGCCGCGGCTGCGGCCGCTGTCCCGCACCTCGCTGCGCCGGCGGGGTGGGCCGCGGGGGCCGCCGCGGCTCCGTATCATACCGCCGCGTCTTCGGCGTGGCCCGGGAAGGCCGCAACGCCGTGGTGCCTCGCCGCGTCGCGAGAGGTTGCCGCGGCTACGGCTGCTGTCCCGCACCTCGCTGCGCCGGCGGGGTGGGCCCCGGGGGCCGCTGCGGCTCCGTGTTATACCGCCGCGTCTTCGGCGTGGCCCGTTGAGGCTGCAACGCCATGGTCCCTCGCCGCGTCGCGGGAGGCTTCCGCGGCCACGCACCTAACCGTGCCTGCGGGGTGGGCCGCGGACGACGCCGTGGCTTCGTACGCCGCCGCTGACAAGTGGGTCGTGAAAGCGCAGGCGCCTTCACACCTCACTGCATCTACGGCGTGGCCCATGGGGGCCGCAACTCAGCCGCACTTCGCTGCATCTACGGCGTGGCCCATGGGGGCCGCAACTCAGCCGCACTTCGCTGCACCTACGGCGTGGCCCATGGGGGCCGCAACTCAGCCGCACTTCACTGCGCCTACGGCGTGACCCATGGGGACCGCAACTCAGCCGCACTTCACTGCACCTACGGCGTGGCCCATGGGGGCCGCAACTCAGCCGCACTTCACTGCGCCTACGGCGTGGCCCATGGGGGCTGCAGCACCACCGCACCTTTCTGCGTCTCCGGCATGGCCGGGTGGTGCCGCAACACACCCGCCGCTTGCCACGTCTCCGACGTGGCCCACGGGTGCCGCAACGCTGCCACCGCTGCACCACGTCGCGTCTGCCGGGTGGCCCGCAGGTGCCGCTTGGCTTCCACACCTCGCGGCGCCGCGCGGCCAATGGCAGCGCCGGATACCCGACGTCGCGCCGTTTGTCGCGTAAGGAGGCGACTGGTCGGCCTTCCAGGACCGGTTCGACGCGGCATACATGTCGGTCGGCTGGTCCATAGAGGAGGCCTTGCCGGCGCTTCCGACCTGCTTGGACGAAAGGGCTCTGCAGGCCTTCAAGTCCATCCATCCGGCCAAGCGGGCTACGCTCCCGGCGGCCTATATCCAAATGGCCAACGTTTTTGAGCCGCCATCCTGCGCGCAGCTAAAGTTTTCATTGCGGCGGCGGGAGGAAGGGGAACTGCCGCTGGCCTTCCGCTGCTCGCTCCTGGCCCTGGCGCATACCCTGACCTGTACGGCAGGGCACTTGATTCTATGGCCTTGGGGAAGCTGCTTGACCTGGCAAGGGAGCTAGGAATTGCTCTGTCGATCAACAATGATCGGCAGATCACATCCTTGGCGGTCGCTGAAAACATTCAGGCGCACCTCTCCCTCCGCCAACGGCCTCAGATGGCGGCGTGTGCGGGGGTCCCGGCGCCGGACGGGGGCCACCTCTCAGGGGGTTGACACCCTCGCGGCCCTGGCGATGCCCGATTGTCGAGGAAGGGGGGAGGGTGGTCGCCGTCCGGAGCAGCGGGGGCGGCCGGGACCTTCCCGTCCGCAGGAGGCGAACATGGTGGCCTGCTTCCGCTGTGGTCAGCGGGGCCACATTGAGCGGGGCTGCCGGAATGCCCCGGGGGCCTTTGGAAAAGGGACTCCACCTTCTCCCAGACCCTCGTTGGCATCGGGTCCGGGGCCCCAGGCGAGTCGCGACACATCATCTGCGCGGCCGCTCCCTTCAGCTCATGCATCTAGCGGGGCTAGGGCCCATCGTCATGGGGTTTACCTCGAAGGGTCGGGTGCACCATCGTCATCACCCCCTCAATGGCCCAGACAGACCCGCCACTGGGATGCGCTTGCGCATAGGATGGTGGCGGCAGCTGCCGGCTCCTCAGCGGTGGCAGGATATGTGCAAGGGGTGCACGTTCGCCTCCTGGTGGATACGGGGGTGTCGGCCACCATTACTTCTGAGGCCATTTTTGGGCTGCTACCCCGCAGCATGGGTCCGTTAAGGCCAGTTCGCGGGGCTTGTGTCGCCGCGAACGGCGGCAGTTTGGGCATCTTGGGCCACGTTGTAGCGTCGGTTCGGGTTGACGAGATTGAGTTGGCCGGGCCTATTTTGGTCTCCAGGACCTTGGCAGTGCCATGCCTCTTGGGGACCGACGTTTTGTCTAGGATGCCCATCCGAATTCTCGTTGACCAGGGCTGTGTGGAAATGCCGTCAGGGAGGCGGCTGCAATTCCTACAATCGCCTACCGTCCTGTCTCCCTTGGTCGCCGGTGTACGGGCCTTGAATAAAGCGCCGGTGACCGTACCACCGGCGTCACAAATCCTGATACCCCTTAGGTTGCGCAAACTGCTCGAAATGGGCTCCACGGAGACGGGTATCCTCCTGTCCCCGTCAAGCTACTTTTCAAGGACGAAGGGGTTGGTGGGCGCCTTGACAGCCGTGTCGGGGGGCCAGGACCTTTTTTTGCAGGTCCTCAATTCGGGACCCTTGCCGGTTGTAGTCCCGGCCGGCGCCGTCCTGGCACACGCGACCCCGGCTCCTCCACCTGAGAGCGCTGCCCCGGATGGAGGGGTCGTGGCGGGCGTGATGCACACGGGGGACCCCGACGCATCATGGATCGCCACGTTGTGCGACGAAAATGCCTCGTTGTCCTCCGGGGAACGTCGGCAACTCCGCGACCTCATCGAGCGGTTCACCGATGTGTTCAGCCAAAGTAAGTTTGATCTGGGTCGCACTACTCTTTTGGACCACCACATAGACACGGGCGACGCGGCCCCTATTCGACTTAATTCCCACCGCTTTAGCCCAGCGGAAAAAGATCATGTCTGCTCGGCTGTCGAGGAAATGTTGGCGGCGGACATCATCTCCCCATCTACTAGCCCTTGGGGTGCCCCCATTGTGCTAGTCAAGAAACGGGACGGGAATCTCCGGTTCTGCGTCGATTTTCGTAGATTGAACAGATCTCGGTGGCTGATGCATATCTATTGCCTCGCATGGATGATTCTCCGGACGCCCTCTCGGGCGCGCGGTTCTTTTCGACTTTAGATTTGCTCTCCGGCTTCTGGCAATTGCCACTGGATGAGGCCTCTAGACCCAAGACAGCGTTCCGCACGCCCCAGGGGTTGTTCGAGTTCAATCGGCTTCCTATGGGTCTCCATTCGGCCCCGGCCACCTTCCAACGTCTCATGGAGATGGTCTTGGCGGGGCTGCAGTAGGAGTCTTGTCTAATCTACTTGGATGACGTTATTGTTTTGGCCGTACGTTTGGCGAGCACTTGCAATGCCTTGAGGCGGTGTTCGTCAAAGTGCGTGCTGCTGGCTTGAAATTCAAACCCCAGAAATGCCACTTGCTACAACCATCGGTGAGGTATTTGGGACACATTGTTAGCACGTCAGGTGTCGCCACGGACCCGGATAAAACGGCTTGTGTCCGGACGTGGCCGACTCCCACATCTGTCGCGGAGGTGCGTAGCTTCGTTGGCTTCGCATCGTACTATCGCCGGTTTGTCCGCGATTTTGCGACAATTGCGAAGCCACTGCACGCCCTTTCTGCCAAAGGCCAAAGGTTTCACTGGGGCACGGAGGAGGAGGCGGCTTTTGCGGCGCTTCGCACGGCATTGGCAGATGCGCCGCCCTTGGGGTACCCGGATTTTTCGAAACCCTTCCTGCTCGATACCGATGCCAGCGATACGGGAATTGGAGCTGTCCTGGCCCAGGTGGTCGACGGGGTTGAGAGGGTAGTAGCCTATGGCAGTCGCGTTCTGTCCCCGACGGAACAGCGATATTGTGTGACCCGGAGGGAGCTTTTGGCCATAGTTTATTTTGTTCAGTTGTATAGACCATATTTGTACGGTAGGCTGTTTACGGTCCGAACCGACCACGCGGCCCTGCAATATTCGCTGAAGATTAGTCAGCCCTCGGGTCAGCTGTCTCGCTGGCTATAAGTGCTCCAGGATTACCCCTTTGATGCAATCCAAAGGAAGGGGACACAGCATGTAAATGCGGACGGTTTATCCCGATTGCCGGCAGGCGGCGGGTGTGCTTGCGCCCTGGGCTCTAGCCGTTGCAAGGCCCCAGGGGACACCGTGGCCCAGTTGGTCGCGTTGGCCGAGGCGGCCACCCCTCAAGGTGCGGCGGCGCCCGCGGATTTTGGCCTTGGACTTCCCCGGGAGGAATGGTCCAGCTTGCAGATGGAGGATTCCTCTCTGCTGAAGCTACGGCGCCGTGTCGGACATAAGGCCCGGAGCTCAGCTTCGTCTGCTGCCCCGGCGATCGCCGTGCATGACGGACTACTCATGCGTTGGGATGCCCAATTGGAACGCTATTGTGTGGTTGTGCCCACTAGCCTGCGTGGTAAATTAACCCGAGCCATTCACGAGAAGCTTATGCACCTTGGCTACCACAAGACCTTATTGACGCTTAAGCGGGACTATTACTGGCCGGGTGTTGAGGGTGACGTGGCACTGATTTTGAAGGGTTGCCACGACTGTGCGCGGAGAAAGGCCCCAGTTGTCCGGGACCGGGCCCGCTGCAGTCCATCCGGGTTTCTCGCGTTAATGAGCTCGTGGCGCTCGACATTTTGGGGCCATTCCCTGCATCCCAACGGGGCCACAAATACCTCTTGGTGGGCGTTGAGTACCTCACACGTTGGCCAATGGCATGGCCTTTGGTCGATCAGTCGGCCTCTTCTATCACCGAGGCCTTCGTCCAGGGGTATGTGTTTGACAAGGGCGCGCCGGAACAATTGTTGACTGACCAGGGGCGGAATTTCTCGTCTAGGTTGCTCAAGGAGGTGTGCGACCTCCTTGGCACCAAGAAAATCCGCACCTCGCCCTACCACCCCCAGTCAGACGGGATGGTAGAGTGCTTGAACCGCACCCTTACGTCCATGCTGTGCCACCAGGTGAACACGTCCCAGTCAGACTGGGACCTGTTCGTCCCAGGGGTCTTGGCGGTTACAAACTGAGTAATCATTGGAAAGATGTGATTAACCATGCAAAAAAAAGATTTAACTACACTTATTTGCCAATCTTATTTGACAGACAACCATTACTGTTTAACCATGTTTAGTGGTGGTCTTCTTGTTACAGGTTGAGTCACAAACCGCACCTCTCCATAACAAAGGCTCAGCCTTTGTTATGCAGTCTATTCTTAGTCTCAAACCTCACCTTACCATATTAATAATAAGTATGCGGCCCTTGCCCCACCACCTTCTCCAACCATTATATAAACGCAGTGGTAACTCCTGCAATCTCTCATTTACTTGATACAGCTGTCGTGGCTGTGACGGTACCACCTGAAGACGGAAGCTTGTGTTGCCTCGGAAACGTCGTGATTTTTATTTTTATTTTATTTTACTTTTTAATGTTTTTACCTACGTGACTTTACCGAAAAAATCTAACCACACGTACTTGTGGTGAACATGCAAACAAACATGCGCTAATAATGCATGCATTGTCTTTTAAACTGATTGGCCTACACAAGAGACAGCCTTCTGTATGGCCTAGTCTCACCAGTGTCAGACCAGAGAAGTCCAAAAGGCGAAAAGTACAAAGACAATGCACGTATCTGACCATTTATAGCTCAGGCTGAGCAGCTCTTTCATGGGATCTTTTTATGAGTGTCTGAGCACGTGGGAGGAATCCAGAGCAGTTAAAAAAACAATGCATATATTATTAGAGCATTCTCTTTGGTTATTTCGGTAAAGTCACGTAGGTAGATAAAATAATAGATCACGACGTTTCGATCGTAATACAAGCAATCGTCATCAGGTGAGACAACCACAGCAAGAAAACTGCTGAAGGCAGCAGTTTTCATCTTCAGAAGTTTTTTTTCTTCCTACGTGGCTTCATCGAAAGAATCAAAGAGTATGAGTTCCTGCAGTCACGAAAGTTTCAAATCAAGATTATTAGAGCATGTTTGTTTGCATGTTCACTACAAGTACGTGTGGTTAATGCAGACTTGATTCCTTGCAAAAGGTTTCTATTTGGTGTTTGAACATCTTAACACCTCCAATTTTTACTCTTTGTTTTTTTCGGTAAAGTCACGTAGGTAAAACAATTAATAAAATTAAATGGAAATAATAAAATAATAAAAATAAAACATAATAAAATAATTCTCACGACGTTTCGGCCACAACGCAAGCAGCCGTCCTCAGGTGAAACCAGGTTTGTCGAGGCGACAGCGTCTGAATGAAACAGCACACGTGCTTGGAGAATATATATAAGCTGGGTTGGAAGGGGGGGGGGGAAGCGCGCCTTGACAAAAGAATTTGCATATCAAGAGGAATTTAGCATATTTATGGGAAATGCAGGTATGTGATTAGTACTACTTATGCCGTGCATTATGCAGGATTAGCAGCATCCAAGGGAGGGGATATGGGAAATGCAGGTATGTGATTAGTGTTACTTTGCCCGTGCATTATGCAGGATTAGCAGCATCACAGGGAGGGGATAGGGGTAGCATTAATAAAGGGAAGAAGTGTTAATAGTATGTAGCTGCAGTAACTAAAACCACCACGTAAATAACTAAAGTATAAACTACATAGTATCATCATTATACTAAATATACTCTACAATAAGCTGAGTTACTAACAGTAAGTAATACATTACAATTCTACATCGTAAAAAATATAATATGCTTCCATCTAAACTTTATTCTCTTACATCACACGAGTCTACACCGTACTATATACTGCCATAGACAAACCCAACATTAAATTATATACTGTATTGTAATATTACACTATGTATTATTTTACCCACCCTAATGTATATCACACTGCTGTATATTCACTATACAATTACGATACTATATATTACTTTGTACATTGTATTAAGCATATCAATGTTATACTATTTGTTATTATACACTGTACCATTGACCGTCGTGTGAAAGATACTAAGAAGAAGCAACGAAATATGTCAATGGGATAGTGGGAGGAAAACTTGCAACGGAGCAAAGAATCCATTCCCTGCGGAGAATACAATGCCAGTGAGTGGAACGCGGTCTGAAAGTCACCGTAAACGTGAACACAATCAGCGTTGTGGCTGATACATCGTGAGAATTATTTTATTATGTTTTATTTTTTTATTATTTTATTACTTCCCTTCTACGTGACTTTACCGAAAGAACCAAGAAGATGAATCCCTGCAGTCACGAAACCTTTAAATTGAAAGTTTAAATCTAAATACAGCAAGAGTTATTTGTGATGAGACATTGTTATATAGGGTAAGAGGAAGGCGAGGAGCCAAGGAGGACGGGCGCAGGATGGGGGTGGAGCCAGGAAGGTGATAGAGAAGGAAGATGGAGCCCCGGATGGGGGAGGGTGGACGCATGAGCGGGGGAGAGTCACGGTTGATGGGGGGTGGAGCCAGGAAGGTTATAGAGAAGGAGGACGGAGCCCCGGATGGGGGAGGGGGGACGCAGATCTAGGGAGAGTCACGGTTAAGGTTTAATATGGTTAATCACATTTTTCCAATGATTGCTCAATCTGAATCCATCTTCTCGGTTGAAGTTATGTCTATGTTTGTATATCTGTATAGTTTCATGGACACATCTTTGGTGGTATCCAGACGGCTTGCAGAGTACCTTGGTATCGGAGAAAACAATATCATGATCACCCACAGCGTTGTAACAATGATCAGCAACGGCCGAATAATTCGTTTTGCCGTGTTTTAAATCTGATTTGTGCTCGCGAATTCGGTCCTAAATATGTCGTTTCATCTCCCCGATGTAGCAGTCACCACAGGTACAACTCAATTTATAAAAACCGGGGTACTGTAAATCGTATCGGATACTCTGCTTCCCTTCACTGGCAAGACCACCTCAGCAGTACTTAACTCAACCCAATTGGTTTCTATGGTCAAGGACATTGTACTGTCTCCTGACGATATCCTCGTCAGCTTTGATGTGGTCTCTCTGTTCACCAAGGTCCCAGTGCCTGACACCATAACAATAATTGAAGACTTGGTCCAACATGGACTAAACCCTGATGTACCTGCGCTGGTTAGGCACTGCCTCACCAACACTTACTTTGCCTGGAATGTTATATTCTACAAACAAAATGAGGGTACCCCTATGGGTTCCCCCTTATCACCAGTGATAGCCAATGTTTTCATGGAGAAGTTTGAATCAGACGCCATCCAGACATCCACCCTTCGTCCTTCCCTGTGGAAGAGATATGTGGATGATACTTTCGTCATTTGGCCACATGGCCTCCCAGCATTGAACCATTTCCTAGACCACATCAATTCTAGACACCCATCCATTAAATTCACCATGGAAGTGGAGAAAGATGGCAAGCTGCCATTCTTGGATGTTCTGTTTGAGAGGTCTTATGGTTCTTTGGGACATTCTGTTTACAGGAAGGTCACCCACATAGATTGCTACTTGAAGCCAGATTTCCACCACTGTTCTGCCTCACGGCAGGTGCAGATGTGGGGCGTATGTACACAGGAATTTCCTGTTTGTGATGCTAAGTTTGGTCATGTGACCAGGAAGTTGCGATTTAAGATTCCAGCTCAACCACGCGGGCGTTGGCCATTACACACATAATTCAAGATGGCGGCACACATCGCGTCCCAGTGAAGCCAGCCGCAATTGTCCATTGTGGAACTTTAAGAAGCATTGTCTGTAAGTTCGTTTATGTTCTTATAATATTGGCAATGATGTTATAATGTTAGAATGACCGTTATAATCATGTAAATTCCCTTATAATGCTGTTAAATTGTTATGATAAATACGAGGCCTAGTTAACAACGAAGCCTGCAACTTTCCTTATTGTGGATGTTACTTGTAATAAAGTCGAGTCAAACTTGTACCCAAATAACTTTATTGTGATCTGGAGAGCAAGGATGACGAAATGTCTCATTCATAGTACAGTGTTATGTGTAGTACTGTACATCTGGGGTGCAGTGTGATGATAACACGGTGGTGCCTTAATGTAACACAGCAGCTTATGCTCTTGTATAGTTATTCAGTGGTAATGTAGGTGTCTGGTCCATCCAGGATCTAATGTTTAGAAACATGTTATCTAAGACAATGTTATGATGCTGTGGTGTTCATTCATTGTGTTGGTGTTTCTCGGTATTAACAGATGCTGTATCTGTGCTGTTTTCTTATAAGTTTTACCTCGTTAAATTCAATAAATGACGTTTGGATTGTTACGTTCATCCTGGCTCTGAGGGTTTATTGGATGCGAGGTTAACTACTCAGCTAGCGGTGCAACGCAGCGCACAGCGATGCCGAGACAACCACCACCCAGCTCAAAATAAGTCCCTCATCAAAACTCTATACCATAGGGCTCATTGCATCTCTGACCAACACCACCTGGCCAGTGAATTAAAACATGTTCATCTGGCCCTCAAGATGAACGGATACTCAGACCGTACTATCTGCCAAGCTGTTTCTCCCACCATGCAGAAACAACCACCTGAAACTCCGATCTTAAATCATCACACTGCCATACATAGCAGGCATTACCAAAAAGATTTCCAAAATTCTAAACAAACACAAGATCCATGTCCGGTTCAATACAGTACACAAAATGCGTGATCTGATCCCATCCGTAAAGGATGTCATTCCGGATTTACAGTACCCTGGTGTTTACAAATTGAGTTGTACCTGTGGTGACTGCTACATCAGGGAGACGAAACGACATATTTCGGACCGAATTCGCGAGCACAAATCAGATTTGAAACATGGCAAAACGAATTCTTCGGCCGTTGCTGCTCATTGTTACAACGATGTTGAGTAATCATGATATTGTTTTCTCCGATACCAAGGTACTCTGCAAGCCGTCTGGATACCATCAAAGATGTGTCCATGAGGCAATACAGATATACAAACATAGACATAACTTCAACCGAGAAGATGGATTCAAATTGAGCAATCATTGGAAAGATGTGATTAACCATGTTAAACCTTAACCGTGACTCTCCCCAGCTCTGCGTCCCTCCTCCCCCATCTGGGCTCCGTCCTCCTTCTCTATCACCTTCCTGCCCCCACCCCCCATCAACCGTGACTCTCCCCCGCTCTGCGTCCCCCCTCCCCTATCCGGGGCTCCGTCCTCCTTCTCTATCACCTTCCTGGCTCCAACCCCCATCCTGCGGCCGTCCTCCTTGGCTCCTCCCCCTCCTCTTACCCTATGTAACAATGTCTCATCACAAATAACTATCGCTACAGTTATTTTGCTGTGCCTTTTTTCACCTGATGAAGGAGGCTTGTGTTGCCTCCGACACGTCGTGATTTAATTTAGTGGTTTTCATTAAATTTATTTTATTAATTGTTTTACCTACGTGACTTTACCGGAAAAAACAAAGAGTATAAATCCTTGCAGTCACGAAAGCTTCAAATCTAAAACCTCCTATTTTATTGCCAGAAATGGTAAAACTTATTCTTTTTTTCAAATCTTTACTTAACTTTTTTTTATATATAATACTCAATATAGTATAAAATTTACATGCACTAATCCATAAAGAATCCTGACAGCTCTAAATTAGTTTGGTACAAAAAATGCTGCTGGCAGTTGGCATTTTTAAAAATAGGCAGATTATATGCCTTTCTCTTTTTTTCTGCTCTTTTATAAGTGCGAAGCAATGACTCAGGAGAACATGCTTGCATCACTTTATTGGACGCTCCTATTGTTTGATAAGGCAGCCTGGAGAAAATAGACATGGTCACATTCAGTTCCGCACATGGCAGAGTAAATAACCAATTATACAAACCATGTTGTCAATCTGCATAGATCCTTTATGCACTTGTTGAACAAAAAAATATCCCATTACTAGCGCTTGTGGTTTACCTAAAATGAAAGCAGATGTGCTTTGTTGTCACGTCAACATTTCAGGTCACCGCCATCATCACGGCACGTAGAGTGGTGTTTAACACGAAGCCTTTTACGACCATTATCCATAATATAAGTTTTTATGGAGTTAGATCGCTTAAATATATAAATATGTCAATAAAAATGCACCACCCCCCGACACAGCCAACTAGTAAGAATTGTCACCTTCTTGGTTCTTTCGGTAAAGTAACGTAGAATGGAAATAATAAAATAATAAAAATAAAAATAAATAAAATAATTCTCACGACGTTTCGGCCACAACGCAAGCAGCCGTCCTCAGGTGGAGAACAAGACCTGGCCACAACGCAAGCAGCCGTCCTCAGATGGAGAACAAGACCTGTTCTCCACCTGAGGACGACGGCTGCTTGCGTTGTGGCCGAAACGTCGTGATAATTATTTTATCATGTTTTATTTTTTATTATTTTATTATTTCCATTCTACGTAACTTTACCGAAAGAACCAAGAAGATGAATCCCTGCAGTCACGAAAGCTTTAAATCGAAATTTAAGGATTGTCACGTCAACAGAACATGCCAATGCGTCACTAGTACGGCAGACCGGTGCGTTGGAGAGCCAAGCCACAACATTTATAATCTGAGTGCGACGTTTCGCCAGTAATTACAACTAGCTTCATCAGGCGACAGCCAGATCTGTGGAGATGTGTAACTGTTTTGTTCCTTATATAGAGGCGTAGATGTGGTGACCACGCTACTGCACTCTTGCGCCACGTGGAGGGGTGGGATTACTGAGGCAACGTACATTATGCATTATGCAAGCCCTTTGATCTTGTCCTTCCTGTCTATTGTGTGAATTAAAATAGCCGTACCAAGAGTAATCCCTATTGAAGTATACTGCCCTTTGTAGGCATGCATTTGAATAATGTATTATTTAATTATTCGCTTCCACGCAGTACTAAGGCGATAGCTATCCGAACGGTTAAAGTTATTTTTTCTTTATTTAAATTTCGATAGATTCTCTATTATGGATAGAGTGGTGTTGTGGCCAGTGTCCTGTGAAATAATCTAATCGAACGAAGCTTCCACACACAAGGCCAGGCTGTCTCCGTTATTAATGAGTCTCCATTCTCCACCGTTTCACTGCCATCCTCCAAAATTCAATGTATGAACTCTTAGAAACTCGCATTGCCAGGCATATCGCATCAAATTTTATTGTAATAGCGAACCTTATTGTACATACAGTATATGCTATGCTGAAAAACGCATATTTTGCACCGTACATAGCCAGAGGTGCGGGGGAAGGAAAACAAACTAAACACAGACGTAATTTTGTGCTCGTGCTAGCCTCTATTGAATGTTCGAGATAAAAGATGAAGATGTCATCAAGACCACAGCCACTGATGCCGCCAGACGACAACGCTTTGCACCTTCCACCAAATCCCTGTGCAGCTGCTGCACAATGGACGCGCGACCACCGAGCTCTGCCTCGGTGCTCTCACCCCACCATCGGCTCTGAGGCCTTCCAACTTGGCCGCGGGACTCGTAAAGACCACTACAGTGCCCGTTTCGGCAACTGACCCTCCAACCCACCCTGCACACACGCGCGCTTAGTGACTCGAGCGAGGCTGATGCCATTCCCGAACCGTGCGGTTTCGCACTCCACAGGGTGCAACACCACGACCAGCTAATGTCAACGTGATATCAAGTGATGTTGTACCTACGCATGTTGAACTTCTTTCGCACCGTACCTAGCCAACCGCGCTAATAGGAGGTGCGGGGGAAGAACAACAAACCAAACACAAAAAGCAGTTCTGAAGATATGCGTTTTTCAGCATAGCTCCAGTGGCTTCCTAATATCAGAAGGAAGAACATTCCAGGCGGCCGCGGAAGCACATCTGAAAGCGCGCGATGCAGTGACCATCTTCTTTCGATGGCCAGCCAAAAGCCGTTGCGAGGATGACCGGAGTTTGTGTGATGGGTTATGCTCCTTGAGATCTACAAGCTATTGTGGTTCATTTGTGGCAAGCGCTGTGTTTGCATGTTATGCGTGCGACCTTATACAGTATGTTCATATAATTGTCGATGGTCCGATTGTCACAATGCAAATGAGAATCAATATTTGATTCAATCGGGAGCGCTTCAAAGTCATCAGTATTTCGCATGCACCATGGGGAGAGCTCTTTGTTAAATAATAAGAATCATCCTTCATGTTGCCTTTGCGCCCTCGCTCTTTTATTTGTTCACAGCAGAAACCCAATGCTCCTTGTCACGTGACAACGAGCGGATGGAAGCTTCGTGGTTATAACGCAATGTGTGACAGGTTAAAATAATAACAACGTGAAAATGTAAGAATGGAACACACTGCACGTTGCTTTGTCTCGTTCAGAGGATATAACGATGAGAACGCTCATTATACAGTACAACAAAGTCTACGCATAATGTTACCGATGCAAACCGTACAGTTTCAACATTTGAAATACAAATGTAAAAATATATGCAGCATACATACATGTATAGAAATCACATGGGGATATTTATGGTGATGTACGAGCAGATAAAATGATGTGCGTTATAAGCCATAAGCTATGGCATATTTCCAAAATTAGACTTTTCACTGTCTTTCCCTGGTGACCTGTCAAATGCCTTCACTTCAGCCAAATATAACACGTTTCCACTGCAAGCACAGTATCCAATTTACTCTGCAACTGTTTCGTTCAAGCCACACGAAGTAAAAGACACTCAATTATATGGCCAAGCCCAGCCTTTCTGCACGCGGCTCCGGTATGGCACTGCTTCCACTTGTGACCTTCCATCGACAATCTAATTCAAAATGCCCACCAGCTCTTCTCCGGCATACTCACATACGCCATGCGTGCATGTAACATGTGCTTAGGCTGTTTTCATAAGAACCCATCAGTTACCCCCGTATTTGCTAATTGAGACAGCAATACGATCATGCATTACACATGGAAGACGTAATTGTTTCGTCACGTGAGGAAATTCATTTTTTCTTGCATTTTTTATAACAAGTAATTGCTACATTCTCAAATATTGGCTGAAACAGTATACAATAGCCTGTTTATTGTGATATGGTATTACTGCTCAGAAGTTTAAACTAGCTGCTACCTTAAAATAATTGACATTGCATAATGGTCCATAGGCAGCACTAGCATGATGAAAATGCAATTCGTGTTTTCATTCATTTAGTGACAGTAATTATAGAAAATACATACCATCGCATGAACATTGTGGTCTGTAGCTCTCTACTTTTTTTAATCATGAAATAATTACATGAAACGGCAACTCCATATCGGTATATTAACAACTGCTGGTATGGTCATGGTATTATATAACACACACGATATGAGTGCACTTCAGATGAGCAAAACACAACGTTAAAACATTTTAAAGCGATGTCATAACCGGGGGTTATTAAACACTGCCGTGCACAAGAAACCTTCGGGAGGTCCTTCACTTCAGTGTGGCAATTTCATAGCTTTAGTGCCTGCCAGTGTGAACCGGGAGCTGCCAGTGGGCACCTGGGGTGTCAAACAAAAGAAAAATGAACAAATGATAAGTGAGGATTTGTTGTCCTTCCAAACAGCGTCCCCCCCCCCCCCAGACCCACAACATATGGACATGCCGACACTTCAAAGAGATCTCACTCCGTTTTTTTAAATAAATTACATTTTTTTAAAGCACAGGATTTAGACAGATCTCTGCCTCTGGTGAATGCGGAGCTGCCGGTTCTCATTAAATGAATACGGCATTCGCCCTCGTTAAGAATGAATCAGCTGCTTAATTGCATGATCACGTCAATAAGCAAGGTCACGATTAAATATTTTCTTCCTTTTTCATGGCACCAATCATATCTCAATGTTGTGACTGGTGTCATGTCGCAAGAATAAGGACATGTTTTTTCCAGATCTCCTACCTTCAACAGAACGTCACGCAAGATCTAAAAATGGCCCGAGAAAATGATGCCACAAAGCAGTTTAAGGTGTTACATCAATTGACCTTTAGCACTGTGCAATTGACCTTTTAAAATTATCGCTTCACGCCAGGAAAGCTGAAGTGATACATAAATGCAAATTTTATGATGGTAGTCTCCACGCAATAATTTGTTACCCTTGTCAGCTATCAAATCACTAGAAAAGTATTTTTGTGCTGTGCAGTACATCAATGCACGTGTGTACACCAGCATGTGATGACTGAGTTGGGCCTGTGGGGGGCTGCTGGTAGTAGTAGAAGTGGGTTTAAGAGAAAACTGTTCATGATTAACCGGACATGTACACCAGTCACGTGGTTAATGGCGACTCGGTGAAGAATTGCCGTGTGTGACACACGTGCTGTTGCATTCTAAAGGTAAATTACCCAAATGTTGTTTTTGATCGTTATAGAAATGTACTAGACTTGTTCTAGACTTCAAGCTTGGCTTTGAATTGGAGGGGTTTTAGCACTGTGCATTATCTTACCCTAATACTGTTCACTCTATAACCATTCCCATGCACCCAGAGTATGACTACTTGCAATGCTATTGAGAATAGAACACATGTAAAGTAGTAAGTTTTACAATGTTGACAAATACAGTACGTATACTGTACTTATACAGTACAGATAATGGGTGTAAGATACCGATATAAGTGGGTGGTATAGATCAGACATGGGCAAACTACGGCCCGTTGGACTTTTTAATCCAGCCCGCCGAACTTGTCCAACCCGATTTGGTCATGACTCGAACCTAATTTCCCCATTGGATTGTATGTAATTAAAATTAATCCGTTCCAGGCTCCTACGAACTGTATATAAATATTGTTTTTTTTAAAGATTATTAAGCACAAAAATAGTTAATTACGCCATAGAATTCAGTATAATAGTAAACTAAATGTAACAACATTGAATAACACTGAGATCACCTTGAATAACAGAGAAAACTAACATTGCCACATCAAGGTTTAGAATCGTTCAACAAGATGATTGTTTCGTCTGCTACATCAGTCGGTCGATTCTGAGAGAGAGAGAATATTCGTATGAGCAATTCATGTTTCTATTGAAAGTAAGTTAACATTAATATGTGGGTACAGTATTGTTTTTAGAAGCATTCACCGTAATATCGTATCAACGTTTACTTCACCGCATCATCGTATGAATGATGCGAGAAGAGATTAACGGGTTCTTATTTTAGCGATTTACGTACTCGGCGCTTTCGCTCTCTAAATTACGGCTTGAATGAGGGGGAGGGGTATGACTACACTCACAAAATTAATATCTTACTAGGAATTTTATATAACAAAAGTTATATACATAACTGTTACGTCTTCTTGGTTCTTTCGGTAAAGTCACGTAGAAGGGAAGTAATAAAATAATAAAAATAAAACATAATAAAACAATTCTCACGACGTTTCGGCCACAACGCAAGCAGCCGTCCTCAGGCGAAGAATGAGAACATTATCAAGCTAGGAGCTTATATAGGTGTAGCGAGGAGGAGCGCCTTAACAAAAGAATGTGCATATGAAGAGGAATTTAGCATACCAATGGGCAATGAGTAGGAGGTGGGCGGAGGGGTTTCAAAGTCCCATTATGCCCATGCATTATGCAGGATCAACAGCACCACGGGGGGGCGCAAGGAACAGCGTTAATAAAGGAAAGGAATGTTAATGATATGTAGCTGCATTTACCAAACAACCACGTAGAAAACCAAAGTAAAAACTACATAAAAAACTAAAATATAAACTGATACTTACTATACTCTACAATAAGCTGAGTTACTAACAACAAATAATAAATTACAATTCTACGTCGTAAGAAGTATATAATATACTTCCATCTAAACTTTATTCTCTTAGCATATACAGTACTATATACTGCCATAGATAAACCCAACATTAAATTATATACTGTATTGCTGTAAACCACCCTATACTTTATACATTTTAATATAACACTATGTATTATTCAACTCACCCTAATGTGTATCGAAATGGTGTATTACGTCCTTCCAATGATTGCTAAGCCTGAATCCATCTTCTCGGTTAAAATTGTCTCTGTGTTTGTATATGTGGATCGCCTCATGAACGAATCTCTCATGATAGCCAGATGGCTTGCAGAGAACCTCCGTCTTGGAGAAGTCAATGTCATGTGAGCCCACTGAGTTGTAACAGTGGTCTGCCACGGCTGAGGTGTTTGTCCTACCGTGTTTTAGATCAGCTTTATGTTCACGAATGCGGTCTGAGACGTGTCGTTTGGTTTCCCCAATGTAACTGCTACCACAGAGGCAACTTAGTTTGTAGACGCCAGGGTACTGTATGTCTGGAATCACATCTTTTACAGACTGTACCAGATCACGGATTTTATGTACTGTGTTGAATCGGACCTGGATCTTGTGTTCAATCAGGATTTTGGAGATCTTTTTTGTGACCCCAGCAATGTAGGGTAAGGTGATGGTCTTGAAAGGCTCCTCAACAGGATCTTTCTTGATGGTTGGAGTGATGGCTTTGCGGATTGTGTAGTCGGAGTAACCATTAGCCTTAAGAGCTTGGCGTACGTGTTTGAGTTCACTGGAAATGTGTTCATGGTCGGAGATGCATTGGGCTCTATGATATAGAGTCTTGATGAGGGAATTCTTCTGGGATGGATGGTGGGAATCCGGTTTTAGATAAGCATCCGTGTGGGTGGCTTTCCTGTAGACAGAGTGGCTCATTGAACCATCAGGTCTCCTTTTGATTAGGACATCCAAAAAGGGTAGCTTGCCATCATTTTCGACTTCCATGGTGAATCTGATGGCTGGGTGTATGGAATTGATGTGGCCGAGAAATTGGTCTAGAGCAGGCCGGCCATGTGGCCAGATGACAAAAGTATCGTCTACGTACCTCTTCCATAAGGTCGGGCGTAGAGTGGCAGTCTGGATGGCGTCCGTCTCAAATTTTTCCATGAAGATGTTGGCTACAACCGGAGATAGGGGGGAGCCCATTGGGGTGCCCTCAATTTGCTTGTAGAAGGTTCCATTCCAGGTGAAGTATGTATTGGTTAAGCAGTGTCTCACCAGGGGGGGTACCCCAGCATTTAGTCCTTGATGAACCAAGTCTTCAATGATTGCGATGGTGTCAGGCACAGGCACCTTGGTGAACAAGGAAACCACATCAAAACTGACAAGCAGGTCGTCTGGGGACAGGGCAATCCCCTTGATTGTCGATACCAGGTCAGTAGAGTTTAGTACTGCAGAGGTGGTTTTTCCAGTGAAAGGCCGTAGGATTTCGGACAAAAAACGAGCCAGTTTGTAAGTGGGGGAGTTGATAGTAGAGACAATGGGACGAAGAGGTGTATCTTCTTTATGTATCTTTGGCAAGCCGTACAATCTTGGTGGCCTGGCTGCAGAAGGTTTCAACGAGAACTGTTTGGTCTGATCAATTAATGCGGTTGAAGCAGAAATGATGTTGTTGGTTTTGGAGACAAGGCTGTTGGTGGGGTCTCTTTTTATTTTTGTATAGCTGCCATCGTTGAGTAGTTCTTGAATTTTGTTGTTGTATTCTATTTTGTCCATGATGACAGTGGCATTGCCTTTGTCGGCTGAGAGGATGACAATGTCCTCCCTCTTTTTTTATTGAGCTAATTCAAAACGCTCATCTTTGCTGATGTTGCTAGCTGGCATCTTAGCGTTTTTGAGGGTTACAGAGATTTCAGATCTTGCTACGTCTGCAGCGATGTGACTCAAGCCCTTGAGAGCTACATCTACTCGAGCAATTATATCATTAACTGGTATGTGTCTAGGTGTGACTGCAAAGTTTAGTCCTTTAGCTAAAACGGATTTCAAACCTTCAGAAATAGGACTGTTACTGCGATTAATTACGACTTTGTTAACATCTAGCTTTTCAATGTGTGGGTCCGGTTTCTTGTTTGAGAGGCGGTTGAATTTGGAAATCAAGTTGTCCTTACATTTAGTCGACATAGCGGCAGCTGAAGAGGCAGTCATTTTTTCCACGTGTTCCCAATCCGATGTGGACATTGTTGCACTCAAAGATAAGTGTGATTTGTAGAGTATCTTGTCTAACTGATCTAGTTCGGTGCGCGTAAGTCTGATTTTCTCTGAGATAAGAGCTAAGCTAGTTCTAGACAGAATTCGTTTCGCATTAGAAGAAGTTACAGCAGCAGATGTTAGTGTAAATGCGTTTGGTATTACCTTAGAGTCGCGGCATCTCTTCAGAAAGGTGAGAGACTCGATTAGCTGAGCCTTCTTATCCCGGAGCTTGTTGAAGGATCTCAAAGTTATGTGGAAACCCTCCCCGTAGAGGCGGTTAAATTTCGATTTAAAGCTTTCGTGACTGCAGGGATTCATCTTCTTGGTTCTTTCGGTAAAGTCACGTAGAAGGGAAGTAGTAAAATAATAAAAAGAAAACATAATAAAACAATTCTCACGACGTTTCGGCCACAACGCAAGCAGCCGTCCTCAGGCGAAGAATGAGAACATTATCAAGCTAGGAGCTTATATAGGTGTAGCGAGGAGGAGCGCCTTAACAAAAGAATGTGCATATGAAGAGGAATTTAGCATACCAATGGGCAATGAGTAGGAGGTGGGCGGAGGGGTTTCAAAGTCCCATTATGCCCATGCATTATGCAGGATCAACAGCACCACGGGGGGGCGCAAGGAACAGCGTTAATAAAGGAAAGGAATGTTAATGATATGTAGCTGCATTTACCAAACAACCACGTAGAAAACCAAAGTAAAAACTACATAAAAAACTAAAATATAAACTGATACTTACTATACTCTACAATAAGCTGAGTTACTAACAACAAATAATAAATTACAATTCTACGTCGTAAGAAGTATATAATATACTTCCATCTAAACTTTATTCTCTTAGCATATACAGTACTATATACTGCCATAGATAAACCCAACATTAAATTATATACTGTATTGCTGTAAACCACCCTATACTTTATACATTTTAATATAACACTATGTATTATTCAACTCACCCTAATGTGTATCGAAATGGTTTATTACGTCCTTCCAATGATTGCTAAGCCTGAATCCATCTTCTCGGTTAAAATTGTCTCTGTGTTTGTATATGTGGATCGCCTCATGAACGAATCTCTCATGATAGCCAGATGGCTTGCAGAGAACCTCCGTCTTGGAGAAGTCAATGTCATGTGAGCCCACTGAGTTGTAACAGTGGTCTGCCACGGCTGAGGTGTTTGTCCTACCGTGTTTTAGATCAGCTTTATGTTCACGAATGCGGTCTGAGACGTGTCGTTTTGTTTCCCCAATGTAACTGCTACCACAGAGGCAACTTAGTTTGTAGACGCCAGGGTACTGTATGTCTGGAATCACATCTTTTACAGACGGTACCAGATCACGGATTTTATGTACTGTGTTGAATCGGACCTGGATCTTGTGTTTAATCAGGATTTTTGAGATCTTTTTTGTGACCCCAGCAATGTAGGGTAAGGTGATGGTCTTGAAAGGCTCCTCAACAGGATCTTTCTTGATGGTTGGAGTGATGGCTTTGCGGATTGTGTAGTCGGAGTAACCATTAGCCTTAAGAGCTTGGCGTACGTGTTTGAGTTCACTGGAAATGTGTTCATGGTCGGAGATGCATTGGGCTCTATGATATAGAGTCTTGATGAGGGAATTCTTCTGGGATGGATGGTGGTGGGAATCCGGTTTTAGATAAGCATCCGTGTGGGTGGCTTTCCTGTAGACAGAGTGGCTCATTGAACCATCAGGTCTCCTTTTGATTAGGACATCCAAAAAGGGTAGCTTGCCATCATTTTCGACTTCCATGGTGAATCTGATGGCTGGGTGTATGGAATTGATGTGGCCGAGAAATTGGTCTAGAGCAGGCCGGCCATGTGGCCAGATGACAAAAGTATCGTCTACGTACCTCTTCCATAAGGTCGGGCGTAGAGTGGCAGTCTGGATGGCGTCCGTCTCAAATTTTTCCATGAAGATGTTGGCTACAACCGGAGATAGGGGGGAGCCCATTGGGGTGCCCTCAATTTGCTTGTAGAAGGTTCCATTCCAGGTGAAGTATGTATTGGTTAAGCAGTGTCTCACCAGGGGGGGTACCCCAGCATTTAGTCCTTGATGAACCAAGTCTTCAATGATTGCGATGGTGTCAGGCACAGGCACCTTGGTGAACAAGGAAACCACATCAAAACTGACAAGCAGGTCGTCTGGGGACAGGGCAATCCCCTTGATTGTCGATACCAGGTCAGTAGAGTTTAGTACTGCAGAGGTGGTTTTTCCAGTGAAAGGCCGTAGGATTTCGGACAAAAAACGAGCCAGTTTGTAAGTGGGGGAGTTGATAGTAGAGACAATGGGACGAAGAGGTGTATCTTCTTTATGTATCTTTGGCAAGCCGTACAATCTTGGTGGCCTGGCTGCAGAAGGTTTCAACGAGAACTGTTTGGTCTGATCAATTAATGCGGTTGAAGCAGAAATGATGTTGTTGGTTTTGGAGACAAGGCTGTTGGTGGGGTCTCTTTTTATTTTTGTATAGCTGCCATCGTTGAGTAGTTCTTGAATTTTGTTGTTGTATTCTATTTTGTCCATGATGACAGTGGCATTGCCTTTGTCGGCTGAGAGGATGACAATGTCCTCCCTCTTTTTTTATTGAGCTAATTCAAAACGCTCATCTTTGCTGATGTTGCTAGCTGGCATCTTAGCGTTTTTGAGGGTTACAGAGATTTCAGATCTTGCTACGTCTGCAGCGATGTGACTCAAGCCCTTGAGAGCTACATCTACTCGAGCAATTATATCATTAACTGGTATGTGTCTAGGTGTGACTGCAAAGTTTAGTCCTTTAGCTAAAACGGATTTCAAACCTTCAGAAATAGGACTGTTACTGCGATTAATTACGACTTTGTTAACATCTAGCTTTTCAATGTGTGGGTCCGGTTTCTTGTTTGAGAGGCGGTTGAATTTGGAAATCAAGTTGTCCTTACATTTAGTCGACATAGCGGCAGCTGAAGAGGCAGTCATTTTTTCCACGTGTTCCCAATCCGATGTGGACATTGTTGCACTCAAAGATAAGTGTGATTTGTAGAGTATCTTGTCTAACTGATCTAGTTCGGTGCGCGTAAGTCTGATTTTCTCTGAGATAAGAGCTAAGCTAGTTCTAGACAGAATTCGTTTCGCATTAGAAGAAGTTACAGCAGCAGATGTTAGTGTAAATGCGTTTGGTATTACCTTAGAGTCGCGGCATCTCTTCAGAAAGGTGAGAGACTCGATTAGCTGAGCCTTCTTATCCCGGAGCTTGTTGAAGGATCTCAAAGTTATGTGGAAACCCTCCCCGTAGAGGCGGTTAAATTTCGATTTAAAGCTTTCGTGACTGCAGGGATTCATCTTCTTGGTTCTTTCGGTAACCGAGAAGATGGATTCAGGCTTAGCAATCATTGGAAGGACGTAATAAACCATTTCGATACACATTAGGGTGAGTTGAATAATACATAGTGTTATATTAAAATGTATAAAGTATAGGGTGGTTTACAGCAATACAGTATATAATTTAATGTTGGGTTTATCTATGGCAGTATATAGTACTGTATATGCTAAGAGAATAAAGTTTAGATGGAAGTATATTATATACTTCTTACGACGTAGAATTGTAATTAATTATTTGTTGTTAGTAACTCAGCTTATTGTAGAGTATAGTAAGTATCAGTTTATATTTTAGTTTTTTATGTAGTTTTTACTTTGGTTTTCTACGTGGTTGTTTGGTAAATGCAGCTACATATCATTAACATTCCTTTCCTTTATTAACGCTGTTCCTTGCGCCCCCCCGTGGTGCTGTTGATCCTGCATAATGCATGGGCATAATGGGACTTTGAAACCCCTCCGCCCACCTCCTACTCATTGCCCATTGGTATGCTAAATTCCTCTTCATATGCACATTCTTTTGTTAAGGCGCTCCTCCTCGCTACACCTATATAAGCTCCTAGCTTGATAATGTTCTCATTCTTCGCCTGAGGACGGCTGCTTGCGTTGTGGCCGAAACGTCGTGAGAATTGTTTTATTATGTTTTATTTTTATTATTTTATTACTTCCCTTCTACGTGACTTTACCGAAAGAACCAAGAAGATGAATCCCTGCAGTCACGAAAGCTTTAAATCGAAATTTAACCGCCTCTACGGGGAGGGTTTCCACATAACTTTGAGATCCTTCAACAAGCTCCGGGATAAGAAGGCTCAGCTAATCGAGTCTCTCACCTTTCTGAAGAGATGCCGCGACTCTAAGGTAATACCAAACGCATTTACACTAACATCTGCTGCTGTAACTTCTTCTAATGCGAAACGAATTCTGTCTAGAACTAGCTTAGCTCTTATCTCAGAGAAAATCAGACTTACGCGCACCGAACTAGATCAGTTAGACAAGATACTCTACAAATCACACTTATCTTTGAGTGCAACAATGTCCACATCGGATTGGGAACACGTGGAAAAAATGACTGCCTCTTCAGCTGCCGCTATGTCGACTAAATGTAAGGACAACTTGATTTCCAAATTCAACCGCCTCTCAAACAAGAAACCGGACCCACACATTGAAAAGCTAGATGTTAACAAAGTCGTAATTAATCGCAGTAACAGTCCTATTTCTGAAGGTTTGAAATCCGTTTTAGCTAAAGGACTAAACTTTGCAGTCACACCTAGACACATACCAGTTAATGATATAATTGCTCGAGTAGATGTAGCTCTCAAGGGCTTGAGTCACATCGCTGCAGACGTAGCAAGATCTGAAATCTCTGTAACCCTCAAAAACGCTAAGATGCCAGCTAGCAACATCAGCAAAGATGAGCGTTTTGAATTAGCTCAATAAAAAAAGAGGGAGGACATTGTCATCCTCTCAGCCGACAAAGGCAATGCCACTGTCATCATGGACAAAATAGAATACAACAACAAAATTCAAGAACTACTCAACGATGGCAGCTATACAAAAATAAAAAGAGACCCCACCAACAGCCTTGTCTCCAAAACCAACAACATCATTTCTGCTTCAACCGCATTAATTGATCAGACCAAACAGTTCTCGTTGAAACCTTCTGCAGCCAGGCCACCAAGATTGTACGGCTTGCCAAAGATACATAAAGAAGATACACCTCTTCGTCCCATTGTCTCTACTATCAACTCCCCCACTTACAAACTGGCTCGTTTTTTGGCCGAAATCCTACGGCCTTTCACTGGAAAAACCACCTCTGCAGTACTAAACTCTACTGACCTGGTATCGACAATCAAGGGGATTGCCCTGTCCCCAGACGACCTGCTTGTCAGTTTTGATGTGGTTTTCTTGTTCACCAAGGTGCCTGTGCCTGACACCATCGCAATCATTGAAGACTTGGTTCATCAAGGACTAAATGCTGGGGTACCCCCCCTGGTGAGACACTGCTTAACCAATACATACTTCACCTGGAATGGAACCTTCTACAAGCAAATTGAGGGCACCCCAATGGGCTCCCCCCTATCTCCGGTTGTAGCCAACATCTTCATGGAAAAATTTGAGACGGACGCCATCCAGACTGCCACTCTACGCCCGACCTTATGGAAGAGGTACGTAGACGATACTTTTGTCATCTGGCCACATGGCCGGCCTGCTCTAGACCAATTTCTCGGCCACATCAATTCCATACACCCAGCCATCAGATTCACCATGGAAGTCGAAAATGATGGCAAGCTACCCTTTTTGGATGTCCTAATCAAAAGGAGACCTGATGGTTCAATGAGCCACTCTGTCTACAGGAAAGCCACCCACACGGATGCTTATCTAAAACCGGATTCCCACCATCCATCCCAGAAGAATTCCCTCATCAAGACTCTATATCATAGAGCCCAATGCATCTCCGACCATGAACACATTTCCAGTGAACTCAAACACGTACGCCAAGCTCTTAAGGCTAATGGTTACTCCGACTACACAATCCGCAAAGCCATCACTCCAACCATCAAGAAAGATCCTGTTGAGGAGCCTTTCAAGACCATCACCTTACCCTACATTGCTGGGGTCACAAAAAAGATCTCAAAAATCCTGATTAAACACAAGATCCAGGTCCGATTCAACACAGTACATAAAATCCGTGATCTGGTACCGTCTGTAAAAGATGTGATTCCAGACATACAGTACCCTGGCGTCTACAAACTAAGTTGCCTCTGTGGTAGCAGTTACATTGGGGAAACAAAACGACACGTCTCAGACCGCATTCGTGAACATAAAGCTGATCTAAAACACGGTAGGACAAACACCTCAGCCGTGGCAGACCACTGTTACAACTCAGTGGGCTCACATGACATTGACTTCTCCAAGACGGAGGTTCTCTGCAAGCCATCTGGCTATCATGAGAGATTCGTTCATGAGGCGATCCACATATACAAACACAGAGACAATTTTAACCGAGAAGATGGATTCAGGCTTAGCAATCATTGAAAGGACGTAATAAACCATTTCGATACACATTAGGGTGAGTTGAATAATACATAGTGTTATATTAAAATGTATAAAGTATAGGGTGGTTTACAGCAATTCAGTATATAATTTAATGTTGGGTTTATCTATGGCAGTATATAGTACTGTATATGCTAAGAGAATAAAGTTTAGATGGAAGTATATTATATACTTCTTACGACGTAGAATTGTAATTTATTATTTGTTGTTAGTAACTCAGCTTATTGTAGAGTATAGTAAGTATCAGTTTATATTTTAGTTTTTTATGTAGTTTTTACCTTGGTTTTCTACGTGGTTGTTTGGTAAATGCAGCTACATATCATTAACATTCCTTTCCTTTATTAACGCTGTTCCTTGCGCCCCCCCGTGGTGCTGTTGATCCTGCATAATGCATGGGCATAATGGGACTTTGAAACCCCTCCGCCCACCTCCTACTCATTGCCCATTGGTATGCTAAATTCCTCTTCATATGCACATTCTTTTGTTAAGGCGCTCCTCCTCGCTACACCTATATAAGCTCCTAGCTTGATAATGTTCTCATTCTTCGCCTGAGGACGGCTGCTTGCGTTGTGGCCGAAACGTCGTGAGAATTATTACTTCCCTTCTACGTGACTTTACCGAAAGAACCAAGAAGATGAATCCCTGCAGTCACGAAAGCTTTAAATCGAAATATAACTGTTACGCTTTGTGTAATTCAACAAAACAAACAACACTTAACTCCGAGTTCTCTCCAAATTTCACAAGTCCCTTCTAGACCCCACAGTTTTTAAAAAGAGTTTTAAGCACAGAACACATGATTAAAGTAAAAAAAAATCATTAATTATACAAACTTTTCAATAATTTCCTTCTTCACTTCGATTTTAATTTTCTTTAAAACATTCTTCTCACCAACATTACCACTCATTACCACTTTCTCCGAAGGCAAGTTTGTAAAAGAATGCATGGTACAGACAGCAGACATCTTGTGTCCGGAGAAAAAAAGCAAATTTGAAAAAGTCAGCTTATCACGCAGGACTGTGACTCACCGTGTGGAACTGATTGATAAAAAATATAGCTAGTCAATTAAACAAAAAGTCTGATTCCTTTGAATTATATTCACCAGCACTGGATGAAAGTACGGACGTAAAATACACTGCTCAGCTGCTCATTTTTATCCGAGGCATTGACAGTTTTGCGATAACAGAGGAGGTTTTGACCATAGAGTCCCTGAAAGGAACAACGCGGGGAGAAGACTTGTATAACCAGGTATCTGCTGTCATCGAAAGAATGACGCTACCACGGAGTAAACTTGTCAATGTCACAACGGATGGATCGACAAATTTAACTGGAAAAAATGTTGGGCTGATGAAAAGAATCCAGGATAAAGTGAAAGAGGAAAACCCTATCCAGGATCTTATTTTCCTTCACAGCATCATCCAACAGGAATCCCTGTGTAAGTCTGTATTGCAGCTTAATCGTGTCGTGAATCCAGTCGTAAAACGTGTGAACTTTATACGAGCAAAGGGACTTCAGCACCGTTAGTTTATTACCTTCCTGTAGGAAACTGATGCGGATCATCAGGACTTGCTGTACCACTCTCGTGTACGCTGGTTAAGTTTGGGGAAAGTGTTACAACGAGTGTGGGAGCTGAAAGAAGATATCATCGCATTGTTGGAGTTGATGGGGAAATCTGACGAATTCCCTGAGCTAAGCGACAAGAGCTGGCTTAGTGACTTTGCGTTTGCTGTGGACATATTTTCACACATGAATGAGCTGAATGTGAAACTGCAGGGGAAAGATCAGTTTGTTCACGACATGTACAAACATGTGAAAGCCTTCAAATCCAGCTCACTTTGTTCTCCGGACAAATTGCGAACAAATCTTTTGCTCATTTCCCCACACTTGCCATGCAGGAAGAGGCACTGCGAAACGCAAAAAAATACAGCAAATCACTTGAGGACCTGCACGGAGAATTCTGCCGTGGGTTCTCTGATTTCGAAAACATTGAACAGTCACTTCAGCTGGTGTCCTGTCCCCTGTCACAAGACCCTGAAACAGCACCACAGGAGCTGCAGTTGGAACTGATAGATCTTCAGTCTGACTCCGTCTTAAAGGAGAAGTTCAACTCTGTTAAACTGAATGACTTTTATGCTTCACTTAACAGAGCCACGTTTCCAAACCTCCGGAGGACTGCACAGAAGATACTGACTTTGTTTGGCTTGACTTTTGTGTGTGAGCAGACATTCAGCGTCATGAACGCCAACAAAGCCCGTCACAGATCAAAGTTAACGGATCAGCACCTCAGATCTATCATGAGAATTGCCACAACCAAAATAACTCCAGACTTGGATGCACTGGCAAAAATGGGAGATCAACAACACTGTTCCCACTGAAACTGAAAGTGATGATGTGTTTCTGCAGCGAGGTTGAAGCCAAATCTCCGCAACACAGCCTGCGTGGCTGCTCTAACCTGTTAATGTACATAATAAGGAAGTTCAAGTGAGGTAATTGGTTTGGCGCAGGGCTCAGATGTTTTCATGATGTTTGATCAGTCACGTTACAACATGTTTTTGTATTGTTTATGTTCGTGCAATTTGTTAAATTGCCTTGCAAATAAATGCTTTGCTACTTGTTAAAGGCAAAATCATTTCATGTAATGATTTTTACATGTCATTTATATTAGTTCACACAAACACTCCATCCACCTGTTCCTGGCCCGGCCCCTCTGTCAAATTTTAGAACCCATTGTGGCCCGCGAGTCAAAAAGTTTGCCCACCCCTGGTATAGATAGACATACAGCTTAGGATTAAAGTAATATTCGAATAGTGAAGTGCAAATGTTATTGTTAAAGACAAATATGGTTTATCAGTAGTAGAAGTGGGTTTAAGAGAAAACTGATAATGATTAACCGGACTTGTACACCAGTCACATGGTTAATGGTGACTCGGAAGAATTGCTATGTGTGACACACGTGCTGTTGTATTCTACAGATTAACCACAATAAATGTCTTCTTCTTGGTTCTTTCGGTAAAGTCACGTAGAAGGGAAGTAATAAAATAATAAAAATAAAACATAACAAAATAAAATAATAAATGTGTTTGCCCTCGATTTGGAGCACCTCCTAACGTCCTTCATTTCGAATGTGCAACATAAGAAACGAGTTTAATTACAGCTGACTCCTGAAATTTTTTCCACAATATCCTGCCAGATTATATGCAAATGTACCGTTTGTTTACCCAGAACACTTTGCGTGCATTTAAAGTAAAATGAAGGAACAATTCATACGTTACCTTGCAGTGACTTTCCAATGTTCCCAATCGATAAATTATGACAGATTTAAAATGGTTAATAAAACTACCACGATACAAGCCTCCAGTAAAAAATAAAACTCTAACACAACTTTAAGAGCAAGCTTTGCAAATTTAGAAGTGGTCACGTTTCCATTTTACTTCGGGGCTCCTTGTGAACTTTTAAAATACCTCTTCCACACTTGGAAACGTATCATCTGGATAATAACGTTGAAAGGGTAACCGTTGTAATAAATTCTCAGAGAAAAGATACGCTTTAATGGCGAACTTCGTCTACAAAAGGCAAATTATCCAAAAACGAACTGTGGTTGGCTCTAATAATGACCACTCTGCCTCATCTGTTTACCGTTGCACACAGCCATAAATCCTCCAAGGGTGTTGTATGCATGCATTATATTCGCATTCATTGCAGTCCGCACAAAGTGCTTGGCAGAAATGAACCACAATACCTTGCTAATCTCGTCAAGGAGCATAAACCATCATCACGTAAACTCCAGCCATCCTCGCATCAGCTTTTGGCTGGCCAACGAGCAAAGACGGTCACCGCATCGTGCGCTTTTAGATTCGCTTCTGCATCTAAAAGCGCACGATGCCCTTTTAGATGCAGCTGAAGCTATACACTTTAAATCTAGATTAAAACGATTGTCTTTAGAACTCATTTTTTTTTGATTGTTGTCCTTCCTCTCTCTGCACCTCCAATTAGCACGGTTGGCTATGTGCTGTGCGAAAGAAGTTCAACATAGGTACATACAAAATGAGATTTGAATTGCACTTTAATGTACAGGACCGAGCAGGAGCGCTTCCGCCACTTGCTGCAGAGGTCAATGATTAAAATCCAGCGGCCGCCCTGATCAATACTGAGTATCACTTTAGAAACACTATTTTACGTATTATTTAAACTGGACTTGGAATATCCTGTGATGCCATTCGCAAAAAGAGTAGGCCATTGTGTTCTTGCGTCCAAATTAGAAAAATGACCCACGGGTTACGGAAATGGAATCTACATAGCAATCATCACCCCCCACTGTGAAAAATTACAGGACCCTCCTGAAACAGAGTAATGAGACTGTGAGGATTTCCTGGGTAAACAAGCAGAACAATAAATGTAAAACTACTGCTTCTCAAACGGCCCAGTGACTCACTGGGTTATATTCCTGGTTGTGCCCAATATTACGGGAAATCCATAATTTTACATCCAGAATCAAATCTCTGTGCGATCCACCAACATTGAAACTGTTTATTAATGCCAGCTGAATGGCAGCTGCGGAGACTGCCAAGCAACCCAGCTAAAGTGGCCGAATGTGGCATCGCCACGTTTTTCTCATAATTCGTGACATATGAATTTAAATGTGTGATGCTAAAATGTGTTTTCCAGGTGAGGCTCAGACACACAACTTCACGCCTGGCAGAGCGATCACGGGAGTGAGTGCGGAGGGGGTAACGGATTCCATTCCACCCGTACTGCTTGCCAATGTTGGGTGTTACCATTCAGAATAGGGGTCACCACAAGAGAACGCTACCAAGTCAACGCATGATATTTTTTAAACATATATAGAAGACCCTCCTCTACGCCAGTGCGTCTCACAGTGCTTCGACTACATCACATCTCAAACATTTAAAACTAGACTAAACTTAAAGTTGTTTTACCAGGCCACAAGTAATAGCTCAAAGAAGTGGCTTATCACGTGGAGACTTATAGCAGCCAAATATTCTAAACGCATGTTTCTAAATGTGGAGGGGAAAACCGGAGGACCCGGAGAAAAATCCAAATGATCACGGGGAGAGATATCCAAATGTTTTGGCGTTAGGGCTGGGATCGAACCCACGTAATCATGTATACCAGGTGAGGTAGTTAACATTTTGCCACCACGACGCCCCCAATGACAAGGCCCATTGAAAATGGTAGTAAAAAAAACGATGTTACTACTTCTTCTGAAATTATTTAAGAACGTAAATGAGCAGACATATGCTTTACACGGTGTCATTGTTAAATACATATTAGTGGATATATGGCAGTTCATGAAAATCCACAGTGAGTCCCTCGGCAAAGGCTGGGTGGGAGGTGTGGTGGGGACGCATAAACTTGTAGTAGCCGCAGTGGGAGTGAGTGGCTCTGTGCTGCTGGCCTCGTGCCATGCCTCACTCTTGTCTCCAAAGAGGGGGAGGCAGTTTGATGCCATCTGCCATGTTTTTTTTATTGAGAGACAAAAAAAATTAACACGTAGGCTTTCGCAACCAATATTATCCATAATAATCTAGATTTGAAGTTTTAGTGACTACAGGGATCCATACTCTTTGGTTCTTTCGGTAAAGCCACCACCATCCGGCACAGAAAAATTCCCTCATGAAAACACTACACCATCGAGCCCACTACATTTCCGACCAACACCACCTAGCCAGTGAACTGGAACACGTACACCAGGCCCTTAAGATGAATGGATATTCGGACCGCAATATCCGCAAAGCTGTTTTTCCAACCATGGAGAAACAACTCCCTGAGATGCCGATCAAAACCATCACGTTACCATACATAGCAGGCGTGACCAAAAATAATTCCAAAATCTTAAACAAACACAAGATCCAGGTCCGATTCAGTACAGTACACACAATTCGTGATCTAATCCCATCTGTGAAGGATGTCGTTCCTGACATGCGATATCCTGGAGTCTACAAACTAAGTTGCACCTGTGGGGACTGTTACATTTGGAAAACGAAACGTCATGTCTCGGACCTTGTTCGCGAGCACAAGTCAGATTTGAAACACGGCAGAACTAATTCCTCCGCTGTGGTTGACCATTGCTATAACGCTGTGGGCTCTCATGATATTGTTTTCTCCGAGACCTAGGTACTCTGCAAACCGTCAGGATACTATCAAAGGTTTGTTCATGAAGCCATCCAGATATATACAGTGAGCGAAAAAACTATTTGATCCCCTGCTGGTTTTGTACGTTTGCCCACTGACAAAGAAATGATCAGTCTATAATTTTAATGGTAGGTAGACAGAATAACAACAATAAAATCCAGAAAAACGCATGTCAAAAATGTTATAAATTGATTTGCATTTTAATAAGGGAAATAAGTATTTGACCCCTCTGCAAAACATGACTTAGTACTTGGTGGCAAAACCCTTGTTGGCAATCACAGAGGCCACCGGGTTTGCACACATCTCAGGAGAGATTTTGTCCCACTCCTCTTGCAGATCTTCTCCAAGTCATTAAGGTTTCGAGGCTGACGTTTGGCAACTCGAACCTTCAGCTCCCTCCACAGATTTTCTATGGGATTAAGGTATGGAGACTGGCTAGGCCACTCCAAGACCCTAATGTGCTTCTTCTTGAGTCACTCTTTTGTTGCCTTTGCCGTGTGTTTTGGGTCATTGTCATGCTGGAATACCCATCCACGACCCATTTTCAATGCCCTGACTGAAGGAAGGAGGTTCTCACCCAAGATTTGACGGTACATGGCCCCGTCCATCGTCCCTTTGATACGGTGAAGTTGTCCTGTCCCCTTAGCAGAAAAACACCTCAAAGCATAATGTTTCTACCTCCATGTTTGACGGTGGGGATGGTGTTCTTGGGGTCATAGGCAGCATTCCTCCTCCTCCAAACACGGCGAGTTGAGTTGATGCCAAAGAGCTCCATTTTGGTCTACTCTGACCACAACACTTTCATCCAGTTGTCCTCTGAATCATTCAGATGTTCATCGGGAAACTTCAGACGGGCATGTATATGTGCTTTCTTGAGCAGGGCGCTGCAGCATTTCAGTCCTTCATGGCGTAGTGTGTTACCAACTGTTTTCTTGGTGACTATGGTTCCAGCTGCCTTGAGATCATTGACAAGATCCTCCCGTGTAGTTCTGGGCTGATTCCTCACCATTCTCATGAGTTGAGATCTTGCATGGAGCCGCAGGCTGGGGGAGATTGACAGTTCTTTTGTGTTTCTTCCATTTGCGAATAAACGCACAAACTGTTTTCACCTTCTTACCAAGCTGCTTGGCGATGGTCTTGTAGCCCATTCCAGCCTTGTGGAGGTCTACAATCTTGTCCCTGACATCCTTGGAGAGCTCTTTGGTCTTGGCCATGGTGGAGAGTTTGTAATCTGATTGATTGATTGCTTCTGTGAACAGGTGTCTTTTATACTGGTAACAAGCTGAGATTAGGAGCACTGCCTTTAAGAGTGTGCTCCTAATCTCAGCTCGTTACCTATATAAAAGACACCTGGGAGCCAGAAATCTTTCTGATTGAGAGGGGGTCAAATACTTATTTCCCTTAATATAATGCAAATCAATTTATACCATTTTTGACATGCATTTTTCTGGATTTTTGTTGTAGTTATTCTGTCTCTCACTGTTCAATTAAACCTACCATTAAAATTATAGACTGATCATTTCTTTGTCAGTGGGCAAACGTACAAAATCAGCAGGGGATTAAATACTTTTCTTCCTCACTGTAAATATAGACATAACTTCAACCGAGAAGATGGATACAAATTTAGTAATCATTGGAAGGAAGTTATTAACCAGGTAAAACCTTAACTGGTTTATAGTTTGCGTTCATATCCACTTCTCCAGTTTTCTTTAGCCTCCCTACTCCCAGCCCCGCTCACTTCTCAGCCCCGGCATTTTGCCGTACCGTAGGAGCGTGCGGCACACTACTCTCCTTACCCAACACCCCCACCCTCTCCAGCCCTCCTCCCTGGCTCTCCCCCCCTCCCCCCTCTCTTACTATATAGCCCCTTGTTAAAAGCAGCCCTTTTGCCCGCCTCAGCAGTTGTTTCGTGCTGTGTTTGTCCCACCTGATGACGGACGTTTGTGTTGCGCCCGTAACATCGTGATTTTATTTATTTTGTTTTATATCTACATGGCTTTACCGAAAGAACCAAACAGTATTATCCATAATATAGGTTTTTGTGTTAGATCGCATAAATATAAATGTGTCGTTAAACCCCCCACCACCCGACATAACTCTGGCTGTTGCCTGATGATGCTAGTTGTAAATACTGGCGAAACCTCGTACTCGAATTGTAAATGTGGGTTTACTCTCCAACACACCGGTGTGCTGTACTAGTAACGAATTGGCATGTTTTGTTAACGTGACAAACCTTAAAAATTGCTTGTGTCGGGAGGTGGTTGGTTTAACGACGCATTTATATTTTCGCGATCTAACAAAAAACTCTATTTTGAAAAATAGAAATGACAAAAACATACCGCATAACTATCACCTTTGAAACTCGGCGATGAGTCGTATCGAATGTTCATATTCGGCAGGAGTTCCAAAGGCTCATACTACCGAAACAGTTTTTTCCTCTTTCTTGAAGAATTAAAATGACATTTAAAGTCCAACAATTCGTAACTTTCCGGTTGATGCATTTGAAGATAAATATGGATATTTGTAACTCAGCATATTTAAATAATTGTTCAGCTCTGAGGGTATAGAATACAGTGCCTGTAAATAATAAATATCACGTGAACCATTAAGCTGCACAGTGATGCGGGAACGAGTAATTCCGTAACTACTTTGTGCATTATCGTACCAAGTAGTGCTCACTATATAGTGCTAATGTTTTCAACCACAGAGCGATATTGTGTACCGAGTTTATTTTATCTCATACATTCAGGATCATGAGCCCACTGTCCTGCCTTTAAGAGTTATCCCAGCCGGAGAAAGCAATGACGAGTCTTAGCAAGACATGTTGAAACGCCAGAGTGGTGGATTTGAATCCAGCGTCTTGTAGTAAGGTGCACAGGCCACTGTAAGAGATAGAGGTCTTGCCTTCTTCAAATGACTAATTATGAGCCGTGTCTGCACTCTGACCGTCCGGATCACAGGGGTTCGCAAAAGCCAAACCCTGCACCGGTAGCCATGTGTGGACACAAATTGTGAGTGTCGACCCATGGGCGGATTAACCACCATGCTGATGGACAAGATGGTGAGACAAATTTGTCAGGGTCACACTCAGCTTTGGACATCAAATTTGTCAGGGTTACACTCAGTCCATATGATGTCAACGCTGAGTGTGACTCATGCAATATCTTGCTATAACAAGCCAAACTATAGAATACTAACAATTGTACCCCGATTCTGTATGCCCTGCTGGTCTCCCTAAATTGTTCAACAAGTATTGTCCTTCCATTAACAGCAATCATGTCCCAATCTGTCCTAATGGCCTTTTCGCTGGTTTAAATAAACATTTAAATGAAGGCTAACATTTACAATAAAAGAAGGTATGTTTAAATTAACACACAGATACATAACACACTAGGGAGAGAAAGATAACCTCAAGTCTCCTATCTGGCTGACTAGGTAGACTGCCAATCGACTTTAGCCCACCACTAAAAAAAAGGTGTGCCTATAAATATCTGGCAGTTCACCAGCATTGGTTCAAGCAAGCTGACTGCTGGTGAATCAATGATTATCAAAACTGGTCCATACTTGATGTGTGTTGAACTAAAGCTGCTGAAATGATGCACTAACAGAAGGCCGTGTGGGTGATGTGTTGCTTGTAATCTGTGACCTCTCATCAATGACTATACATACGCAGAATATTGATGGGTGTATAAACATGCATTTGTCCGATTATGTTATAATATTATGTTTGCCAATATAACACAGAAAATGGTTATTCCTGACAATTTTCAATCCCTTGACATTTGACCCCATTAAATGGATACTTGTAGGAATCAGAGGTCAATTTCATCCACAGACCAAACTACATCTCTCGCAATAAAAATGTGCCCTAAACCCATATAGATGTGCACTGTAAATAAACGCAACCAAGAGACACGCACCACGGTTTCCAATATAAATTGGTTATTCACTGCACTTCACATGTAAGCTTACATGCCACATTAATACAAATCTTTTTCCTGTATTTCACTTGCAGCCAATTACTAGGCTTGCTATCAGCGCGGTGGTGTGCATTACTGATTTGTGCATGTAATGTGGCATTGCCCTATTATAATTGGCTTTGAGAACGCATTGTGCATGAGTTAGTCTAAAGCGTTCAAATACTAATTACAACTTTGATTGTGCTTTGCTAGTGCCCTTATTATGGATTATTGATAGTGCCGTTTGTTGCTGGCCAGTTGATGTGTTGGGCCTTTGGGCCCAGTGTCCATCAGCTGCCCTTCTCGCAAAAAGCACGCCCTCTGCCCCCAAATAGCCTCAACAGATTGTTGGGGCAAGTGTTGTTAGCGAGAAGCAGCACTTACTGTATGAAGGCCGGCAAGGCATACGAGGGGGGTGGGTGGCCATCACCACACCCGGCCGCCTTTGTCTCCCTTCTCATACACCCCGCCCCACAAGCAGCCCCATTAAGCACCTCCAGTGCAGTGGTTGAACTGTGTGGATGAGACGACACACAGTCAGTATAGTCGATCTAAGCCTCAGCATGGGTGGAGAAATAAATGAAGTTCACAGGAGAAGAAAGCCATGGTGGTAGCGACAGAAGAGTGATAAGGAGGTGACTGACTGCTCATGAGTCAGTGGCTAGTGTGAATAATCGAGAACTGGATCAGCAATCATCCTGACAAATTTGATATTGAATTATATGTGAAGGTTGACTCGAGGTTTGAAGGAGGCCTTGGTTGATGGAGCTAAGAGCTTGTGAAGGGGTGCAGAGTTACATGAGAGGAGAGAGGTAGGCAGAGCCGATTAAATGGAGAATATTTAAAGATGGTGGGAGGGATCTTGTAGTTGATCCAGGACACAGTTGGTGATCCAGCACCCTGCACTCCTGTCTTGTCTACATCCCCATTGTCTGCCTTCGTCTCTTCTCTGGGTGCTTGTAGTCAGTGCTGTCCTGAAGTATATAGGCATTATAGGGACAGTTGACCCACTTACATTTCATCTCATCATGCAAATGAACCCCTTGCCAACTGTACCCCACAGAGAAATTGCTTAATTCTTCAATCCCATTCTCCATAATATCCCATACTGCTAAACTCTGGAACTTATTACTAGGGTTCCCACCGTTCCCACAGACAAAACCCAGACACGTTTCTCAGTGAGGCCAGGTCTGTTCACACTGTGTAGTTTACTGTGATAAGAGTTACAGTATGTATAAAATACCGGTACAAGATTTCGGTGAAAATATATTCCTGCCACCCAAACACAAATTCCAATTCTCAGACTGCCTGGGTCAAACCCCAACAGCTGTAAACCCTACGTATTAGTCACCTGTCTTCCTACCAAATTGCAATGTGTTCAGGTTCATTTTTGTTTATGCTATGCCAAATGCTTAACTGTAATTTTTCTATCTATCTTTCTGACATCAATTAGATTCACGATAGATCTGGAACTTTCCACAATAATAATTAACTTTCTACGCAGTAACATAAAACCAGAAGTAAAATTATTAATGATAGTGGTTCAGGACTCAATAATTTGAGCATGGATGGTGTACTTTATTTGCTTTTTTTTGCTAGCGCATTAAAACGGGAAATATCTGTGACTCACCTTAATTATATGCTCTCTCAGTAAAGCATTTTCCAAATTGTGCATCCGACAGAAGGTACTCAGCTGGCAACCACCGTTTATGCTGTTAAGCCTAACACTTCAAAAGCAAACCCCTGACCATCACTGCATCTCACTTGCTAATCCTTTGGGATTCAATTAAGGAACACACAAAAACAATGACTATGATAATCTATTTGAAAGACGAGAATTGAAAAACAAAAGAGCCTTGCATTTGTTATTGTGCAATCCCATGGGACACATCTGATCAATCCACCACATGCATCTACTTAATTACCACATCACAGCCTTTGATCTAATTTTCCCAGGTGGAACACCTTAATTGTTGAGCAGGTTGCTTCGACAAGCAGTGTTCAATATCTGTGGCTACGTCATAAATTGCATCTGTCGTCACCAAACCACCGTATGTGCTACGTTGTAAATGTTGTAATTGTTTATGTGAAAAACATTGCTGCACCTTCACAAGAGGGAGAGTCATCGTGCAACCGATGTTTGGGGATCCATAACCCAAGTTCCATATTTGACAATTTATGACCAAAGTTGACAATTACAACCATTGACCCGAACATGCCTCTGAAAGTGTCTCACCGTTATTCATCAAGGGCATTGAATGAGCTTGTTTTACACAGTGGCTTAGCACAAGCCGATAGGTCCAAAACGTCAACCAGCCAGCAACAAACAGCGCGACTACCAAAGTTGCTGTAGATGAGTTAACATGTTTAATAAACGAATCAAGGTTATAAGAGCTCGTGAAAAAGAGATATTGGGGGGGAATTCTAAAGTTGAGTAAGCAGTGTGAAGGAAGAAGTGGAAGATAAGTGTTACGTGCTCTGTAATGTGGTGGTTGAGCTCAGCATGAATGGCAATGAAAGTTATGAATGGCTATACAGTCATTGCTGATTTAAAATAATGTATGGCCTACTCATAATGCTAGCCCTCGAAGGGCATAGATTGCACATTCAGCCTTGCCTTTTCTCATGGCTGGCGTTCTTGTGTGATGTAATTCAGCCACGCTTACATACATTACATATGTAGAGGAGCATACGAGGGTAGTGGCGTCGTGTGCGCTGTCTGGTGCGATGGCGTCACGGGACGTGGGGTCATGCGCTCTGGACGGCGCACATAACGACACAGCGCCTCGAGTATAAAGGGGGAACCCCGTAACGTAAGCGAGGTCGTAGCTGGAGGCAAGGATCGAGAGAGGGTGAAACGGGGAGCCAGGGGCAAGAGGGTAAGGATAGGGAATATAGCACAGCACCAGGGCTGAACATGGCTGTGCTTCTCGGTCGGCCGTGTTGGCTGATCCCACGGCCAGCGCAGAGGAGAAAGTACAAGGCAGCTGGCTGTGTTGGGACCCAGTGGGACCTAGTTCGGGACCCCTAACCCCTGGGAAGTTGTTACACACTGGTGTACTCCCAAACTTTAATAAACCCTTGACGGAAGCCCTTAACCCTACCTCCGTCTCCGAGTGCGTCCCGGGAACTTCTCAACAACTGGTGTCAGAAGTGTTACGCCGTCGACCGCAATGTTTAAATCTGGCACGCGGGATAAGAACCACCGACGGGACGATTGGAGGGTGCCAACGGCCGAGAGGAGGCTCCAGCAAGGACCCTGGAGCCAGGGGCCCCGGAGACGGTCCCCGAGGAGAGGAGTGGGATGCGGCAGGAGGAGTCGGCGGACGGGGGTGTCAGCGTGCCACCACCGGTCGGGAGTGCCAGCGTACCGCCGCCGGAGATGGGGAGCACCTTCCAGACCAGCTGCAGCAGCTCCTGCAGACAATGGGGCAGCTCACCGACAGGATCGCGAAAGTAGAGGCACGAATGCCGTCACCCGGCCCACATTCGGAGGGGGAGCGGCGGGTTCCCGCCAACCCAATTCCCGCCGTTTTCGAATTTGGCCCCAATCCCCCAATGAGCGGCCCGCAGGAGATGGCCATCAGGTTGGGTGTGACACAGCCGGCGGCGGCCATGTTGGCATGAGGGCCGCGAGCGACCGCTGTTCCGGCCGCGACGCAGCAAGTGGCGGTCATTGTTCCTGTGATGCCGCAAGTCGGCGCCATGGCCACCACGACGCCGGGGTTCTTCGCCGGCGTAGCCGGGGTTCTGCTGTGCGCCACGCCTGCGGGGCCAGCCGCCGGCGACGATGCGGCTCTACACCAAGCTGTGCCCACCGGGGAGGCCTCAGGTGAGCACGCGGGTGCCGTCCTTGCTGCGCCGCCGGGGTGGGCAGCGGGTGCCGCCGCGGCAATGCTATGGCCCTGCCCCTTGCCGTGTCGCCGGAGGTCGCCGCTGCTGCTACTGCGGCTCCGCACCTCGCCGCGCAGGCGGGGTGGGCCGCGGCAGCCGCGGCGCCTCCGCATTTCGCCGCCGTGTCTACGGTGTGGCCCACGGAGGCCGCAGCGCCGACGCACCTCGCCGCGGCTTCAAGGTGGGTCATGGGTGCTGATGCGCATCTGTATCCTGCCTGGGGGGTGGGCCGCGGAGGCCGCAATGCCACCGCCCCTCACCACGTACATGCAAATGGACAATGTCTTCGAGCCGCCGTCCAGCGCACGGCTAAAGTTCTCGCTGCGGCGGCGGGAGGAGGGGGAACTACCGCTGGCCTTCCGCTGCTCGCTCCTGGCCCTGGCGCAGACTGCATACCCGGACCTTCAGGGCAGGGCGCTAGATTCGATGGCCCTGGAGAGGCTGCTGGACCTGGCACGGGAGGTGGGAATTGTTCTGTCGATCAACAATGATCGACAGATCACATCCTTGGTGGTCGCCGAAAATATTCAGGCGCACCTATCCCTCCACCAACAGCCCCAGATAGCGGTGTTCGCAGGGGTCGTGGCGTGTGCAGGGGTCCCGGCGCCGGAAGGGGGGGCCGCCTATCTGGGTGTGGACACCCTCGCTAGCCCTGGCAATGCCCAATCGTCGCAGAAGGGGGGCGGCGAGTAGTCGCCGTCCGGAGCAGCGGGGGCGGCCGGGACCTTCCCGTCCGCAGGACGCGGCCACTGTGGCCTACTTCCACTGTGGTCAGCGGGGCCACATCGAGCGGGGCTGCCGGAATGCCCCGGGGCCTTCAGCAAAGAAGCTCCATCTCCTCCCGGACCCTCATCGGCATCAGGCCCAGGGCCCCAGGCGAGTCGCGGCGCATCACCCGCGCGGCCGCTCCCTTCACCTCATGCATCTAGCAGGGCTAGGGCCCATCATCATGGGGTTGTCCTCGAGGGGTCGGGTGCACCATCGTTGTCACCCGCGGGACGGCCCAGACAGAACCGCCACTGGGACGCACTTGCGCATTGGATGGTGGCGGCAGCTGCCAGCTCCTCAGCGGTGGTGGGATACGTTCATCTCCTGGTGGATACGGGGGTTTCTGCCACCATTATTTCAGAGGCCATTTTCGAGCTGCTACCCCGCAGCGTTGGTCCGTTAATGCCGGTTTGTGGGACTTGTGTCGCCGCGAACGGCGGCAGTTTGGGCATCTTGGGCCACGTTATAGTGTCGGTTCGGGTCAACGAGATTGAGTTGGCCAGGCCTATTTTGGTGTCCAAGATCTTGTCAGTTCCATGCCTCTTGGGGACCGACTTTTTGTCTAGAATGCCCATTCGAATTATCATTGACCAGGGCTGTGTGGAAATGCCATCAGGGAGGCGACTGCATTTCCTACAATCACCTACCGTCCTGTCTCTCTTGGTCGCCAGTGTGCGGACCTTGAATAAAGCGGCGGTGACCGTGCTGCCGGCGTCACAAAACCTGCTACCCCTTAGGTTGCGCAGACCACTCGAAATGGGCTCCACGGAGACGGTTATCCTGTCCCCGTCGAGTTACTTTTCACGGCGTCTGTCACAGTTACACCTGGGTCTCATATCTTGCTACCCCTAAGGCTGTGCAGTCCATTGAAATTGGAGTCTCCAGAGACAGGCATCCTCCTGCCTCCCTCCAATTATTTCTCTATGTCCGACTGGTTGGTGGACGCCTTGACAGCCGTGTCGGGGGGCCAGGACCTTTTTTTGCAGGTCCTCAATTCGGGGCCCGTGCCGGTCGTAGTCCCGGCCGGCGCCGTCCTGGCGCACACAACCCTGGCGCCTCCACCCGGGAGCGCTGCCCCGGATGGAGGGGTCGTGGCGGGTGTGATGCACGCGGGGGACTCCGACGCATCATGGATTGCCACGTTGGACAACGAGAATACCTCGTCCACCGGGGAATGTCAGCAACTTCGCAAACTCATCGAGAGGTTCACCAATGTGTTCAGCCAGAGTAAGTTCGATCTGGATCGCACTACTCTTTTGGAACTCCACATAGATATGGGCGACTCGGCCCCTATTCGACTTAATCCCCACCGCTTTAGCCCTGCGAAAAAAGAGCATGTCCGCTCGGCTGTCGACGAAATGTTGACGGCGGACATCATCTCCCCATCTACAAGCCCTTGGGTGTGCCCCCATTTTGCTAGTCAAGAAACGGGAGTCTCCGGTTCTGCGTCGATTTCCGTAAATTTAACAAGATCTCGGTGGCTGATGCATATCCACTGCCTCGCATGGATGATTCCGTGGATGCCCTCTCGGGTGTGTGGTTTTTTTTTACCATACATTTGCTCTCTGGCTTCTGGCAATTGCCACTGGACGAGGCCTCTAGACCCAAGACAGCGTTCCGCACGCCCCAGGGGTTGTTCGAGTTCAATCGGCTGCCTATGGGTCTTCATTCTGCCCCAGCCACCTTCCAGCGTCTCATAGAGATGGTCTTGGCGTGGCTGCAGTGGGAGTCTTGTTTAATTTACTTGGACAACGTTATTGTTTTTTTCAGTACGACTGACGAGCGCTTGCAACGCCTTGAGGCGTGTTCGTCAAGGTGCGTGCTGTGGGCTTGAAATTTAAGCTTCAGAAATGCCATTTGCTACAACCATCGGTGAAGCATTTGAGACACATTGTTAGTGCGTCAGGTGTCGCCATGGACCTGGACGTGGCCGACTCCCACATCTTTCGCAGAGGTGCGTAGCTTCGTCGGCTTCGCATCGTACTATCGTCAGTTTTTCCGCGATTTTGCGACAATTGCGAAGCCGCTGCATGCCCTTTCTGCAAAAGGCCAAAGGTTTCACTGGAGTGTGGAAGAGGGGGCTGCTTTTTTAGTGCTTCGCATGGCCTTGGCGGATGCACCGCCCTTGGGGTACCCGGATTTTTCAAAACCCTTTCTGCTCGACACCGATGCCAGCGACACGGGCATTGGAGCTGTCCTGGCCCAGGTGGTCGACGGGGTTGAGAAGGTGGTAGCCTATGGCGGTCGCGTTCTGTCCTCGACGGAACAGCGATATTGTGTTACCCGGAGGGAGCTTTGGCCATAGTTTTTTTTTTATACAATTGTATAGGCCCTACTTGTATGGTAGGCAGTTTACGGTCTGAACCGACCACGCGGCCCTGCAATATTCGTCAGCTGTCCCGCTGGCTCGAGATGCTCCAGGATTACCCCTTTGACGTAATCCACAGGAAGGGGGCACAGCATGGAAATGCGGACGGTTTATCCCGATTGCCGGCAAGCGGCGGGTGTGCTTGCACCCCGGGCTCTAGCCATTGCAAGGCCCCAGGGGACGATGCCCGCGGATTTCCGCTTGGGACTCCCCGGGGAGGTATGGTCCAGCTTGCAGATGGAGGACTCCTCTCTGCTGAAGCTACGATGCCACGTCGGGCGTAAGGCCCAGAGCTCGGCTTTGTCGGCTGCCCTGGTAATCGCCGTGCATGACGGACTCTTCATGCATTGGGATGCCCAATTGTAACGCTATTGTGTGGTTGTGCCCAGTAGCCTGCGTGGTAAATTAACCCGAGCCATTCACGAGAAGCTTATGCACCTTGGCTACCACAAGACCTCATTGACCCTTAAGCGGGACTATTACTGGCCAGGTGTGGAGGGTGACATGGCACTGATTTTGAAGGGTTGCCACGACTGCACGCGGAGGAAGCCCCCAGTTGTCCAGGAATGGGCCCTGCTGCAGTCCATCCGGGTTTATCGCGTTAATGAGCTCGTGGCGCTCGACATTTTGGGGCCATTCCTTGCATCCCAACGGGGCCACAAATATCTATTGGTGGGCGTTGAGTACCTCACACGTTGGCCTGTGGCATGGCCTTTGGTCGATCAGTCGGCCTCTTCTATCACCGAGGCGTTCGTCCAGGGGTACGTGTTGGACAAGGGCACGCCGGAACAATTGTTGACTGACCAGGGGCGGAATTTCTCGTCTAGGTTGCTCAAGGAGGTGTGCGACCTCCTTGGCACCAAAAAAATCCGCACCTCGCCCTACCACCCCCAATCGGACGGGATGGTAGACCGCACCCTCACGTCCATGCTGTGCCACCATGTGAACACGTACCAGTCAGACTGGGATCTGTTCGTCTCGTGGGTCTTGGCGGCATATCGGTTGGCTCCTCATGCCTCAACAGGATTTTCGCCTTTTTATTTAATGTATGGTAGGGAGCTGAAGTCCCCGGTGCACATCCAAATGGACGTCAGGTCCTCCAGAAAGGGGTCAGCGGTGCCGGTTCCTTTGAAGGTCGCGCTTGACCGGCTGCGTGAGGTGCGGCAGGCTGCTAACGATAATTCCGCTAGCCGGCAGGCGGCTAATGAGCAGCTGCCCAAACACCAGGCAGCTGGCCTCCCATGGGTAGCAGGCCAAAAAGCGTGGCTGCATTGTCCCCAGGTCCCCGTTGGCACATCTGACAAATTGCATCGCCCTTGGCAGGGCCCCATTGAGGTCATGGAGGTCCGCCGGCCGCAGTGCGTCTGGATTAGGTTCGGTCACCGGCGGCGGATAGTGCACCCGTCCTGGCTCAAACGTTATATTCCATCTACCCTGGGAGATCCACCCCCAACTCTGGATCGACCGGCGGGTGATGCATCCGTCGTGCCTGTCCAGACAGGCCCTGTTGACGAGGGTGGCGTCCGTCCTGTTTGTGTACCCCCAGGGCCCTCCCAAGTAGCGCCGGCGAAGACCCCTTGGTCACCGGAGGCCACGGCAGCGGGCCTGTTGCCCGCTGGCGAGCCGCCTGCACTGGCGGCGGACGCCGCATGGGGAAGCGGGCCGGCAGCGCATACCCGCTCAAGGGAGATGCGGCTCCAATGATGTCCTTGGTGGCCGTTCATCGGGCCCAACCCCGGCGCCCATTCGGCACTGCCGGGCAGAAGAGGCCATTGGACTCTTTTGTTGTTGTTATTGTTGTTGTTGTTCGGGTGGTGCCTGAGGTGCCGTGCTGCCCTAGGATTCTGTTTATTCTAGCAGCCGGTTTTACCTTCAGTCAAACACACTCTTGGTTGTTCGGCCTTCGGTCCGGTGTTGGGCCCCGCTTGCGTGGTGGTTGCAGCCGGGTCTGCTGTCTTTTTTTTCACGGGGAGGGGGGGGTGATGTAGAGGAGTAGAAGAGGGTAGTGGCGTCGTGTGCACTGTCCGGTGCGATGGCGTCACGGGACGTGGGGTCATGCGCTCTGGACGGCGCACATGACGACACAGCTCCTCGAGTATAAAGGGGGGACCCAGTGATGTAAGCGAGGTCGTAGCTGGAGTCAAGGGTCGAGAGAGGGTGAAACAGGGAGTCCAGGGGCAAGAGGGTAGGGATAGGGGATATAGCACAGCGCCAGGGCTGGATGTGGCTGTGCTCCACGGTCTGCCGTGTTGGCTGATCCCACGGCCGGCGCAGAGGAGACAGCACAAGGCAGCCGGCTGTGTTGGGACCCAGTGGGACCTAGCTCGGGACCCCTAACCCGTGGGAAGTTGTTACACACTGGTGTACTCCCAAACTTTAATAAACCCTTGGTGGAAGCCCTTAACCCTACTTCCGTCTCCGAGTGCGTCCTGGGAACTTCTCAAAACATACATTGCAAACTCATTATAATTTTAAAACTCATTTCTTTAGAACTGCTTTTTGGATTTAGTTTGATGTCCTTTCCCCGCACCTCCGATTAGCATGGTTGGCTATGTATGGTGTGAAAGAAATCCAACACATACATCGTCCTCAGATATGTAGATATTGTGATGGGGTTTTGGGTGAATGTGTGGAGCGTGCGTGTGGATATATCGTAGCAGAGGAATGGGTGATTAGGATTATAAGGGTGATGATGAGGTTGGGATGTTACAAGAGGCATGAGTATGTGTTGCAGTGTGTGACAGTGAACGTGGGATTCTTGGAAATGTGAACTGTTGGTGGCGTCACGGCCGTGAGATCAGCGAACGCCCACAACCAGAGCAGAAAGGTCATGGGCACAGCGTGGCATGGTGCATACAATGGGGAAAAAATAAGATTAGGTTTTACACTTCATGGAAATAAAACAGGTGTGAAGATGCTTAAACACCAAATAAATACAGGCAGTCCCCGGGTGACGGAAGGGTTAGTTTCCTGAAAACGATCTGTAACCCGAATTTTACATATATCGAAAACTGAACAATTGTCCCCCAAAATCTAGATAAAATCCCAAAGCTGTAAATAGTTGTGCCTCCCCTACCTGATTACTACTAGTTCGTTTTCACTCAGTACTGTATCACACTATCATCCGTTTTCTATTGCCTCCTGTATCATATCGCTGTATATAAGCTCTGCACTTCCTATGAATCTTTGATGTAATCGAATATCTACCCTAATACTACCCATAATTAAACTAATGGAACATATACTATATCCTATTGTTTATGAATACCACGAAACATTTTAATTTTAATTGTTAACAGAAATCAGTCACTTCCGAATGTTCGTTTACTATGCATTAGGCTAGTCCTAGACTTCTGTTCTAAATCAATAACTTTACACTTACGAGCAGGTCCTGCACTCTTGCTAGCGCTTGATCGCTTTCCAATCATTATTGCAATGCAATTAAGGGTGATATTACACTGATAGTTACGAGACGATGTGGTTGGTATAAACACGGTAGCAATGTAATAGCTATACACCACCACCTTGGGGAATATGCTGCCCGCCTTATGCCTCGCACTGCTCTACTTGCGCTTCCGTAACTAACGCAAACATTTCCGCATATTGCATGTTTTTTTTACATTATTTATCGAATAATTTCCGTAAGGTAATATTTTCGTAAGTCGGGTTTTCGGCAACCCTGCATTACGCACACATACTTGTAGCAAAACATGCAAGCTAACATGCTCTGATAATTATATATGTGTTGTGGTGCAAACTATGATGCAGAGGCAGGTGAGTTGTAGGGGGCTCACGCCAAGTTCATTTCGGGCTTACACTTAACTAGGTTACTGGCTGACGCCTAACTAGGTTACCGCCTTATGCCTAACAAGGGACGCCTAGCTTATAACTCCCCAGGGAACAGGGTACTGGGGATCCTACCACCCCGGCTATCTAGGCTTTCCAACTTTGGCCGGTCGGGTGAAGTAGCCACCCTTAGCCTCATGTGAGGATCCACTACCCCGGGTCCCAACCTATAACCTCTCCCGTTCCCGGCTCCCATGGCGACCCCTCTTACATCACGGGCTTCCCCCTAAATACCCCCTTGGGACATGACGTCACCGTCCCCCAAGGTCTCCCCCGACGTCAATCCCCGCAACGTCACTCACTACTCCTCGATATTACCTCCCCCACGTGAAAAAAAAAACCCAGCCGACCCGGCTGCAACTATCATGAGAGCGGGGACACATGCATGAAGACCCGACCGGCTGCTAGCAGGAACGCAACATTAGGGCAGCACGGACACGTCAAGCGAGAACACAACAAGAACCCCCGGCCATCCTGGTGGTCAGCGGATGCGCACACCCCTTGAGCGTGTGTGAGCCGCCGGCCCGCCGCCTCGTGCACCATCGGTCGTCGGGACTGGCGGCGTGCTGGCAGGAACAGGACACGCCGCCGGCCCATCCGCCAGTGTAGGTGTAGGTGCCGTCGTTGGCACCATCGGTGGGGGCACAGGCGACGCATCCGCGGCCCGGCCGCTACTCCGTGCGGCATCAGCTAACAGAACAGACGGTGTGCCAGCCGGACCCATGTCCGTTGCCGGCATACCCGCCGTGCGGTCCGTTGCCGTCGGCTCTACCTGCGGGGGCTCTACGGGCGCACACACGGGCAGGGCATCGCCCTCGTTACCACAATCTGCAAGGCCTGGCTCGTCAGACACATCAATCGGCAGCCGCTTCAGAAGTGGGGATGAATCCGGGAGGCCCGGTGGTACATCCCGCTTGAGCCGAGATGGGTGAACAATCCAACGGCGGCGACCCAGCCGAATACAAACGCACTGCGGTCGGCGAACCTCTACCACCTCGACGGGACTCTGCCAAGGGTAATGCAACTTTGGGGATGTGCCAACAGGTACTTGGGGGCAGTGCAGCCACGCCAACTAGCCCCTTTCCCACGGAAGGCAAGCAGCCTGGTGGTTGGGCAGGCGCTCGTTAGCCACCTGCTACTTGCCGCACCTCATGCAACCAATCGAGCACGACTCTCATGGGGGCAGGGACAGGTGAAGCCTTCTTGGAAAGCCCGAGGTCCAACTGGACATGCATCGGGGGCTCGGGTTCTCTCCCGTACATGAGATAAAACGAGGAGAACCCCGTCGAGGCATGAGGAGCCAACCTGTATGCGGCTAGCACCCCTGGGATGAACAGGTCTCAGTCCAATTGGGACGCGCTCACGTGATGGCACAGCATAGATGTGAGCATGCGGTTCAGTCGCTCTACCATCCCGTCGGATTGGAGGTGGTAGGGCGAAGTGCAGACCTTCTTCGTCCCAAGGAGGTCACAAACCTCCTTGAGCAAACGGGAAGAAAAATTCTGCCCCTGATCAGGAAAGAGCTGTTCTGGCGCCCCCTGAACAAACGCATCAGTGATGGACGAGGCTGATTGGTCCACCAGAGGCCACGCCATAGGCCAACGCGTGAGGTACTCCACCCCCACCAAGAGGTATCTGTGGCCCCGTTGGGATGCATGGAATGGCCCCAAAATGTCGAGTGCCACAAGCTCATTAACACGAGAAACTCGGATGGACTGCAGCGGAGCCCGATCTTGACCAACCGGGGCCTTCCTCCGTGCACAGTCGTGGCAACCTTTCAAAAGAAGGGCCACATCATCCTCCACACCCGGCCAATAGTAGTCCCGTTTAAGAGTTAACAAGGTCTTATGGTGGCTGAGGTGCATACGTTTCTCTTGAATGGCCGTGGTCAACTTACCTCGCAAGCCAATGGGCACAACCACACAATAGCGTTCCAACGGGGCATCCCAACACATGAGGAGGCCGTCATGCATGGCGATCGCTGGGGCAACCGACGGAGCGGAGCTCAGGGCATTCGAGCCCTCACGGCGTTGCAGCCTCAGCAGAGAGGAATCCTCCATCTGCAACTTGGACCATACCTCCCGGGGGAGTCCCAGGCCGAAATCAACAGGTAATGCCACACCCGGAGGGGGCGCTGCTTCGGCCGATGTGACCAACTGGGCCGCAGCGTCTACTGGGGCCTTACAGTGGCTGGAATCCAGGGCACAAGCGCACCCGCTGTACGTATGCAGCCTGGAAAGGCCATCTGCATTCCTATGCTGAGTCCCCTTCCTGTGGATGACATTAAAGGGGTACTCCTGGAGCACCGCGAGCCAGCAGGACATCTGACCCGAGGGTTTGTCAATTTGCAGGGAGTACTGCAGGGCCGCATGGTCGGTTCGAGCGGTAAATCGGCGACCATACAAATACGGCCGGTAGAGCTGGACAAAAAAACAATAGCCAGCAGCTCCCTCCTGGTCACGCAATACTGCTGCTCAGTGGGAGACAGCATGCGGCTGCCGTAGGCAACCACCCTTTCAACCCCGGCGATCACCTGGGCGAGAACAGCCCCATTGCCTGTGTCACTGGGTACTCCAAAGGCGGCGCGTCTGCCAAGGCCCACGAAGCACCCCGAAAGCTGCTGCCTCCTCCGTCCCCCAGCAACATTTCTGACTCTTGGCAGAGAGAGCGTGCGGTGGTTTCGCAATAGTTGCAAAATCGCAGACGAACCGGCGATAATACGATGCGAAGCCAACAAAAATACGCACCTCAGCGACAGATGTGGGAGTCGGCCATGTCCGAGCACAAGCAGTCTTTTCCAGATCCGTGGCCACACCTGACGCACTCACAATGTGTCCCAAATATTTCACCGATGCCTGCAATAAATTACACTTCTGTGATTTTAACTTCAAGCCCGCGGCGCGCACTTTGACGAACACTGCTTCAAAATGCTGCAAGTGCTCGTCAAATGTACGTCCGAAAAAATAACGTCGTCCAGGTAGATTAAACAAGATTCCCACTGCAGCCCCGCCAAGACCATCTCCATGAGATGCTGGGAGGTGGCCGGGGCCGAATAGAGTCCCATAAGAAGCCGATTGAATTGGAACAGCCCCTGGGGTGTGCGGAACGCTATCTTGGGTCTAGAGGCCTCGTCGAGTGGCAATTGCCAGAAGCCCGAGAGCAAATCTAGGATCGAAAAGAACCGAGCACCCGAGAAAGCATCCAGAGAATCATCCATGCGAGGCAATGGATATGCATCTGCCACCGAAATCTTGTTTAATTTGTGGAATTCGATGCAGAAACGTAGACTCCCGTTCCGTTTCTTGACCAGAACAATGGGGGCACCCCACGGGCTAGTGGATGGGGAGATGATGTCCGCCGCCAACATCTCGTCAACTGCGGAGAGGACATGACCCATTTTATACCGGGCTAAAGCGGTGCAAATTTAGCCGAATAGGGGCCGAATCTCCGTATCAATGTGATGTTCCAGAAGAGTGTTACGACCCAAATCGAATTTACTCTGGCTAAACACATCAGTGAACCTGACGATGAGGTTGCGGAGCTGCTGACGCTCCGTGGAGGACAACGAGACATTCTCGTTGCACAATGCATCGATCCACGATGCGTCGATCCTCCCTTTGTGTAGCACGCCAACAACCACCCCTCCTGGTGGCCTAGCGCCGTCGGCCGGAGGGCCCGGGGTGGAGTGTGCTAACACCGTACCCACTGGGACGATGATCGGCGAAGGCCCCAAATTCAGGACCTGTAAAAAAAGGTCCTGGCCCGCCGACACGTCTGTCAAGGCGCCCACCAACCTGTCGGACATAGAGAAATAATTGGAGGGAGACAGGAGGATGCCTGTCTCCGAAGATTCCAATTTCAATGGACTGCGCAGCCTTAGGGGTAGTAAGATACGAGACCCAGGTGTAACTGTGACAGACGCCGTTGTCAGGGCCCGCACTCTAGCGGCCAAGGGTGTCAACACAGAGGGGGATTGCAGAACATGCAACTGCACTCCCGACGGCATTTCTACGCAAGCTTGGTCGACCAGGATCCGCACGGGCATCTTGGCCAAAAAATCTGTCCCCAGAAGACACGGCACCGCCAAGGTCTTTGAGACCAGAATGGGCCTTACCAATTCAATTTCGCCAAGTGCGATGGAAGCAACGACATTATCCATAATACCCAGGCTGCCCCCGTTTGTGGCCATACAAACCCCGCAAATGCTGCGTGGCAGCAGCATATAAATGGTCTCCGAAACCATGGTGGCAGACGCACCTGTATCCACCAGGATCCGCATGTTCACCCCCTGCACGCGTCCCGCAACGGCCGAGGACCCCGCAGCGGCAGCCACAACGCGATGCACGAGGCACCTCCACTGGTGGGTCCGTCTGGGCCACCCAAACCGAGCCCGACCCCTTAGAGATGGCCCATGAGGATGGACCCTAAACGAGCTAGGTGCGTGAGGTGAATGAAGTGGCCACGCGATTGATGCATCGCGACTCGCCTGTGGGCCCGTAGGTCCCGCCGTCGGAGACCCCGTGGCAGGAGGGGAGGCCCGTACGAGGGCCCTGGGGGCGTTATTACAGCCCTGCTCGAAGTGGCCCTGCTGGCCACATCAGAAGCAGGTGATCTGCCCCGCGCCTTGTGGACAAGGAGGTCCCGCCCGCCACCGCCTCTCTGGCCAGCGAGCATCGGCGCTCCTCCCGCGATGGTCGAAGGTGGCCACGGCCGCGAGGGTGCCCTCACCCTGGGCCGCGACCCCCGCCGCCGGCGCCACCGGTAGTGGGACGCTCGCACACACCGCCACCGTGGCCAGGCATCACAGAGCGAGGTGCGCTTGCATGTTATGCGCCACAGCCAGCGATGTTATCTTGGCCTCCTCCGGGATGGACAAAACGATGCCCAGCTCACCCGCGAGGGCAAGCAGCCTCTCGAGGGCCAAGGAATCCAAGCCCCTCCCCTCCAGGTCGGGGTAGGCAGCTTTAGCCAGTGCCAAGAGCAAGCACCTGAAACGCCAAGGGCGACTCCCCCTCCTCCCGCCGTCGGCTCAAATACAGCTGCCATCAGCTGACAAGCCGCCTGGAGTGTCGCCCTGTCAGCCGGCGAGATGCTCTGGTCTGCCTGCAACACCCGCGCGTCGAGGCAAGTCGGCAGGGCCCGCAAAGCTTCCTCCATGGGCCACCCTACCGACTTGTAGGCCGCCTAAAAGCGGGCCTGGAAGTCGAGTCAGTCACCCCCTTCGCTGTGAACGGCGCGACAGGGGGCAATCGGCGCAGCTGCGGCCTCCACGTCAACCCCACCGGCACCCACTCACCTCCAGCTCCACGCGACGCCGTTCCCACGGCAACAGCAGCGACGTCGGGCCACCAGGTAGCCTCCAGCCCTGCGTCCAGCTGGGAAACCATGGTGAGTTGCGGAGCCGCGGCTACATCCGTGGCGTAAACCGCAGACGCGGTGCACCGCCAACCGCGGTCGTACCAGCGGCGACGGCCGGAGCAGCGGCATCCATTGTCGCGGCCATAACAGCGGTCATGGGGGCCGACTTTGGCGCATGACGCACAAAATGGTGGCCGGTTGCGGCGTCGCCGCCAAAATGGCGCCCAAGTCCCACGTCGCACCCGCCGGTGAGTTGGCGCGAAGCGCGAATTGGGCGGGAGCTGAATGGGCTGGAACTCCGCGCGGCCCATCTGGTGTGGGTGCGCAACTCCCCACCTCAGCTATCGTGACGACGAGCTGGCCCAGCGTGTGCTGGAGCAGCTCCAGCTGCCACACGATGGCCCACCACGCATCCGGCGGTGGTGCGACAGCCCTGCAGCCGCCGTCCCCTCCAGCTCCAGCCGAGCCAGCTTTATGGGCCGATTTTCTGGGGCCCCGGCCCCCGGGGTTGTCGCGAGGCCCTCCCCGACGTCCTCTTCTTCGCGGAATTGCACCGCCGACGTGAGTCTTCGCCTCTTGTCGGATCTTGACATGGTGGCGAGGGACGAAGTCACTTCTGACACCAGTTGTGTGGTGCAAACTACGACGCAGAGGCAGGTGAGTTGTAGGGGACTCACGCCAAGTTTATTTCGGGCTTACGCCTAACTAGGTGACCAGCTTACGCCTAACAAGGGACACCTAGCTTATAACTCCCCAGGGGACAGGGTACTGGGGATCCTATCACCCCGGCTATCTGGGCTCTCCTCCCTGCACCGGCCGACCTTGGGGGACATCACCGTCCCCCAAGGTCTCCCCCGACGTCACTCCCCGCGACGTCACTCACTGCTTCTCTACATATCCATTGTCTTTGAAACTGATTGGCCAACACCAGAGACAGCGTTCTTCATGTCCTTGTCGATGTGGTGTTTGAACATCTTAGCACATGTTTTATTGCCAGGAAGACTAAAGGCTCATTCTTATTTTTGGTGGTAATTTTGAGACTGGTAAAAAGGACTGCTCAACACGAACTATTAATACTTTCATACTTGCATTGCCTTTGTACTGTACGCCTATTTGCCTTGCCAATAGTTATGTATTTGGCATTTGAACATTTTATAACACCTGTTTAATATCCAGAAAGAGTAAAAAAACTTAATTCTTATTTTTTTGTACGTAATTTTGATCTTGGCATTCAATAGCCGTGGCGCTACTCGGACGTTAGCGCTGACTGAATGGCTGCGTCAGGACACCGAGAGCCTCAACACGGTGGGCTTGACATCATGCACCCGCCCAACCAATGAGCACATTCCGTTTGGGTCAGTGAAATGATTGGCTGGATTTTGACATGCCGCCTAATGGTTCAGGAGAGGCGGCTCCTTCAGATTATGAGCTCCCTGTTACAATGCGCTCTGGGCTAAGCAAGGTCGTTCAATAGAAAAGTTCTCTGGACATACTCTCCCCATTGAAACGCTCTTCCAGGTTACAGTGCTGTCCAAGAGAGAGGGAGATAGAGCACGTGCCTTAACAAGCCAATAATGGTAGAAGGCCAGTTTCGAGAATGTTCTGAGAAGTTGCTGCCCCTGTTGGTTAAACATCTTAGGTAGGATCCTGATGGATTGCCATTCAGGAGATGGCGAAGCCATGAAAGGCGAACGGGTGAAGAACGCAGGGGCATGGCCAATATAAGTGCATGTTAAGGGAGAAATATTGGTGAGTGAGGCAAGACCCTAACTGGTTCTATTGACTTAAAGCTTTCGTGACTGCATTCTTTGTGATAGGAAACATTAGTCAGTTATGACTTAAACTTGCTAATAACATACAAACTGAGCAATCATTGGCAGGACGTTATTAACCAGTTTAAGTCATAACTGGCTGTGATGTTTCCATCCTATCTTTCGATGTTGTTATTTGCTGCTCTCTGATTTTACATTAGCAAGTTACATTTTTCAGCCACCTCGTGCGCCGACGTGGCTGCGGCTCTGCAATCTTACATTACATGCTAATTTCTCTCACATTAACATAGCCACCTCCACACGCTCGTCATGGAGGTTGTCCTACGATCTTACATTAACATGCTAATTTCTCACATTAACATCAATAGCCCTGCCCACTTCGTTTATGACTCTTGGGCTACACCAATTTCAAACCTTTCAAACAATCTACGTCAGCAGCTCTCCTCTCCTTTTTAAATCCTTTATATTAAGTTCGCTTGCTTGCGTGCTTGCTTGCTTGCTTGCCTGCTTGCTTGCTAACGACCGTGCAAATCTTTCGGTCGTTTTTTAACCCACTTCCCGTGATCCAATCGAGCTGACATTTTCCACACAGACTCGTTGTGCTAGACAATTAATGTTCGTGAAAAAAAATTCCCAAAATTTTACACTTTTTAGGCAAAAAAAAAATATTTTACATATATTCAAATATAACTCATTCCTGGATTTGGCTGAACGTCACAGTATAAGAGCCCAGAGCGTAAGCCCTCCACAGGCCGTGGCGGAGTAGCGCAGTTGGTAGCACCCTCGCTTCCCATGCCAAAGGTCGCGGGATCGATCCCCGCGTCCTCCACAGGCGAATATATTTTTAAATCCTTTATATTAAGTTCGCTGCCACGCATATAAAGGATTTATAGTGAAAAACTTTGTTTTTACGGGTTATACTTATTTCTCCTGATGAGGACCGCTTGCGTTGCAATGGAAACGTCGTAGTTTTTGGTTATATTTAAATCCTTTATATTAAGTTCACTTGCGCGCTTGCTTGCTTGCTTACGACCGTGCAAATCTTTCGGTCGTTTTTTAACCCCTTTCCCGTGATCCAATCGAGCTGACATTTTCCACACAGACTCGTTGTGCGGGACAATTAATGTTCGTGAAAAAATTTTTCCTAAATTTTACACTTATTAGGACAAAAATATTATATTTAATTACCAATTGCTTAATCCATCTCAAGCCAGAGGACGAGAGGACTCTAGCCACCACGCATATAAAGGATTTAAAGTGAAAAACTTTGTTTTTACGGGTTATTCTTGTTTGTTATTTTGTTTGAACCTATCTACGTGACTTTACCGACAGACCCAAAGAATATGGTTATATTGATGTAGAAACAAGAGGTCAGTTTAACACGTAGGCTTTTGTGACCAATATCATCCATAATAGAGGTTTTTGGGGTTAGATCACGTAAACATATAAATAGTACAGCACACCGATGTGTTGGAGTGATAAATTGGCATGTTTTGTTAACGTGCCAACCCTTACTAGTTGGCTGTGTCGGGTGGTGGCGGGTTTTAACAACACATTTATATATTTACGCGATATAACCCAAAACAACTCTTATAGAAGGAAGAGGTGTCAGCTACTGTCAAGCCCACCTACTTTTTCTGGCTGATGGAACTCCCAGAGGCTTCTGTTTGGCTTTCCTGATTAGGAACAGGTGCGTCCAATCGGGCTTGGGCGGGGTAATTAAGTTAAAGCAACGCTCACCTGCCTCATTGGTGGGAGAGGCGCATGCATTACTCTCGGGCGTGCCTGGGTAACTGTCGCAGCTGCTACCCATACGAGGAGTCTGAAGAAACTAGAGGGGAAAGAGGAAGGCAAGCGGAGCTGTCTTCCTGTCTTGCTGCTAAGCATGACGGTGATGGCACCTGGGTCTGTCTCGTGGCCTCCTGCCAGCGGGTGTTCGACGCTTCGCATGGTCTTAAATTGCACATAGCCTAGTACAATCGCCATGGTGACATCACCGTCACTTAGTGGTGAATGGCAGTTTTGATGATGGGAGTTCCATCACAATGGTGTCTGGGGTGGCTGGCGAGCCTCTGAACTGTGAAGGGAAGGCGTACCAACAGCCAACCCTTGCATGCGAGCACGCCTGGCAGCGTTAAACAGACGCCTTTTACAATGGCACATGCAGCAACAGCAAATAATGACGTTAATACATGCATTCACGTGGCTGTTACAATAATTAAAAAACGGGGAAGAAGTCATTTTCTGGAACAATGCTTTTTCATTTGCAGGCTTTAACACCGACACTTTATTTTATAACAGCCCTTACATGCTCATTAACAGCCTGAAACCCCCAGACCAATAATACGCTGTGCTAATTTAGCCGACTACCCGGGCTCCCACGTGGCATTGAGAATAACTGACTTTTTCCAACCGTGAACAATACCCATTTAGTATTCGTCGTTTCCAAGTCCACAGCTTGAGCGGCGTAGCCACAGATGGTACAGCATTTGCTTCCTATTCAATAAATGCATCTCCTTCATGGCTCCGAGATGAAAATATTAATAAATGCCGATGACAGTTTTCTGAGTGCAGAACTGCTGAATGAACCTTCGCATCTGAATTTGATTGCGTTAAATATAAAACCAATACGGTTACCTTTTTCTGATTTGATATTGTCTGCACACCCTACGCGAGATGCGCCACACCCTTGCAGAACCTACAAAATTATGACATGAATTCTTCCCAGGCTAATAAGACCGCCCTCCCTTGACAGAAGACGTCCCCTGCGCGGCTTGTGTTGGGAACAAAACACGTCCGGTGGAATGTATTGCTTATTTACACTCCGCAATATTTTGCAATACATTGTCGTATTTTATTAAGGCTCCAGTAAAATGTATTCGCTTTTATGGCACAAGCAGATTTTCGAAAATGAAAACAGCATCCCAAAAGATGGTTTCGCGTCAGGTTCGATTGTTCGGGACCCAAATTGATGTCACAGGATAATAAACGTCCCTCTTCCAGATACAATGGATGGAGGGAATTTTAATTTGTAAACTTGCCTTTGATTATTTTAAATCAAAATACTGCATGTACAACAACTATATGTTGTACATGATCCCATTCAATGTCTCCACCATTTCACCTCCTGTAACAAGGAACTTTTTTAAAGGCAATGCGTCTGTAAAGAACCCAGTGATCTGATTGAACTGAGCTTGACAGTATTTTCAGCAAGGGACCATTACGACTGTATCTCACCCAAGATTGCTTTTTTAAGTCCTGCGGTTAAAGGTTAGAGCTGCGGTGCTCTCAAAATGGTTCCGATAAAATGCTGACCCATGATGGTGCACACTGAATAATACAGAATATGTATGCACGACATTCTCTACAGGTGTCTGATATCTACGGTAGATGGCACGGTTGAACAGCATTGTCTCGCAATCATAACGTCGTGAGTTCAAATCCCAGTCAGAGGTCGACGGGGATTTGTTCATCCGCCACTTTGTTCAAAGTTAATATTGCAGTGGTTTTCCTCTACAGACTGTCCCTCGCTCTTGAACATGGGGACACTTTGGCTTAGGAATATGTTAACTACCGCTATGCTGTCTATACCATGTGGTATATATTACTGTATATCTAGATAATTAAAGATACTGTATAAATAATTGTGTAACCTCTGTCAGAGCAATCCGATCAAAATGTGCATAGTGAATGGGGCATAGCCCTCTTAATTAAGGGCAATGTGTTTTTTTTTCAAACATAGAAGCTGTATCAGATATGTCAAACTACTGTGCAATATGCCTGTTTATGTTAATATTGCTCGCTTATGTTCATTATGCACCGTTTCTGCCTCTTCCTGACTCTTTCTGTTCAAGTTGTTGCCTGTTCCTCCGTGCGTGCCATGTTGATGTCATCGTTCTTATTTTGTGCTGGTGCACCACGGATCTCCCTTACAAACTAGCTAGGTAAATGGCTAAATGGGACTTCACGTGTAACAATTTGAACATTGATTGACAGTAGGTGGTGGCCTTATACAATAGGGCTGAACGATTAATCGATTTGAAATCAAAATCCCAATTTGAAAGAATGCAATTATCAAATCGCAAAGGCTGCGATTTTTTGCGATTTGAAAAGTCCTATTACTTTCTTTTTGGAATTGTTTTATTTTTTATTATTATAACTTTATTTCTTCAACTTAACAATTGTTCTATGTTTTATTGTTCTATTTCAATTAAAATATTTAAATAAATGCACGTTAGAAGCAATTCATATCTTTTAAGTTCTCATCCTTGCATCAGAATATATAGAGCAGTTCATATTTTGATGGCGTCATGTGGTAATACTCCATCACATGTTTAAATCTATTACACAGTGAATACTGAACTGAATCTTGACTAGTTTAACACGTAGGCTTTCGCGACCAATATTATTCATAATCAACGTTTTTGGGTTAAGATCGCGTTATTTATAAATGTGTCGTAACCCTCCACCACCCGACACGGCCAATCAGTAAAAAAGTGTCACGTTGACAAGACAAATTAGTTCACTGCTTTAGCCCACCAGTGTGTTGAAGCGCAAAACCACAACATTTACAATTTGAGTACGACGTTTCGCTGGTAATTGCGATTTAAAGGTTTTTATTAACTTCTCAGCGGGTACAAGGAAAACCAAAGAGAGTACTGCAAACCACTCCTTCCCGGGCGCCCCGGTTGGCCCCTTCGAGTCTCCGTCACATCCGCGGACTCCACCCACATACAATGCAACAAAAAAAGCTCGCCGCCATAACGCACACCGCCCCGTTCCCCTTATTCACATTCATCACCACCATTCACCCATGCGCTGCTCCATCACATCGCCTTCCCCCGATCGAACACGTACATTCCTCGCCCACACGACTTAGCAGTACGGCTAAAATGTCCGTGGCCATCCTTCACTATCCCTTTCCTATACCCGCCGGTCCCCTCGCTACCCCACCCCGGGTAGGGGCCACTTCCACTTCACACCTGCGGCCTTGTATCCCAGCCTAACCCGGTCTACTTCAATCACCCTTTCTAGCAACCTCCTCGCCCAGTAGCACACCTCCAACGGTGATATAGGGGATCCATCCAAATCTTTTCTGCGAGCTCCCCACAAGGCCTCCTTTGTCGCGCCTATTATGGCCCACGTTCGATCTCTGTCATCTCCCCGCACCTCCCTTAAGACTCCCCACATAATGTCCCGACTTATCACCTGCGACGGGTAAAACCAGGACAACAGCAGACTGCTCAGTCTCCACACCTCCTGTGCGAAGGGACACCTCACCATGACGTGCACCGCGTCCTCATCTGTGTTGCAGCCCCTCGGGCATTTGGGCGAACGTGCCATTCGGCGAGAAAACATGAAGCCCCTCGTCTCCAATCTATCCCACACCGCCAACCAGGACAGATCTCTCTGTTCATTTGTGAGCACCGTTGATGAAGTGTTCCTCCACAATTGACGGTACATAGTCCTCTTCGCGCCCATCACCCCCTCGCAGGCCTCCCCTTCGTTTACTTTGGCCAATACCTCCTTGGAGTTCCACGGTCCCCCTCTCTGACTCAAATTGTACTCTTTTATGTAGTCACCCACCGCCGCATTCAGCCATCCTTGTGGCCATGCCAAGGGCGTGCCCGCCGGTAATTGGGTCATCCCAAGCCCCCTCAGGAGCCACATCAGGCGATACCTTAAATAATAAGCGGCCTTCCCCCGGGGCTCTTCGGAAAAGAATAACCTCAAAGTGTTGCACACAAAAATTGAGGACAGCACACGTGCAATATTTGGGGCACCCTTCCCCCCGTTCTCGACGCGTTTACACATCACCACCCTCTTCACTCTATCCATCCCGCCTCCCCAAATGAATTGAAACAACAGCGATTCCAGGATTCTTGCCTCCCTCCTACCTGGCGGGTACACATATGCGAGGTAGTTGAGTGTTGGTAAAACCACCACCCTCACGACCAGAATCCTCCCTTCCATCGTGAGCCATCTCCCGGCCCACTTGCCTAACTGTCCCTTTACCTGCTTTATCCTCCCGTCCCAGTTTCGTTCCGCCGACCTCTTTCGGCAAAAGGACACTCCCAATACCATGACTTCCTCCGTCTTTATCCCCAACTCAGGCGGCCAGCCCTCAAATAGTCTCGGGTCCCCGAAGGCCATCAATTCGCTCTTCCTCGCGTTCACCTTCAAGCCGGAAGCCAGGCCGAAGCGGTTTGTCTCCTTCATGGCCCCCCACACTGATGCCACGTCCCTACAGAGCACGACTACGTCATCCATATATAGTGCCACCTTCCCCTGTTCCTTATTCCCGGGGATGGTCACTCCCTTAATCTCCTCATTGTTTCTCATTGCCTGTGCAAGGGGTTCCATACACATTACAAATAGAACGCAGACATCGGGCACCCCTGTCTCACCCCTGACTCTTCTGGAATTGTCCCCGAGAGCTCCCCATTTATCAGTAGTCTGGTCTTGAGCCCTTGGTAAAGACGCCTCACCCAATCGACCAAGGGTCCCCTCACTCCTATTTTTTCCAACACTGCGAACATATACTCGTGCGAGAGGCGGTCGAAAGCCTTCTCAAGATCCAGGCTAAGAAGCCCTAGGGGGCATCCCCTCTCTCCTTCTACCTCTATTGCCTCCCTTAATAGAATCAGGGAGTCCGAAATCCTTCTTCCTGGCACCGCACACGTCTGGTCGGGTTCGACTACTCCCTCCATCACCTTCCCCAGGCGCGTCGCAGCTATTTTTGCCATAATCTTGTAGTCCGAGGTCAGGAGCGTAACTTGACGCCAGTTTCCCAACTCTCTCCGGTCCCCCTTCTTATACATCAGTATGATGAGCCCCTCACACATTTCTTCTGGCACCAGTCCGCCCTCCAGCATTTCCCTATACATCTGCAGCATGTCCCCTTTCATTAAATCCCAGAATGTAATGTAGAATTCTGCTGGAATTCCATCCAGTCCTGGCGTCCTATTCTTATTCTGCCTCCTCACTGCCTCCTCCACTTCCTCCATCTGGATCCTCCCTCCCAGTACCTCTGGGTTCTTAACCTCATGTCTTAGCTCCCCTAGTAGTGCCTCCCTTATCCGTTTCCATCCTCCCATACAACTCCCCATAGTACTCCTCCGCTAGCTCTATCATACCCTCTGTCGTTGCCTGCCTGCCTCTGACCGGACTCACCAATTCCCTAAGTGTGTTGTCTCCTGCCTTGCATTTCTTAAAGAAGAGACTCGTACATTTCTCTCCCTGTTCCGTTGCCCTGACCCTTGCCCTGTATGCCATTTGTTTGACTCTTTTCTCCAATACCGAGGATAACCTTCCCTTCAATCTCCGTATATCCTCACCCACCGGGAATCCCAGCTCAAGTAACCTGTGCTTCTTCTCGATTCTAGCGTTCCACAGCTGCAGTTCCCTGTTTACACTCCTCCTTCTACTAGGTGTCTGGAAGAGGGCATTTATCCGGCCCTTCACCATGCTCCACCACTCTACCCTCGTGGCAAAGCATTCCTGCAGGGTCGTCCAGTCTTCGTACTTCCTTACAAAGTCTTCCACAACCCTTCTGTCTTCCAACAGGCTCACATTCATTTTCCAGGTTCCCTTCCCCATCTTCAGGCCACCTGGAACACCGAGCTTTGCCTTCACCAAATTGTGATCTGACAAGGGGAAGGGTTCCAGGTCTGCTCCATCCACCTTCACATTGGCAGACACAAAGATGAAATCTATTCGTGATTGCCTTCTACCGCCCTTATCCGACCACGTGTATCCCGGTCTCACCGGGTGTACCTTTCTGAAGGTGTCAGTCATTTTAAAATCCTCCATCAGCTCCTACAACATCCTAGAGGAAGGGTCGAGCCTCCTCCTCCCAGCCACCGATAATAGGTCTGCCAGGCACAACGGGCAGTTAAAAATCACCCCCCATAATGACTTGCCGTCTCGTCATGAGTAGGGTCGCTACATTATTCCATAGGTCCACTCTTTCTGTGCACGTCGTGGGGGCGTACACATTTACTAGTCTCAGGTCTGCCTTTCCATAATACACGTCCACATAATGGAGGCGGCCCGGGATCACCTCTTGGGACCCGACTATCTGTATACCCCTCCTGCCTAGGAGGGTAACCACCCCCGTGCATCGATTTTCATTACTCCCGGACCAAAAGTAGTAGCCATCCCAGCTCTCCAACAGCTCCTCCCGGCCCAGGGTGTATGGTAGGTGGCATTCCTGGAGGAAGACCACCTCCCACTTGGTAGCCTGTAGCAGTTGTATTATTGCTCCTCTTCTCCCCTTTCCCTTCAAGCTCCTCACATTTACGGACGCCACGGATAGTTCCATGTTGGGATGTGTCTCAGTCCGAAGAGGCCTTCTCCGCTCGCCCTCCGTAACCGTCTTCATTCGCCAGTTCCCGCAATTTCATTTTGCCCCTTGTTCTCAAGGGTTTCCCCCTGCGCCGGCTCTCCACCCTTTCCTCCATCCCCTCCCTCGAGGCCTCGGTGTCCGGCGAGGAGTCTGAGGATTCCGTGCTGCCTGAAGGGGCACCTCTTTTTGGGGCTCTCCGTATCCTCCTTTTCCTTCCGATTGGTCCCTCCCATGTCTCGCTACTGCCTTCCTCCTGCTGTCGTTCCCCTTTTTCTTTATCCTCCTCCACCGCCCAGTCTTCCACGGTCGTCTCGGAGATGCTGCCCATGCCGTCGCTCCCCTCCCCCGCCAGCCCCTCTTCCTGCTCGCTCGATGTCGATTCTGCTCTTTTTGCATGCCTCTCCCCTTCTCCCCCTCCGTCCGTTGCTGGTGGCTGCTGCTCAGCCACCTCCCCACGTCCTTCCCTCACCAGTTCCTTATCCGGGTCCAGTTTGGTCCCACCCCCTTCCTCATCCCTCGCTCCTCCTACCCTATACGCCCTAACCTTGTTGGCGTACGACTCCGGACAATTTTTGTACAGATGTTCTCGGCTACCACAGAGGTTACATTGTGCCGGAACACTGCATTCTTCTACCTCGTGGTCCAGTGCCTTGCATCTATAGCAGACTTTTGTCTTGCACACTGCGGCCAGGTGACCGCTGCCCCCACACCTCCTACACAGTTTAGGTTGTCCGGCATACACAACATATCCCCGGTTGCCACCTATGTTCAGGGCACTCGGGATGTGTCTCAATGTCCTTCCCTCTGTTTTCAGCCGCACCCTCCATTGTCTTGCCCCTGTCCATATCCCCACCGAGTCCCTCACCTTTTTACAGCCCGACAGTACCGAGCAGTGCTGACTTAGCCAGACCTCCACGTTGTGGTCATGTAGGGCTTCATTGTATAGGAAAATAGTCACCACCTTCGTGTCCAGCTCTGATAACAGTTGTAGCTTCATTGATATCAATGGCTTCTCCTCCGCCTTTTCCTCGAAGCGGGTCATAAATCTTTGTAGCAGGGGGCTTGAGTTGAAGCTTACATCAAACGCCCTCCCTCCCGGCAGAGTTATCAAACAGTACAAGTCTGTCGGCTCTATTTGTAGCAAGCCCATCATTATTGACCGTACAAAGGTTGCTCGGTCGATAGTCACTTCCTCTGCTACCTCGTCCTTCATCATTACTCTGACGCAATTATGTCGTTTGACATGAGGTGGTGTCAGACTCACCCCTGCCCCGCCTCGCCATTTCCCGTCTCGTTCCCGGGGCCTCCCAGCTCCCACCGGTCCAGCGTCCACTGTCGCGTTCTCCCTCCGGGCCTCCCCCTGCCCCAGGGTTGCTGGCGTCTCCCTGGCTTCGTTCCCCACCCTCCGCTCGGGGGCACCCGCCTCTCTGCTTCCGGACGCCATACCTTTTTCTCTTCGGCTTCCCTCACCCACTCCATCAGCTCCCACCCTCCCATCCAGTTCCTCCACATCCTCTCCTTCTGCCGTGCCTCCGCCGCGTTCCCCTCCATCCATCTCCGTGCCTCCTCCACGCATCCCCCTGCTGCCAGCGGGTCGGTCTGGTTGCCCCAGTCCCCTCCGGCGGCACAGGTGGTGTCGGTGGCCCTCTGCTTTCGCCACGTCTTCTTCTTGTCTCGTGCAGTCACCGTCTGTCCGACTCTGTCGTCCCTGGCTCCCTCAGCAGTGCAGGTGGTATTCATTTATCTTGGCGCTCTCCCTGCTTCCTCTTCATCTGCTGCGAGCATAAGCTGGGCGGCTCGGTCATCCCGGTCTCCTTCAGCAACTCGGGTGGCCCTCGTGGTCCTTGACTCTCACCGTTTCCCCTCTTCATCTGTTGCGATTTCCGTCTCCATTCTCCAGCAGTCCCCACTTCTTGGCAGCGTGGTCATCCCTGGCCACACGGTCAGGGCCCTCGCAGGCCTCGGGGCTGGTGGCTAGGTCTCACTTGAGATCCGGACGGGCTGGAAGGATCACCTCGATGCTCCTGGTGTCTCCCCTGGCAAGCCATGGCGATTTAAGGTTTTTATTTCCTTTCAAGCAGGAGCAGGCCTCTGCTTTGTACAGCCAAAAGGACCGGAAAAACCACACAAACGTAACGGGAACAGGGGATCCCCTTCACTGCCGACGCACCGAGCTACGCCGCGATCAAGTTCCCCTCTTTTACACCCTTCACTCAAAAAAACAAAAAATTCACCGTCGCAAAAAAAAGGGGGGGGGGGGTGCGTTCATCCACTCATTCTCGAAAGGGGGGGGGGGTCGTTTCGAATTAGCCCATCCCGCACTTGGGCAGCGGCCACCGCCACTTCGCGCCCGTGGCTGCTCCGCCCGCTGTCGCCCGCTCCACCTCCACCACCCTCTCCAACAGCCCCCTGGCCAGTCGGCACACCTCGGGAGGCGACATATAGGCGCCCTTAATCAGTTTCTGGCGCGCCATCCACAGGGCCTCTTTTACGGCACCTATGACGGCCCATGCCTGAGCCCAGACCCCACCCGCTCTCTGCCTGAACATCCCCCAAATCATATTAGGCGCTGTGGCCTTTACGGGGCAAAAATGGGACAGCAGGGGTCGGCTTAACTCCCACACCTCCTGGGCAAATGGGCACTGTACGAGGGCATGAGCAGCGCTCTCTCCCAGGCCGCAGCCTCTCGGGCAATCAGGTGAGCGGGCCAATCTGCGGGAGTACATAAATAGTCTGCACTCCAGCCTGTCCCATGCGGCCAGCCAGGATAAGTCCCGCTGCCTTTTTGTCAGGGCTGCCGATGCTACGTTTTCCCAAATTTGTCGTGCCCGGGTACCCCGAGCACCTGGTACCCCGAGCACCTGGTACCTCTGTGCAGACCTCCTTTTTCGACATTTCCGCCAGGACTTCCCTGGGAACCCACGACCCCCGCGTCCGGTCCGGCTCATACTTCGTGATGTATTCATTTACCGCGGTGCACAACCACCCCTGAGGCCAAGCCAGGGGGGTGCTGCGCGGCAACGACGCCATGCTTAGCCGTCTCAGGAGCCACGCCAGTCTATACCGAACATAATGAGGCTTTCACCTGGAGCCCATTGGAGAAATATAGTCGCAGCGTATTACAGACAAAAATCGTGTTAAGGATACACACGACATTCGGGGCTCCCCTCCCACCGTTCTCAGCACGTTTGTACATTGTTTCTCTCTTCACTCGGTCCATCCCTCCCCCCCAGATGAACTTGAAAAACAGGCGCTCCAACCTTTTTGCCATTTGCGCCCCTGGCGGGAACACGTAAGCCAGGTAGATGAGTACCGGGAGGATTTCCACCCTCAAAACTAACATTCTACCTTCCATTGAAAGGCGCCTGTCTGCCCAACCAGCCAGCCTGCCTCTCACCATGCACTCTTTTCCCCGCCAATTCTTAGTCGCCGAGTCCTCCCTATAGAACGTGACTCCTAAGATTTTGATACCCTCACCCTGGACCGTTATACCTGGCGGGCGGCCCTCAAATAACCTGGGGTCACCGAATATCAGCAGCTCACTTTTGCTTACATTCACCTTTAAACCTGAGGCCAAAAATAATCTATCCGCAAGTCTTAGGGCCTCCCATACTGAAGCAACATTCCCACAGAAAATGACAACATCGTCCATATACGTTGCAATTTTTGCTGGTTCCGCACACCCTGGCATGCTCACCCCTCTAATCAGCCGACTTCCCCTGACAGCCTGGGAAAAAGGCTCCACGCACATTATGAATAACACCGGCGACATCGGGCACCCCTGCCGCACACCGGACCCAATTGGAAACCCTTCCGAGAGGACTCCATTTATTAGCAGGCTACCTGTGAGCTTATGATATAGCTTCCCTATCCAGTCTATAAGCTGTTTCCCCACCCCCATTTGCCTCAAAACCGCGAACAAATAATCGTGCGAGATGCTATCAAATGCCTTCTCCTGATCCAAACTGAGTAGACCCAATGAATTACCCCTCTCCACAGTGGTTTCCACCACCTCCCTCAACAGAACGAGGGTATCGGATATCCGCCTGCCCGGAACCGCACACTTCTGGTCCGACCCCACCACCTCCCCCACCACCTTCCCCAGACGCGCCGCGATAACTTTGGCCAGGATTTTATAATCGGTGTTCAGCAGGGTGATCGGGCGCCAGCTCCCGAGGTCGCTGCGCTCCCCCTTCCCCTTGTATATAAGGGTTATGACCCCTCTTGTCATTGAATCTGGCACAGGGCCTTCCTCCGTAATTTCCTTATACATCTGCCACATGTCGTCCCTGAGGGTACTCCAAAACGTAACATAGAATTCGGCCGGTATCCCATCTAAACCTGGTGCACTGTGCCGACGTAATCCCCCCACCACCTCATCCAATTCTGCCCTCTGGATATGCTTGTTTATCTCCTCCGGAGCCTCAATAACCCTATCTACCCCCCCTAGCAGTGTGCTCCGCGCCCCCTCATCTGACGGCCTGCTCCTGTACAATTCCTTGTAGTAACCCCTGGCGGCCTCCGTTATCCCCTCTGTGTTCTTGAGTCTACCTAACCTGGGGCAAACCAATTCTCGGATTGTGTTGTCTGCTTTCCTGCACTTCTTAAAGAAAAAACGCGTGCAACGCTCACCCTCCTCGACCGCCTTCACCCGAGCCCTGAATGCAAGTTGCGCGGCCTGCTTCTCCCACACCGCAGAGATCCTATCTTTTAGTTGCTTTATTTCTCCCATGACGGGGAATCCCAGTTCCATCAGTTTATATGCTACCTCCAATCTCTCATTCAATCCCCGCAACACAACCCCTACGCTCCTCCTTCTACTCTGGGACTGGAAAAAGGACTTAATTCGCCCCTTCACCATTCCCCACCATTCAGCTATCGTGCCAAAGCAGCACCGCAGGCTCCTCCATTCCTCGTACTGCCTGACAAATTCCTCCACCACCTTTTTGTCCTCCAGCAGTCCCGAGTTCATGCGCCAGATTCCCCTTCCCAACCTCAGCCCATCTGGGATTCTGAGCCCCCCCGCTATCATCTTATGGTCAGAAAAAGAGAAAGGTTCGTTTTCCACTCTCTCCACTTTAACCTTGGCAGAGACAAAGAGGAAATCAATCCTCGAGTGTGCGGTTCCCAAACAACTCGACCACGTGAACCCTGGTCGCTTTGGGTGTAACGACCGGTAAGCGTCAATCAAATCAAAATCTCCAACCAAAGCCCCCAGCCTCCTAGAGGAGGGGTCCAACTTTCGACATCCGGCGACTGGCCGCGTGTCCGCCAGGGTTAGAGGGCAATTAAAATCACCCCCCATGACGATGTGTCTTCGTGTTAGCAGCAAGGCTGCCACGTTCTCTAGCAACTCCACACGTTCCGGAGAGCCTGTGGGGGCGTACACATTGATCAGCCGGACCGCCGCCCCACCATATGCAACATCGACATAGTGGAGTCGTCCCGGGACCACTTCTCGGGCCTCCTGCACCTCTATGTTCTTTCTACCTAGGAGGATGACCACTCCTGAGCACCTATTAACATTGCTTCCGGACCAGAAGCAGTGTCCCTCCCAGTCCCTAGCCAGATCCTCTCGACCAAGGGAGTATGGCAAGTGGCACTCCTGTAAAAAGTAAACGTCCTTTTTCAGGGACCGTAGATAATGTAGAATGGCCCCCCTCCTAGCCCTGCCCCACATTCCCCTCACGTTTACTGATGCTACGGTAAGGTCCATACCCAGAATTGTCTCTCCCTACCCAGACCCGTCGTCCAACAGTTCATACAGGTTTGTGTCAGCCAATCCCTGCAATTGTTCCCCTCTCCTAGGCTCCTTGGGCAGCCCTCTTCCCTGGTTGGTCTTAGCCGCCACAGCACCATCTTCCGACGACCTCGCGTCTATCGAGGAGTCTGTTGCCTCCAGGTCCCGTTTGCGGGTCGACCTCGCTGGGCCACGCGGCGCTTTCTGCTTCCTTTTCACCACCCTCTTGAATTTCTCCCTCCTGGTGCTCTCCCTCTGCTGCTCCTCTCCGTCTTCCCCCGCCTCCACCGCCTCCGCCCAGTCAACCACCGCTGGGTCGGGGGGTTTTCCCACGGGCTCCTCGTCCTTGTCCCCAGGGTGCTCCACCTGCCGCCCCGTGGGATCCGCGTCTTCCTCCGATGTCATCTCCCCCTCCTCCCTCTCGTCCTGCAGTGGCGTACCCTGCCTGCCCACCTCTCCACCCCCGTCCTCCATCTTCCCGCCGGGCTGCGTTGGTTTCAGCCCGTCCTCGGCCACCTCCCCTTCTCCATCCGACACCCTGCTCCTATGTGCGCGGACCTTATTTGCGTATGACAGCGGGCAGTCCCTGTACAGGTGGTCTTTATTCCCACATAGGTTGCACAATGCCGGGGCGCAGCATTCTGCCACAACGTGGTCTCGTGCCTTGCATCGGTAACATATCCGTGCCTCGCACGCTGCAGCCAGATGGCCACTCCCCCCACATCGCCTGCAGAGCTTCGGCTGCCCCGCATACACCACGTAGCCCCTATTGCCACCAATGTTCAGGGCGCTCGGGATGTGTTGCAGAGCCCCTTCTGCCGTTCCCAACCTCACTCGCCATTGCCTGGCGCCCGTCCAGATCCCTAAAGAGTCTTGGACCCGCTTACTGTCCGAAAGCACCAGGCAGTGCTGCCTCAGCCACACCTCGACGTCGTGGTCTGGCAGAGCTTCGTTGTACAAAAATATGGTGACCACTTTTGTATCGAGCTCAGAGAGCAGTTGGAGCTTCAGCAGTGACAGTGGCCGTTCCCCCGCCTTCTCCTCGAACAAAGTCATAAAACGCTGCAGTAAGTTGCTTGTCTTAAAGCTCACGTCAAAAGCCCTGCCACCTGGCAAGGCTATCAAGCAAAACAGATCTGCCGGATCCACCTTCAGAGTTTCGACCATCACTGACCGCACGAACCTCGGTCTGTCGATCGTGACCTCCTCTGGCACGTCCTCCTTAAAGGACACCCGCACGCAGTTATGCCTCTTAGCGTGTAGCGGGGTGAAGTTCCCTGCCGAACCTCCGCGCCACCGCCCTGCGCGCTCCTGGGGCCGCCCTGCCCCCACAGGTCCAGGACTTGCCTGGACAGCGTCGCTTTGGGCACCTTGCGCCTGCAGGCCCGCCGAGCTCGGTGCTTCCTCCGCCTCCTCTCCTGGGCTGGCCGACACCATCCCACTCCTCGTCGGCTCCTCTCCCTTCCTCGCCCGCTGCCACCAGGCGTCCTCCTCCGCTCGCCTCGAGGTCGACGCTCGCGCCTCGTCCCTCTCCTCTGCGGGTCTCCCTCCTCCAGGCCGTCTCATCGCACCATCCTCCGCCTCTTGGCTCACCACCCCGGATCGCTTGGTCGCCATGGCCCCGCGGGCCTGCGAGGCTGCCACTGGCCAGGCAGCCAGGGAGCCGAGACTAGACACGACACCAGCAGAGACACAGTAGATACAAACCAGCCGCGATTTAAGGTTTTTATTTCCTTTCAAGCAGGAGCAGGCCTCTGCTTTGTACAGCCAAAAGGACCGGAAAAACCACACAAACGTAACGGGAACAGGGGATCCCCTTCACTGCCGACGCACCGAGCTACGCCGCGTTCAAGTTCCCCTCTTTTACACCCTTCACTCAAAAAAACAAAAAATTCACCGTCGCAAAAAAAAAGGGGGGGGGGGGGTGCGTTCATCCACTCATTCTCGAAAGGGGGGGGGGGGGTCGTTTCGAATTAGCCCATCCCGCACTTGGGCAGCGGCCACCGCCACTTCGCGCCCGTGGCTGCTCCGCCCGCTGTCGCCCGCTCCACCTCCACCACCCTCTCCAACAGCCCCCTGGCCAGTCGGCACACCTCGGGAGGCGACATATAGGCGCCCTTAATCAGTTTCTGGCGCGCCATCCACAGGGCCTCTTTTACGGCACCTATGACGGCCCATGCCTGAGCCCAGACCCCACCCGCTCTCTGCCTGAACATCCCCCAAATCATATTAGGCGCTGTGGCCTTTACGGGGCAAAAATGGGACAGCAGGGGTCGGCTTAACTCCCACACCTCCTGGGCAAATGGGCACTGTACGAGGGCATGAGCAGCGCTCTCTCCCAGGCCGCAGCCTCTCGGGCAATCAGGTGAGCGGGCCAATCTGCGGGAGCACATAAATAGTCTGCACTCCAGCCTGTCCCATGCGGCCAGCCAGGATAAGTCCCGCTGCCTTTTGGTCAGGGCTGCCGATGCTACGTTTTCCCAAATTTGTCGTGCCCGGGTACCCCGAGCACCCGGCACCTCTGTGCAGACCTCCTTTTTCGACATTTCCGCCAGGACTTCCCTGGGAACCCACGACCCCCGCGTCCGGTCCGGCTCATACTTCGCGATGTATTCATTTACCGTGGTGCACAACCACCCCTGAGGCCAAGCCAGGGGGGTGCTGCGCGGCAACGACGCCATGCTTAGCCGTCTCAGGAGCCACGCCAGTCTATACCGAACATAATATGAGGCTTTCACCTGGAGCCCATTGGAGAAATATAGTCGCAGCGTATTACAAACAAAAATCGTGTTAAGGATGCACACGACATTCGGGGCCCCCCTCCCACCGTTCTCAGCACGTTTGTACATTGTTTCTCTCTTCACTCGGTCCATCCCTCCCCCCCAGATGAACTTGAAAAACAGGCGCTCCAACCTTTTTGCCATTTGCGCCCCTGGCGGGAACACGTAAGCCAGGTAGATGAGTACCGGGAGGATTTCCACCCTCAAAACTAACACTCTACCTTCCATTGAGAGGCGCCTGTCTGCCCAACCAGCCAGCCTGCCTCTCACCATGCACTCTTTTCCCCGCCAATTCTTAGTCGCCGAGTCCTCCCTATAGAACGTGACTCCTAAGATTTTGATACCCTCACCCTGGACCGTTATACCTGGCGGGCGGCCCTCAAATAACCTGGGGTCACCGAATATCAGCAGCTCACTTTTGCTTACATTCACCTTTAATCCTGAGGCCAAAAATAATCTATCCGCAAGTCTTAGGGCCTCCCATACTGAAGCAACATTCCCACAGAAAATGACAACATCGTCCATATACGTTGCAATTTTTGCTGGTTCCGCACACCCTGGCATGCTCACCCCTCTAATCAGCCGACTTCCCCTGACAGCCTGGGAAAAAGGCTCCACGCACATTATGAATAACACCGGCGACATCGGGCACCCCTGCCGCACACCGGACCCAATTGGAAACCCTTCCGAGAGGACTCCATTTATTAGCAGGCTACCTGTGAGCTTATGATATAGCTTCCCTATCCAGTCTATAAGCTGTTTCCCCACCCCCATTTGCCTCAAAACCGCGAACAAATAATCGTGCGAGATGCTATCAAATGCCTTCTCCTGATCCAAACTGAGTAGACCCAATGAATTACCCCTCTCCACAGTGGTTTCCACCACCTCCCTCAACAGAACGAGGGTATCGGCTATCCGCCTGCCCGGAACCGCACACTTCTGGTCCGACCCCACCACCTCCCCTACCACCTTCCCCAGGCGCGCCGCGATAACTTTGGCCAGGATTTTATAATCGGTGTTCAGCAGGGTGATCGGGCGCCAGCTCCCGAGGTCGCTGCGCTCCCCCTTCCCCTTGTATATAAGGGTTATGACCCCTCTAGTCATTGAATCTGGCACAGGGCCTTCCTCCGTAATTTCCTTATACATCTGCCACATGTCGTCCCTGAGGGTACTCCAAAACGTAACATAGAATTCGGCCGGTATCCCATCTAAACCTGGTGCACTGTGCCGACGTAATCCCCCCACCACCTCATCCAATTCTGCCCTCTGGATATGCTTGTTTATCTCCTCTGGAGCCTCAATAACCCTATCTACCCCCCCTAGCAGTGTGCTCCGCGCCCCCTCATCTGACGGCCTGCTCCTGTACAATTCCTTGTAGTAACCCCTGGCGGCCTCCGTTATCCCCTCTGTGTTCTTGAGTCTACCTAACCTGGGACAAACCAATTCTCGGATTGTGTTGTCCGCTTTCCTGCACTTCTTAAAGAAAAAACGTGTGCAACGCTCACCCTCCTCGACCGCCTTCACCCGAGCCCTGAATGCAAGTTGCGCGGCCTGCTTCTCCCACACCGCAGAGATCCTATCTTTTAGTTGCTTTATTTCTCCCATGACGGGGAATCCCAGTTCCATCAGTTTATATGCTCCCTCCAATCTCTCATTCAATCCCCGCAACACAACCCCTACGCTCCTCCTTCTACTCTGGGACTGGAAAAAGGACTTAATTCGCCCCTTCACCATTCCCCACCATTCAGCTATCGTGCCAAAGCAGCACCGCAGGCTCCTCCATTCCTCGTACTGCCTGACAAATTCCTCCACCACCTTTTTGTCCTCCAGCAGTCCCGAGTTCATGCGCCAGATTCCCCTTCCCAACCTCAGCCCATCTGGGATTCTGAGCCCCCCCGCTATCATCTTATGGTCAGAAAAAGAGAAAGGTTCGTTTTCCACTCTCTCCACTTTAACCTTGGCAGAGACAAAGAGGAAATCAATCCTCGAGTGTGCGGTTCCCAAACAACTCGACCACGTGAACCCTGGTCGCTTTGGGTGTAACGACCGGTAAGCGTCAATCAAATCAAAATCTCCAACCAAAGCCCCCAGCCTCCTAGAGGAGGGGTCCAACTTTCGACATCCGGCGACTGGCCGCGTGTCCGCCAGGGTTAGAGGGCAATTAAAATCACCCCCCATGACGATGTGTCTTCGTGTTAGCAGCAAGGCTGCCACGTTCTCTAGCAACTCCACACGTTCCGGAGAGCCTGTGGGGGCGTACACATTGATCAGCCGGACAGCCGCCCCACCATATGCAACATCGACATAGTGGAGTCGTCCCGGGACCACTTCTCGGGCCTCCTGCACCTCTATGTTCTTTCTACCTAGGAGGATAACCACTCCTGAGCACCTATTAACATTGCTTCCGGACCAGAAGCAGTGTCCCTCCCAGTCCCTAGCCAGATCCTCTCGACCAAGGGAGTATGGCAAGTGGCACTCCTGTAAAAAGTAAACGTCCTTTTTCAGGGACCGTAGATAATGTAGAATGGCCCCCCTCCTAGCCCTGCCCCACATTCCCCTCACGTTTACTGATGCTACGGTAAGGTCCATACCCAGAATTGTCTCTCCCTACCCAGACCCGTCGTCCAATAGTTCATACAGGTTTGTGTCAGCCAATCCCTGCAATTGTTCCCCTCTCCTAGGCTCCTTGGGCAGCCCTCTTCCCTGGTTGGTCTTAGCCGCCACAGCACCATCTTCCGACGACCTCGCGTCTATCGAGGAGTCTGTTGCCTCCAGGTCCCGTTTGCGGGTCGACCTCGCTGGGCCACGCGGCGCTTTCTGCTTCCTTTTCACCACCCTCTTGAATTTCTCCCTCCTGGTGCTCTCCCTCTGCTGCTCCTCTCCGTCTTCCCCCGCCTCCACCGCCTCCGCCCAGTCAACCACCGTTGGGTCGGGGGGTTTTCCCACGGGCTCCTCGTCCTTGTCCCCAGGGTGCTCCACCTGCCGCCCCGTGGGATCCGCGTCTTCCTCCGATGTCATCTCCCCCTCCTCCCTCTCGTCCTGCAGTGGCGTACCCTGCCTGCCCACCTCTCCACCCCCGTCCTCCATCTTCCCGCCGGGCTGCGTTGGCTTCAGCCCGTCCTCGGCCACCTCCCCTTCTCCATCCGACACCCTGCTCCTATGTGCGCGGACCTTATTTGCGCATGACAGCGGGCAGTCCCTGTACAGGTGGTCCTTATTCCCACATAGGTTGCACAATGCCGGGGCGCAGCATTCTGCCACAACGTGGTCCCGTGCCTTGCATCGGTAACATATCCGTGCCTCGCACGCTGCAGCCAGATGGCCACTCCCCCCACATCGCCTGCAGAGCTTCGGCTGCCCCGCATACACCACGTAGCCCCTATTGCCACCAATGTTCAGGGCGCTCGGGATGTGTTGCAGAGCCCCTTCTGCCGTTCCCAACCTCACTCGCCATTGCCTGGCGCCCGTCCAGATCCCTAACGAGTCTTGGACCCGCTTACTGTCCGATAGCACCAGGCAGTGCTGCCTCAGCCACACCTCGACGTCGTGGTCTGGCAGAGCTTCGTTGTACAAAAATATGGTGACCACTTTAGTATCGAGCTCAGAGAGCAGTTGGAGCTTCAGCAGTGACAGTGGCCGTTCCCCCGCCTTCTCCTCGAACGAAGTCATAAAACGCTGCAGTAAGTTGCTTGTCTTAAAGCTCACGTCAAAAGCCCTGCCACCTGGCAAGGCTATCAAGCAAAACAGATCTGCCGGATCCACCTTCAGAGTTTCGACCATCACTGACCGCACGAACCTCGGTCTGTCGATCGTGACCTCCTCTGGCACGTCCTCCTTAAAGGACACCCGCACGCAGTTATGCCTCTTAGCGTGTAGCGGGGTGAAGTTCCCTGCCGAACCTCCGCGCCACCGCCCTGCGCGCTCCTGGGGTCGCCCTGCCCCCACAGGTCCAGGACTTGCCTGGACCGCGTCGCTTTGGGCACCTTGCGCCTGCAGGCCCGCCGAGCTCGGTGCTTCCTCCGCCTCCTCTCCTGGGCTGGCCGACACCATCCCACTCCTCGTCGGCTCCTCTCCCTTCCTCGCCCGCTGCCACCAGGCGTCCTCCTCCGCTCGCCTCGAGGTCGACGCTCGCGCCTCGTCCCTCTCCTCTGCGGGTCTCCCTCCTCCAGGCCGTCTCATCGCACCATCCTCCGCCTCTTGGCTCACCACCCCGGATCGCTTGGTCGCCATGGCCCCGCGGGCCTGCGAGGCTGCCACTGGCCAAGCAGCCAGGGAGCCGAGACTAGACACAACACCAGCAGAGACACAGTAGATACAAACCAGCCGCGGTCGGGGCCCTCATCGGGCAATTCGCCAGAATGGTGAGGCTCTGCTGTGTCTCCCGTTCTTATATATAGAGCAGCAGCAGCAGGGTGACGTCATCATTAACTCATTAACTCATCAGGTGCAAAGATTTGAGGGGGAAGTTATTGTAATTATATACTAGATTAGTAATCAGGCTATTGTTACGATGCGAGTTGTAGATTAGTAATCATTTGGAATGTGTTTTATTGTGATTATGCTACATTAGTAATCAGTTAGTGTTTGTTTCCCTTATAAGGAATTGTAATGTATCTTATTTAATAATACGTTTCCAGGCCGTACTAAGCCTGTAGCTGTCTGAGCGATTAAAGTTATTTCTGTTTCTCTCAATTTCAATCGATTCTCTAATTAGTATTTGCCAGTAGTAACTAGTTTTACACAGCACTTCAACGTTGTCAAAATCAATTGAGTGTCCCTGTTGGCATGCATGTTCTGCCACTGCCGACAGTTGTGTTCGTGATAATTTAATATTTATCTGGTGTTCTTTTAGTCTTACACTAACGTTACGCCCTGTCTGTCCAATATAGCATCTGCCACATACACAATTAATCCGATATACACCTTCTGTTGATAATTTAGGTAATTCGTCTTTAGTGCACGTTACTAGTTGTTGAATTTTGTGTACTGTACCAAATCTTACTGTAATGTTTTGCTTTTGCAAAACACTGGCTAATTTTTCAGTTACTCCTGAGATAAATGGTATTTTTATTGTTTTAATAATCTGATCGCTTTCAGCAGTGTTGCTTTGCGATCGTGATTTGGCATTTAGTGCTCTGTTAATTTGAGCATTATTGTAGCCATTCTGTCTTAGTGCTTCTTTAATATGTTTAATCTCTCTCACTAGACTTTCACCATCTGACACTGTTTTAGCCCGATGTATGAGCGTCTTGATAAGAGAGGATTTCTGAGCTGGGTGATGATGCGAATCTGCATTCAGATAGGCATCAGTGTGCGTTTGCTTTCTGTAAACGCTGTGTGTTATGTTACCATTTAGGCCATGCCCAAGTAAAATATCCAGGAACGGGAGTGTGTTATTCACCTCCATTTCCATGGTGAACTGAATGGCCGGGTTTTGTGCATTGAGATGATTTAGAAAATCGTTAAGTGTATCTTTACCATGTGGCCAGACAACCAAAGTGTCATCCACATATCTAAACCAAAAGGATGGTTTCAATGTGCTCGAGGCAACTGCTCTGGTTTCAACGTTTTCCATGTACAAATTTGCTATAGCAGGAAATAAAGGAGAGCCCATTGCTGCTCCCTCCTTTTGTTTAAAGAATTCGCCTCTCCATAAGAAGTAAGTGTTATTTAAACAATGGTCTGCGAGTTCCGGAATATCTTTTGGTAAACCTGTATTCTTTACCAGTGTATCAAGTAATTTAAGCGACTCGCTCACTGGAACCTTAGTGAATAGCGAAATCACATCAAAACTCACCAAAATATCATTAGGGTTAAGTTTACTATCTTTGATCATATTCACAAGATGTTCTGAATTTCTTATGAATGATGATGTCCTACCGATGTAAGGCTGTATTTGTTTAGTTACATATTTTGCTAATTTATATGTGGCAGAGCCAATTGTACTGACTATGGGTCGTAAAGGGATGCTGATTTTATGGATCTTTGGTAGCCCATACAGTCTAGGTGGTTTTGAAGCCCTTGGCTTAATTAGGAATTGCTCATTTTTTGGGATTAATGAATTTGCAATGATTGCAGTAGTCTTACGTTCCAAAGTATTAGTTGGATCGCGTTTAATTTTAATGTAGGTACTTTCCTCTAATAAATCTTTAATTTTATTATCATAATCGGTCCGTGACATCACTACTGTAGTGCGGCCCTTATCAGCTGCTAGGATTTGAATATCTTTGTTTAGACGAAGCTCTCTTAAAGCTTTTGCCTCGTTCGAGCTAATATTTACTTTTGGTACTTTACTATTCTCAATTATTTTGGCAACCTCGTGTCTAGTCATCTCTGCCTCATTATGTGGAAGGAGTCTTACTGCTGATTCTACCTCAGCAATTATCTCATCCACTGGAATTGTGCGTGGGGTAACGGAAAAGTTAAGGCCTTTAGAAAGGACAGAAATCACGTCAGTGGTTAAATCAGTGTTAGTCAAGTTCATTACGGTTTTGTTTTTAAATTGTTCGTTTTTAATAGGGATTTGTTTATTGTAAAGTCTAGAAAATGTGTTAATTTGGTTAGCATTTGTTAGATTAAACACATTATCAGCCGAATGTGTTTAATCTAACAAATGCTAACCAAATTAACACATTTTCTAGACTTTACAATAAACAAATCCCTATTAAAAACTAACAATTTAAAAACAAAACCGTAATGAACTTGACTAACACTGATTTAACCACTGACGTGATTTCTGTCCTTTCTAAAGGCCTTAACTTTTCCGTTACCCCACGCACAATTCCAGTGGATGAGATAATTGCTGAGGTAGAATCAGCAGTAAGACTCCTTCCACATAATGAGGCAGATATGACTAGACACGAGGTTGCCAAAATAATTGAGAATAGTAAAGTACCAAAAGTAAATATTAGCTCGAACGAGGCAAAAGCTTTAAGAGAGCTTCGTCTAAACAAAGATATTTAAATCCTAGCAGCTGATAAGGGCCGCACTACAGTAGTGATGTCACGGACCGATTATGATAATAAAATTAAAGATTTATTAGAGGAAAGTACCTACATTAAAATTAAACGCGATCCAACTAATACTTTGGAACGTAAGACTACTGCAATCATTGCAAATTCATTAATCCAAAAAAATGAGCAATTCCTAATTAAGCCAAGGGCTTCAAAACCACCTAGACTGTATGGGCTACCAAAGATCCATAAAATCGGCATCCCTTTACGACCCATAGTCAGTACAATTGGTTCTGCCACATATAAATTAGCAAAATATGTAACTAAACAAATACAGCCTTACATCGGTAGGACATCATCATTCATAAGAAATTCAGAACATCTTGTGAATATGATCATAGATATTAAACTTAACCCTAATGATATTTTGGTGAGTTTTGATGTGATTTCGCTATTCACTAAGGTTCCAGTGAGCGAGTCGCTTAAATTACTTGATACACTGGTAAAGAATACAGGTTTACCAAAAGATATTCCGGAACTCGCAGACCATTGTTTAAATAACACTTACTTCTTATGGAGAGGCGAATTCTTTAAACAAAAGGAGGGAGCAGCAATGGGCTCTCCTTTATTTCCTGCTATAGCAAATTTGTACGTAGAAAACTTTGAAACCAGAGCACTTGCCTCGAGCACATTAAAACCATCCTTTTGGTTTAGATATGTGGATGACACTTTGGTTGTCTGGCCACATGGTAAAGATACACTTAACGATTTTCTAAATCATCTCAATGCACAAAACCCGGCCATTCAGTTCACCATGGAAATGGAGGTGAATAACACACTCCCGTTCCTGGATATTTTACTTGGGCATGGCCTAAATGGTAACATAACACACAGCGTTTACAGAAAGCAAACGCACACTGATGCCTATCTGAATGCAGATTCGCATCATCACCCAGCTCAGAAATCCTCTCTTATCAAGACGCTCATACATCGGGCTAAAACAGTGTCAGATGGTGAAAGTCTAGTGAGAGAGATTAAACATATTAAAGAAGCACTAAGACAGAATGGCTACAATAATGCTCAAATTAACAGAGCACTAAATGCCAAATCACGATCGCAAAGCAACACTGCTGAAAGCGATCAGATTATTAAAACAATAAAAATACCATTTATCTCAGGAGTAACTGAAAAATTAGCCCGTGTTTTGCAAAAGCAAAAATTACAGTAAGATTTGGTACAGTACACAAAATTCAACAACTAGTAACGTGCACTAAAGACGAATTACCTAAATTATCAACAGAAGGTGTATATCGGATTAATTGTGTATGTGGCAGATGCTATATTGGACAGACAGGGCGTAACGTTAGTGTAAGACTAAAAGAACACCAGATAAATATTAAATTATCACGAACACAACTGTCGGCAGTGGCAGAACATGCATGCCAACAGGGACACTCAATTGATTTTGACAACGTTGAAGTGCTGTGTAAAACTAGTTACTACTGGCAAATACTAATTAGAGAATCGATTGAAATTGAGAGAAACAGAAATAACTTTAATCGCTCAGACAGCTACAGGCTTAGTACGGCCTGGAAACGTATTATTAAATAAGATACATTACAATTCCTTATAAGGGAAACAAACACTAACTGATTACTAATGTAGCATAATCACAATAAAACACATTCCAAATGATTACTAATCTACAACTCGCATCGTAACAATAGCCTGATTACTAATCTAGTATATAATTACAATAACTTCCCCCTCAAATCTTTGCACCTGATGAGTTAATGAGTTAATGATGACGTCACCCTGCTGCTGCTGCTCTATATATAAGAACGGGAGACACAGCAGAGCCTCACCATTCTGGCGAATTGCCCGATGAGGGCCCCGACCGCGGCTGGTTTGTATCTACTGTGTCTCTGCTGGTGTCGTGTCTAGTCTCGGCTCCCTGGCTGCCTGGCCAGTGGCAGCCTCGCAGGTCCTCGGGGCCATGGCGACCAAGCGCTCTGGGGTGGTGAGCCAAGAGGCGGAGGATGGTGCGATGAGACGGCCTGGAGGAGGGAGACCCGCAGAGGAGAGGGACGAGGCGCGAGCGTCGACCTCGAGGCGAGCGGAGGAGGACGCCTGGTGGCAGCGGGCGAGGAAGGGAGAGGAGCCGACGAGGAGTGGGATGGTGTCGGCCAGCCCAGGAGAGGAGGCGGAGGAAGCACCGAGCTCGGCGGGCCTGCAGGCGCAAGGTGCCCAAAGCGACGCTGTCCAGGCAAGTCCTGGACCTGTGGGGGCAGGGCGGCCCCAGGAGCGCGCAGGGCGGTGGCGCGGAGGTTCGGCAGGGAACTTCACCCCGCTACACGCTAAGAGGCATAACTGCGTGCGGGTGTCCTTTAAGGAGGACGTGCCAGAGGAGGTCACGATCGACAGACCGAGGTTCGTGCGGTCAGTGATGGTCGAAACTCTGAAGGTGGATCCGGCAGATCTGTTTTGCTTGATAGCCTTGCCAGGTGGCAGGGCTTTTGACGTGAGCTTTAAGACAAGCAACTTACTGCAGCGTTTTATGACTTTGTTCGAGGAGAAGGCGGGGGAACGGCCACTGTCACTGCTGAAGCTCCAACTGCTCTCTGAGCTCGATACAAAAGTGGTCACCATATTTTTGTACAACGAGGCTCTGCCAGACCACGACGTCGAGGTGTGGCTGAGGCAGCACTGCCTGGTGCTTTCGGACAGTAAGCGGGTCCAAGACTCTTTAGGGATCTGGACGGGCGCCAGGCAATGGCGAGTGAGGTTGGGAACGGCAGAAGGGGCTCTGCAACACATCCCGAGCGCCCTGAACATTGGTGGCAATAGGGGCTACGTGGTGTATGCGGGGCAGCCGAAGCTCTGCAGGCGATGTGGGGGGAGTGGCCATCTGGCTGCAGCGTGCGAGGCACGGATATGTTACCGATGCAAGGCACGAGACCACGTTGTGGCAGAATGCTGTGCCCCGGCATTGTGCAACCTATGCGGGAATAAGGACCACCTGTACAGGGACTGCCCGCTGTCATACGCAAATAAGGTCCGCGCACATAGGAGCAGGGTGGCGGATGGAGAAGGGGAGGTGGCCGAGGACGGGCTGAAGCCAACGCAGCCCGGCGGGAAGATGGAGGACGGGGGTGGTGAGGTGGGCAGGGAGGGTACGCCACTGCAGGACGAGAGGGAGGAGGGGGAGATGACGTCGGAGGAAGACGCGGATCCCACGGGCCGGCAGGTGGAGCACCCTGGGGACAAGGACGAGGAGCCCGTGGGAAAACCCCCCGACCCAACGGTGGTTGACTGGGCGGAGGCGGTGGAGGCGGGGGAGGACGGAGAGGAGCAGCAGAGGGAGAGCACCAGGAGGGAAAAATTCAAGAGGGTGGTGAAAAGGAAGCAGAAAGCGCCGCGTGGCCCAGCGAGGTCGACCCGCAAACGGGACCTGGAGGCAACTGACTCCTCGATAGACGCGAGGTCGTCGGAAGATGGTGCTGTGGCGGCTAAGACCAACCAGGGAAGAGGGCTGCCCAAGGAGCCTAGGAGAGGGGAACAATTGCAGGGATTGGCTGACACAAACCTGTATGAACTATTGGACGACGGGTCTGGGTAGGGAGAGACAATTCTGGGTATGGACCTTACCGTAGCATCAGTAAACGTGAGGGGAATGTGGGGCAGGGCTAGGAGGGGGGCCATTCTACATTATCTACGGTCCCTGAAAAAGGACGTTTACTTTTTACAGGAGTGCCACTTGCCATACTCCCTTGGTCGAGAAGATCTGGCTAGGGACTGGGAGGGACACTGCTTCTGGTCCGGAAGCAATGTTAATAGGTGCTCAGGAGTGGTTATCCTCCTAGGTAGAAAGAACATAGAGGTGCAGGAGGCCCGAGATGTGGTCCCGGGACGACTCCACTATGTCGATGTTGCATATGGTGGGGCGGCGGTCCGGCTGATCAATGTGTACGCCCCCACAGGCTCTCCGGAACGTGTGGAGTTGCTAGAGAACGTGGCAGCCTTGCTGCTAACACGAAGACACATCGTCATGGGGGGTGATTTTAATTGCCCTCTAACCCTGGCGGACACGCGGCCAGTCGCCGGATGTCGAAAGTTGGACCCCTCCTCTAGGAGGCTGGGGGCTTTGGTTGGAGATTTTGATTTGATTGATGCTTACCGGTCGTTACACCCAAAGCGACCAGGGTTCACATGGTCGAGTTGTTTGGGAACCGCGCACTCGAGGATTGATTTCCTCTTTGTATCTGCCAAGGTTAAAGTGGAGAGAGTGGAAAACGAACCTTTCTCTTTTTCTGACCATAAGATGATAGCGGGGGGGCTCAGAATCCCAGATGGGCTGAGGTTGGGAAGGGGAATCTGGCGCATGAACTCGGGACTGCTGGGGGACAAAAAGGTGGTGGAGGAATTTGTCAGGCAGTACGAGGAATGGAGGAGCCTGCGGTGCTGCTTTGGCACGATAGCTGAATGGTGGGGAATGGTGAAGGGGCGAATTAAGTCCTTTTTCCAGTCCCAGAGTAGAAGGAGGAGCGTAGGGGTTGTGCTGCGGGGATTGAATGAGAGATTGGAGGGAGCATATAAACTGATGGAACTGGGATTCCCCGTCATGGGAGAAATAAAGCAACTAAAAGATAGGATCTCTGCGGTGTGGGAGAAGCAGGCCGCGCAACTTGCATTCAGGGCTCGGGTGAAGGCGGTCGAGGAGGGTGAGCGTTGCACGCGTTTTTTCTTTAAGAAGTGCAGGAAAGCGGACAACACAATCCGAGAATTGGTATGTCCCAGGTTAGGTAGACTCAAGAACACAGAGGGGATAACGGAGGCCGCCAGGGGTTACTACAAGGAGTTGTACAGGAGCAGGCCGTCAGACGAGGGGGCGCGGAGCACACTGCTAGGGGAGGTAGATAGGGTTATTGAGGCTCCAGAGGAGATAAACAAGCATATCCAGAGGGCAGAATTGGATGAGGTGGTGGGGGGATTACGTCGGCACAGTGCACCAGGTTTAGATGGGATACCGGCTGAATTCTATGTTACGTTTTGGAGTACCCTCAGGGACGACATGTGGCAGATGTATAAGGAAATTACGGAGGAAGGCCCTGTGCCAGATTCAATGACAAGAGGGGTCATAACCCTTATATACAAGGGGAAGGGGGAGCGCAGCGACCTCGGGAGCTGGCGCCCGATCACCCTGCTGAACACCGATTATAAAATCCTGGCCAAAGTTATCGCGGCGCGTCTGGGGAAGGTGGTGGGGGAGGTGGTGGGGTCGGACCAGAAGTGTGCGGTTCCGGGCAGGCGGATATCCGATACCCTCGTTCTGTTGAGGGAGGTGGTGGAAACCACTGTGGAGAGGGGTAATTCATTGGGTCTACTCAGTTTGGACCAGGAAAAGGCATTTGATAGCATCTCGCACGATTATTTGTTCGCGGTTTTGAGGCAAATGGGGGTGGGGAAACAGCTTATAGACTGGATAGGGAAGCTATATCATAAGCTCACAGGTAGCCTGCTAATAAATGGAGTCCTCTCGGAAGGGTTTCCAATTGGGTCCGGTGTGCGGCAGGGGTGCCCGATGTCGCCGGTGTTATTCATAATGTGCGTGGAGCCTTTTTCCCAGGCTGTCAGGGGAAGTCGGCTGATTAGAGGGGTGAGCATGCCAGGGTGTGCGGAACCAGCAAAAATTGCAACGTATATGGACGATGTTGTCATTTTCTGTGGGAATGTTGCTTCAGTATGGGAGGCCCTAAGACTTGCGGATAGATTATTTTTGGCCTCGGGATTAAAGGTGAATGTAAGCAAAAGTGAGCTGCTGATATTCGGTGACCCCAGGTTATTTGAGGGCCGCCCGCCAGGTATAACGGTCCAGGGTGAGGGTATCAAAATCTTAGGAGTCACGTTCTATAGGGAGGACTCGGCGACTAAGAATTGGCGGGGAAAAGAGTGCATGGTGAGAGGCAAGCTGGCTGGTTGGGCAGACAGGCGCCTTTCAATGGAAGGTAGAATGTTAGTTTTGAGGGTGGAAATCCTCCCGGTACTTATCTACCTGGCCTACGTGTTCCCGCCAGGGGCGCAAATGGCAAAAAGGTTGGAGCGCCTGTTTTTCAAGTTCATCTGGGGGGGAGGGATGGACCGAGTGAAGAGAGAAACAATGTACAAACGTGCTGAGAACGGTGGGAGGGGGGCCCCGAATGTCGTGTGCATCCTGAACACGATTTTTGTCTGTAATACGCTGCGACTATATTTCTCCAATGGGCTCCAGGTGAAAGCCTCATATTATGTTCGGTATAGACTGGCGTGGCTCCTGAGACGGCTAAGCATGGCGTCGTTGCCGCGCAGCACCCCCCTGGCTTGGCCTCAGGGGTGGTTGTGCACCGCGGTAAATGAATACATCTCGAAGTACGAGCCGGACCGGACGCGGGGGTCGTGGGTTCCCAGGGAAGTCCTGGCGGAAATGTCGAAAAAGGAGGTCTGCTCAGAGGTGCCAGGTGCTCGGGGTACCCGGGCACGACAAATTTGGGAAAACGTAGCATCGGCAGCCCTGACCAAAAGGCAGCGGGACTTATCCTGGCTGGCCGCATGGGACAGGCTGGAGTGCAGACTATTTATGTGCTCCCGCAGATTGGCCCGCTCACCTGATTGCCCGAGAGGCTGCGGCCTGGGAGAGAGCGCTGCTCATGCCCTCGTACAGTGCCCATTTGCCCAGGAGGTGTGGGAGTTAAGCCGACCCCTGCTGTCCCATTTTTGCCCCGTAAAGGCCACAGCGCCTAATATGATTTGGGGGATGTTCAGGCAGAGAGCGGGTGGGGTTTGGGCTCAGGCATGGGCCGTCATAGGTGCCGTAAAAGAGGCCCTGTGGATGGCGCGCCAGAAACTGATTAAGGGCGCCTATATGTCGCCTCCCGAGGTGTGCCGACTGGCCAGGGGGCTGTTGGAGAGGGTGGTGGAGGTGGAGCGGGCGACAGCGGGCGGAGCAGCCACGGGCGCGAAGTGGCGGTGGCCGCTGCCCAAGTGCGGGATGGGCTAATTCGAAACGACCCCCCCCCCCCTTTCGAGAATGAGTGGATGAACGCACCCCCCTCCCCCTTTTTTTGCGACGGTGAATTTTTGGTTTTTTCTGAGTGAAGGGTGTGAAAGAGGGGAACTTGATCGCGGCGTAGCTCGGTGCATCGGCAGTGAAGGGGATCCCCTGTTCCCGTTACGTTTGTGTGGTTTTTCCGGTCCTTTTGGCTGTACAAAGCAGAGGCCTGCTCCTGCTTGAAAGGAAATAAAAACCTGGCTTGCCAGGGGAGACACCAGGAGCATCGAGGTGATCCTTCCAGCCCGTCCGGATCTCAAGTGAGACCTAGCCACCAGCCCCGAGGCCTGCGAGGGCCCTGACCGTGTGGCCAGGGATGACCACGCTGCCAAGAAGTGGGGACTGCTGGAGAATGGAGACGGAAATCGCAACAGATGAAGAGGGGAAACGGTGAGAGTCAAGGACCACGAGGGCCACCCGAGTTGCTGAAGGAGACCGGGATGACCGAGCCGCCCAGCTTATGCTCGCAGCAGATGAAGAGGAAGCAGGGAGAGCGCCAAGATAAATGAATACCACCTGCACTGCTGAGGGAGCCAGGGACGACAGAGTCGGACAGACGGTGACTGCACGAGACAAGAAGAAGACGTGGCGAAAGCAGAGGGCCACCGACACCACCTGTGCCGCCGGAGGGGACTGGGGCAACCAGACCGACCCGCTGGCAGCAGGGGGATGCGTGGAGGAGGCACGGAGATGGATGGAGGGGAACGCGGCGGAGGCACGGCAGAAGGAGAGGATGTGGAGGAACTGGATGGGAGGGTGGGAGCTGATGGAGTGGGTGAGGGAAGCCGAAGAGAAAAAGGTATGGCGTCCGGAAGCAGAGAGGCGGGTGCCCCCGAGCGGAGGGTGGGGAACGAAGCCAGGGAGACGCCAGCAACCCTGGGGCAGGGGGAGGCCCGGAGGGAGAACGCGACAGTGGACGCTGGACCGGTGGGAGCTGGGAGGCCCCGGGAACGAGACGGGAAATGGCGAGGCGGGGCAGGGGTGAGTCTGACACCACCTCATGTCAAACGACATAATTGCGTCAGAGTAATGATGAAGGACGAGGTAGCAGAGGAAGTGACCATCGACCGAGCAACCTTTGTACGGTCAATAATGATGGGCTTGCTACAAATAGAGCCGACAGACTTGTACTGTTTGATAACTCTGCCGGGAGGGAGGGCGTTTGATGTAAGCTTCAACTCAAGCCTCCTGCTACAAAGATTTATGACCCGCTTCGAGGAAAAGGCGGAGGAGAAGCCATTGATATCAATGAAGCTACAACTGTTATCAGAGCTGGACACGAAGGTGGTGACTATTTTCCTATACAATGAAGCCCTACATGACCACAACGTGGAGGTCTGGCTAAGTCAGCACTGCTCGGTACTGTCGGGCTGTAAAAAGGTGAGGGACTCGGTGGGGATATGGACAGGGGCAAGACAATGGAGGGTGCGGCTGAAAACAGAGGGAAGGACATTGAGACACATCCCGAGTGCCCTGAACATAGGTGGCAACCGGGGATATGTTGTGTATGCCGGACAACCTAAACTGTGTAGGAGGTGTGGGGGCAGCGGTCACCTGGCCGCAGTGTGCAAGACAAAAGGCTGCTATAGATGCAAGGCACTGGACCACGAGGTAGAAGAATGCAGTGTTCCGGCACAATGTAACCTCTGTGGTAGCCGAGAACATCTGTACAAAAATTGTCCGGAGTCGTACGCCAACAAGGTTAGGGCGTATAGGGTAGGAGGAGCGAGGGATGAGGAAGGGGGTGGGACCAAACTGGACCCGGATAAGGAACTGGTGAGGGAAGGACGTGGGGAGGTGGCTGAGCAGCAGCCACCAGCAACGGACGGAGGGGGAGAAGGGGAGAGGCATGCAAAAAGAGCAGAATCGACATCGAGCGAGCAGGAAGAGGGGCTGGCGGGGGAGGGGAGCGACGGCATGGGCAGCATCTCCGAAACGACCGTGGAAGACTGGGCGGAGGCGGTGGAGGAGGATAAAGAAAAAGGGGAACGACAGCAGGAGGAAGGCAGTAGCGAGACATGGGAGGGACCAATCGGAAGGAAAAGGAGGATACGGAGAGCCCCAAAAAGAGGTGCCCCTTCAGGCAGCACGGAATCCTCAGACTCCTCGCCGGACACCGAGGCCTCGAGGGAGGGGATGGAGGAAAGGGTGGAGAGCCGGCGCAGGGGGAAACCCTTGAGAACAAGGGGCAAAATGAAATTGCGGGAACTGGCGAATGAAGACGGTTATGGAGGGCGAGCGGAGAAGGCCTCTTCGGACTGAGACACATCCCAACATGGAACTATCCGTGGCGTCTGTAAATGTGAGGAGCTTGAAGGGAAAGGGGAGAAGAGGAGCAATAATACAACTGCTACAGGCTACCAAGTGGGAGGTGGTCTTCCTCCAGGAATGCCACCTACCATACACCCTGGGCCGGGAGGAGCTGTTGGAGAGCTGGGATGGCTACTACTTTTGGTCCGGGAGTAATGAAAATCGATGCACGGGGGTGGTTACCCTCCTAGGCAGGAGGGGTATACAGATAGTCGGGTCCCAAGAGGTGATCCCGGGCCGCCTCCATTATGTGGACGTGTCTTATGGAGAGGCAGACCTGAGACTAATAAATGTGTATGCCCCCACGACGTGCACAGAAAGAGTGGACCTATGGAATAATGTAGCGACCCTACTCGTGACGAGATGGCAAGTCATAATGGGGGGTGATTTTAACTGCCTGTTGTGCCTGGCAGACCTCTTATCGGTGGCTGGGAGGAGGCTCGACCCTTCCTCTTGGAAGTTGAAGGAGCTGATAGAGGATTTTTAAATGACTGACACCTTCAGAAAGGTACACCCGGTGAGACCGGGATACACGTGGTCGGATAAGGCCGGTAGAACGCAATCACGAATAGATGTCATCTTTGTGTCTGCCAATGTGAAGGTGGATGGAGCAGACCTGGAACCCTTCCCCTTGTCAGATCACAATTTGGTGAATGCAAAGCTCGGTATTCCAGGTGGCCTGAAGATGGGGAAGGGAACCTGGAAAATTAATGTGAGCCTGTTGGAAGACAGAAGGGTTGTGGAAGACTTTGTAAGGAAGTACGAAGACTGGACGACCCTGCAGGAATGCTTTGCCACGAGGGTAGAGTGGTGGAGCATGGTGAAGGGCCGGATAAATGCCCTCTTCCAGACACATAGTAGAAGGAGGAGTGTAAACAGGGAACTGCAGCTGTGGAACGCTAGAATCGAGAAGAAGCACAGGTTACTTGAGCTGGGATTCCCGGTGGGTGAGGATATACGGAGATTGAAGGGAAGGTTATCCTCGGTATTGGAGAAAAGAGTCAAACAAATGGCATACAGGGCAAGGGTCAGGGCAACGGAACAGGGAGAGAAATGTACGAGTCTCTTCTTTAAGAAATGCAAGGCAGGAGACAACACACTTAGGGAATTGGTGAGTCCGGTCAGAGGCATGCAGGCAACGACAGAGGGTATGATAGAGATAGCGGAGGAGTACTATGGGGAGTTGTATGGGAGGTAGGGAACGGATAAGGGAATAAGGGAGGCACTACTAGGGGAGCTAAGACATGAGGTTAATAACCCAGAGGTACTGGGAGGGAGGATCCAGATGGAGGAAGTGGCGGGGGCAGTGAGGAGGCAGAATAAGAATAGGACGCCAGGACTGGATGGAATTCCAGCAGAATTCTACATTACATTCTGGGATTTAATGAAAGGGGACATGCTGCAGATGTATAGGGAAATGCTGGAGGGCGGACTGGTGCCAGAAGAAATGTGTGAGGGGCTCATCACACTGATGTATAAGAAGGGGGACCGGAGAGAGTTGGGAAACTGGCGTCCAGTTACGCTCCTGAACTCGGACTACATGATTATGGCAAAAATAGCTGCGACGCGCCTGGGGAAGGTGGTGGAGGGAGTAGTCGAACCCGACCAGACGTGTGCGGTGCCAGGAAGAAGGATTTTGGACTCCCTGATTTTATTAAGGGAGGAAATAGAGGGAGAAGGAGAGAGGGGATGCCCCCTAGGGCTTCTTAGCCTGGATCTTGAGAAAGCTTTCGACCGCCTCTCACACGAGTATATGTTCGCAGTGTTGGAAAAATAGGAGTGAGGGGACCCTTGGTCGATTGGGTGAGGCGTCTTTACCAAGGGCTCAAGACCAGACTACTGATAAATGGGGAGCTCTCGGGGACAATTCCAGTAGAGTCAGGGGTGAGACAGGGGTGCATGATGTCCGCGGTTCTATTTGTAATGTGTATGGAACCCCTTGCACAGGCAATGAGAAACAATGAGGAGATTAAGGGAGTGACCATCCCCGGGAATAAGGAACAGGGGAAGGTGGCGCTATATATGGATGACGTAGTCGTGCTCTGTAGGGACGTGGCATCAGTGTGGGGGACCATGAAGGAGACGAACCGCTTCGGCCTGGCCTCCGGCTTGAAGGTGAACGCGAGGAAGAGCGAATTGATGGCCTTCGGGGACCCGAGACTATTTGAGGGCCGGCCGCCTGAGTTGGGGATAAAGACGGAGGAAGTCAAGGTCTTGGGAGTGTCCTTTTGCCGAGAGAGGTCGGCGGAACGAAACTGGGACGGGAGGATAAAGCAGGTAAAGGGACAGTTAGGCAAGTGGGCTGGGAGACGGCTCACGATGGAAGGGAGGATTCTGGTAGTGAGAATGGTGGTTTTACCAACACTCAACTACCTCGCATATGTGTACCCGCCAGGTAGGAGGGAGGCAAGAATCCTGGAATCGCTGTTGTTTCAATTCATTTGGGGAGGCGGGATGGATAGAGTGAAGAGGGTGGTGATGTGTAAATGCGTCGAACGGGGGAAGGGTGCCCCAAATATTGCACGTGTGCTGTCCTCAATTTTTGTGTGCAACACTTTGAGGTTATTCTTTTCCGAAGAGCCCCGGGGGAAGGCCACTTGTTATATAAGTTATCGCCTGATGTGGCTCCTGAGGGGGCTTGGGATGACCCAATTACCAGCGGGCACGCCCTTGGCCTGGCCACAAGGATGGCTGAATGCGGCGGTGGGTGACTACATAAAAGAGTACAATTTGAGTCGGAGAGGGGGACCGTGGAACTCCAAGGAGGTATTGGCCAAAGTAAACGAACGGAAGGCCTGCGAGGGGGTGATGGGCGCGAAGAGGACTATGTACCGTCAAGTGTGGAGGAACACTTCATCAACGGTGCTCACAAATGAACAGAGAGATCTGTCCTGGTTGGCGGTGTGGGATAGATTGGAGACGAGGGGCTTCATGTTTTCTCGCCGAATGGCACGTTCGCCCAAATGCCCGAGGGGCTGCAACACAGATGAGGACGCGGTGCACGTCATGGTGAAGTGTCCCTTCGCACAGAAGGTGTGGAGACTGAGCAGTCCGCTGTTGTCCTGGTTTTACCCACCGCAGGTGATAAGTCGGGACATTATGTGGGAGTCTTAAGGGAGGTGCGGGGAGATGACAGAGATCGAACGTGGGCCATAATAGGCGCGACAAAGGATGCCTTGTGGGGAGCTCGCAGAAAAGAGTTGGATGGGTCCCCTATATCACCGTTGGAGGTGTGCTACTGGGCGAGGAGGTTGCTAGCAAGGGTGATGGAAGTAGACCGGGTTAGGCTGGGATACAAGGCCGCAGGTTTGAAGTGGAAGTGGCCCCTACCCGGAGTGGGGTAGCGAGGGGACTGGCGGGTATAGGGAAGGGATAGTGAAAGATGGCCATGCACATTTTAGCCGGCCTGCTAAGTCGTGTGGGCGAGGAATGTACGTGTTCGATCGGGGGAAGGCGATGTGATGGAGCAGCGCATGGGTGAATGGTGGTGATGAATGTGAATAAGGGGAACGGGGCGGTGTGCGTTATGGCGGTGAGCTTTTTTGTTGCATTGTATGTGGATGGAGCCCGCGGATGTGACGGAGACTCGAAGGGGCCAACCGGGCGCCCAGGAAAGAGTGGTTTTCAGTACTCTCTTTGGTTTTCCTTGTACCCGCTGAGAAGTTAATAAAAACCTTTAAATCGCAATTACCAGCGAAACGTCGTACTCAAATTGTAAATGTTGTGGTTTTGCGCTTCAACACACCGGTGGGCTAAAGCAGTGAACTAATTTGTCTTTTGTCAACGTGACACTTTTTTACTGATTGGCCGTGTCGGGTGGTGGAGGGTTACGACACATTTATAAATAACGCGATCTAAACCCAAAAACGTTGATTATGAATCTTGACTTTAAAATAAGTATAACCCGTAAAAACAAAGTTTTTCACTATAAATCCTTTATATGCGTGGCAGCGAACTTAATATAAAGGATTTAAAAATATATTCGCCTGTGGAGGACGCGGGGATCGATCCCGCGACCTTTGGCATGGGAAGCAAGGGCGCTACCAACTGCGCTACTCCGCCACGGCCTGTGGAGGGGGTACGCTCTGGGCTCTTATACTGTGACGTTCAGCCAAAGCCAAGAATGAGTTCTATTTCAATATATGTAAATACATTTTTTTTGCCTAAAAAGTGTAAAATTTTGGGAATTTTTTTTCAGGAACATTAATTGTCTGTCACAACGAGTCTGTGTGGAAAATGTCAGCTCGATTGGATCACAGGAAGTGGGTTAAAAAACGACCGAAAGATTTGCACGGTCGTAAGCAAGCAAGCACGCAAGCAAGCACGCAACCAAGCAAGCAAGCATGCGAACTTAATATAAAGGATTTCAAAATTAATCGCAAATCAAATCGCAATATCTGTCAGAAAAATCGCAACTGCCCATTAGAGGAGTGGCAATGGAGGTGCCATATACTGTAATGGCATCATAATTAATACTGGATGAGGCATTATATACACAAATCCTGCTTGCTTTGCAGGCTTCCGTTGAACTTTTTTTCACCAAATGTGGTCACGCACTTTTCGTAAAATGCTGCTCGTTGTGTATTATTGATTGAACTGTTCCCAGATGTATTCCTATAACTCCAACTCGCCTGTCAAGCAGAAGTCGAAGTGCCCCTCAACCGCCTTTCCACTTCAGTCATCACCACCAAACATGCTCACGCCTTCATTGCAGCGGTTTCATCCATTAATAAGCGCTGCTGTGGTTCGTACAGTTGTAGCTGTGTTGCTGCTTCCTCCTTCAATGAAGTTCGCGCCTCTTTACGACCCTCAGAGGACAAAAAGCAAACAAACCTGGCTGCCCCTCTAATTTGCAGTTGTGTATGGGCGGCCTCCATCTTTGATCACGTGTTATGTCGGTGCCACCGTGGCGAGACGTTAACTACCGCGCCTGATATGCAGGAGTACATGAGTTCGATCACGGCACTGACGCCTGTATATTTGTAGTCTGCATGTTCTCCCCATCGTCGCGTGAATTTGTGTTCAGTTATTCCGGTTTTTCCCTCCACATTTATAAACATGCATTTCGAGCAGTGCTTCTTAACTTGGGGTGCACGCACCCCCTAGGGGTGCGAGATGCCCTTTCCGCGGGTGCGAGACATGCCAGATTGTTTTATAAGGTAAACCATCGAAACACAAATTAAGCACGAGGACCTAAGTACAATTACTTTGTTTCATCAAACCTATGTTTTTATTATCATTTTTATATTTTTTTACAATTGAGAACCAAAAGGGTGCAAGGCTGCAGTAAAAGTTAATAACTACTGCTTTGGAGTATTTTGCTGCTATAAATTTCCACATAAGCCACTTCGATGAGCTTCTGAAAAATAACTATATCGCTAAGTGGGCTATAGAGTGAACACGTTGCAATGTTTTAGTTGTTGTATTCTAACTTACACACCATTGAATTAATTGAATTGGGTACAAAATACAGCACATACAACTGATGTTCAGTATAAATAGTCATAGTTATTCGTGTGGCAAATCATTGCATGCTTCGTAATGGGGTGAAATGAGAACTGTTACTATTGAACAGCAATGGCAGCATTACCAATCAATTTTTCCAAACAAAATCGATGTTTAAAGCAGTTGCTTCTCAAAATGCGATTAAAAATGCATTAATCTCAATTTTAAACTGGATGCTTCATTATGAGGGGGAAAAAAACAATAAACTAATTTCTCACTTGAATGCATTTTTCACTTTACTTCACATGCTAATATCCTACATTTACTTGATGAATCCAAGATCTGGCAATGTAACATTTCTACCCATGCCAATATATAAATTGCAACCCATTCACTTAATCATAAATTTCTAAATAATCTTCCCCTTTCATAATCGAAAGTTAAGGAAGCAATCAATGCTCTAACATCACCGTGATTACAACTTATGAGTTTGGGATCACGAATCAACGACTTAACCTACAAAGCTATACCGTACCGATATTTTGGTGTGGTGCTTGTATTTTAAAATACGTTTTATCACTGGGATTTTTTTTCGTTATTGAGTTATGCAAAACTGTGAAATGTTTACCTAATCTAAGGATGCTTAGGGGTCACTACTATAACACTCATATATAATCATTGTTATCAATTAATTGCTAAGTGACACTGAGCCAAGATGGATTGTAGCCATTACTCGCAGAAATAAATATATTTTGTATTGACCATCCGCAATAGGATCATCACCTTAACCTTTATGTCAATGTTTGACCATCGTGACATTTTACAGTATCTCAATAGTTGATTATGTCTCCGGATTGTGTTTGTCCCTTGATGCATGTGATAGTCTTTCTGTCTCTCGGTGCAATTGCAAATATACATCTCTCAATACTACTTGGTGCACTTTTCAGATGTTGTTCCCTTTTGTTTGTCATTGTCCACGTTTCCAATCCATGCCACAGCTAGCAGGATTGCAGTGATTGTGAAGCATTCTTCGGACACCCTGGCACACTCCTTTTCTTTCTTGTGCTCAACTTTCCAGTCGCTCCATCCTGCCCGCATTACTTTCATTTTATCGTTTTGCTCCAAATTCTTCTGCAATAACGGCCCAACACACATTCTGCTGTGTTTTCTATGTGCGTCCCTTAATACATACCTCATAGCAGAATGCGTGTCTATGGATCCAGCTGCACCTTGCAAGCCACACGGGAGAATTACGTCACACGTCTGCTGACGAATGTTGTTGTGACGATATCCGGAGGGGCGGTGCGCACGGGAGGCGTGACTCCAGTACATGACACGCACCTCGCCCGTAACGCGAGAACGAATCAATTCAGCGATGGATCCATTCCGAGTTTGGGGAACCCTCTGATCGGCTTGCCCGGTTTCTGCTGGGCAACTATGCATTCTCAACACGTTACCAAAATGATGACCAAAAATACAAAAGGTTTTTACCCTTTCTGGTAATAAGACATGTGTTAAAATGTTCAAATACGAAATATATACCTTTCGCAAGGCATCAAGTTTGCATTAACCACACATAATTGTGGCAAAACATGCAAGCAAACATGCTCTGATAATAAATGTGTAATGACTCTCGGACGACATCAACTGTAGATGGGTTTTTTTATTTTGATTAGGGCACTTCACACAGATAACTTGGCCAGGGATGACACGCAGATGACTTGGGCCAGGGATGAAACGCAGATAGCGACAACGCAAAAACAGCGACGACGCGAAGACAGTGCCGACGAAGAGACAGCGACGGCGTGTAAAGACAGCAACAGTGTGAAGACAGCGATGACGTGAAGACAGTGACGACCCGATCCCACGGCAGCCCCGAACCTTGCTCTTACGCCTCTTTTTATCCCTAGCGTGGCCCTCACTCGAGCTCTCTGGCCTGTTCCCGAATTCCCTGGCGATTCCCCCTTGTGACAACTAGCCTTATATTATCTATCATCACCTGTAATTTCCGCACTGTCTCCACACACGCACTGTCTCCACACACGCACTGTCATTACATTTGCATTGTCTTTTAAACTGATTGGCCTACACCAGAAACAACCTTCTTATTGGCCTTGTCTCACCAGTGTTAGACAAAGAACGCCAAAAGGCGAACAGTACAAAGACAAGGCAAGTGTAGTGTAATAGCGCCAGCTGGTGACCAGCGGTGGCAACTGCGGTGGACAAACAGTACACACGCCGGTGAGCATATACACGGGTGTGTCGGCAGGGCAGAAGAACTGGGGCAAGCGTCATGGAGGGCCCCATCTGGAAACCCCTGGAACCTGCTAGTGGGTTCGAGAAGGGAGGCGCGGCCAGGGAAGAGCCAAGCTGCGCTGGTAGCATGAAAGGGGCCGAGAGCGGGAGCTCGAGGCTGCCAGTTCTGGGATTGGATCGTCTCGTCATTGCTGTCGTCTCGTCGTCATCATCGCTGCGGTCTTCGCTCGATATTGCACTGCTAGATAGTTGTTGGCCGTCTCTGTCGGCGCCGTCGATGTTAGAAGTCTAGTGTTGTGTATAGGCTAGTGACTGTAGAGTGAGCAGGCGAGATCGTGTGTGCTCAATAAAGGTGCCTCTACAAACCTCGTCTCCGACTCACTGAGACTACACAAGTATAAGAACACGTGTAGCTCGGGTCCCATAGGGACGACGTTACCATGAGGTGTTTGTTCATCACCATTACATTGCAAAAGTTATCGTGCCTCCCTTTCCCTTAATAGACAGGACAGAGCTAATGCTTTCAACCTTCGTTCTCCACTGTAAAAAGGTGGGATATTGAGGTATTTAATTATATATTTTATTCGGCTTGTATACCCAGGAAAGGCTCGCTGAGTCTCAAATCCTTGTCAAGAGGGTCTTGCCAAGTTTATGTATTAGTGGGGCGATGTTGCTGCTGCTGTGTCATCCAAATTGGGTAATTGGTCGTTAATTTTTAGTATTGACATTGACCAATACCGTATACACTGTGTGTGTGTGTTTTTATAGCTATGGGAGGATATGTTAAGAAATGCATAGATGGTCGAATTTACACAATCATACTTGATTTTAAACCAGAAACCTTGTTCAATGGACGCTTATTAAATACACGTGTAAAATGTATTGGTCTATCGTATTTAACATATTCTTGCAATACATTGCCCTGGTTTTACGTTGACAGTGAATTCAATGTAGATACTAACATTTTTGTAATATACGTGACCTTGACGTTCCAAAAGAGCACACCGTTTCCTAAAATAAAAAAGCCCTTATAGCATGCACAATTAATTAACTGTGTAAATGACACCCAATAAGAGCAAATTCTAATTAGGCTCCATTGAATTCAAGTACAATATATTCACATCCATAACTAAAAATGTAATTAATGACGAAGAGCTTAGTTAAAAAAAAACATTTAAATGTCAAAATCACAATGAACTGAACAAAGGAATTGGCCCTCTAAATGATGGCTCTGTGCTTGTGCTGATCCCAACAGGACAGTTTGTCCAATGCTGCGTAATCCCTCCACGTGTTAATAACAATTTAAAAGCAATTATTTGGCTACATTGCAAAACTTGTATTTTCGAAGAAGAAACAAATTTGTACACTAATTGAATAAAAACAACTTTAATCTGACCGCGTGGCAGAGTAAACTTATTAAAACCGGCGCCGTGTGTGTCAGTGATGGTCTCAACCCAATCACCAATGACCGCACAGCAGAATCGTTCCGAAAATGTTTTTTTACTGAATTTGATAAAACTCAACTGAATTGTTCGGCAGGCGGGCGCAGTGAACAACTTTCACCTATTGATGGAACCCAGGGCGCCCCTTGTAACGATTCATGCGTCTCAGTGGGTGCCATCTCCTCTGGTTAAATAAAGGGTGCGACAATAGATGCGGTAAATACTTTCGACGGCGATCCATTCAAACGTCAACTTTTAAAATGTCGCCAAGGGCGTAGGCTCCCGTGTGTAATAAGCCACTTGTAGAGCAACCAATGTCGCATTGCCCAAGTAATTCACCACCGGCCCTAGCTGAGTTCAACGAGCTTCACAAGAAACAAAACATTCCTTGGGAATTGAGGCTGCATCATTCGGAGGAGCATTCTTACGCTCGGCCGTCCATAGCGTCGATTCTCATTGTCCAGAGAGGGGCCTCTGGCGTTGGGTCTGCTGGCTCTCTCTCCTTGACGGCGACCTCTCCCGCTGCGTGCAGCCCACTCCGCTGCACAGGTGGCGGTCAGCCGGGCATCCTTCTCGCTCGCCAGTTATTTTCTTGCATCGCGTGCCTGTGTAGGGGTGTTAGAGAGAGAGCCGTTATGCATGGCAGCTTATGGGAAACAAACACAGTGGGCGGGGCTACGTGAGTGCACGGGGGGGGTGCTCTCAACGACATCCGCACCAGGCAGCCCGGGGCCTCACCCCTCAGCGGGGGTTGAGTATAAAGGGGGATGTGTCAGAGGGCTCGGGGCAGAATGTTAAAGCTAAACCAGTGAAGACCGAAGATCGTCTAGCTAGAGCCCTGGACTCCCCTGGGACGCCGCCCTTGTCAGGGCCGCGCAGGACCGAGCCAGCGGCGTGGTCCCGAGAACCAGAGCTAGTGCTCTGGGACTCCGGGTACCGTAGCCCGACTTACCAGTGTCGGGCCAGACAGCCTCCCCTAGCCCGTTAGTGGAGGACTAGGAGGTAGGTCAGAGATAGCTAGCAGTGTATTCCCAGCTAGCCGGGTGAGGGGGCCGATACCCCCTCCAGTATTGTATGTCCGCGGTTGTGACAACTGTTGCGAATAAATACGTGTGCCTCAACCCCGGGTGTCCAAGAGTCCTCAACGGTATTACACCTGTTTGGGGACATTTAAAAATGGGCGCGTGAGAAGATGGTTTGTGTTCTAACGCTCTGTGATCTTCAAGACTTGGAGAAGTGGCATTTATGCGGGTTTCTGTTTTGTGGAAATTTTGCGAATATGCAGCCAACATATTTCCGCCCAAATTTCGCAAGATGCGGTTTGAATTTGCCTCTACATGCGGCTATGCGGTCGGATGTGGGACAACGTTCTGTGTGTGTGTACTGTGTGTGTACTGTGCATGTACTGTGTGTACTGTGTGTGTGTACTGTGTGTGTGCTGTGTATGTACTCTGTGTATATACTGTGTGTGTACTGTGTGTACTGTGTGTCTTGTATGTAATGTGTGTGTACTGCGCTACTCGGCAGGCAGCAGTCTCCTCGTGCGGTTTCGTTTTGTGCGCTTTTTTTGGAACGCATCTTCTACGACCGTGTAAAACGAGGGAAACCCGTAATAATATTATCATCAATCGTTTACATGTATAACCGCGATTTCCGTATTACTAGTTAGTATTAACATTCAGGTATAAATGAACTTACAAAAAAAATCATTATTATCACTTCGTCTGGAGGTGTTGGAGGAGTATTGGACTGTGCAGTAGTTACTGAGCATACAATTATAAACAGTACACACCTTTAATTACTCCCTATTAGAATGCATTTTATACAATATTGCAGAGTTGGAAATGGGCTGGTGTATCACGACACGCCAATCCGACACTTCTCAGACCACCAACCACATGCATAGTGGCACTGCTCAGAACGGTTCCTTTTCCCAAGCCACGATTCTTTTTCCTAAGGGATGGCAGAGAGCACTGCTGCTTGCAGGACGAATTGGTCACGCGCTTCTACATTCACATTTCGGCAACTGAAGGTAGTGTGCATTTTATGTAGGCATGCTATACAGCATAACAGTCAGGCACTGTGTTATATTTTCTATGTTCAATAACGCGGCTAGACACAACTTTTCTTTAGGTGAAATATCTGAGTTGGTTTTTGCTGCCCCAATTGTAATGCCTGGGTATCCACATTGCCACCGGCCAAACGGCAACGCTGCATGGTAACGTCTCAATCATCGTAAAGCTTTTACGGAATGACCAAACACAAAGCATTCACAGGATGCAAGTTTTTTATAAAATGATCCGTCATTGCGGAGCTCCCATCTTCGCATCTCGTAAACGTGAGTGGAATATATGGCTCTGATAAAGTTGGAGGTGTGCAAGGTTGTCAAAAGACAAATGACCACCAGTGACTATTGTAACGTACAGTGAACGTGCAAGTTGCCTCTGCGCACTGCGGCAGATTGTCGGCAATTGTGCGATGCTTTTAAAATAAGTTGCCTATACAGTGAAAGCGCTGCGAGTGAACACTTGTCAATGTGGGTGTGAGACACCCACATTGACACGTTACGTGGTGCAGTATTTTTTTATGGAAGATTTTTGACAATACATTTTAATGTTCACCTATGTCAAAATTGCCTACGGAATAGAATCGTGACAACCATAGCAATGCATTATATATAATACCTCAATAAAAATACCAACAGATTCATACGTTGTATGTATGTTGGGCTTCTTTCGTACCCTACGTAGCCAGCCGTGCTAATCGGACGTGTATGGAAAGGATAACACACTAAACACAAAAAACTGTTCAAAAGCAATGAGTTTTTAATCTGGATGATTTAAAAGTGCACTGCTCCAATGGCTTCCTAACATCGTTAGGGAGAGCGTTCCAGACGGCTTCTGAAGCGCATCCAAAAGCGCGAGATGCAGTGACCGCCGTATTTGTTCGATGGTTCGCCAAACGTTGACCGGAGTTCGCGTTACAGAAGCTCACAGCGCCTGCAAAAATAGCCTTCAGTAAAATGTATATTTTATTGGAGATGCATATTGCTAGGCTCTACAAAATATAAAACGCACGGAGATATTCATTTTGGAATACAAACGGAGCAAGAACCAAAACGTAGGATAATTTTGCAAGCACAAACAGACTGGATGTCAAAACAGTGTGGGTCGAAAAGCCTCATTCGTGCTTGTATTTTAATTGGGACGTGAGTATTGCTAGTTCTGAATAAAGTCAATGAAGCAGTCGCAGCACCACGATAGCAATTGAAACAATACGGAGGTTTGCATTCGGACTATGATGAGGTAATGTCTTATCGCCAATATTGATGGTGAAATGAAAACATAAACCCCCCTTAGCCCCAACCCCCCGCACCAAAGATTCAGGCCAGGACACTACCAACCCTTGCAATTTTGAGCGCTACATGAGAATATTTCTGTTTGTGACATAATTGTACTGCTCTTGTGAGAATCGACAGCCAGCCGACAGCGTGTCAATACCCCACCCACACGCGGCGCACAGTCGGCGTGCCGTTGCACTCCTCTCGGAATCACGATACCGCGCTGCGCTCTCGCTGCGTGTGCTGCAGACTCTTGCCTCCATCAACATATTTCGTTCCGCCGCCTCTTACCGTAGCTAGCTGTGGATTGTGTGTGGTTCATTGCTGCAAAAGGATTGCATTTATCATGCCGTCCCAGACTTGCAGTTATCCAATCTGCCTTGTGCACACTATTTTTTTGCATATGTGTAATGCGGGCGTAAACGACCTCCCGGAAGTGACGTCATGGGGGGAGGAGTTACGTCACGTGGGGGAGAGGGTAAGGGTCTATAAGGGGGGTAACCGGAAGCAGTCGGGAGTGATCGGGGACTGGGAAAAGTGAGAGGCCACGCAGGGCGAAGGGTGAGAGAGAGTGGCGAGGTCGCCACACACCCGAGCCACGAGGATCGGCACCGTCGGCCAACGGTGACTGACCCCGGGGCAGGAGGAGCAGCGAGGAGGCTGCAGAGAGCAGCGGGTCTGCAAGGGAGGAGTCGGCAGCAGGGGTCTGCACGACGTGACAGCGGCGGGGCTGCTAGGAGGGAGTAATATCTCCGTCTAACAGCCCATGGGGCGCACCTGTTGTTTTGGTCAAGAAAAAAGATGGCAAATTGCGATTTTGTGTAGACTTTCGTAAATTAAATAAGGTGTCGGTGGCAGATGCGTATCCCCTGCCGCGTATGGACGACTCTCTCGATGCCTTGTCGGGGGCGAAGTTCTTTTCAACGCTAGATCTCTCTTCGGGCTTCTGGCAGCTTCCCCTCGACGAGTCCTCGCGAGAAAAGACTGCTTTCCGTACGCCGCAGGGGTTATTTCAATTTAACTGTCTTCCGATGGGGCTGAATGCGGCCCCTGCCACTTTTCAGAGGTTGATGGAGTTGGTATTAACGGGGTTGCAGTGGGAGACATGTCTTATATATTTGGACGATATTATCGTTTTCAGCCGCGCATTTGACGAGCATTTATCGCGGTTGGAGGCCGTGTTCACCAGGATGCGTTCTGCTAATTTGAAATGTAAGCCCAAGAAATGTCACCTGCTGCAACACTCCGTGCGTTATTTGGGGCACATCGTCAGTGCGGATGGGGTGGCCACGGATCCGGACAAAACTGCATGCGTCCGTGACTGGCCAACCCCTGCCATGGTGGGGGATGTGCGTCGGTTTTTGGGGTTCGCCTCATATTATCGGAGGTTTGTTCCAAATTTTGCTACGATCGCGAGGCCTTTGCATCTCCTGACGGGTAAAGGACACAAGTTTGCTTGGGGACCCCCAGAGGAGGCGGCGTTTCGAGGCCTACGCGATCTATTGGCTACGGCACCGACGTTGGATTATCCGGATTTTGCGCATCCCTTCATTCTGGATACGGACGCGAGTGACACGGGTATTGGGGCGGTGTTATCTCAGTCCAAAGATGGTGTAGAACGCGTGGTCGCGTATGGTAGCCGGGTTTTGTCTCCCGCTGAAACCCGCTACTGTGTCACTCGCAGGGAACTTTTGGCTATTGTTTTTTTTTCTCCGCCAATTTCGACCGTATCTGTACGGTCGTTCGTTTATTGTTCGCACGGATCATGCGGCCTTGCAGTATGCTCTTAAAATGGACCAACCATCCGGCCAGCTGGCGCGATGGTTGGACACGCTGCAAGAATTTTCCTTCCAAATTCACCATCGGAAGGGAGTGCGTCACGCTAATGCGGACGCACTTTCCAGGCTGCCGCAGCGATCCCCTTGCACATGTGCGTCGGGGACGCATAGGTGTGGCCCGATTCAGCACCCCCCTCCGCCTGTCGCGCTGGCAGTCGAAGTGCCGGAAGCTCCACTTGAGCCGGGGCCGGCTGATGCGGGGTCGGCTGATGGGGGACCGGCTGATGGCATTCTACATCTCCCGAGGTCTGTGTGGATTCGGGAACAGATGTTGGATGATTCCTTGGTAACGTTACGTAAGCGGCCTGTCAAGGGGAGTGGGCGACTCTGTGCGGGCGGCGTGCCGGAAACCGCTCTCCGTGATGGCTTGCTGATGTGGAGGGAAGGGATGCAGGAACGCTGGCGTCTGGTTGTACCGGCATCATTGTGGTACGAATTGATTAGGACTCTGCATTGTGACACGCTTTTACATCTGGGGGTGCAGAAGACGCTATTGACGCTGCAGCGAGACTACTATTGGCACGGCATGACGACGGATGTCGTCGGGCACGTTCGCGCGTGTCCCGATTGTGCTCGCCGTAAGCCGCCTAAACATCCATATATACCGCCGATACAATCCATCCAGGTGTCTCGAGTTAATGAGTTGGTGGCGTTAGATATTTTGGGACCCTTTCCGCCATCCGCTAGGGGAAATAAATATTTGCTGGTAGGGGTGGAGTACCTCTCCCGCTCGCCAGTGGCCTGGGCTTTGCCTGACCAGTCAGCGGCGTCTATCACGGACGCCTTTCTTTTTGGGTATGTTATGGACAAAGGGGCGCCGGAGAGGCTCCTTACAGACCAAGGCTGGAATTTTTCCTCCAAATTGTTGGGGGAGGTGTGTGCGGCACTGGGTACAAAAAAAAAACGGACATCTCCCTACCACCCACAAACGGATGGTATGGTGGAACGGCTTAATCGGACCCTGTCCGCCATGTTGTGCCATACGGTTAGTGAAAAACAATCGGATTGGGATTTGCATATCCCTGGGGTGCTTACAGCGTACCGGATGACGCCGCATGCGGCTACAGGATATTCATCGTTTTTTCTAATGTACGGTCGTGAAAACGTACCGCCGATTAATGAACAGTTGGGAACCGAGGCGAGGGGACCTGTCAAGCCTCTTCCTGATTACATTCAGGACACCGTTCGCCGAGTCACTGAAGCGCGGGTGGAGGCTCGCATGGCTACGGCCAAAGCCCAGGCTCGGAACGAGCGGTGTGCGCGACGTTCAAAAGGGAAATGCCCTTGGAAAACGGGGGACCTGGCCTGGCTCCATTGTCCACAGGTGCGGCCAGGTACCTCTCCTAAATTACATAAGCCATGGCAAGGGCCGGTTCGCCTCATCGAGGTTCCCAACCCACAGTCGGCGCGTGTTCGGTTTGGTTCTCGGCGTTGGTTCGTCCATACATCTCGGTTGAAACCATACGTGGCCCCTCGACCGGATGCGTCATCTCCTGAGGTTGCCTTGCAACCTCTGTTGCTGCCAACTCGCCCTTGCCTGTGCCTGCTGACTTTGCTAGAGCGCCTGTCGTGCCTTTCACAGACGAGCCGGCCGTGACGCGGCAGGGGAAGCAGACCCAGCTCGGGGTGCGCCTACCACGGCTGCGGAACCTTTGAGGCCCGCAGCCCTTCCTACCCCGCCGCGGACACGATCGCGGGACGCCTCTGATGCTGCGCCTTCAAAAATAGGGGACCGGGACGTTGCCAGGCCTCCAATAGCGACAGACGAACTTCAGCCTGTCGCTCTTATAACCCTGCCACGTTCCCGCTCGGCGGGAGGGCCACCGACCGTCCGGGACGGGCCGGCGACCCGCACCCGCTCGAAATCCCTCACATTTAGTTAATTATTGTGTTGTGTTCTTGTTCTTTCCGTATATTATCGTGTGTTCTGTGTCCTTTTTCGTATTCGGTCGTGTTCGCTCGCATTGCTTATTAGAGTTGTGTTCAGCCGAGGTCGGCTGGATTTTCTCTACGGGGGAGGGTGGTGTAATGCAGGCGTAAACGACCTCCCGGAAGTGACGTCATGGGGGGAGGAGTTACGTCACGTGGGGGAGAGGGTAAGGGTCTGTAAGGGGGGTAACCGGAAGCAGTCGGGAGTGATCGGGGACTGGGAAAAGTGAGAGGCCACGCAGGGCGAAGGGTGAGAGAGAGTGGCGAGGTCGCCACACACCCGAGCCACGAGGATCGGCACCGTCGGCCAACGGTGACCGACCCCGGGGCAGGAGGAGCAGCGAGGAGGCTGCAGAGAGCAGCGGGTCTGCAAGGGAGGAGTCGGCAGCAGGGGTCTGCACGACGTGACAGCGGCGGGTTGCTAGGAGGGAGTTTGGGCTACGTGAGCGACAGCAGCCTGGGGCTGCAGAGTGGAGAGTATATAGGGGAGTACCGTGAGGGAAAAGAGATCGAACCCAAATAAAGGACACAGGACAGAGAGAAGCGTCCGAGTCTTTTATTACATATGCACCCTGCCATTACAGGGGTATAGTTCAGTGGCTGAAAGGGCGAACAGCTGATGGCTGTGGTGCACGCCTGCAATCCAGCACCGTGGTGTGGTTACACGCCTGTAATCCAGCACCGCGGCAGCGGGGATGGATCACACACGTTGTGAATCTCCCTCCCTTCCCATGGACATTGAGGTCACCACCTCCTGCCTTACCAGGGAATGGCAGTAAAGAAAGTGGATTAAAATACATCTGTATTCGATTTGTTCAGAGATTGAGAGCTTCCTCCCTACACCTGTTGGGTTTTGTCAGGGCACTCCGGTTTACTACCACATGCACAAACATTCATTAATAGAATTGGTCAAACATCCCAATTTTGGACCACAGAGCTTGGGCAATTGTTGGCACCAGCTCTGGCTGCCCTCCCGCTTGTCTGTGGCTTCCGTATGCCTCTGAATCATTCATAAATCTGATTGAATGAAAAATGTCTGCGTTATAAATTGTAAATGGGAATAGCTGTCTTTCCTACGTGAAATGTCGGAAACACTCCCGGGTGTCTCTTTAAAACACTTCTCCGACCACAGACACACAGCCTGTTGCATTTACATGAATCATTGCTTCACTGTGTATCAGCCCAACCATTAAAACCTAAAAGTTGAAACAAATGTACACAACAGTTGGATATGTATTTTCAGCCATGCGAATAAACAGACACACGTAAAAAAAAACAAATCATAAGTATGCCATGCATTGTTGTAAAACCACTTTAAGGTACCCTGCGGTGAACCATGTACATTATCATTCACGCAATGCTCAACTGTGCATCTTTCCTTACAAACATACACTATGTTTATGGCAGTAAAACATGTGGATTAAGTTTCCAGCTGTGAGTGCCACTGAGCTTGGCTCGACGATTCATTCGCGGTCGTTGATATCGATTAATTTTGTGCGTGTTATACAGTCCATTATTATTATTATGAATACATTGTAAAATAAAGCACATACAATTTACTGTAACAAAAAATCAAACAATGCAAGACGATGTGCATTTCTGACATGTACTTGTTCGCACAGTAATTCAATCGGCTGGCGTGTGCAACAGCCAATTGGTAATGTGAGAGATGTCTGTGTCTTGGCCTAGCAAGACAGACACGAGATACAAACCCAAAGACCAAACAAATCAACAAACATACGAAAAAATTCTGAAGGATGAAATTAAAATCTCTGTCCAAAAAAAAAATCTATTGTCATCTTGTTAAATACACAATTCTGTTGGGAAATGTCGTGTTGATGAAACAAAGTAAAGAGTGCTTGAAATATTTGAGAAAGTACATTTATCATCAAATTGCCACAATCAAATTCCCTCAGCATCCTTCCACACAACTGCAAGATGGAATCCCCATACAGTTTCGTCATTTAATCAAGAAACTCAAAGCCATCTTGCCGCCAACTAATGCTCCAAATCCCCTTGTGTATAATGTGATAAAACAATATAAAGGTGACATGCAATTTAGAGGTTTGAAGTTTTGCAGATGAACCCGGTTCATTGGAGTTTCGTGATCACCAACTATCGGTACACAATGCACATAGCATTTTTTATTGGGTGCAATTGTAAATAACAGCCATATCAGACATTCGTGCATCTAATCGGCATAACCATTGGCTAACTGCAGCTCAACGACTAACACCTACAAGGCACGTGGTGAAGTTAGGAGATGTCCATGTGCTCGGCATTTGAAGGCCTGAAGACCATAATCAGTGATTACTGCCCGACAATGTGTTCAGGGGAGCAGTTCCATATCCGGACAGCAGAGTGAAGGAAGCTTATTTCCAGGAAGCATGTCCTAGAAACTGCTGCCATATGTCGATAATTGAGTGGTTGCCGCTGGTATAAAATTGAGAAAATGAAAGTCATAGCAATTGCAATGAGACCATTTTGCATGACGCAACGGTATCCAATTTTTTTACGATGCTGTGTTTTGTTCGGTTCAATGTCGTTGTTGATTGATGGCGCATTTATATTTATTGGACATTTAAATTGAGTTTTTATTGGCAAACTGTGTGTTCTACCACTGGCACTTATTTACGCCTAATCTTGCACCTTTTTGATTTCTTAATTGGTTTAAACTTTTCAAAGATACATTTTATATTTGAAGCTATATGCTTTCTTACCGGTTTATTATACTCATTGGTATTAATCCTTTAATTTTCTTTGATGAGTTACATCTGTCACGGAAGCGGAGTGTTTTTTCATTGATTAAACCAGACTTGAGAGGTTCTTAGCTCACGGGTACTTCAACATAAACTGAAAGTGAACTGAGGGCACCCAGCACCATATTGCTGTTTTTAACAAACACAGTATTGTCACCCACAGTATGTCTAAACACATAAGTCAACGTTACCATTTCTGGTAATTCCCCATAATAATGGTAAGTGTATAGTATCCATGTAGGTCCATAATACAGGTTTTCCTACCTACCACAAATATCGATGGTATTACCTTCCATCCATGTAGGCAATGCAGATGCACACGTAGGCTTTCGCGACCAATATTATTCGTAATAAAGGTTTATTTTGGGGTTATATCTCATAAGTATAAATGTGTCGTTAACTTATTCTGGCAAAATGATGCTGGATGTAATTACCAGCGAATGTCATCCTAAAATTGTGAATGCTGTCGATTTACTCTCTAACACACCGGTGGGCTGATGTAGTAACTAATTCGCACGTTTTGTTTGCGTGATAAACCTTACTAATTGGCTGTGTCGGGTGGTGGCGGGTTTAACGACACATTTATATTTACGCCATCAAACCCCCAAAATACCCTTATGAATAATGTAGATGCAGTTATTGATATGAATGCCTGACTAGATATGTCCCTGTTATTTTATACTGCAGTAATAAGTGCAACAGCTACCTTGTACTAAAATATATATACAAAGTCCACTCACCCTAAATGCAATGATAGGCAAACTCCCCCTAGGTCACTCATCACTTGAGCAATGTTTCTGCCCAATGTAGAAACTTTCCACCGCCGAGTGGAATAACGTAACTCGCGCTCGCAGGCACGTCCTGTGCGGGGAGTGTTGAGAGGGAATGTTGGTCTATAGATGATCTCAGAGTATATATTATGAATCTAAAATAAAACATGCAGTATTTAGAGATGGTAAAACAATTCCAAAAATGCAACAGCTGCACACTGAGATGTCATGCAGAAAGTAATAGAATATAACTTAGAAGGGGGGTCAGATAAGGAGCTTTTGGCAAAGCTGGTCGTCGGAGCGAAATTATGTTTTCCAGTAAATGGATTGGAGAAATACAGGTATGAAAATAAATCTTTAAAAAACATTCACCATTTCAAATTTGCTCATGACGTACACGCGATGACCACCAATGGCTATAAACTGGGGCAAATCAAAGGAAACATTGATGAAGAAGGGTGAAGAGTTGTAATCAAGATAAATATGAGCAGAAACAACAGCTCTGTAGAATGTACAGAGCAGTTTGGAGTGCTCTTGGAAACTGGCCATCAAGCCATCTGTGGCCACGTGTCTTGTTTATAGGTGAGACAGCACTTGGCTTTAAACCCAAGATTACATTAACAGTACGTTATTCCATGCAAATTTGTTGCAAAATGTTGGCATCTTGTGCACTTTGTTAACCGCATTCCCAATAGAATTGTTTTTTCAAACCTCGCCTGCACTGGTACCTGTGATAGCAGATGACAACATTGTTAATGGCGGAGTGTTTTCCTATAACGACATGCTTCCCTGGCTAAGCTATAATAGGCTTGTGTTCTGAAAACGATGAATCTCGCGTGCGCGCATGGCCCCAACCACTTGAGCGACACAGAAGGCAATATTGAGTTTGTGCACATCCGCGAAGTCGGGGCCTTTGAGGCTTAGCAGGCAGATTCAATTTAAATGCAGTTACCGAGGATTCTTACAGAATTTGGCAAACGGCAAATGCAAGAATATGTTCAAAATGATTCACATCCTGTAACGTGTAACTTTGCCATTTGAAATGTTGCTACGAAAAGGCATTTTTTTAACGTTTGAGGTAACTGTTAGTTTTACTGATGCTTCACCAATTAAATGTCATTAATCATGTACTGTGTAGTATAACGTGCTGTTTACTTCTTTTGAGTTGTCAATACGTATGACCTATTGAAGACATGAAGCAAATAACACCTTTCTGAAATTTCCTTCATGACATCACCATGTGGCATCGCCCTGGAAGAGAATTACAGTGCAAAGCGACAACCACTTCATGTCACTCTAAACTATTTATTTTATAAACGAAAAATATAAAAAAAAAACATTTATTTTACCAGGTAAGGCCCACTGAGCTATACAGCTCTTTGTCAGAAGCGACCTGGCCACAAATGATAGCTCAACTAATTGTCTTAATAATGTGGAAATTTATAGCAGCCAAATACTCTAAAAGCGTGTTTCTAAATGTGGAGAAAAAAACCAGAGGACCCGGAGAAAAATCCACACGACCGCGAAGAGAACATGCAAACTCCAAATTTACAGGTCGAACCTAAGACCTCCTGTATACCAGTCGAGGTAGTTAACATATCGCCATCGTGACGCCCACGACTCCTCGCAGGACAGATGAGTCGCCATATTACTATTTCATACGTCTGCAGTCTACAACATCTCTCTCAAAACTGGGCAAGGCAAAATTGAGTGTAAACCAGAGTAATAATGGTCTCTAATGTTGTACCCAAGTACTGTGTTTGTAACTAAACAAGGACACATTTTGCAGGTCGTCCTCGGTGTTTGACAGTGCCACCTACACATAAATGATTGCCGGTTCAAAATGTTTCCTTTTCCTAAAACCTCGTATTGTTAACCTGCAACAAACATCCTACTACTGCAGAGTACATGAGAGAGCGCAGCGACCCTAGTTTGTCTCCATATATATAAAAGGCAAAGTTGTGAATATGTGTGTCTGTTCAAAATGTTTAGCGTACTTCCCGACATGCAACAAACTGCAAATTTGCCATGTGGGTACTTTCCAGACTGTACACCATGCAAAAATTATAAAAATACACTTTTTTGCGGGGGGGGAGCTCAATAATGCATATATTTTTTGCACGGCCAGTGAGCTGCGACGTCAAATTTGTCACGTGACCCGCGCATGTGGAAGCGTAACGCATTGTAGTGTAGTGGTTAGCGCGCTGCGCTACGAACCCAGCGACCCGAGTTCGATTCCCGCTCACGGCCACCACCAGTGACGATTATTTGAACCGGTCTTGGGCCTCCACTAGGTCGACTCAGCCTCAAACGAGTAACTGTTGTGGTGTGAACATCGCCACTGCGGAGGCAAAGGCGGCCGGGTGTCGAGAATCCAAGTCCCGGGCGAAGCCGGGTAGTACAGCTAGTATTCTATAAAGGGTACTTGCAGGGATGAGAGTACCTCTGATGCACCGCTCCGCGAGAGTTTTCATCTCACGCCAATGGCGCCAATAGCTGCATTGTAATCCAACTGGGAAATAATGTATTTTTTAAAATATATGTTCACATTAAATTTACAACTTTTGAATTTACAACTTCGTTATGAAGAAATATGTAGACTCTGCCCGTGAAATGTCATGGTTCGTTCGTTCAATCTATTCTCTCGCCATTAGCCCTCACCTCCCAATGGCCTTTTCCACCTAACCTCACCACACCCCTCATTAGTCCGAATCTTCATCATGAATTGAATTCTCCTTATCTAGGTTAACTATATAATCCATCAGAGGTGTTTTGGGTTAGATCGCGTAAATATGTGTCGTTAAACCCGCCACCACCCGACACAGCCAATTAGTAAGGGTTGTCACATCTGCAAAACATGCCAATTTATTAGTTCAGCACACCGATCGATGTATTGGAAAGTAAACCCACAACCAGTATAATCAGACGATAGCCAGCGTTGTATATCCATATTTAATCGATCTAACACAAAAACCCTCCATTACGGATCTAAATGATGTCCACTTCCTGTCCCCCCATCTCTCATCCTAATCAAGGTACAACAAGTCACGTGGCCCACGTGTGTGCACTCTCCGCCTCATCCATGTGACCCAAGGCCCAGTGGACACTGTAGCTGGGCAGGGCAGAGGATCTAGCTCGGGAGGTTACAGCCGCACACAATTCTCGTCCGTCCAAACAAATGTAAACTGAAGGCTTTTTAAGAAAATGCGAATTAGCCTGGCCAATAAAAATCGCTTGAAAAGTGTGATTGCATTTTATTGTTTGCAGGAGTTGTCACGATTATTATCAAAGATTATGCACTGTTGATAACAGCTCACGGAAACCTCATTTCAGTTAATCACCAAGCTGTCGGGGAATACAGATAGATCACAATGTGTGATTGTATTTTATATTACTGGATACTCAAGCATTCTTATGAGTGGTAATGCATCCTAATGAGCTCATCTGTTTAAAGGGCAATCAATTAAACTTCTCGCTGACTCTGCCTTTTCCACGCTAATTAAAGTGATGCAGGTCTCCTGGTGAAGTCAATAGAATTAAAACAATTACGGTACATCATTAAATAAATTAAAATAGTACTTCAGTACTTAAAACTATTACACAGTAACTAACGCCAGGTCAATATATACTTTTGTATTCAATAAATAATTACACTATCATTTTCATAAACATGAATTCAAATTATCTGTTTTTTGGAGGACCAGTGGCATAGTGGTTAGCGCGCTGCACTAATATAATTCCTGGCTACGGCTGACATCGGTGGCGAATGGTATCTGAAGCAGTGCAGGCCCCATCGTCATAATCAGCAGTCCCTCGGGGTTCGAGGATGACTTCCATCAGTTTTGGTGGTGGCTGAGGAGTCCAATCCAGATCCTTAGATCTTTGGGCATTGAGGGCACGCGGTCCCAAATGTTGAAGTGGAATCCCCAGTGCCGGGTTGGCTTCCTTGACCTTTATTTTTTGGCGGCGATCCGCTTCGGCATCGAGACGTCAGGCCTCGAAGTGGGGCCACGGCCAGGTGGTGGATGCAGTGGCGCCGCCTTAGGAGGTTGGCAGCCTACTCCTCCCAGTCTTGAAGGCTGATTTTTCCATGCTTCAGGGAGGACCTGAGGTTATACTTGAAGCACTTGTTTTATCCTCCCCTCGTCCGCTACTCATTGGAGAGCTGGGAGAAAATAATTTGGCAGGCCGCATCCTCCTTCGCTGACCCACACTGACCCAGAAACAAAAAGCAAGGGAGGCCTTCATTCAACAGATTTCTTTAATTTGTATGAACCCATATCTACTGTGCATATATATATATACCGTATTCAATGGGTCACCTGGAATGTTGTAACAGGGGATGTAATTGTTACATTTACTTGAGGGTACACTAATTAAAACAAGGGAATTGGTGATAACATTGCTTCAGCACATGAAGGCAAATGTAACATGGTATTGTTGCATATGCATTAATATCGTATAGAAATATATATATATATATATGTATTCAGGGATTCCAATAAGAGATTCCATCTGTGAAATGTAATTTAATTCCTGTGACAGAAACAATACATGTGTAGTGACATAGAATGGGTCACTATGGTGCGCAGCGCTAGTTGCTGGCAGAGAAGGGGATCTGCTGTTGTAGCAGCCCTGTCTGCCAGCAAGTCATGTGATAGGCCGGAGAAAGGGATGTGGGGCAAAGGTGACAGGGGGGGGGCACGTAAGGAAAAGCCCGGGAACCTTCTCGTAGATGTTAGAAGGGGGGCGTGGCCACACTGTGTGGATAAATGGGAGACCCCGAGCAAGACTCGCTGTTGGTTGGATTAGAACCCGTTGTGCTGCAGGAGTCTTCATCACCATCTTCACCTCCTCAGCGTTGTTGGTCAGGCAGCCTGTTAACTGTCCTGACCATAGTGTAGTTACTGTAGTTACTCCTTGTACCTGTGAGGGCTATGATGAATAGAGTGCCTCCTATTAATTATTAGTGTATCTGGGTGACACACTACATTTGGAATCAGAAGTGTTAAATATTCAGCTCGGAAGAAGGCTCCTACCGTTGTGTCCTCGGGAGAAGAGGATGACGGCAAAGTGATTCCCTTGACAGCCCCAGAATCCAGGACCCCGAAGACTGGTCCTGAGGAAGCAATCCCGGCAGAACAGAGTGCGGGGGATGGTGACTCCTCGCTGCCGCGGCAGCGCTGGTTGTGCAGCTTGAGGTGGAGGAGCCGGAAGAAGATGCTGCACGAGAGCAGCGAGCGGGCTCCACTGTCACCATCGTCTACGCGCGGGATGCGGCGGAGCCCCAGCCCGCGCAAGCGGCTGCCATTTTACCGACCAGGAGCGACGTGCCAAATTCGGCCGCCATTTTGCCAATTGGGCGGGAATCACTCCGTGCCAAATTCGACCAGCCGTCGGTGTCCCGCCTGAACATGCCTTCTCTCAAGAAGCAGCAGCCATTTGTGAAGGCGTTTGTAGTTGCAGGGGCGACTGGACTGCCTTCCAGCGCCGGTTCGCCGCTACTTGCGGCCTTGTAGGATGGTCCGACGCGGAGGCGCTGCGGGCTCTTCCCACCACCCTGGACAAAGATGCCTTGGAAGCGTTTGATGCCATTCCCCCAGCGGACAGGGCGACGCTCCCTCAAGCGTTCGCCCAAATGGCGGCGATTTTTGACACGCCGTCAAATGCACGTCGGAAGTTCGTCGTGCAAAGATGGGGTGAGACCGAGACGCCCCTCGCCTTTCGCAGCGCGCTATTGTCACTGGCCCACGCCGCATATTCAAAGATGGTGTAGGCGGCACTGGACTCCCTGGTTCTCGAGAGATTGTTGTCTTGTTGTCGCTGGACCAGGAGATGAGCGTTTTTCTGCCTGCAACGGAGCAAGAGGACCTGACTTTGCTCAAGATAGTCTGATGAATCCAGGCTCATTTCAACCTGCAATGGCGAGCCGGGGTGGCCGCCTGCACAAGATTTTTTGAGGACGACGATGAGCCAGAGCGCCAGGAGCTGGCTCAAGCCTCCGCTTCACTCGCCTACAATCCGTGCAGGAGAGGCGGCGCAGGATGGCGGCAGGAGCGGGACCCCCCTCCATCGTGGAGGTCCCCCGTCACTTGATTTAAGTGCGGCCTGCGGTGCCACATCTCCAAAGGATGCTGCGCTGATCCTGGACTGTTCTTCCCACCTTCACCGTCTTCTGCCCTGCCGACCTCCGCTTCTCCGGGCCCAAAGTAAAGTCACGATGCATCACACACCCAGGTTACGTTGAGTGCGTTCGCCGAAAGCCTCCACTGTGGCAGGCCCGGCCACCATTGCTGTCCATCGAGGTGTCTCTTCTTATCAAGCTCGTTGCTCTTGACATCCTCGAGCCATTTCCCGGCACCCCGAGGGAAAACAGATATTTTTTTTCTCGTAGGGGTGGTGTACCTGTCCCGGTGGCCGGTGGCATAGCCTTTGCCGGATCAGTCGGCCGTGTCCATCATGGTCGCATTCTTACGCAGATATGTTTTAGATAAGGGAGCCCCAGAACGTCTCCATACAGACCAAGGTCGAAATTTTTTTTCTAAATTATTAAAGGTGTGCGACTCCCTGGGCACTAAAAAGATCCAGACGTCACCCTACCATCCCCAGACTGATGGGATGGTAGAGCGCTTGCACAGGACTCTCACTTCCATGCTGTGCTAACAGCTCAATGAGGCACAGTCCGATTAGGATTTGCACAATACAGGTGTTCTCGCCACATACAGAATGGCCCACACACCTCAACTGGGTTATTTCCCTTTATTCTCATGTACAGGAGGGAATATTATCCCCCCATAGAGGCTCAGTTGAACATGGATCCTGGCAAAAATAGGACCGTTGTGCCCATGCCCATGCACGTTACCCTTAAGCGACTGGCCGAAGCACGGGAGGCATCTTGGGGTAATTCAGCAAGCCATCAATAAAAAGCTTGTGAGACTCAGGGAACCCATGGAACCCTAGGGACAAGGCACGGTTACATTGCCCCCAGGTGCCCCTGGGCACGTCCCCAAAATTGCACAGACCATGGCTTGGCCTGGTTGAGGTGATCGAGGTCAGGAGGCCGCAGTGCGTGTGCATCCAGGTCGGTCGCAGGCATTGGTATGTGCACCCGTCACGGTTGACACCCTATTTCCCACCATGTGATGTCGCTTCATCCCCACTACCTGACGGCCGGGTGTCTGATGTGTCCGACGAGTCTAGGCGTATGGTCACGGAGGGTACACTTTAGCGGGATTCTGTTTCTTTGTCTACAGAATCCCAGCGCTTGTCACCTGCGGAACCACCGGCGGCGCCATCTACAGGCGGGCCAGGGGGGACGGAACGACTGCCACCTGCCTCTTCTTCCCCATCATCTTCTTCCCAGGAGGGGTCGTGCCCATTAGGCCATTTACAAGTCGTCCCCGTGGTCCCCAGGAAATCCATTCTTGTCCCACCTGGGGGCCCGGCGAAGAGGACCCGTTAAATAATAGTAGGTTTTTACCCTTTTAACTGGTACAAAACTGACACCTTTATTCAAGGCATCATGTTTGCAATGACCACAACACAAGTAGTCAAAAAAGCAAACAAAAAGAAGCAACTCTGATAAGGATGATAATATGCACTGTCCTTGAAGTTGATTGGCCCACACCCTAGACGGCTTTCTTTAGAGCCATTGGTGTAGGGCCAGGTGTCATCTGGCCCTACACCAGTGGGGACTAGGCTCTAAAGAAAGCCGTCTCAGGCCGTCTCGGGTGTGGGCCAATCAACTTCAAGGACAGTGCATATTATCATCCTTATCAGAGTTGCTTCTTTTTGTTTGCTTTTTTGACTACTTGTGTTGTGGTCATTGCAAACATGATGCCTTGAATAAAGGTGTCAGTTTTGTACCAGTTAAAAGGGTGTAAACCTACTATTATATTTTGCCACTGGTAAAAGAGATCTCATAGTGTAAATGCTTACCCCGAGCTCTCAATACTCTGATATTGCACTGTGTTTGAGTTGTACGCCTTCTGGTGTCATCTGGCCCTACACCAATGGGGACTAGGCTCTAAAGAAAGCCGTCTCGGGTGTGGGCCAATCAACTTCAAGGACAGTGCATATTATCATCCTTATCAGAGTTGCTTCTTTTTGTTTGCTTTTTTGACTACTTGTGTTGTGGTCATTGCAAACATGATGCCTTGAATAAAGGTGTCAGTTTTGTACCAGTTAAAAGGGTGTAAACCTACTATTATATTTTGCCACTGGTAAAAGAGATCTCATAGTGTAAATGCTTACCCCGAGCTCTCAATACTCTGATATTGCACTGTGTTTGAGTTGTACGCCTTCTGGTGTCATCTGGCCCTACACCAATGGGGACTAGGCTCTAAAGAAAGCCGTCTCGGGTGTGGGCCAATCAACTTCAAGGACAGTGCATATTATCATCCTTATCAGAGTTGCTTCTTTTTGTTTGCTTTTTTGACTACTTGTGTTGTGGTCATTGCAAACATGATGCCTTGAATAAAGGTGTCAGTTTTGTACCAGTTAAAAGGGTAAAAACCTACTATTATATTTTGCCACTGGTAAAAGAGATCTCATAGTGTAAATGCTTACCCCGAGCTCTCAATACTCTGATATTGCACTGTGTTTGAGTTGTACGCCTTCTGGTGTCATCTGGCCCTACACCAATGAGGACTAGGCTCTAAAGAAAGCTGTCTCGGGTGTGGGCCAATCAACTTCAAGGACAGTGCATATTATCATCCTTATCAGAGTTGCTTCTTTTTGTTTGCTTTTTTGACTACTTGTGTTGTGGTCATTGCAAACATGATGCCTTGAATAAAGGTGTCAGTTTTGTACCAGTTAAAAGGGTAAAAACCTACTATTATATTTTGCCACTGGTAAAAGAGATCTCATAGGACCCGTTAAATTTAAATAACCCGCCCCTTTCCGTTGTCCTATTTATTCAAACGCCATCTGGCGAGTAGTCGCAGATACGAGCCAGGCTATGGCTGTCGGGTGAACTGAGGTCCTTCCTGTGCTGGCGAGCTGTGGCACGCTGATTGTATATTCCTGGGGGTTAGGTTATTGCCGTGCGTTCACGATTGTTTTTTTTATTGTTCCAGTTATTTATTGTTCTTGATAATTGGCTCATGGTGGGATGACGGTTGTTGTTGTGTTCATTGTCCCGCATTGCGAGGTATGGAGATCAGCCGGGATGGCTGTTTTATTTCGCAGGGGGGGGGGGGTGTTGTAGTGACATGGAATGGGTCACTATGGTGCCTAGCGCTGGTTGCTGGCAGAGAAGGGGATCTGCTGTTGTAGCAGCCCTGTCTATCCAGCAGGTCATGTGATAGGCCAAAGAAAGGGATGTGGGGCAAAGGTGACAGAGGAGGAACGTGAGGAAAAGTCTGGGAACCCTTCTAGTAAGTTCCAGAAGGGGGGTGTGGCCAAGGGCGGAGCGAGGCCACACTGGGTGGATAAAAGGGAGACCCCGAGCAAGACACGCGGCTGTTGGTTGGAGTTGAACCCGTCGTGCTGAAGGAGTCTTCATCACCGTCTTTACCTCCTCAGGGTTGTTGGTCAGGCAGCCCGTTAACTGTCCTGACCATAGTGTAGTTACTCCCTGTACCTGTGAAGGCTATAATAAATAGAGTGCCTCATATTATTAGTGTCTCTGAGTGACACACGACACATGCAAAGACAGGGACATGTTACTACAGCCCCTTTTTTAAACCATTTCGACAAACCTTATTTATCTTTAGAATTATATCTCATATTCACATCTCAGGTTGCACGGAAAAAATATGTATGACCAAGGTTTTTGCATGCCAACAGAAAATAAGTGTGATTATATAATAAAGGTGGAGCTATGCTGCCTTTAGATTATACGTTATACAGAATGCACACTCACACCGAGGTAAGCGGTTTTTAAGAGCTCCATTACATATTGAACAAGACTGCAGTGTACTCTTGTGCAGGCTGACTTAATAAGGCCTTTAATTGTGGCAAAAAATTCAATACATTGAGCCAGAAACAACATTTAGTGGCTAACAAAGGAAACGGCTTCTAACATTTGAACCCACGGGTGGATTGTAGCCATCGCAAACAATACACCGTGAGCCGATCCCTCAACTCCTCAACCAGAATATCAGTCAAAATCCATTGAGGTTTACTCACTTCATGATGCCCTCTGACCTCTCTACCTTGTAACATTATAAATGCATAAACCATGCTATCCATCTGTGTGTGATGATGCATCCAATGTGCAAACCAAAGAAAGTGACGATAAATAATTTAACTTGCATTGCATTTCTATTCACGCAAAATAACGTGTTATACTCCCATTAAGCAAGGGATAGATCATCTACAATAGATTATCATTTAATAAACATGTAACTTTAAAAGTCTATTTAATGTGTTTTATATTATTGAAGCTAAATAACAATGGAAAATGTGACAGTTTAGCACTATGTTATGTTTTACTTAAATTTTCTACTGTCAATGTATTTCCTAAATTCACTTGAATGTTGCCTGGAAAGCAGGCGTTTCAATCTGTAATGCTTATAATGCACATTTTGGCAGTTACACATTACATAAATACATACATTAACTTATAAAGAATAATAATAAAACACTAAAAATGCACATGCCTTCTTTAATCAACTGATAGATGAATGCATGTCGAGTGCTTATCAGTAGTACTGTATTGCCACCTGTACGGTTATAACTGGGACAGTCCAGAAATTGGCATCTGTGTTTGGGTGGCAGGAATTTATTTGTACCGAAATCCGGTACCAGTATTGTTTTAAACATTATTGTCGTCAGCTGCATGCTCTTGACATACCTCCGCTGACTGAGAAATGTGTCCATGTTTTGTCTGTGAAAAAGGTGGAAACCTTATTCGGTCATGGCAGTTGCTTGACCAATACTGTGTCACGCTGTTCAATGTGGGTTTAAGTCAAGAGGCCAGGACTGGTTCAAATATCGCTCGCCACTGATGTTAGCTATGGCCAACATTATGAATGAGGTGGTTTGCTGAAATTGGCCTAAAAATCACACTCGACGTGTTTATAAACGTATAGTCACGTGCACTGAGTCAGCCAGACTTAAACAACGCATTGACCATTCCAATGGAGAGAGAAATGAACAAATACCGTTTTGCACACTGGCCTTGTTCTGTTATTAGGCATGAGTAGACGGGAGTGCAGAAGAGATCATGGTAGGAATGCATTTGTAATGTTTGTTTTCTGAGGGTAAGTGTTCCCCAACTTTCCGGCAAAATTCGCCCAATGAAGCTGATTGTTGTAATTATTAGTGAAACGTCACGGTCCTCAAATAGTGAACGTTGTTGGGTTTACTCTCTAAGACGGCGCGCGTGCGCGCGCCGATTATTGAGAGAAGGGCACACAAAGTAACATCCCCAGACTTGACCACGCGTACCAACTCGTACACAAGTGCTGAGCTTAATATGATGTTATATTAATGGGCGACAATAATGAGCGGCAGGGAACACACAGGGCCTGCAAGGTGAGCCAAATAACACATTTACCTCCGGAATCATTCATCAGTGATTATCGCCGTGCCTCCCTTAGAATTAAAGAAATAAGTAGAGGCAGGTGACACATCAGTGCAGAATAATTATCCCTCAAGTGACGGAGGATCAATTATAGCCCTGCTGGAAGTGAATTAAATCCCGTGGTGTTGGGGTGCACCTAAAAAAAGCTGATTTATTTTTAATGCCTTCGCAGATGGCTATTTTAGATGCATGCGTTCCCAATACTTTTACTGGGAACATTTTCCATTGCTATGCATCATTCTACTTCTTATTGTTTTTTTATGTTTTTTAATCAAATGTACTAAATGTGAGTATTGTTCTCGATGTATGCATTGTGTATGGCCCCAGCACTGCAGTGAATAACTCCGAGGTAAGTCTTTATTAATATGAATTCAGCAGTGGAATGCCAACTGGCCACCTTCTAGCGTGAGAATTTTAAATCCTTTTTGCGCACATGCAGCGTTATCAGAAAGCAGAGCAATTAGGTGCAGTAGTTAAAATTGTTTAATCGAGCAAGGTTATAATAATTTAGAACGGATACGATGGTGGGAATTCCAATGGTCGGCAATGCAAGGGAAGAAGCGGAAAGAGAAGCGTTGTGAGCTGCGATGTGGTGAATGAACAATGTGGTGGATGAACAGTGTGGTGGATGAACAGTGTGGTGGATGAACAGTGTGGTGGATGAACAGTGTGGTGGATGAACAGTGTGGTGAATGAACAGTGTTGTGGATGAACAGTGTGGTGATGAAACAGAACAGTCTGGTGGATCGACTCCTCAACATTTGTGGAGGAATCAATGGGGTGCCGCAGTTGCGAGACGTGAACTTCCTCACCTTGTATATAAGAGGTTGTGGGTTCGAGCCCCTGACGCCTGTATATTTGGAGTTTGCATCTTCTTCCCGTGGTTACATGTTTTTTCCTTCCACATTTAGAAACATACTTTTAGAGTTTTTGGCCGCTATACATTTCCGCACGATTACACACTTCTTTGACCATTCATTTGTTGCCATGTCTCTTCTGGAAAATAGCTATATAGCTCAGTGGGCCTTCCCTGGTAAAATTAAACGTAACTTTAGTTTTTATCATTGAAATGCACATATGACGTGGTTAACATAGTGGAATTATAAGCTGTCAATAAACATCAGATGTGAGAACATAATTCTGCATGAATGAAAATACTGTACTGCTTTATTCTAATCTATGAATTCAATATCTGGTCCAATTTTAGTGCGCAAAGCTGACGAGGACGGTATTTGCATATTAGACGAATACCTAATTGCCTCAAATACATTGCATATAAATTCAGCCACCGATTACAAACCCAGCATCACTTTATTTATGAGAACAAATGGTGAGTGAAGGGTCCGCTGAAATAAAAAATACCTTGTTGGTGGGTTGCTTATTTATTTTTTGGGGTTTTTTCTGCAGATTCGCTACCGCAGATTGCAGCAAATTTCCGCGAAAGGGGTCATCCGTGTGTGACAAGTAGAGAGTACAGATGCTGCAGATGGCGTTAATGAGAAGGCCGACTCTCCTGCTGTGGTGCCAGCTGGGATGCCACCTTTTCGTGGGCCCTCTCTCTCAGGTGACACGATCACCAATTCCACTTGTTCGTGTGGGGTGCAACGGAGGTGGCTGGGCTACTCAGGGGGGGAGATGCTTAGGGGTGGGGACGCAACGATTCTGCTCACGTCAGTGCACTGAGCCAGCGATGTTCAGATACCTTGTTAAAAGTGCAAAGCTCTTACCAGAGATTTCAGTGGGGGTGGGGTCTTGTCTGAAACAAGCGTAAATGGCTTTAAGCCTCCTCAACTACGACTGCACAATACGATGTATTAAACTATTTGGTTCATCCAGGTTCAGCTGCACAGGTTTATTTAGCCTAAGCACAGTCAGTCGCTCATCACGTGACGCGTGTGTGGAAATCACTGTTTTGTATGTGTGGTGTCGAAGCTCTCTAGGATTGTATCCCGTTATGTCGGTTTAAAATGTTGCCACAGCAAGTACCTCTATGGTGAAAATGGCAAGCAAAAATACAAATTAAAGAGAAATCTGTTGAAACCGTCACCAATAAACATCTGAGAACACAATGTTATTGAATAACATAACAAATAATAGTGGCATGAGAACAGTAATTCACAAATAGTACCCCTCAGGGAACATGATTATCAATAATGCATACTAAATCATAACGCACATTGTGCAGGGATTGATCCAGATGTTTATTTAGATTTTACAAATACTGCAATAATACACGCTTAACAACAAAACATGCACAACATTCAGGTAATATAATTCAGTGAGTCAAGATATGGCACAATATAATTCAGATATTCCACTGCAGTACATATGATGGCCAGCCTTTATCACTTCAAATTCGACTACATCTGCGTGCCAAATACACCAGGATTGCATGAAAGGTCTTGTCTCTTGCGAAGGTCAAATTCAAGGTGTAGGCTTTCGAGGCTGAACTCAGGTTTGACAAACTATGAATGTGGCTCGATTTGCATTTGCACATGAGGGGGAGACGAGTGACATTTGAACCGCGTGATAATTAATGCAAGGTGCCTAGCGGTGCATGGGAGGCCCGCCATCACAGCGAGTGAAGGAGCTTGACCTCTTTGGGAGGGCTCCTGGAGTATAGAATCCCTTTGGTGGCATGATGGCAATCAAGTTGGCCCACGTCTGCTGTGGCCTGCCAGGCAGGCTCATTAACTCCATCCTCACGGAAAAGTTAATGTGATGAGAGCGTCCATGCGGTGACTAAATTGGTGAATTTACATTTCATTTTTTATTGACTGCAACTGTATGACCACTTTCTAAAGCAAGCATTTGTCTCTCGAAAATAAGTATGCAATGACACATTTTCCCGAATTCCATTTTAAAATATATATCTTCTCGTTGCCAAGCTACTAAAACAGAACCAGTTGCCTTGCTTTATATGCGTAATATGACAGATCACACTAGTCTACAGCCAAAATGCTTCCGAAATAAATATAGTGATTAACAGTATGGTGGATGAACAGTGTGGTGGATGAACAGTGTGGCTATGAACAGTGTGGTGGATGAACAGTATGGTGCATGAACAGTCGGATGGATGAGCAGTGTGGTGGATGAACAGTGTGGTGGGTGAACAGTGTGGTGGATGAGCATTGTGGTGGATGAACAGTATGGTATAAAATGTTGCCGCAGCAAGTACCTCTATGGTGAAAATGTCAAGCAAAAATACAGATTGAAGAGAAATCTGTTGAAACCGTCACCAATAAACATCTGAGAGCAAAATGTTATTGAATAACATAAAAAATAATAGTGGCATAAAAACAGTAAATCACAAGTAGTACCCCCCAGGGAGCATGATGATCAATAATGCAAACTAAATCATCACGCACATTGTGCAGGGATTGATCCAGATGTTTATTTAGATTTTCCAAATACTGAAATAATAGATCACAACAAAACATGCACAACATTCAGGTATATAATCAGTGAGTCAAGATATGGCACAATATAATTCAGATATTCTACTGCAGTACATATGATGGCCAGCCTTTATCTCTTCAAATTCGACTACATCTGCGTGCCAAATACACCAGGATTGCATGGAAGGTCTTGTCTCTTGCGAAGGTCAAATTCAAGGTGTAGGCATTGCATCACCTGTTCGAGCTTTCGAGGCTGAACTCAGGTTTGACAAACTATGAATGCGGCTCGATTTCCATTTGCACATGAGGGGGAGACGAGTGACATTTGAACCGCGTGATAATTAATGCAAGGTGTCTAGCGGTGCAAGGGAAGCCCGCCATCACAGCGAGCGAAGGAGCTTGACCTCTTTGGGAGGGCTCCTGGAGTATAGAATCCCTTTGGTGGCATGATGGCAATCAAGTTGGCCCACGTCTTTTGTGGCCTGCCAGGCCGGCTCATTAACACCACCCGACCGGAAAAGTTAATGTGATGAGAGTGTCCATGCAGTGACTAAATTGGTGAATTTACATCTTTTTTATTGACTACAACTGTATGACCACTTTCTAAAGCAAGCATTTGTCTCTCGAAAATAAGAATGCAACATGACATATTTTCCCGAATTCCAGTTTAAACTACATATTTTAGAAAGGTTATATGAGAGTGATTTTTTACATTGCAGTGCTGGTTATCTGATTAATTTCTGATAGACTGATGAGGTCCAACTATCTAACTTTTTGATCCGTGTAAGTAATGTAAACTTGTCGTTGCCAAGCTACTAAAACAGAACCAGTTGCCTTGTTTTATATACTTAATATGACAGATCACACTGGTCCACAGCCAAAATGCTTCCGAAATAAATGTAGTCAAACTTGATTAATTCTGGGTCACTGCGAATGAAAATGATGCTTAAAATTGTTGATTGGCTCTAGTTTTCAAGATATGCTACTGGGTCAGTATGTATGACCTTTGACTTGGGAATAGTGGAGGATAAGTGAGTTATAAAGAGAAAGGATCTCAAATTAAACCAGAAATTACTAAAATAGATATTTGACTGAATCTATGAATACATCTATGACTGGGTTTGAACAGTACTTGCTTTTTGAGCAAAACAATGAATGATGCAATCTGAACCTGGTAATGCATCATACATGATATGAATTGCATCATGTTATTCCTAGAAGTCATGGATGAGGCAATCATAATTAAGATTGCATCCCTTTGCTGAACAAATTGCCCTACATCAGCTCTAGAAATCATTCAGTGTAGGTCTCTTTTATTTGTAAGTGTTTTATTTTGCAAAGGGACACATTTATGTTTAGCCAAAGTGAGTTGAAATGCCTCGTACTTGTGTGAACAAATCAGATAACTTCTGCTATATTTGTGGTGAAGTGACTTTTTCATCACAAAAGTGCAGTATAACTGCTATGGTTAAGAAAGCTTATCGCCCTTATTTTGGCTGCAAAATTAGAGATCAGGACAAGATGTGGGCTCCACACATATGCTGCAAAACTTGTGCAACAAATCTTCGCCAGTGGTTGAACAGGAAAAGAAAATATATGCCTTTTGCAGTGCCAATGATTTGGAAAGAGCCCACAGATCATATCAACAATTGTTACTTCTGCATGGCGCCTCCAGTTGGGAAAGGTGTGTCAAAGAAGAAGAAGTGGACTGTACATTATGCAAACATTCCATTAGCTATACGCCCAGGACCTCACGGAGAAGGCTTTCCCGTTTCTGATGCACCAGAATTATTCTCACTTGAGTCAAATGATGAAGCGGATGAAACTTATGGTCCTAAACCATCAAGGTCACATGACCCAGATTTTCTCCCATCCTCCTCCTCTGAACCACACCTCATAACACAAGGTGAACTGAAAGACATTGTCAGGGATTTGGAACTATAAAGAGTAAGGCAGCACTGTTTGGCTCCAGACTGCAGCAGTGTAATCTGCTGGCAGGTGATGTTAGGGTGTCCATGTTCCGTGGCCGTCAAAAGGATCTTGTCCCATTCTTCTTCATGGAAGGTGATCTTGTAACCTGCAACAGCATCGATGGTTTGATTGCAGCCCTCAACATCGTTCATGATCCAGATGAGTGGAGACTGTTCATTGATTAATCGAAGATGAGACTTAAAGCTGTTTTGCTGCATAATGGCAACGTTTTGCCATCAATTCCAGTTGGTCATGCAGTCCATATGAAGGAAACTTATGACAACATGAAACAACTTTTGAGGTGCATAAACTATGACCAACATCAGTGGCAGCTTAGTGGCGATTTGAAGGTTGTTGCTCTCTTGCTTGGTCTGCAGACTGGATACACAAAGTACTGCTGTTTTCTCTGCGAATGGGATAGTCGTGCGAGAGATTCCCACTACATCAAGATAAATTGGCCACTCCGACAGTAATTGGAGCCTTGGAGGAAAAGTGTTCAGCATCCACCACTTGTTGAATCAAGGAAGATTGTGTTACCACCCTTACACATCAAGCTGGGTCTGATGAAGAAGTTTGTCAAAACCGTGGACAAAACACAAGGAGCTTTCAAGTGCCTCCGTGGAAAATTTCCAAGGTTAAGTGAAGCTAAGATAAAGTCAGGAGTCTTTGTTGGTCCTCAGATTTGTGAACTTCTTCGAGATGATGCATTTGATAGTGCACTGCGTGGCAAGGAAAAGACGGCATGGAAAGCCTTTCAGTTAGTGGCAAACACATTTTCTCGGAAACAACAAGGCAGACAACTACAGGGAGTTGGTGGAAAACCTGAAGACATACAAAAGCCTTGGTTGCAACATGTCACTAAAGATACATTTTTTTGCACTCTCATCTAGATTTTTCCCACCCTCATCTAGATTTTTTCCCACCAAACTGCAGAGCAGTGAGCGACGAGCATGGCGAGCGATTTCACCAGGACATTGCAACAATGGAGAAACGCTATCAGGGCAAATGGAGCCCATCAATGCTTGCAGACTATTGCTGGACAGTGACAAGAGATGCTCCATTTAATGAATACAAAAGACAAGCCAAGAAGCGCCGAGTAGACACTGAATAAGGACTAAACTATATTCTTATACATAATAGTTTTTTGCCTTTTGTTTCATAATAAATTGTATTTATATAACCCTTTTGCTGATTTTTAAAGTGTTACATGAACATAACAGGTGACATCTTATCGTGTATAGCAACCAGAAACACATGAAAAGACCTCGGTTTACAATTTATGAGTAAAATTCTACTATCTACACAATATACATAGACGTAAAATGTAAAAACTTAAATGTCCTAGGAACAGTAGCCAATCAGTTGTTTTTATTGTCATATTTGAATTCAGCACATAAAAATCCATAATAAACAGCACATTTAATCGCTGAAGCAGACGACGTCTAAAAATTTGTAGAACAGTGTTATTTGTGTTTGGATATTTCTTTGCTTTGCTGCATGAAAATTTATACAGATAACATGTGTGTACATTTCAAATCAACAATGGGGTTGAATTATTGTGTAACTGATATCAATCCGTCAATGAGATAAAATATTCCATTCAAATTACAGGCTATTTCGAGAGTGAAAGACCACGGGTAGACTTACGCAAATGGTGAACATGGTACTTCAGACGCCTCGTCATTCACTTCCTCTGAGAGCTCTCTCTCCATGAAATCAATTTTACATTTATTTTACATTGAAATAAACTCTTGAAGCCCATCAGAAAATCGCTTCCGCCTTCCCCATTCAATGAGTCTCAGCGTCGACTTCTGTTTATGGTGTTTGTAAGTGATTCCGATTAAACTATACAGCAGTTATTGTTTAAGTGCTCTTACATTGTAAATGTTTAGTTAAATTGTTATCAAGTTATTAAGTATTAATTAAACGTATAAGGTGCCTAATTTTCCTTCTCTCTCTACTCCTCTTGACTCATTGCTCCAGCAACCACGGCGATCTTTCGAAGCCCCCAGTTAACCTGTGCTCAGTCGGAGGCAGCTTGTTCTCCTCTGCTACCCCCACAGTCTACAACTCCCTTAGCCTTCCAAGCTCTTGACTTCCTGGCCCTGTTGAAGTCCAGGATCAAGAGCTTCATTTTTCATTACGCTTGTTATTGTCGCTTCACCTACATAATTACGACAACTTTCATTTATATGGTGCTAAATCGTGTTACCCAACGTCTCGAATTCCCGGACAATTAGAAGAGCATGACAAACATCACCATTGTTCGGTATATCTTGAGATGCAGTTGCATGTAGATGCTACATAAATCCAACTTGTCTTACAAGTAAACACGATTTTACCATTTCATGAGGAATGCTGATACTTGAGAGACATCCTTTCTCGTGCTTTTATACTCAACAACAGTTAATCAACTTCATCACCATCCATATTCCATCAATGGTTAGTCGAGGGCATTCCCAAGCTATCCACTGGCTCTCTCCATTAACCAAGGATTCAGCAGTTCTGGTTCAATAATCTTGCACAGGCATCAACTTTACCACTCATTAATGCAATGCTACTGGAGCTATGCACTTTCAAATCTAGATTGAAATTAAATTCTTTAGAACTGCTTTTTGTGTTTAGTTTGTTGTCCTTCCCGCCACACCGCCGATTAGCACGGTTGGCTATGTGCGGTGCAAAAGAAGTTCAACATACAAACAGCAAACATAATTACTTTATACAATTTTTTAGACGTGCCTAAATTTGGGGCAAATATTAAGTTACTTAGCAGAATATTGTCCAGAGGGATGTAAAATGTTGCTGGTGTAGTGTTGTAAAGGACGGACTTCTCAACTTCTTTATGGCACACACTGTTTATTATCTTAATACACAGTCCCTATCACACAAAGGGGTATATATGGTCCCCTCACCAGTTACCCTGAGGAGACACAGCCTCCAGACCTTGCAGGCTATCTAATCTCCCTGCTATCCCAGCGTCCTCTGGCTGGACCTAGGAGATCTCTCCCCGACCACTGGTTACACTGAGCCCTAGCCCTGATAAGGGCTGGAGGGCTTGGTCCAGGGTCCTAGATGTCTTCGGCCGACTTGAGTCTTCATGTAGCAGAACTGGCCAAGAGCTCTCAGCGCTCTGGCTTTTATACCTGTTCGTGGCCGGGTTGTCCAATCCCCGGCCACCTTGTGGAACCCTCCAATTGGTCCTTCCCAATCTGGCGTTTGGATCCTACCTCACCCCATTTGATCCTGACCGTTTGATTGAGAGGGAAAACCTTGTTTACGATCCGCTCTCTCACAGTTTACGAACAGCAAGTAGTTAACACCACTACATCACCACCCCCCCCCCCCTTCAGAAGCCTCAGCCGCCCCGACTGTTACAACGAGAAAAACCCCCCATCAATGAACCGATGTGTGTGCCAAAAAAAACAACAAGAACCACAAAAACAACAAGAACAACAAGAACGCCCAATACAAATACCCCCCCCCCCCCCCCATAACACAACATATCAGTTTAACACGTAGGCTTTCGCGACCAATATTATTCATAATCATAATAAATAACGTGATCTGAACCCAAAAACGTTGATTATGAACACAACATATGTACACGGTGAGAGACAATCACCAATAACGACATTCGTGACGCAACAACCCATGCAGCGTTCCGCTGCAGAAAATAAACGATGGCCAATCATGAAAACCAACGCGATTTAGCCCACGTATATTTTGCGGGCCCATCGTAGGGGATGGGTGTCCTCATCCGGGTTGCAGGCTGGTCAGGCAGCCTGGCAAAAATGTCGGTAGGGACAGGGGGCCTCTCTGCAGAGACTCTTGGTGCAGACGGGTCTGGCAGCCTAGCAAACATGTTGGGTGGGTAAGGAGGTCTCTCTGCGGAGACTCTAGGTGCAGACGGGTGAGGCAGCCTGGCAAAAATGTCGGGCGGGACAGGAGGTCTCTCTGCGGAGACTCTAGGCACAGGCGAGTGAGGCAGCCTGGCAAAAATGTCTGGCGGGTCAGGCAACCTGACAAAAATGTTGGGTGGGTCCAGAGGCGTTTCTGCAGAGACTTGTGGCGCCCCCCGGTTCCCAGCGACAGAACGTGGCTCGCACGATTCTCATCATTCCCGCATCATCTGCGGGAGGAATGACACGTCTGCGCTGTGGATTAGGTACCAACGGGGCGACATCCGGCTCGTCGGACACATCACACGCCCGGCCCTCATGTTGTGAGTTTGACACAGATCCGCGCGGAGCAGCTTCAAGCGAGAAGGGTACACAAACCATCGACGCCGTCCCCAACAGATTTTAATACATTGTGGTCGTACAATCTCGACCACTTCAACCGGACCTCGCCATGGTTTAAGGAGCTTTGCCGATGTAGACACCAGCACCTGGGGGCAATGAAGCCGTGCCTTATCACCTGGAGCCCACTGATGCATGGACGTGCGAGGGGCTCGCAACCTCGAATTGGCCCGCTGGCGGGAGGCGTAATTTTCAATCACCGCATCACGTGCCTCAGACAGCTTCCAAAGATTGAAGCATAAATGATCAGCGAGCTTCGATGACCGTGGAAGCTGCTCTATCCCAAGCTGAACGTCAGCGGGAGGAATGGCCTCCCTACCATACATTAGGAAAAACGGGGAGAACCCCGTCGCTGCATGTGGCGCCATGCGGTAAGCAGCGAGGACCCCCAAAATCTGCAAGTCCCAGTCTTGGTGGGATTCATCAACCTGATGGCACAGCATAGAGGTGAGCGTCCAGTGCAGGCGCTCCACCATGCCGTCAGTTTGAGGGTGATAGGGCGAAGTGCGCACCTTTTTAGTACCCAACAGGCGGCATACCTCGCTCAACAGGGCACTTGAAAAATTTCTTCCCTGATCGGTCAGCAGCCGTTCTGGAGCGCCCTTGTCCAACACATAGCCTTGAACAAAAGCGTCCACAACGGCCGCTGCCGACTGGTTGGGGAGAGCCAGGCCATAGGCCACCGTGTAAAATACTCAACCCCAACCAGAAGGTACTTATTACCACGAGGCGTATAGGGAAAGGCCCCAAAATGTCAAGAGCAACCAGCTCATTTACACGGGATACCGATATGGGCTGCAGTGGTGGGCATGCCAGCTTCGCCGTCGGCTTCCGTCGCGCACATTGGCTGCAGCCCATTAAAATATCAGTTACATCACGAAGCATGCCCAGCCAGTAAAAGTGCAATCGTAGCAAACCCCTGGTTTTGTGCACACCCAGGTGCGACAATCGCTCGTGTGCTGCGCACACGGCTGTACATCGCAAAGCCGAAGGCACCACAATTTTGTAATGGCAGGAATCTGCATCCCAATGCATGAGCAGACCCCGCCGCATAGCGAAAGAGTTCAATTTACCAGAACGTGAGGCCGTATCACATGCGCGACGACGCAGAGACAACAATGACGCGTCGTTCATTTGGTGCTGACCCCATTCGTCAAGCGTTATCCCCAGCAAGTCATCACTTGTTGGCGGACCATCGTGGTCCGCTTCCGGCACAGAATCGGAGGGAAACGTGGCCAAAAATGTTTCAGGAGGCGCAACTGGCTGTACCATTGGCGGCTTGCAGCGGCCAGAACCCGTAAAGCATGCACATTTATTCCCTGGCGGAAGACGAGATAGCACGTCGGCATTGCTGTGCTGTGTACCCTTATGGTAAATCACCGTGAAATTGTAGTTCTGGAGGACTTCAAGCCACCGGGAGAGCTGGCCGGAAGGTTGGTCAAAGCGCAAAGCGTATTGCAACGCGGAGTGATCGGAGCGAACGGTAAATCATTGACCGTACAGGTATGGCCTGTATTGCTGGATAAAATAAACAATGGCCAGCAGCTCGCGTCGGGTCACGCAATAGTGTTGCTCTGCGGGGACAAGACCCTGCTTCCATAGGTAACGACCCTCTCAACGCCATTTACGGTTTGGGACAGCACCCCGCCGATCCCGGTGTTGCTGGCATCGGTGTCCAGAATAAACGGTTTCGCAAAATCAGGGTAAGCTAAGGGCGGTGCTGCTACGAGAGCATTCTGCAAGGAGTCAAATGCGGCCTGTTCAGCGTCTCCCCAATGAAATTTGACTCCTTTCGCCGTAAGAGCATGCAGTGGCTTGTCGATTGTAGCGAAACCAGCCACAAACCGTTGGTAATACGACGCGAACCCGATAAAGCTGCGAACATCCCCCGCAGAGGTGGGGGTAGGCCATTGGCTGACACATTTTGTCTTTTCAGGGTCTGTGGAAATTCCCGAGTGGCTGATAATGTGGCCCAGATAGTGCACAGACTCACGCAGAAGGTGGCATTTTTGCGGTTTGAATTTCAGGCTAGCAGCTCGCATCTTTTCGAAAACAGCGCGCAACCATTCAATGTGTTCGTTGAACGTGCGGCCAAAGACGATAACGTCATCAAGATAGATGAGACATGAGTCCCACTGGAGCCCAGCGAGGACGAGATCCATGAGCCTCTGGAATGTCGCTGGGGCCGAGTGGAGACCCATGGGCAATCTATTAAACTCGAAAAGCCCCTGTAGTGTCCGAAAAGCAGTCTTTTGCCTCGACGCTTCATCGAGGGGAAGTTGCCAAAACCCCGACAGAAGGTCTAAAGTGGAAAAATAACGCGCCCCTGCCAGAGCATCCAATGACTCATCCATATGTGGATGAGGATAGGCGTCAGCCACGGAAATTTTATTTAGGCGCCGAAAATCGACACAGAATTGAAGACTGCCATCGTGCTTTTTGACCAGCACTATCGGAGCACCCCAGGGGCTGGTTGAAGGAGAAATGATATCAGCCGCCAGCATGTCGTCAACTGCCCATTTCACATGCTGTTTCTCCGCCGGGCTGAGCCGAAACGGGTTTTGGTGGATAGGGGCAGCATCACCAGTATCAATGTGGTGACGCAGCAGCTTGGTGCAGCCAATATCAAATTGTGATTTGCTGAACACATCCGAGAATTCCCGCAAAAGAGCCCGCAATTTATTCTGCTGTGACCCGGATAAATCGCCGGCATCCGCGCAGAGAGCGTCAATCCATCCCTTGTCTAACTTAGGAGGAGGGCGAGGCTGCCGACTGTCAGATACATGTCCAACAACCTCGGTCCCCAGAGGCGCTACTATTACATGAGCGAGCACTGTCCCCTATGGAATGACGGTTTCAGACAGACCAACATTTAAAACTTGTAAAAATGGCTCCCTGTCGCCCGCTACGAGAGTCTGTGCGGCCACCAATGATAGGCTCTTAACTGCTGTGTTCGAGGGCCCCAACAGAATGCCATTTCCTGAGGCGGTGGGAGTGAGTGGTTTCTTTAACTGCAAGGGTACAAGCATTTATGCTCCTGGCGGAATGCGTACAGCGCAAACCGTAAAAGCCTGCACGGAGGCATTTGCCGTCCGTGAATGCGTGGCTGCGGGTAAAAATGCCATCCGGCGGCCCGACGGGAGTTCATTACATCCCTGATCGATGAGAATTTTAATGGGCATTTTCGCAAGAAAATCAGTACCCAGGAGACACGGCACCGCGAGGGAGGAAGAGACCAAAACAGGGCTGGCCAATTTAATATCACCAATCGCAATTTGCGCCCGAATTTGCCCGAGAATCCCCAGCGAACTTCTATTTGCAGCAAAACACGGAACAGAGACCTTTTGCAATGGTCGACATCGCACTGGCAGTATGTTATAAATTAAATTGGAAATGATAGTGGCCGATGCACCGGTATCGACAAGCACACAAAACTCTACCCCCTCGATAGAACCAACAAACACCGAGGAACCCGCCGTCACTGCGACCACTCTATGGGCCAGCTTTGACCACTGCCCAGGTCGGAGTGGCCGTGAAGAGTCGCCCGAACACCGCGCGTCATAAGCCGAATCCCAAGCGAAGTCAACGGTGCGTTGTGGTGTGTAAGGTGTGAGTGAGGGCCGAGCGTGAGGGGTGCAGCGACTCGCCTGTTTATGCCGCGATGCGCTGGGAGCCCTGTGGTCGCGGTCTCGGGATCCGGAGGAGCACCGACGAGGTGCACGGCAGTCGGAAGAGACGTGGCCTCGGCGGCCACAGTTGAAGCACGTCACGTTGCTGCGGGGGAAGTTCCGTCCCCACTCCTGGTCGTCGCGGCGTCTGGTGCGATCCGGTGATCGCCGGCCTGTCGCCCTAGATGTTGAGAAGACCCGATCTGGAGAGTGATCGTCGTCCCTGCTGGCAGGCCCCGATGTCGTAGCCGATGCGGTGATGGGCTCGTCCTGGTCGAGCATCAAGTGAGCATGGATGCTCCGGGCAGCTCTCAGCGAGCACATATCTTCATCATCCACGGCTTGGATGACAAGGCGCAGTCCCTGCGCCATCTCCACCAGCTTTTGTAGGACGAGAGCGTCGATGGCCTCATCGTCCATGCGGGGGTAAGCCGTTCTTGCCATGGCGAGTAGCGCAGTGCAGAACGCCAATGGCGATTCCCTTGGCTTGCACAGTCTCTCGTAAAACTGGTGGCATGTGGCAGAGGGAGGTCCATAGACATCGGACAGCCGCCGAAGTGCCGCTTGTAGTGTCGCTCTTTGTCGCTTGGGAATGGAGAGAGTCATCGTCCAAGGTGGCTGGTAGTGCACGAAGAGCCTGTGTATCTGACCAGCCCACCATCTCCTGGTGGCTGAGGAAGCGACGCTCTAATGCCGCCCAGTCGCCCCCTGTGGACGAGAATTTACGGAAGACGGGCAGACGTTGCTGTAGAGCAGCCGTGTCGTCCTCTTCGTCTAGGTCGGACTCGGTCCCGAACGCGGCGATCGCTTGATCCACGACATTTACTGTACGGCGTCGCAGCCGTGATGACGTGGCATTGCTGGAGCAGCTCGCAGAGGCAGCGTCGCGCTCTGATGACGCGGTGTGCCGTGATTGGCCGCCGGAGTTCCCAGCATGCACGTGGCTTCCGCTTCCAGCGGAACCACGTGACTCATCGGCGGGAAAATCGACCTCTTCCGGGATTGTGATGGCGGGAATGTCCGCTGTCGGCCGCTCCACTCCGCCCGCAGCCCCCAAGGTAATTTCTTCCAGGATGGCTGCTGCAGCATGCAGCAGCTGGGCGAGACGGGCGTGAGCAGCCTGGATGCTGCCGCTCGCGGCGATCGGCTGCACCGCTGGTGGTGGGACGGCTGTCGGCACGCCGGCATCTTCAGCACCGCCCTCAGCACCCACGGGTGAGTTGGAACTTGCGTCGTCCGGACTTCGCGTGTGGTTCGTTCGTCTTGTTTCCATCTTCTAACTCCAGTTGTAGTGTTGTAAAGGACGGACTTCTCAACTTCTTTATGGTACAAACTGTTTATTATCTTAATACACAGTCCCTATCACACAAAGGGGTATAAGGTCCCCTCACCCGTTACCCTGAGGAGACACAGCCTCCGGACCTTGCAGGCTATCTAATCTCCCTGCTATCCCAGCATCCTCTGGCTGGACCTAGGGGATCTCTCCCCGACCACTGGTTACACTGAGCCCTAGCCCTGATAAGGGCTGGAGGGCTTGGTCCAGGGTCCTAGATGTCTTCGGCCGACTTGGGTCTTCGTGTAGCAGAACTGGCTAAGAACTCTCAGCGCTCTGGCTTTCATACCTGTTCGTGGCCGGGTTGTCCAATCCCCGGCCACCTTGTGGAACCCTCCAATTGGTCCTTCCCAATCTGCCGTTTGGATCCTACCTCACCCCATTTGACCCTGACCATTTTATTAAACCTTGTGTACGATCCGCTCTCTCACAGTTTGCAAACAGCGAGTAGGTAACACCACTACACTGGTATTCATTCAATGGAGCTCACGCTGCACAGTGAGTGGTGTGAACAGAGTTAAACACTGTCTCCCACAGTGCACTGAGACCACCAACTGATTATCTCTGTTAAAAAAAAAAATCTTAAATGGGCAATTTATTTTAATTAGTGTATTGATATAAGTAGATTTTAAAATAACACCTATTACAGTCATGTCAAGAGATGGATATGTGTCTTTGACATGGACATCATAAAAGTAATTGATAAGAATTTTAGGATGTGATCCGAAAGTCAATGCACATGTGGATTAGCAATGTGGATTTCATGGCCCCATAGTCCCGCAGAAGCCCATAACAATCTGGCATGCATGGTGGTCGCCCATCCAAGCACGATCCAGGCTCAACCCTGGTTAGTGTCTGAGATCTGATAAGATGGGGTCCATTCTGGGTGAGTTGGTAATGGGGAGCTGTGGGGCTATGTGGTGGGCAGTAAAGTGAAGGGGAGCGAAACCCTTCTTTGAACTATTTTGTCTATCCTCCGATGTCTATGCTACCCGATCAAGTAATCTCCACAACTTAATTGGCATGCGTAGACCCACATTGAGAATTGGACTGACAAAGGGCAGTGCATGACATGGGGGGGGGGGCACTGCAATATCGAAGCTCTCATGTCACCACAATACCTGGCAAAAAATGTTTTACGTCATGTTTCAATACATAAAGCATGAGCAGTAGTGATGTTTGTATTTAAATATGATGCTAAAAATTACTCCAAAGCCATGACGTGGCGACAATCAGGCACCTTTAGGAGCTCTTCGCCTCATTGTTACTTCCCAGATTCAGGCAGCCAGGTTGAGATATTGTCGGATTCCCAGTGTTTAATGTGAATGCCTGGCTCCGGAACCCGACCAGTTACCCATGGGTAACGAGCATGCGATAATTGATTAATGGCAAACTGGATTCACTCCACTCTGACCACAGGTCACACGCAAGGGCAATTTGCAACTACAGTAGATCATTTAATTGGAAATGTGCACATCACCAATTCCATCAGGTCTTTACAGGTGCAAGCAGAGGTCATTGGACTTATGCTTAGAGGTCAGGCTATTAATAGTGTACAGACGATTGGAAACGACACTTGTTCATTTAATAGGAAGTGGCATGACTTCACCGGCCTGTCACTCTCCATCTCACTGATGTGCGTCCAGTGGTCCATTCATTTGCTGAGGAAGTAAACAATACAAAAGACCAAAATGTCATTGTTCAATCGGCAAAGTCACGTAGTGCGTTCCCTCTCTCATCACAACGTTCGGATTGCAGTGTAGGTACCACTCCACTTCCAATCATTGTTTGTGCACGAAAAACACAAACAGTACTTTAGAGAGACTCCAAGTAAAGTATTTCAGCATTTCTATCTGTATTACACTTTGTTTTTTATTGATCGCAAACTACAGATTCCCACTTGGGTTTTTTCCAGAGTTGAGGCAACAAGCCTCTCTTCTGTTGCCTTCTCTGCGATACTTAATGTTGGTTAATATTCACTGTACATGGCAATTAGCCTCTGTACAGGGAAGCAGGATTTTACTACCCATCGCCATATTCTTATTATGTTTTCACGTTTTGTTTTGCTAATTTTCTATACTTTCACTTGTTTAAGTCAGGAAAGAACAATGGCTCTTTGTCTTGTCGTAGAGTTGGGCATACCATGTACAATACTCGAGGACGCGTGAAATAATGTGGGCAAAGTAATTAAGTTTGATGGTGTACCTGAAAGCTCCTCAACTCATGTTAGAAAACCATGCACTCAGAAAAAAAGTTATTTATTTGCAGTGTCATGCAAAGAACAAACCCATCAGTGAGCCAGTGTTGTGTGATGGAGCAAAAGCCTTCCACAATAAACAACTTGGCCATGACCCTGCAGGAAAGTTCAATACAAGACAAGCATATTATTTGGGTTTTTCGATAAAGCCACATAGATAGAACAAATATAATACAAATAATAATACTAAAAATAATAACAATATCACGACGTTTCAATCGCAACACAAGCAATCATCATCAGGTGAGAGCTGCTTAGGTTGAACAAAAAATATGGCGGGAGCGCTTCTAAGGCAGTGAGTTATTAAGGTTTGAGATGGGTGTAGCCCAAGGATCAGTGGGCGGGGCTAGAGATGAAATTTGCATGTAAATGTAAGATAGGAGAAATCTTGATAAACGAAGTTGTGGGGGTGGACATTGTATTGTGAGAGAATAGCATGTCAATGTAAGAAATTTCCTTGTAAATATAAGCTAGGGAAAGGATGGCAAGCCATTTACGAACACAGATAATGATGGCTGTATTAGTGAATTTAACTCAGAGAGTTGAAAAGAACTGCTAACACAGGTTGGCAGGAAGGGAACACCACAGCCAGTTATGACCTAAGCTGGTTAATAACGTCCTTCCAATGATTGCTCAGTTTGTACCCATCTTCTCGGTTGAAATTGTCTGTGTTTATATATCTGGATGGCTGCATCACTGTCTTGGCTGTGTTGTTCCCTTCCTGCCTACCTGTGTTAGCAGTTATTTTCGACTCTCTGAGTTACATTCACGAACACAGCCACCGTTAGCTGTGTTAGTAAATGGCGGCTTGCCATCCTTTTCCACCTCCATGTGGCGATGTCCGAGCTCTCCCTAGCTTACATTTACAAGCAAATTTCTTACATTGACATGCTATTTTCTCACAATACAATGGCCACCACCACAACTTCGTTTATCAAGATTTCTCCTATCTTACATTTACATGCAAATGTCATCTCTAGCCCCGCCCACTGACCCTTGGGCTACACCCATCTCAACCCTTCATAACTCACTGCCTTATCACCGCTCCCGCCATATATATTATTTTTTTCTTTTTTTTAATAACTGAGCAGCTCTCACCAGGTGACCTTTGCTTGTGTTGCAATCGAAACGTCGTGATATTGTTATTATTTTTATTTTTTTTATTTAATTTTTTAAATCTACGTGGCATTACCGAAATACCCAAAGAATATGAATTCCTGCAGTCACGAAAGCTTTAAGTCAAGACAAGCATAGCTTCCTTCTTTTAATATCCAATGTCAATTCGAAGTGATTTCCTGCACGAATGAGCAGCATTTAGGTGGTGCTTATCTCAACCATGAGCCCGTGGTGGAAATTCCACAATCCTAAGGCGGTTAGTCTATCCATAGGGCAACCACTGTTGACATAGAGGTGCGATGGTGGCGTGATGTTATCTTCCTCTCCTGCTATGCAGTAGCTCAGCGGTTCGATGCTGACAGACAATGCCTGTATGTTTACAGTTTCCGTGTTCTCCCCGTGATCGCGTGGATTTTTTTCTCAGCGTCCCCCGGATTTTCACTCCACATTTAGAAACATGCGATTAGATCGTTTAGATTATTTAGATTATTAGGCTGCGATACATTTCCAAACGATCAGCCACTCCGTTGAGGGAATATTTGTGGCCAGGTCGCTTCTGAAAAGGAAGCTAATAACTCAATGGACTCTACCTGGTAAAATAAAAAAAAGAAATTATTTATTTCTTATCTATTTTTTAGTGATGTGCTTACATTTACTATACTTTGTACTCCTATCGTGTTTTTTTGTATTATTTGTTGTAACGTTCTAATACGCCCTACTGGACGGACATCTGAGAAAAAGAGCTTTATAGCTCATCGGATTCCTCCAGGATAAATACATATTCTGACATAATCAAACTGCTACTCATTTTATAACCCCCAAAAGGACGATGGGCAACCTTCTGATGGTGAACCATTCACTCTACTGCTGAGCCACTTGGCCAGTTAAAATATAATAAAGACACCGTGTGCAATCTGCAAATTTTCGGTATAGCGAGTTGGTGGGGTGGGGGGACTAAAGGCTGAGGCAGACTCGAGCGCAGCAAATGCCTGTTGGCGAGGTTTAAAGGTTCGGTGAAAGAGGAATCCTATTAATGTCACAAATTTACGATTTCAGATGAGATGGGTGTATTTTTTTTTCCTATCCTGCAAATGCCAAACGTCGAATGGAGTTAAGCCTTTCCGTTAGTCAATGTGTAGTCTATGATGGTTTGCCTGATGACATTGGCAACTCCATGCTTCTGGCGATGTATGTATGTTGAACTTATATATAGCCAACCGTGCTAATCGGAGGTACGGGGGAAGGATGTACGGCTGTGATGACATTGAAGCCGTGCACTTGGCATCGGCTGGTCGAGAAGAAACCACGGAAGCTTTAGCGGATGTGTAGTCTTGCAGGTTACATTTAACCAGGGAGCTCCTGCAGGGTAGGGAGCGGTGAACTTAATGACGAGGGAGGCTACAAAAGCCTGAAGGCAAAAAGTGCTCCGCTAGCCATGATATCTCTCGGTGGTGTTAATGTTTGCGTTCTACCAGGAGTTCACGCAGGCACAGTGGTTAGTACACCGTACTACAACCCCAGCAACCTGAGTTTGATTCTCCACTATGGGATACCATCAGTGTTACCTGCCCTAGCATTGCACTGGGCAGATTCAGTCTTAAATCGATACCAGATGTGGTGTGAATACATTAGTTCTCGTGCAGACCTGTAATCATCTTACAAATTGAATGACTAAATCACTTACAACTGAATATATAAGTTGCTCTTCATTGGCCATATACAAGAAGACTTTGTGATGTAATGGTTTTCTCGTAGAAATCTAGATGCCTTCACTTCTGAATAACCTCTATTTGATCACCCATTGCAAAAATGACCAAATTTCTGCTTTATAAAGATGGCAGTGATAGATCTAAATGCATACTCACCCATAGATTTACCTCATCAACCTTTCCGGCAGCAAAATGTCACTGATTAAAACTTAAAGGACAATTCTTCCTGATTAAGTCTTGATTAATTGTATGACGTTTAAGCTAATAGGGCTACTGTGCTGTGGTTGGATGCCGAGTCATCGTTGGTGATGCCTGATGTAACCCCCAGGGTGAGATGGAGAAAGTTGCCTTCTCTGGCCTAATGAGAGTCTGGGGTTCACCACTTTCTGCCGGTGTCAGCAATAATTGGTGACTGCAGGTGCAAAAATATCACGGCTAAAAATCAAATATTAAGCATCGTAGGGAAAACGTGTTTTATTTCTGGCAACTGGTACACACATGAGTGACATGTTCATTTTGCGTGGGTTTTTTTTGTTACTTGCATCTTTATATTTTATAAAAATTGGTTCTTCCCTTTCTGGCAATAAATTGGTAATGTAAATATCACCTGGCTGCCAACACAATGTTAACCAGTTGTGTTCAAAACCAGGGGGTCCACAGTCCCCATTAGCCAAATTGTCTTACAGCCATAGTAATATAAATAACACACAAAGAGGAGGCCTTCTTCCAACAATAGATACTCATGATACATGGAGCTCATATATATTTGATTGCTGCCCTTTATTCATCAGATTAGAGGACATTGATTTATATTACTTTATTTATATTGCACAGGATACATTGCATATTGGAGGTTATGCTGACATATGGCTTGACTTTATTTGTGGGTAATTTTCAAAGTAGGGTTCCATATGGTGTCCTACATTATCACGCCATGTCGACAGGGGTCCACAACGTCTGTCGTACAGCAAAACAGCGTGCTCCGGTTACATTAATCCAACCCAGGAATTATCGGGTGGCTGCAAAAAGTCTACGCACTGTTGACTGAGAAAACTGTCCCCAGTGCTTGGTTGGAGTATACTGGCCAAGGAGCTTTTCAAATGAAAGTACACGTTTAGCGCAAAACGTGCAAATACGAGAGGAAATGGCCGCGGGTGAACTGAAACTAGCACTGCGACATTAGTAAGTGCAACATCACGACACCGAAGTAAGTGCGTAATACGCGCACCTCACATAGCACGGTTGGATACCTAGCCAGGTTTCACTCGTGTCTCGGCCTCAATGTGCGCTGCGTTGCACCCCTAGCTGAGTAGTTACCCTCGCGTCCAATAAACCCTCAGAGCCAGGGTGAACATCCGACTCCAAACGTCATTTATTGAATTGAACGAGGTAAAACTGGTAAGAAAACAGCACAGATACAGCATCTGTTAATACCCGGAAACACCAACACAATGAATGTACACCACAGCATCATAACATTGTCTTAGATAACATGTTTCTAAACAATAGATCCTGGATGGACCAGGCACCTACATTACCACTGATTACCACTGAATACAAGAGCATAAGCTACTGTGTTACATAAAGGCACATCGTGTATTCATCGCACTGCACCCCAAATGTACTGCACTACATATAACACGTAACTGTGGATGAAACATATTGTCATCCTTGCTCTAAAGATCGCAATATAGTTACTTGGGTACAAGTTTGACTCGACTTATTCGATTACAAGTAGCATTCACAATAAGGCAAGTTGCAGGCTTCGTTGTTAACTAGGCCTCGTTTTTATCATAACAATTTAACAGCGTTATAAAGGCATTTACAGCATTATAACGGTCATTCTAACATTATAACAGCATTGCCAATATTATAAGAACATAAACGAACTTACAGACAATGCTTCTTAAAGTCCCACAATGTACAGTTAGAGTTGTCTTCACTGGGACGCGATGTGTGCCGCCATTTTGCACCCTGTGTGTAATGGCCAACGCCCGCGTGGTTGAGTGGGAATCTCAAATCGCAACTTCCTGGTCACGTGACCAAACTCAGCATCAAAAACAAGAAATTCCTGTATACACACGCCCCCACTAGTCCCACGGAGCAAAACACCTGTCCGTAAATTGGCATCTGTGCTCGGGTGGCAGAATTTTTTGTTTGTGACCGAGACCTTGTACCGGTATTGCTTTGTTGAACTTTATCACGGTCTTACTCGCACAGCTGTCGATCGTAGACCTACGCTCAGAAATGTGTGCGGGCTTGGTGCGTTGAGAAAGTGGCGACCCCTCCATGCGCATGGAGGAGTGGGGAAGAGCTGGATGGAGACCCTGACCCGATTACAGCAGGGACTCGCGTAACGATGGTAAATAAATACAGTGCATGGGGTTGTGCGTGAATTAAACCATGTGATGTAAAATAATTTAGCTTTGCTCGATTCAAATGACCATGACATCTCGTAGCTGTCGCTTTGTTGGATTGTCACGTCATCTTTAAACCGTGAGGGATTGAGGCGAGGCATTCATCCAGCAGTGGGTTAATCATGTCTGGTCGTGATCATGAGAGTGCATAAGCACAAGTAAACCATGATTATATGAGTTAGGATTTACAATTGTTAATGTTACAAGCCCTACAAACACGTGGCAGACAGTGAGGGCAAACGAGGACACAGGGCACTGATTGGCTAGCCGTTGTTGTTGTACAAATTAAGGTGGCGTGATAATTAAGGGGGCCGCAGGTGGCCGGGGGTAATTGAGGATGCAGGGTGCTGATTGGATGAGAGGGACTGTTGTCGGACATTGGCACCGGCGTGTCTGGAACAACAACGCCACGTGGCACTGGGGGCTGGAGGTGAGTGTTGTCGCGGGGGATGACCTAATTAATTAAGGGTAATTGGTTCGGGGATAAAGGGTGAGATGGTGGAGTGAAACGGGAGTTGGTGCCTGGGACGAAAGACGAACGGATGGAGAGGCGGAGCAGCGGATAGAGTGAGTATAGCATAGGGTAGCAGTGGATACAGAGTACAGTATAAGGTAGCAGTGGATAGAGGGAGTACAGCATAAGGTAGCAGTGGAGAGAGTACAGTATAGGGTAGCAGTGGATAGAGTGAGTACAGCGTAGGGTAGCAGCAGAGTAACGGAAGCATCAGTGGAGAGACGACGGAGAGTTACGACGGAGTGGGACGACGGAGTTAATATAGAGCAGCCGAGCTGGAGAGAGAGAGCGGAGAGGAGAGTCGCTGGAGGAGCAGAGGAGAGTCGCTGGAGGAGCAGAGGAGAGCGAGCGAGGCCAGCGGAGCGCAGCGAGCGGAGGGACATTGAGTGTTGACGGAGAGTTGTGGGTTGGAGTGTACGGAGGAACGTTGAGCGGTGTCGACGGGAGAGATGTGGAACTATATGATTGAATAAAGAACTGAGGAAAGACAAAGAAGCTGTCGCGTCGGTACGAGCGCTACACATTTATTGTAATGTGATACGCAGATTCTAGCGAATTTAATTGTGTGACTGTCTTCATTAGCATGCACATTCGCTCTAGCCTCTGGCACAACTGCAAGAGTTACCTGGGATGCGTCAGGCGCAACGAAACTCATCCTGAGAGCCAAACTCGTTAGCAACTCATGGCAACGATGCTGCTGCGGTGCAGGTTGCAGGGAAGTGGAACCGCCCGGTTATTGCAGCGCAAAGGCTGCAGTTCTATTCTAGTCACATCGCTCTCAAGAGAAGTGGAAAATGTTGTTATTATTGCAGCTGCTGTATTTGCAAGCTGTAATGTGTGCCTGCGTTTTTACTCTACATGCAATACATATGCTGTGCGGAATTAATGTAATATTGTGATATGTCTTGTTGCCTCGCTTTCCTTCTTTGGAGTCTCCTTCCTCAATCCATCTTGCATAAGATGAAATATTGGCCATGGGCCCGTCCTCTTAGGCAAAGTGAGACCTTCAGGCATTGCAGGCAGCAGAACGCAACACTCTCAGCCATGCGCGATATGCCGAGATCAATGGCCCAGCGTTGATGCTTAGGTGCTGCGAGCCTGCAGCCAAGAAGATTTATGTTCCCATAGTGGCAATGCATCATTGAGTGTTACACTAGTTGAAATATTCCAAGTCAAAGCAGGAAATAAATTTATTATTTCCTTCCTGTGCTGTATTATTGTTGACCTACTTTGTGCATTAAAAAACATTTCCGTTGACAAAGATGAATTTACCACCAATTATTTTCCAACTGTGGCATTGTAAAAATGACAGATAAGTCTTAAATGTAAATGCACTGCTGTACTGTAAAATCGCAATTGGCTTTGTCCTGTTTATGCATTTAGTCTATAATATCATGGCCTATACTTTGTTAATTGTGACCAGACTTGGGCCTCCCGTTTAACGAACCTGCACTGTGAACAGTGTGATGACGAAAGGCATAGTAGGAATCTTATCCAGCAGTGTAATTATAAACGGCTGCAAATTACATATCTGGATATGGATTTGTTTGAAGATAATCGATTACAAAATTGTACGTTGAATTCTTTAGCATTATTATAGAGCAGTTAAAATGGATGTTATTTATGGGAAATTAATGAATAATTCTACAATGACTACTTATTATCGTGTATATACTTTGTCGTAATTTCTGCGGGTAAATGTATAAAACATGTATTGGTGATGTATTGATATTTTAAATGCCAGCATGTGGCTTACATTGTTAATTTGTTAATGCACAAACGGCTGCAAGGATAGTGAATGCAATAATGCATCAATCACAGAGTCAGAAAGTCAATATTTAAAATCAAGTCAAAATCTCAGCACTTTCATTGACATTTTAAAACAATTGGCTTCTGCTGATATTTGACAGAAATATGACATGTTATGCCTTATGCGCAAGCTGCAAGCCTGCAATGTCACGTTATTCTGAGAACATTCATAGTTCAGTGTCTTATATATCAGTCCAGACCCATAATATGATATTTTGTTCATGTAAATGCAGTGAGCAGCCATTCCCTAGCATATGCAGACTATTCTGATATCCATGTAGCCATTGTATAGAATATATCTGTTTGTGCTATTGTATAGCGCTAGAATATTAGTGGAGCGGTAAACCCCATTGTAACATTGTTTACTGGTGGACAAAATAGTGCAGCTCTTTAATATGACTTATTGCTATTTTGTTGAGCACTGAATGAGGAATTTGGCTGTATCCAGAAAAAAAAGTTTTTTTTATGGTTTTCAACTATGGACGACATTAGCTCTGACCATAATGGGGGGGGGAGCATTATTTAGCCCTGGTAAAGATTCTGCAATATGGACTCGCTTTTGCAAAACTGGCCAAATTGAGCAAAGGGTTACCCAAAAATTTGGAGACACACTGAGCGCTAAAAAGACCCTCTCGGTATTCTAGCCCTACTGGCTGAGGTGTGCCTCCTCAGCCAGAGCCTCTATGCGAGCCTCATGGTTTTTCATCTCGGCTAATGGTGGAATTGCTTCCTGCACACGTGGTGCGAGTGCTACCTCTTTATGGTCAATAGTTAAATATCGCTTGAGGACAAATCCAGGTTAGACAGAATTTTGAAACACATATGCAAGAGTTGTCTTCCTTTTTTCCATCGCAATATACCACTCTATAACTGGCCAATGTGGCTCAGCGGTGGAGAGAGCGGCTCGCAATGGGAAGGTTGCTAGCTTAAATCATCACACCTGGATACACAGGACGACCGTGGCTCAGAAAAACACAAACAGCAATTCTAGATTTGAAGCTTTCGTGACTGCAAGGATTCATACTTAGTTCTTTCGGTAAAGTCACGTAGGTAAAAAATGAAAAAAATAATAATAAAATAAAACAATAATAAGTATAACCCGTAAAAACTAAGTTTTTCACTATAAATCCTTTATATGCGTGGCAGCGAACTTAATATAAAGGATTTAAAAATGTATTCGCCTGTGGAGGACGCGGGGATCGATCCCGCGACCTTTGGCATGGGAAGCGAGGGCGCTACCAACTGCGCTACTCCGCCACGGCCTGTGGAGGGGTTACGCTCTGGGCTCTTATACTGTGAATGAGTTCTATTTGAATATATGTAAAATAAATTTTTTTTGCCTAAAAAGTGTTAAATTTTGGGAATTTTTTTTCACCAACATTAATTGTCTCGCACAACGAGTCTGTGTGGAAAATGTCAGCTCGATTGGATCACGGGAAGTGGGTTAAAAAACGACCGAAAGATTTGCACGGTCGTAAGCAAGCACGCAAGCAAGCAAGCACGCAAGCAAGCAAGCGAACTTAATAAAAAAATTAACCCGTAAAAAGAAAGTTTTTCACTCTAAATCCTTTATATGCGTGGCGGCTAGAGTCATCTCGTCGTCTGGCTTGAGATGGCTGCCACCTATGGGTCAGATGATTGTCTGCCAGCATTAAGCAATTGGTAATTAAATATTTTTAAAAAATTCCCTAAACAGTGTAAAATTTTGGAAAAAAATGTTCACGAAAATTAATTGTCACGCACAACGAGTCTGTGTGGAAAATGTTAGCTCGATTGGATCACGGGAAGTGGGTTAAAAAACGACCGAAAGATTTGCACGGTCGTAAGCAAGTAAGCAAGCACGCAAGCAAGCAAAAAAATGTAATTACACATTTTTGGACCATCTTATCTGACAGGCACTATTTTACTTCACCGAGTGTTAACATCCCTAACGTTTAACAGTACTCTTTATTGTCAGCCAACACTGGTATAAACATGGGCATTTCCGCTCCTTTTCTATTATGTACATCCACAGTTACTTGCGCAACACGTCCCTGACCACGAGTCCATTCATCCCACAGTGACTTGCGCACAAACAGCATCACAAAGAGCGGCTTAATCGTACCTAATTCATTTACCCACCCAGCAGTATGACAAAAGCAGTAATTGACCACTTCACAACTCCTCCTCCCCGGCTGCCCTTCCTGGCTCCTCCCCCCTTAACCACTATATAAGGTAAAGATATTTTGCTGTGACGGTTTCACCTGAAGACGGAAGCTTGTGTTGCCTCCGAAACGTCGTGATTTTTAATGTTTTATTTTATTAATTTTAATTTCATTTTTTACCTACGTGACTTTACCGAAAGAACTAAGAGTACAAACAACAATATCAGGCATCACAGTATCATGGACATCGATTGACCTCGGGCAAGGCATGTGGTATTGAAGGGGATCACAATTGAGGGAGAAAAATAGCAATTGAATTACTCTTTTGTTCTTTCGGTAAAGTCACGTATAAAGATAAAATAATGAATTAATAATAGCATACAACGTTTCGATTGCAACACAAGCAATCATCATCAGGTATAAATGAAATAGCAACAAAAATCTAACCAGAAAACTATAGACAGACATATAAGCGGACAGATATCACCAAGATACATAGAGAGAGTAACACAGGCACAGAGAGGGAGATCGTCTCTGTGGCGTGGCCTTAAATAGACAGAGGGGGGCGGGAGCGGAGAGAGGGAGGGGTTAGAGAAAAAATGTACATGTCAATGAGTGCGGCGATGCGTGGTCAAATATGCAAGCTTGAACATTAGGGAATAGGGAGAAAGAACACACTAAATTAAATGACCTAGCAAAATATCGAAATGTTACGTAATCCAAAGAGAGACAAAACATAAAACAAGAGGAACGTAAGAATTTTCACACTTAAATTCTAACTTAGCAATCTTTGAAATACGTAATCGACCAGGCTATGCGTTAATTGTGTGTTGACCGACTCTCTGTGTTGTATTACATAACATGTCGATATTTTGCTAGATTATTTACTTTAGTGTGGGCCAGGGGTGTAAGCCCCCCCTGAAATGGGGCAACAAGGGGAAATTACTAGACTTGAGAGATAAGACCTGCTACCAGGAATTAGAGGAGGTATCGGACGCGAATTAGGTAGGGCTAGGCGGGCTGCAATAATACATTACTTACGAGCATTGAAAAATGATGTAATATTCCTACAGGAATGCCACCTGCCTTATTCCCTCGGCCGAGGAGGAATTAATAGAGCATTGGGAAGGGCGCTATTTCTGGTCTGGGAGTAACACGAATAAGAACACGGGCGTCGTTATTCTCTTATGCAGTCGATGGCTGGAAGTGCTGGAGACCCAGGAAGTGGTCCCCGGTCGCCTCCAGTACGTCGACGTTTCATATAGTGGCACGGAGCTCCGCCTGATCAATGTGTATGCTCCTTCGCGGTACTCTGAGAGGGAGGAATTTTTGGATATTGTGGCTGTCCTGTTGGTGACACAGCTACACGTTATTTTGGGCGGAGATTTCAATTGTCCGCTCTGCCTGGCAGACGTCCGGCAGCAATCTGAGAGCAGGAGACTCGACCCCTCTACCAGAAAACTGAGCGGGCTGCTTCAGGATTTTAAGCTGGCTGATACTTTCCGACTGATTCACCCGATTAGGACTGGGTACACTTGGTCTAACAGTAGCAGAACGACGCAGTTGAGAAGTGACTTCCTTTTTGTTTCCGTCAGGGTCAAGACGGAGGGTGCGGGGATAGAGCACCTTTCTTTTTCTGACCATGATATTGTGACCGCGAAGCTCCGAATCTTGGGTGGTCTGAGGCTGGGGAGGGGGATTTATAAGTTGAATATAAACCTTCTGGAAGAGGGTAGTAGGGCACTTTGTCGGGAGGTATAGGGAGTGGCAGAGCCTGCAGAGTTACTTCAGCTCCCTGGCAGAATGGTGGGAGATGGTGAAGGAGCGGATCGGGAAGTTCTTCCAGGCGCAGAGCAGGAGGAAGAGTGTTAGGAAAGAATTGCAAGGGTGGAACGACCGATTGGAAAAAGTCTATAGATTGCTGGAGCTGGGCTTCCCCGTTATGGGAGATGTCGAGCAGTTAAAGGAGGCAATCGGATCGATGAAGGAAAACGAGAGGCCCCAACTTATTTTTGGGACTCGGGTCAAGGTGGTGGAAGAGGGGGAAAGTTGCTCGCGTTTGTTTTTTTTTCAAACAACGTGGGAAAACGGGGCAAAGCGACAACGACAGAAATGATAGTGGAGGCGGCAAGGGAATATTACAGGGATCTATATGGGGGTAAATTATCGGTGTATGGAGCACGGGAGACCCTTTTCAGGGAGGTTAAACAAACGATCGGAAGGGGGAGCTGGAGGAAACCGTGATGACACAGCGCAAGCAAAAAACGCCAGGTCCAGATGGCATTCCTGCCGAATTTTACACCACGTTTTGGGGCCTGATTAAACACAATGTTTTGCCTGTACAGGGAACTTATGGAGGTTGGACCTGTGCTGTGGTCTGTTGTATCCTAAGCCTTCTTCCAAACTTGATATTTTTATATATTATCTTTTTACTTGATATATAATGAATGAAAACACCCCAAAGCGCAGCAGGCTGCAAAAACCAGGTGTTGTTAAGTAATGAACTGGAGGAGGGCTAGGATGACAGAATTTGCAACCTTGCTTCAAGGAAGGAGGGGGCCTGATGAACGGGCATATGTCACCCGTGCAGGCGGCAGAGACAGTGGGAGAGTCAGCCAGACATAATTAAGGCAAAAAGCCAACCATCCTGCATGGTTTTAAGGAATTAAATTATTAAATCCAGGGTGAGTGGTCAAATGAAGTGGGTCAGCAACGCTGTGTGCACAGGGGAGGGAGCTGATTAACAACCCTGCACGGCTGAACGTGAGGGGGCCTTTGACCTGAAATTAAGAATAACACTCCCAGAGCAGAAGGTTGGATGGCCACAGTGAGACGAATAAGAGCGTTGTATATCAAGGATGCAGACTCAGCTGAACGGCGAGGCTGCGGAGGTTACCAGGAGTTCGCGTTCGCCTAGTTAAGTCAAAAAGCTCAATAATTCTGTATTGCTATTAAAGTAACGTTAAAGTCGGAATTTAACAACAGGATAGGCTAAAGTTATCGATATTCACACCCACTCCAATTAAACCAGGCCACAAGTTACGCCTACTGAACCATCACCATCATTAAGTCAATATGAAATGTTATTTCCATACTTTAAAATACAACTCGACCCAAAGCATATGACAATCAGAACCTTCCTAAGTCAAAATTGAATCGCACCCAGACAGGAGCGAATAGTCGATATAAGGTTGAAGAGGGAAGGAAATTAAGAGCACGGCGAACTGCAAACGTAAGCAAAAAGCCGGGAACAACACACCAAGCCCAGCAACAGCGAGTCGGGCTTCGACAGGCCATAAAAGTAGAAATAATAACTCCCGGGGTCAGGGGACATCAGAAGAAGCAAGCAGACAAAAACCAGAACTGACTCCAAGGTTCAACCGCCCTCACCTACAAGGAGTGACGGAAATTAATGAGGCCTTGAGTTAACGGCGTCAGCTGGACAGCAACAACAACGGCGAGCAGAGACAGAGTGAGGCAAAAACCTGCGAGGCTATGAAATGCAACTTCATGTCAGTGAAGCCTGACCAACAAGTTAAGTTAATGACATCACAATACATAATATCGTACATAACATCAATGTTAACGCTATTCACCGTCAACTATATTCCGCTTATATAACCATGCAGACACCAAGGAATACGAATTCCTAGGATCAAGAAACTTACCCCTTAACCTAAGATATCGGAAATAAATTAATAATAATAAGCCTATGCATGAAAGACAAAAGTAAAACTTATGAAAAGCCAGGATAGCGGGATAAATCACCACTAGGTCGAAATAAAATACATAATAAAAGAGCGATGTTAAACCCAGGGTCGGAGAGAAAGGGAGATCCCGGCCGTCTTTGTATCCCCGCAGCGCGGGATGGGAGTGTGTATGTGCTCGGGGAGGCACCTCCACTTGGGTCAAGCACCACGATGGGAAACGACACACCTTAGGCTACATACAGAATCATAACTGGGAAATGGTAAGGGACAAATGTTAATTTAAAACTTTTTAACCATGTCTGTGTGCGTCTGTGAGGGTCGGAGGGAGTGTGCCCCTCCCTCCAGGTCGTGCAACACGGACAGAGACACCTGTGAGACGATTTGTAACGTCTGTGTTTTGGTTCATGAAGGAGGCCAAACAAGAGATAATATTGCACCCAGACAGAGAGACGACTTCGAGGCAATTTGTAACATCTGATTGTTTGCTCATGGATTTTATGGAGGGAGTATGACAACGGAAAATACCATGGGTGATGCACACAAGGACACACGGACGTACGGACACACACATGAACACACCTACACACGGACAGATCCTGACACAGTAAATCAAAAGAAAACCCCGCCTTGTGGGCAGGACCCAAAGGGATTTTTCGGCATAAAAGAAAGGACCCTGAGCATTGGAAACCAGTTCGACCAGGAGAGTCAACTCAGCCGAGCTTGACCAGCGGGTCGGCTCCGGAGCGAGCTCGACCGAGCGGGTCGGCTCGACTCATCTTCAGCTCGACCGAGCGGGTCGACTCAAGGGCGAGCTGCGACTAACGGGTCGGCTCGACTCTTCAGCTTCTGGGACTCAGCCGAGTTCAGACGGCTCTCGGGGCTCGACTCAAGCGGCTCCCCGTCTCCTCTGCAGGCGGGCAAGACCCGCTTGACAGCTCAACTCGGCCGCGACAGGCCAACCTCTGCCGAGTCGAAGGTCGCTCTGCAGCTGAAGGTCGGGTCGCGGTTTGGCGACGAGGTGCTGACCCAGCACTGCGCGCTGCGAGCGAGCTGTGGGCGCCACCTACCGACCGGGTTCCGAACTACGACAGCGTATCAACAGGCATCCAACCAATTCCCCACGGCGACAGAGGAGCGACTAATACGTATGACGCGCACCGCCCCCTCACCACACGACCCCCAGGCATCTGTTTGACATAAAGAACCGACTCCGAACACTGACTATTGAAGACAACTCTTACCACTCAAACCCACTCGAACCCATAAGCCATCCGTGGCTGTGAAGAAAACACTCGAGACCGAGTGATGGCCATCCGTCGTTTATAAGAGTATTCGTAATTTTATCTTTAATATTTAGTGGGCTGTACTCTTAATCGCATAAATTCCCAACAGATCCATCAATACGAATTGATTCTTGGCACCTCCTTCCGCCGAGCAACGCTCACGTGGGGAGTGGTGGCCCACCAGATCCTTAACAGGTGATCTGGTCCCCAATTAGTAAATTTGATATAAGATAACGATCTTCGGAAAAGGAGCATCGTCGCCGGCCCTTACTCCGAGCCATTCTGTTGTCAGATAACCTGCCGATGTATCTGTTGAGATTGGTGCCTTTAAGAATAATAACTGTTTTGATTGTGTTTTATCGCCGTATAATCTTTCAAGTATCTTTCATTCATTAACGTTAAGGTTTTCTTAGCATAGTATTTGCATGTTTTAACGACTCTCTCCCACTAACAACCATCGCGTTACGCGGGATCCATGTGCCGTTGTCAAGTGAAATCAGACAATCATTGATGATACTGTATTGATGCCGTGTTGACGTTCCGGGATTAAGAGTTCGCATACTATATCATAGTTGAAGTTGAATTAGTAATAAATTGATTAATACAGAAGTGGTTGTGTGATTCTTTCCTGAACTATGCACAAGATCTGCTTCTGCGTTGAGATCTGAACTTGGTGACCTTAATAAACACACTAACACATACTCAGTAAATGTTAAAGCGATAACGGGGCGAACCGGGGACCTAAAGATAAGCGAGAATGAGACGAACCTAGACAACGATGCCGAGTTAATCTAAGTTAATCTTGCATACTTACACCACACCTGCATAACTGCATACGATTAATTGCCTTATTCAGATCGATAACCCACCCTCGTCACCGAGGCGGGGTCTGGTTATCATAACGACTTGCATCATCATAATTACACCCACTCGTATAATTACTACAATTACCTCTCGAATTGGCATAATTAAATGTGCATAATTACATAAATTAATATATTTCCGGATAATTACACATTTGGCCAAATTTCATTTGATTATTATTATTTTCACTGAATATTCATAACCCACATATACAACATAATAATTTCACCCACGCACGCATACAACATATCAAAATTTTCATAACCAACATATACAACATAATGGGGGCTCTTGTCCGGGATTTCTCGCAGACAGTTTGTGCATGAATTCAGGAACGAATCACTGTTGTGTTAATCAAGTGGTGTGAACTAACGTTGCCTTGTGATTATAAACGGGGGTATACACGCGCTCTGAAGGGAAATACCAGAGTAGCAGAGTATAACAAAGACAGCTGGGCTGAAATTATTTGCTCGAGTTGAACTGACGCATCCTGTGATACAATTGTTTATGTGCGCTGAAGGGGAATTCTAGAGTAACTCACGCCGCACATGAGATGTTAGAATTAAGATACACTCTTAAGTCTGTTAACCACACTACGTAATAGAGATGGCGCAGGATCCACAACGTTCTGAGGTTGACACACCAACGCATAACACTGATACAGAGTGGACCTCTGAGGAGGAGATGGAATCTATGGAAAAACAATATCGGGAATTTGTGTTAAAACGTACTGGACGGACTGCTAGCCAGCAGACGGAGCAGAGAGATATATGGGAGGGGTGCCATACAGAAGATGTTAAAGCCCATAGAAGGAAACTACTTAAGGACGTGATGAAATGTGGCAAAGCCAAACGTGACGTAAAAATTGCAGAAATAGCGAGGGTAGACTCGTATCTCCTCGCACAGACAGACAGAGAAAGATTATGGAATGAGGAAAAATTTGAAAGGGAAAGACAAGAGAAACTGTCCTTAATGGTGCAGGTAGAGCGTCTGCACGCCCTCATGAGAGAGAAAGAATCCGCACTAAATGCACCAGTGAAACACCCAGACGCTGATACACAGAACACATACGGGAGTAACAATTTACCACACTCCGAGCCACGTGGACGTAGCCCAGGGCCAGATCCCACAATGAGTATGGCTACTGTGCAAAGCAATTTTGATGAAGTAACACCCTCGCAAATCGAGGAGAGAGAAGAGGAAATAGTAATACAAACGGGAAAACATGAGGCCGACCACCCCAACGTTAGAGAGAGACAAATAATTAACCCTAAGTCATCAGGATACACTGTAATGATAGGGCGGAAAAGGGCGGAGCTGGTGCAAGACGGGAAACATGACCTAAACAGCACACCAGGCAGACGCACGCTACGCAAGTATGACCGACATGATGCAGATGACAGGGACAGCTCACCAGAGAAACGCACCTCGCACAAACACGACCAACATGACACAGATGACAGACACAGCTCACCAGAGAGACACACCTCACGCAAACATGACAGACACAGCTCACCAGAGAGACGCACCTCACGTAAACATGACAGACACAGCTCACCAGAGAGACACACCTCACGTAAACATGACCGACATGATGCAGATGACAGACACCGCTCACCAGAGAGACGCACCTCACGTAAACATTATCAACACGACAGGGGAAACAGAGAGAGCTCACCAGAGGAACACACCTCACGCAAACATGACCGACATGATGCAGATGACAGACACAGCTCACCAGAGAGACGCACCTCACGTAAACATTATCAACACGACAGGGGTAACAGAAAAAGCTCACCAGAGGGACGCATGACCCGTGAAAATCACCCACGCAAAACCACCCGCACCACAGATGACAGAGACAGGAATCCCGATAACCATGAAGCACGAGACAAACGTAAATACAACACCTCACCTAGCAGGCACTACACACGTAGTAGGCAGCATGAAGGTCAAGGACAAAAACACTCACCACATAGACACCGCTCAAGGAGATCACGCACACCAACCCACAAACACGAATCACAAGACCCACATAAGGAAAACAAGAGACACAGACACGGGAAACATGACAACAGGGATAGTGGAGACAAGGGTAGCTCAAGTGAGCACTCCTCAGGAACCGACACCACTGATGACGAACAACACACTTTTAACAGTAAGACACTAAAACTAATGGACAAAGCACTCGTGAGAATTCCCTACTTCGACCCACATAACAAGAACAGGGACATACACACTTACATAGCTACGGTAGAACAGGAGGCTAAGATCCGGGGTCTGGGTAAATCAGCAGAAAAGGCATGTTTATTATCAAGGAGCCTACATGAACCCGCCAGACCATGGGTAGCCTCCCTGCCAAATAGGGTGAAGAGTGACTTTAAACAATTGAGCCGAGCAGTAGTTAAGAGATTTGGGGAATACTTCACACTATCCGAAGGATTGAACGCGGCAAAGTTGATGACCCAGCGAGTAGACGAAGACCCACGAGATTATCTCCTACGCCTTAAGAAAGCATATTACGCAGGAGACGGGGACAATGCCCAGGGAGATAAGACAGTTTTAAAAGTGATGTTCTTTCAATCATTGAGACCTGAAATAGTGAGAATAGTAGGAATGATGTTGGACCCCGAGACTGCCTCCCTACGCCAGATTGAAAGCAAGGCCCACACGGCCTGGGTGAACGGACGGAAAACCACTAGCATAGCCAAAACCCACATCGTCACCAGAGATAAAGAATGCCTCGATCTGGAGGGAAGCGAATCTCCAAGGAATAATATTAGCGCCACACGGGGTGGACATGAATTCCCCCAGGAGAGGGCGCCTAACCCAATAGAATCAACACCCGTCTACAACACGCTGAACCACGTTCCACGTGGGGGGAGGGACGAGTCAAGGGGAACCTGGCACCCACAGCCGCCACCACCATGGAATGCAGGAGAGGGCGGAGGCTGGAATTATGGAGGAGGAAGAGCGAGTGACGGGCCATACCTACCCCGCGGAGGCCGACGCCCATTAAACCAGTCACCATATCGTCCCCCACTGCCGCCTCCACTAACAATAGAGCATAGACCACCGTTAGCTAACAGGAATCGATATGCTCACCACATTAGGATGGAAAAAGAGCTCCTAGGGAGTATGAAGACTCCCATGCAAATAGCAAAGGGAAGAATACCAACTATACCCACACAGGAGGAGGACACACCCAGCGCAAAGGTAGCCCAAGTGAACGTAGGGAAGACAAGAAGCCCCGAAGCAATCACCGAAGTGGTACCAGAGGGAAAAGGGTACCATCTGGGGGAATTGATTCCCGTAGGACCAGTCGGACGAGTCCACGTGGAAGTAATACTGCAAGATACCCTGACCAGCCAGGGCCTTTGTGATACTGGAGCAGAAATATCCATGATATCCAGAGAATTATTTCACGAACTCCAGACTGCCCTCCAGAGGAAGAATGAAACACTACAGATGATGCCAAGTAACCTTACCTACTCAGGATGTGAAGGGACCCACATGCGACCATTGGGCAAAGTTATGACGAAGTTGACGTTCAACAAAATCAACATGAACCATCCCCTATATGTCGTACGGAGCCCCGGAAAAGAGTTGATCATTGGGATAGAACTACTGAATCGCCTGAAACCCATTATGAACCTTGAATCCCGACAAATTTGGGCACAGTCAATGCCGGAGCAACAGAGGGACTCAGAAGATGAAGACGTTATGAGAGACTCCACGGGAATCCAAGTGATAACACAAGAGCTCAACGACCTATCAACGACAACCAGGAACGAAGACGAGCTCCCAGCAGGAGTTCGGATCACTCAGCTAATGACTAACAGACTGAGAGAAGACCGAAAGGAAGCCGACTTAGAGTCAGTATCACCAAATGACCGTCCCCTCATGGAGTATATACCGCCCCCTGGAGGCCAAACCGACGAACTGCAAACTGATGAAGGAGAACACGAGGGCAAGAGCGTATTACCCTCGGATGAAGCCAAGGCAACTCAACCGATAGTAACGCAAAAGGAACTTTCAACCGAGCCGCCCGAAACCACGAAGGCCTTGGACCCAGACCCAGGACAAGGAGTCTCCCTAATAGAAGAACAAATCGAACAACAAATTGAAGCAGCAGACGCCCTCGAGAACGACACTCAACGAAATGAGCTTCGTCAACTGCTCCACAAATACCACTCCCTGTTCTCAGAAGACCCCTATGATTGCGGCAAAACCGACCTACACGTGGTATCTATTCCCACACTGGAAGGAGCGCCAGCGGTATATGTGAAACAATACAAGGTTCCACTGGCTGCCTACGAATCAATCCAAGAAACCTTGGAGAACCTACTCAAGAAGAATATAATTCGAGAATGCAACTCAACCTACAACTCACCGATTTGGCCTGTATTGAAACCCACAGGCAAGTGGCGACTCACCATCGACTATAGGCAACTCAACAAAACGGTTCCCCTATCTCGATGGCCAATGGCAGAAATCGACCAGAATCTCAACCAAATAAAAGGCGCAAAAATTCTCACCACCATGGATCTATCAAATGGCTTCTGGACCATGCCCGTGAAAGAAGCGGATCAATACAAGTTGGCATTTACATTCAATGGAATACAGTATACTTGGAACCGATGTCCATTTGGATACTCAAATTCACCTGCGGACTTTAACATATTCCTACACAAGGCAATGGACGACGCAAAAGAGCGAGGTACCATCGTCTATGTCGACGATATACTGGTCAAGGACTCCTCCTGGGAAGAACACCTCGAGAGCCTCCAGCATACCCTCGAGCAGTTAAAGGAAGCAGGCGCAAAGATTTCAATACAAAAAGGACAGTGGGCACGCAAAAGGGTGGACTACCTCGGGCTCCAGGTCGGCACTGAGGGAATGTTACCCCAAACCAAAAGACTTGAAGCCCTCCTCGCACTCAAATCGCCCACCACAGTCACGACCCTTCGGAGCTTCTTAGGGATTTGCAACTACCTGCGACAGTTCGTGGACGACTACGCAGGAATCGTTCGACCCTTAGCCAAACTACTGCAAAAAGACGAACCATGGGAGTGGGGACAGGAACAGGAAGCCGCAGAAAAAGAATTAAAACGACAGATCACAGAGGCATCCTGCCTAGCATACCCAGAGAAAGGGAAAGAATACTACCTGGAGACCGCATACTCAGATCATAGTATCAGCTCGGTACTGTATCAGAGACAGGAAGCAGAGAAACGAGTTATTGCCTATGCCAGCAAAGCCCTCCGGGGAGTGGAGATGAAGTTCTCCGAGTGTGAGAAGGCGATATTTGGAAACATCTGGGCCATACAACATTTTCGGAACTTGTTGAACGGAGAGAAGATCATCCTGGAAACGAATCATGAATCCTTGGCATACCTCAACAGTAAGAAGATTCGAGAGGGCCGCGTAACCAGCAGCCGAATAGCCAGCTGGGCACTGACACTCCAAGGCCTACCAATCACAGTGAAATACGCAAAAAACAAGAAAAGTCCAATGGCCCAAGGTCTTGCCGATTTACATGATTGTACCTTTGACAGCGTAGAAGCAGAGGACGTAAAGATACCTCCGGAGGACAACAGGTACTTGCCCTTCAGGAAGGAAACATGTGCCGACCTACCAGTGGTATACATCGATGGATGCTCCAAGATGAAGGAGAACAAGCTTCACGCTGGGTCAGGAGTCATTTGGGAAACTGGCCCACTCACAGGGATTCAAGAGGGATTTCAGCTGGGACCAAAGTCAAACCAGTATGCAGAGTTGGTCGGGGTATACATCGCTGTCCAAATGGCATCCGATAACCAAATACGGACCATGGTGGTGTGCACTGATTCCAACTACGTACAGCACAGCTTCCTGCACCACCTACCCATATGGAAAAAAAACGGGATGAAGAACCATAGGAATAGACCAATTCACCATCGAGAACTATTCGAGGCCATAGATAAGATGGTTCAGAACAAGGATATGAAGATATTTTGGAAGAAAGTCAAAGGGCACTCCAAGATACCTGGTCAAGAGAAAACTGGGAACGACCAAGCAGATGCCATAGCAAAAGTGGGAAGCCTGGAAGGCACCCCGTGGAAGCTAGAAGACCAAACCGACAGAGACGGACAACAAGAGTCGACGAACCAAGACATCGCCGTGATAAGACTGGTCACAAGAAGTGGGAAGAACCCGGCAGAAGCTGGAACCAGAGCCCAATTGAACAGTGCCCAGCCTTCCGAAGACCTGATCAGAATGCAACAAGAGGACGAAACACTAAAGACACTCGCCGATCATATCCAAGATCCAGCAGGAAAACCAATCACTACTGACAACTTGAATGACAATAAAGAGCTCGAGATCATGCATAGCCAAATCAAAAGGTTCTCAATGCGAAAAGGGCTACTGGTATACACAAACGAAAAAGACGGTCGACCTAGATGGGTAGTCCCCTCTCCATATCGAGAAATAATGTTACAACACGCCCACAATGAACCGTGCAGCGGCCACCGATGCGAGGTGAATACGGGACAGATGCTGCGACAGGTGGCCTACTGGCCAAAAATGGGGGAAGACATACACAAACATGTGTCCAACTGTCTCGTGTGTTGTAAGTACCAGCCAACGACCTCACAGCATAGGGCACCCCTACAGAGGAGGGGAACAGATTATCCTTGGTCCAACCTACAAATCGACTGGATAGGACCTGTCAACCGATCAACCAAAGGGAACAAGTACATGCTAACTGTGACCTGTGCATTCTCTAAATGGACAGAGTGTTTACCAGCACCCAACAACACCGCGGAAACGACCGCTATCCTACTGATCAACCAAATATTCAGTAGATGGGGCCTACCGTCAACGATCGATTCAGACAAAGGAAGCCACTTCACAGCCGAGGTCATCACAGAAGTGTGGAAGATGTTGGGAGTAAAAAGACAATTACATGTCGCATACCATCCACAATCCTCAGGACAGGTGGAAAGAGCCAACAGGACCATCGTGAGCCTCCTAAAGAAATATGTGTCTACCACGGGCCGCGACTGGGATACGAAACTACCCCTAGTCTTGATGGCCATGCGAGCCACACCCAACCGAGCTACAGGCAGGACACCCTTCGAGATCATGACAGGGAGGCTAATGACCCTCCCAGTACACCTGTTATATGTCCCAGCGGAGGACGAGACCCCGACGGCAATGACGCCAACTGAATACCTGACGGGACTCAATAGTCACCTACAGAGCACGTTCGCTATGGTCAGGGACCAGTTGCAAGTAGAGGCTCAGGGGAGCAAAGCATACTATGACCAAAAAGCCAGCCACGCAGAATACCAGCTAGGAGACCAGGTGTGGTACCTCAATTACGAGAAAAGAAAACAGAAGTGCAGGAAATTCCTACCTTCCTGGACAGGACCACACGAGGTGGTTGACAAAATGTCCCCAGTAGTATATCAGCTAAAAATCACAAAGACAGGAAGAGAGCAGCAATACAAGTGGGTGCACATCAACCAAATCAAACCGTACCCTGTGCTGGTGGAGCAAGATGAGGAATAAAGGTGGAAAAGGGGGGGGGAACTAAACTAATGGGCATATCACACTACGATAATGTGTAACATGTTTTCCAGGGAATGGCAGCCCTCCTGCTCACGCTCCTGCTAACGTACCTTGCCAAGCTAGAAGGGAGCCAAGGCCTGATGATGCCACCCAAGAATAACCGTAGAAACTATCTTTTTAACGATATCTCCTATAACACGTAGTCAATAGAATAATTTCTCCCTTCCTTATCGTTTTACCTTCCTTTAGAAAAAAAAAAAATTTCCTCTTGTCACATATAATCATGTTAAGTTGTGACACGTACGCGCGCGTTGTAAGGAAATAGCAGCAAAACTTGAGGACAATCGATGGTTCATGATGGAAGAAGGGTATACATTTTTTTTTAAAATAACCCGTGGCCATTTGACCACTGGCCATTTTTAAAAGGGCGGAATGTTGTATCCTAAGCCTTCTTCCAAACTTGATATTTTTATATATTATCTTTTTACTTGATATATAATGAATGAAAACACCCCAAAGCGCAGCAGGCTGCAAAAACCAGGTGTTGTTAAGTAATGAACTGGAGGAGGGCTAGGATGACAGAATTTGCAACCTTGCTTCAAGGAAGGAGGGGGCCTGATGAACGGGCATATGTCACCCGTGCAGGCGGCAGAGACAGTGGGAGAGTCAGCCAGACATAATTAAGGCAAAAAGCCAACCATCCTGCATGGTTTTAAGGAATTAAATTATTAAATCCAGGGTGAGTGGTCAAATGAAGTGGGTCAGCAACGCTGTGTGCACAGGGGAGGGAGCTGATTAACAACCCTGCACGGCTGAACGTGAGGGGGCCTTTGACCTGAAATTAAGAATAACACTCCCAGAGCAGAAGGTTGGATGGCCACAGTGAGACGAATAAGAGCGTTGTATATCAAGGATGCAGACTCAGCTGAACGGCGAGGCTGCGGAGGTTACCAGGAGTTCGCGTTCGCCTAGTTAAGTCAAAAAGCTCAATAATTCTGTATTGCTATTAAAGTAACGTTAAAGTCGGAATTTAACAACAGGATAGGCTAAAGTTATCGATATTCACACCCACTCCAATTAAACCAGGCCACAAGTTACGCCTACTGAACCATCACCATCATTAAGTCAATATGAAATGTTATTTCCATACTTTAAAATACAACTCGACCCAAAGCATATGACAATCAGAACCTTCCTAAGTCAAAATTGAATCGCACCCAGACAGGAGCGAATAGTCGATATAAGGTTGAAGAGGGAAGGAAATTAAGAGCACGGCGAACTGCAAACGTAAGCAAAAAGCCGGGAACAACACACCAAGCCCAGCAACAGCGAGTCGGGCTTCGACAGGCCATAAAAGTAGGAATGATAACTCCCGGGGTCAGGGGACATCAGAAAAAGCAAGCAGACAAAAACCAGAACTGACTCCAAGGTTCAACCGCCCTCACCTACAAGGAGTGACGGAAATTAATGAGGCCTTGAGTTAACGGCGTCAGCTGGACAGCAACAACAACGGCGAGCAGAGACAGAGTGAGGCAAAAACCTGCGAGGCTATGAAATGCAACTTCATGTCAGTGAAGCCTGACCAACAAGTTAAGTTAATGACATCACAATACATAATATCGTACATAACATCAATGTTAACGCTATTCACCGTCAACTATATTCCGCTTATATAACCATGCAGACACCAAGGAATACGAATTCCTAGGATCAAGAAACTTACCCCTTAACCTAAGATATCGGAAATAAATTAATAATAATAAGCCTATGCATGAAAGACAAAAGTAAAACTTATGAAAAGCCAGGATAGCGGGATAAATCACCACTAGGTCGAAATAAAATACATAATAAAAGAGCGATGTTAAACCCAGGGTCGGAGAGAAAGGGAGATCCCGGCCGTCTTTGTATCCCCGCAGCGCGGGATGGGAGTGTGTATGTGCTCGGGGAGGCACCTCCACTTGGGTCAAGCACCACGATGGGAAACGACACACCTTAGGCTACATACAGAATCATAACTGGGAAATGGTAAGGGACAAATGTTAATTTAAAACTTTTTAACCATGTCTGTGTGCGTCTGTGAGGGTCGGAGGGAGTGTGCCCCTCCCTCCAGGTCGTGCAACACGGACAGAGACACCTGTGAGACGATTTGTAACGTCTGTGTTTTGGTTCATGAAGGAGGCCAGACAAGAGATAATATTGCACCCAAACAGAGAGACGACTTCGAGGCAATTTGTAACATCTGATTGTTTGCTCATGGATTTTATGGAGGGAGTATGACAACGGAAAATACCATGGGTGATGCACACAAGGACACACGGACGTACGGACACACACATGAACACACCTACACACGGACAGATCCTGACACAGTAAATCAAAAGAAAACCCCGCCTTGTGGGCAGGACCCAAAGGGATTTTTCGGCATAAAAGAAAGGACCCTGAGCATTGGAAACCAGTTCGACCAGGAGAGTCAACTCAGCCGAGCTTGACCAGCGGGTCGGCTCCGGAGCGAGCTCGACCAAGCGGGTCGGCTCGACTCATCTTCAGCTCGACCGAGCGGGTCGACTCAAGGGCGAGCTGCGACTAACGGGTCGGCTCGACTCTTCAGCTTCTGGGACTCAGCCGAGTTCAGACGGCTCTCGGGGCTCGACTCAAGCGGCTCCCCGTCTCCTCTGCAGGCGGGCAAGACCCGCTTGACAGCTCAACTCGGCCGCGACAGGCCAACCTCTGCCGAGTCGAAGGTCGCTCTGCAGCTGAAGGTCGGGTCGCGGTTTGGCGACGAGGTGCTGACCCAGCACTGCGCGCTGCGAGCGAGCTGTGGGCGCCACCTACCGACCGGGTTCCGAACTACGACATCGTATCAACAGGCATCCAACCAATTCCCCACGGCGACAGAGGAGCGACTAATACGTATGACGCGCACCGCCCCCTCACCACACGACCCCCAGGCATCTGTTTGACATAAAGAACCGACTCCGAACACTGACTATTGAAGACAACTCTTACCACTCAAACCCACTCGAACCCATAAGCCATCCGTGGCTGTGAAGAAAACACTCGAGACCGAGTGATGGCCATCCGTCGTTTATAAGAGTATTCGTAATTTTATCTTTAATATTTAGTGGGCTGTACTCTTAATCGCATAAATTCCCAACAGATCCATCAATACGAATTGATTCTTGGCACCTCCTTCCGCCGAGCAACGCTCACGTGGGGAGTGGTGGCCCACCAGATCCTTAACAGGTGATCTGGTCCCCAATTAGTAAATTTGATATAAGATAACGATCTTCGGAAAAGGAGCATCGTCGCCGGCCCTTACTCCGAGCCATTCTGTTGTCAGATAACCTGCCGATGTATCTGTTGAGATTGGTGCCTTTAAGAATAATAACTGTTTTGATTGTGTTTTATCGCCGTATAATCTTTCAAGTATCTTTCATTCATTAACGTTAAGGTTTTCTTAGCATAGTATTTGCATGTTTTAACGACTCTCTCCCACTAACAACCATCGCGTTACGCGGGATCCATGTGCCGTTGTCAAGTGAAATCAGACAATCATTGATGATACTGTATTCGTGTGTTGACGTGTTGACGTTCCGGGATTAAGAGTTCGCATACTATATCATAGTTGAAGTTGAATTAGTAATAAATTGATTAATACAGAAGTGGTTGTGTGATTCTTTCCTGAACTATGCACAAGATCTGCTTCTGCGTTGAGATCTGAACTTGGTGACCTTAATAAACACACTAACACATACTCAGTAAATGTTAAAGCGATAACGGGGCGAACCGGGGACCTAAAGATAAGCGAGAATGAGACGAACCTAGACAACGATGCCGAGTTAATCTAAGTTAATCTTGCATACTTACACCACACCTGCATAACTGCATACGATTAATTGCCTTATCCCGATCGATAACCCACCCTCGTCACCGAGGCGGGGTCTGGTTATCATAACGACTTGCATCATCATAATTACACCCACTCGCATAATTACTACAATTACCTCTCGAATTGGCATAATTAAATGTGCATAATTACATAAATTAATATATTTCCGGATAATTACACATTTGGCCAAATTTCATTTGATTATTATTATTTTCACTGAATATTCATAACCCACATATACAACATAATAATTTCACCCACGCACGCATACAACATATCAAAATTTTCATAACCAACATATACAACAGGTCCATGAGGACAGGGGTATATAGCTTTATCTATAAAGGGAAAGGAGAGCACACTGACCTGCGGAGTTGGCACCCCATCTCCCTGTTGAATTCCGAACAGAGGTTCTCTGCAAGCCATCTGGATACCATGAGCGATTCGTTCATGAGGCGATCCACATATACATACACGGAGACAATTTCAACCGAGAAGATGGATTCTGGCTCCGCAATCATTGGAAGGACGTAATAAACCATTTCGGATCTTAACTGATTGTGTTCACGTCTATGGTAACTTTCAGACCGCAGTCCACTCGCTGGCATTGACTATATATCTTGTATTCTCCGCAGGGAATGGATTCTTTGCTCCGCTGCAAGTCTCCTACCACCACTCTCCCATTGACATATTTCGTTGCTTCCTCTTAGTATCTTTCACGCGACGGTCAATGGTACAGTGTATAGCGGATTGTAATGTTTTATAAAATGTATAAAGTAATATATAGTATCGTAATTGTATAGTGAATATACAGCAGTGTGATATACAGTAGGGTGGGTAGAATAATACATAGTGTAATATTACAATGTATAAGGTATAGTAATACAGTATGTAATTTAATGTTGGGTTTGTCTATGGCAGTATATAGTAATGCCATAGACGCATATTATATTTTTTGCGACATAGAATTGTAATGTATAACTTACTGTTAGTAGCTCAGCTTATTGAAGAGTATATTTAGTATACTGATGATACCATGTAGTTTATACTTTAGGTGTTTACGTGGTGGTTTAGTTACTGCAGCTACATACTATTAACATTCCTTCCCTTTATTAATGCTACCCCTATCCCCTCCCTTTGATGCTGCTAATCCTGCATAATATGACTTTAAACCCCCCGCCCACCTTCTACGCATTTCACAAGTAGTACTAATCGCATATCTGCATTTCCCATAAATATGCTAAAGTCCTCTTGATATGCAAATTATTTTGTCAAGGCGCTCTCCCCCCCTCCAACCCAGCTTAAAGAGACGCTCCAAGCCTGGGGTGTGTCATTCACTCTTCTTGACAGACCTGTTCTTCACCTGAGGACGGCTGCTTGCGTTGTGGCCGAAACGTCGTAAGAATTATTTTATTATGTTTTATTTGTATTATTTTATTATTTCCATTCTACGTGACTTTACCGAAAGAACCAAGAAGATGGCCAGGGCTATTGCGGCTCGTTTAGGGAAAGTGGTGGGAGAAGTAGTGGGGGCTGATCAGACGTGCACGGTTCCAGGGCGGCGGATTACATATAACCTGGTTCCTGATAAGGGAGGTGTTGTAAACTACGATGGAAAGGCGTGCGACCCTCTCGGGCTTCTCAACCTCGATCAGGAGTAGGCTTTCAACCGCCTCTCCCATGATTATCTTTTTGTAGTACTGAATAGAATGGGGGTGGGTAGCCGGCTGGCAAGATGGGCGAGGCAGGTTGTATAATAAGCTCACGGCCAGGTTGCTGGTGAATGGTGTGCTCTCGGATGAGCTACTCGTTGAGTCTGGTGTGAGACAAGGATGCCCTATCTCCCCTGTGCTTTTTGTTACGTGCATGGAGCCCTTCGCCCAGGCTATTAGAAATAGCCCGAAGGTCAGGGGAATGCATATCCCGGGCAACGGGGATGAAGGGAAGGTGCTGATTGATGTATATGGACGATATTGTGGCTGTTTTAGGGATGTGTCCTCAGTGTGGGAGGTAACAGAGCTTGCGGATCTCTTCCATCGGGTCTCAGAATCCAGAGTGAATGTAAATAAAAGTGAGTTGCTGGCTTTTGGGGACCCCAGGCTCTTTGAGGGCCGTCTGCCAGGGGTAAGACTACTGGACGACGAGATTCGTGTCCGGGGGGTCGTCTTTTGCTGAGCGTGTTCGGCGGATCTGAACTGGGCTGCGAAGGTGAGGGCGAATAGACGCCTCACGATGGAGGGAAGGATTTTGGTATTGAAGGTGGCCATCATGCCGGCTTTGAATTACCTGGCCTACATGTTCCTGCCTGCTGAGCAAGTGGCGAAAAGACTGGAAAAGGTATTTTTCAAGTTCATCTGGGGGGGTGGGATGGACCGTGTGAGGAGGACCGTTGTGTAAAAGTGCGTTAAATGGTGGGAGGGGCGCCCCAGACGTCAAACGCGCCCTCCATACGGTCTTCGTGTGCAACACATTGATATTGTTCTTTTCCACGGAGCCCCGGGGAAAGGCCTCGTGCTTCTTGCAATTGCGGCTGACATAGCTCTTGCGGAGGCTGGGGATGGCCTCACTGCCACGGGGCATACCCATTGCCTGGCCGCAAGGGTGGCTGACTGAGGTGGTTGACAATTATCTTACAGAGTATGGGTTGGCCCGGGAACAGGAGGTGTGGTGCCCGAGGGCCATGCAGGAAGAGATCGACAGTAGGGAGGCTTGCACAGCAGTACCAGGTGTGCCGGGGGAAGCTGCACCATCAGGTTAGGAAACGTTCTGTCCAATGCCTTGACGAGAGAACAGCATTACCTATCCTGGTTGGCCGCCTGGAATAGGTTGGACTGTAGGCAATTTATGTTCTCTTGCCGCATGGCCACGACCCCCAAGTGCCTGAGGGGATGCGGCGCGAATGACGACTCGGTGCATGTCCTCATGCGGTGTTCTTTTGCGCAAGAGGTATAGAATTGTGTGGGTCGCTGCTATCCCATTTTTGCTCCATTGACGCGACGGTGCCAAACGTGGTGCGGGGGCTCTTCAAGTGGAGGACGGGGGCGAACTGGGCTCAGATCTGGGCTGTCACTTGTGCTGTTAAGGAGGCCCTCTGGAGAACATGCAACTGGGAGATGAAGGGTGTCCATATGTTGCCGGTGGAGGTGTGCCACTTGGCCAGGTGGATAATTGGGCGTGCAGTGGAGGTGGAGCGGGTGAGGTTGGACTGTCAAAAGGCTTATGATAAATGGTGGTGGCCATTTCCTCCGTGTGTGGAGCCAACGGGAGTGGGCTGAGCCTGATGACATCCTCTGGCTCGGGGGAGAAAATATGTTTTCTTGTGGTGGCGGCCGCGGTCATATTTGGGTGCTGCTCTGCAATGGTACAGTGCGATTTACCGTCTTGTTTCTCCTGTGCTTTTTCAGACCGGAGTAGGGAATGCGCGGTAAAACAGTTTGTGCTGGACCGGTAACGTGTTTAGAGCCCCTGTGTGGGCCGTATTGTGGTGTTTTGGTTTTTTGTCTGCCCTTTCTGACCCCAGCAGCGGTCTGTACAATGTTGTGGAATTTCGATTTAAAGCTTTTGTGACTGCAGGGATTCATCTTCTTGGTTCTTTCGGTAAATTCACGTAGAAGGGAAGTAATAAAATAATAAAAATAAAACATAATACAAACAATTCTCACGACGTTTCGGCCACAACGCAAGCAGCCGTCCTCAGGTGAAGAATGAAACACCACCAAGCTTGGAGCGTATATTTAAGCTGGGTTGGAAGGGGAAGAAGAGCGCCTTGACAAAATAATTTGCATATCAAGAGGAATTTAGCATATTTATGGGAAATGCGTAGGAGGTAGTACGGGGTAGACCCGTGTGATGCAAGGGAAAAAGTCTAGCTGGAAGCATATTACATTTTCCGCGACATAGAATTGCAATGTATCACCCACTGCTAGCAGCTCAGCCCACTGGAGAGTACATTTAGTACATTTTAGCATACCGATGCAAATTATGTTTTCAAGGCGCTCTCCCCCCCTCCAACCCAGCTTAAAGAGACGCTCCAAGCCTGGGGTGTGTCATTCACTCTTCTCGACAGACCTGTTCTTCACCTGAGGACGGCTGCTTGCGTTGTGGCCGAAACGTCGTAATAATTATTTTATTATGTTTTATTTGTATTATTTTATTATTTCCATTCTACGTGACTTTACCGAAAGAACCAAGAAGAAAATGTTGTGGAAGTGATACATTTTAAATAATGCCTTGCCGTCCAGATCTCATTTCGCCAGCCGAGCCTGTCTGCATACCTGCCCAAGTACCTGCGAGGTCCCCTAGCCATCAGGCCAGAAGCTGCTTTGCCAATTCCGGGGAGCATGGAGACCAACCACGCTGTGGGGGCGAGCCAAGGCGACTGGGCCGGGTCAACTGCTGCCGAGGTGGAAAAGGCTGCGACGCGACGACCTGGAGGACAGAGGTCAGTGGAGGGCGACAAGGTGCAGGCAGCGACCCTGAACGGGAGGAGGCGGGCTGTGGAGGATGCCTGGTTATAACGAGTAAGGGGAATGAAGGTACCAGCGTGGAGGGAGGTGGTCTCTGCCAGCCCGAGCGATGAGGCTGAGGAAACGGCAGCCTCCACTGGCCAGTGGGCGCAATGCACCCAGAACGAGACTATTAAGGTAAATGCTGGACCTGTGGGGGCAGGACGGGCCCCAGGAATGTGCAGGGCGGTGGTGCGGTGGAACGGGGGTGAATTTCACACCGATCCACGCCAGGAGACACAATTGCATCAGGGTGGCCTTCAAAGAGGACATACCGGAGGAAATGACCATCGACTGCCCGAGTTTTGTGCGGACAGTGGTAGTAGGGATTCTACAGGTTGAGACTATGGACCTATTCTGCTTGATAGCCTTGTTGGGTGGCAGGGCCTTCGACGTTAGCTTCAGGACAAGTAACCTGTTGCAACTTTTCTCGATTCGAAAAGGTAGGTGAGCGACCACTATCACTACTCAAACTCCAACTTCTGTCCAAACTAGATACGAAAATGGTCATGATGTTCTTGTATAATGATGCCTTACCAGACCACGATGTGGAGCTGTGGCTGAGACAGCACTGTCTGTTGCTGTCGGATTGTAAGCGGGTCCAAGACTCTCTAGGTATCTGGACGGGCGCCAGACAATGGCGAGTGAGGTTAAGAACGGCGGAAGGGGCCCTACAACACATCCCGTGCACCCTGAAAATTGGCAGCAGTAGGGGCTATGTCGTATATGCAGGGCAGCCCAAACTCTGAAGGAGATGTGGAAGAAGGGGCCATCTGGCTGAAGCGTGCGAGGCACGGATGTGCTACCGCTGTAAGGAGCTGGACCACGTTGTGGAAGAATGTTGTGCCCCGGCACCGTGTAATCTTTGTGGGAGTGGGGAACACTTGTATAGAGCTTGCCTGGAACCATATGCGAATATCGTTCGGACGCACAAGAGTCAGGCGACCTGAGGGTGAAGAGAGGGAGGTTACCGAGACCGAGTCGGAACAAGCACTGGCCAGCCAGACGATGGAAGACAGAAGTGGAGGGATGGCCAGGCAGGGAACACCGCAGCAGGATGATAGGGAGGAGTGGGAAATGTCGTCGGAGGAAGGGGAAACATCCACGAGCCGGCGGGAGGAAAGCCCCAAAGACACCTAGATGGTGGAGAAGGCCCCCGGGCCAACTGTGGCCAACTGGGTGGAGGAGGTGGAGGCGAGAGAAAACGGGGAGGAGCAGCGGAGGAAGGGCGACGGGAGAGGGATGTTTTAGAGGGCAATGAAAAGAAAACTGAGGGCACCGAGTGCCCCAACAAGATCTCTACCGCCTTACGTGGACCTAAGCCGTCAGACTCTTCGACTGACACGGTGACATCAGAAGAAGTAGTAGCAGCAAAGGTGGGCCAAGGGAGGGGGATACCCCCGAAACCTAGGCGTGCGGAACAACTACTGGACCTGGTAGTTAAAAACTGCTAGAGGATGTATCAGCCGGATTAGACACTTGAGCATGGAACTCTCCGTAGCATCCGTAATTGTGAGGGAAATCCGGGGTAAGGCCAGACGAGAAGCAATGGTACATTATTTACAAACCTTGAAAAAGGATTGCAGGAGTGCCACCTTCCATATTCTCTCGGACAGGAATAGTTGATAGTCCTGGGACAGACACTGCTTCTGGTCAGGGAGCAGCGCAAATAAGAACCCTGGAGTAGTCAACCTCCTAAGAAGTAGAAACGCAGAGGTACAGGAGAAGTGGTCCCTGGCCGACTCCACTATGTGGACGTCTCATACGATGGTACAGCATTTCGACTGATCAACGTATACACCCCCATGCGGTACACAGAGCGAGTGGAACTGTGGGACAACGTGGCGGCCCTGCTGGTTGCACTGAGGCACGTCATCTTGGGGGGGGGGGGGTGGTGGATTTCAACTGCCTGCTCTGCCCATCAGACGTGCTGCCTGCATCCGGGAGTCCGAGAATAGACCACTCCTAGGAAACTAGGTGGTCTGGTTAAGGCTTTTGAATTAATCAACACTTTCCAGTTACTGCACCCAACGCCACCGGGGGTTTACTTGGACAAGTTGTTTGGGAGCCTTCCACTTAAGAATAGACTTCCCTTTTGTCTCCGTTAAAGTTAAAGCGGAGAGTGTGGAGACTGAGCCTTTTTAAATCTTTATATTAAGTTCGCTTGCGTGCTTGCTTGCTTGCATGCTTGCTTGCTTGCTTACGACCGTGCAAATCTTTCGCTCGTTTTTTAACCCACTTCCCGTGATCCAATCGACCTGCATTTTCCACACAGACTTGTTGTGGGAGACAATTAATGTTCCTGAAAAAAAATTCCCAAAATTTTACACTTTTTAGACAAAAAAATGTATTTTACATATATTCAAATAGAACTCATTCATGGCTTTGGCTGAACGTCACAGTGTAAGAGCCCAGAGCGTAACCCCTCCACAGGCCGTGGCGGAGTAGCACAGTTGGTAGGGTCCTCGCTTCCCATGCCAAAGGTCGCGAGATCGATCCTCGCGTCCTCCACAGGCGAATATATATTTTTTAAATCCTTTATATTAAGTTCGCTTGCTTGCTTAGGACCGTGCAAAATTTTACACTGTTTAGGGAAAACATATTAAATATTTAATTACCAATTGCTTAATACTGGCAGACAATCATCTGACCCATAGGTGGCAGCCATCTCAAGCCAGAGGACGAGAAGACTCTAGCCGCCACGCATATAAAGGATTTATAGTGAAAAACTTTGTTTTTACGGGTTTACTTGTTCTATTTCAGACCACAAGCTGATAACCGCGAGATTCCGAATTCTGGGTGGACTGAGGTTGGAAGGGGATCTGGCGGATGAACACGAGACTCGATGGATGAAAATGTGACAAGGGACTTCATCAGGCGATATGCGGAATGGAAAAGCCTGCAGTGCTGCTTTGGCACTATGGCAGAGTGGTGGGAAATGGTGAAGAACCGGAAGCTTTTTTCAGGCTCACAGTAGGAGAAAGAGCATGAGGAATGAGGTGAGGGGATTTAATGATCAGTTGAAAAGAGCGCATAAGTTTCTGGAATTAGGTTTCCCAGTGATGAGTGAGATAAGGCAGCTAAGGGATAAAATATCTTCGACGCTGGAAACGAGCTGCGCAACCTCATTTTTAGGGCACGGGTTAGGGCAGTGGAGGGGGAGAAATGCACGTGGTTTTTTTAAATGTAGGAAGGCAGAAAACACAACCCGGGAGCTGGTAAGCCCAAGTTTGGGCAGACTGACACATACAGGAAATTGTAGAGGCAGCACGGGACTATTACACGGAACTATACGGGAGTAAGACGTCAGAGGCGGAAGCACGGGACTTCTTACTGGGAGAGGTTAAACAGAAGATCAAACCTCCAGAGGAAATGAACAGGCAAGTTCAGATGGAGGAACTAGATGAGGTGATAAGAGGACTGCGTCGGCACAATGCCAGAGCAGGACAGGATACCAGCTGAATTATATATTATGTTCTGGGATACCGTCAAACACGACATGCTACAGTTGTATAGAGAAATTTTGGAGGAGGGCCCAGTGCCGAATCCATGAGGAGGGGAGTGATAACCCTTTATATATAAGGGGAAGGGGGCTCGCAGCGACCTGGGGAGCTGATACCCAATCATTCTGTTAAACTCGGACTACAAGAACCTAGCAAAATCCATCTCGGCATGTCTGGGGAAAGAGGTAGGGGAGGTAGTAAGACCTGACCAGATGTGCAGTCCCGGGCAGGCGAATTTTCTGACAATCTTGTCCTGTTAAGGGAGGTCCTGGAATCCACAATAGAGGGGGGGGAGGACCCTTGGGATTCCTGAGCTTAGACCAAGAGAAGGCCTTCGATCGCATCTCATGTGATTTTTCTTTTCACTACTGACGTGCATGGGGATAGGGGAGCAATTGATAGGCTGGGTACGACAATTATATCGAAGCTCACTGGCAGACTGTTGATAAACGGGGTTCTTTCAGAGGCGATACCAGTTGAGACGGGGATGTTCCATGTCACCAGTCTTATTCATAATGTGTATGGAGCCCTTTGCCCAGGCAGTTAGAAATAACCAGAATATTAGGAGTGCACATCCCGGGATGCAGAGAACAGGCAAAAGTAGCCATGTACATGGACGATGTCGTGGCTTTCTGTAGGGACGTGTCCTCGGTGTGGGAGGTACTAGAGCTTGCGAATCGTTTTCTTTTTGACCTCGGGATCCAAGATAAATGTAAAAAAATTTACCCGTAAAAACAAAGTTTTTCACTAAATCCTTTATATGCGTGTTCAATGGGCCACAACCCAGCCCACATTGGTCTTTGAAACGGGCGGCTAGAGTCCTCTCGTCCTCTGGCTTGAGATGGCTGCCAACTATGGGTCAGATGATTGCCTGCCACCATTAAGCAATTGGTAATTAAATATAAAAAAAAATTACCTAAAAAGTGTAAAATTTTGGACATTTTTTTCACGAAAAGAAATTGTCACGCACAACGAGTCTGTGTGCAAAATGTCAGCTCGATTGGATCACGGGAAGTGGGTTAAAAAACGACCGTAAAATTTGCACGGTCCTAAGCAAGTGTAGTACCGTTCAGGACGCGTGGACACCCGAGTAGAGGCACACGTATTTATTCCACAACAGTCACTGGGGACATACAGTACTGGAGGGGGTATCGGCCCCCTCACCCGGATAGCTGGGAACACACGGCTAGCTACCCCTAGCCTGCCTCCTAATCCTCCAAATACTGGGCTAGGGGAGGCTGTCTGGCCTGACACTGGTCAGTCGGGCTACGGTACCCGGAGTCCCAGAGTCCTGGCTCTGGTTCACGGGACCACGCCGCTGGCTCGGTCCTGCGCGGCCCTGACAAGGGCGGCGTCCCAGGGGAGTCCAGGGCTCTAGCTAGGCAGTCTTCGGTCTTCAAGAGTTTACTTAAACATTCTGCCCCGAGCCCTCTGACACATCCCCCTTTATACTCCACCCCCGCTGAGGGGTGGGGCCCCGGGCTGCCTGGTGCGGACGTCGTTGAGAGCACCCCCCCCCGTGCACTCACGTAGCCCCGCCCACTGTGTTTGTTTCCCATAAGCTGCCATGCATAACGGCTCTCTCTCTAACACCCCTACACATACAGCTCCTCCGTAACACCCCTACATCACCCCCCCCCCTGTACAGCTCGCAGCCGTCCCGGCTGCAACCTTGACAATAAAAGTTTATTCACCCCTCGATCCCCCAGCGTGTGCCTCATTTTTACAACAATAACGCAACAAGAAGAACAACAGGAAGGGAAAATAACCCGACGCACCCCACCCCCGAATAAATACGAAATCCGTACAACCAACGTATATACATTTTTTTCAGGAAACCCCCCAGCACACACACAACACACAGCGAACACAACATTCGTACAATGCAATGTGCCAGGAGCACACCACCGACGCCGCACACAGTGAGCATAACATGTGAACGTACACAGGAAAAAAAAATATTTCAAAAAAAAAAAAATATTTTTCCTTTTTTTCCCATTTTCACTCCGTGCGTCACAAGAGTCTGCGCATTTTTGCGCGCGTCCTCGCCGCAGGCCCGTCACACGGGATAACCCCGGCCGGCAGGCCGTCGGGTGGCAAGTGTCCATCTCCGAGTGAGTCTGTTGTTGACGTCGCAAGACCCTCGGCATCCCCCGTGGGGGTCGTCGGGCGTGAGCCCGTCACTCCCGGTGCACCTGGGGGCGGGACAGCCGGCAACGCGTCAGGCGAGAGCAGCGGAGACGAACTCTTTGAGTCGGTCGCCCCCCCACATGTTTGGCCACACGCGTGTGTAGTGGGACCTCGCACCGCAACGAAGGGTTTGAGCCTGGAGGGGTGTACAAACCACCGGCGCTTCCCCCATTTAATGCGTACGCACTGAGGTCTCAGGACCTCAACCACCTCGACGGGGCCCCGCCACGGCCGCACCAGTTTTGAGGAGGTCGCGAGTGGTACCTGGGGGACAGTGCAGCCATGCCCTGTCCCCCGGCTTCCACTGTAGCACATGCGCGCGACCCAGTCTGAGGCGCTCATTAGCCCTCTGCCGCATGTCAGAATTCTGCATGGCAGCATCCCGCGCCTCTGTCAATTTTTCCAGGTTAAATTTAACATGTTCGGCCAATTGATTTTTTCCCTGTGGCGCTGGGATCTGCAGCTGGGCCCGGACAGGTGGGTCAGGTTCGCGGCCATACATAAGGAAGAAGGGAGAAAATCCCGTCGCAGCATGGGGGGCCAATCTGTACGCTGCCAGGACCCCCTGAATTTTCAAGTCCCAATCTGTCTGTGAGTCCGAAACCTGCTGTGACAACATCGACGTGATGGTACGATGCAACCGCTCGACCATCCCGTCGGTTTGTGGGTGATATGGAGAGGTACGAATCTGTTTCGTGCCCAGGATCTCACAGACCTGTTGGAGCAATTTGCCAGAAATTTTTTTACCCTGGTCGGTCAGCAGCCGCTCGGGAGCACCTTTGTCAAGGACATATCCCTGGACAAAGGCCTCCACGATGGCTGCTGCCGACTGGTTGGCCAGGGGCCAGGCCATAGGCCAGCGCGTGAAGTACTCCACCCCGGTTAACAAATATCTATTTCCCCTGGGGGTGGCGGGGAACGGTCCCAGAATATCCAGCGCGACAAGATCGTTCACCCAGGAGACCCTGATAGACTGCAGGGGTGGGTTCGACTCCCTCGCTGGTGGTTTCCGCTGCGCACACCTAGGGCACGACCCTAACAGATCCCCGACATCCTTTGTCATGCCCGGCCAAAAAAAATCAAGTTGGAGCAAGGCCAGGGTCTTTTGGGTTCCCAGGTGGAGGAAGCGCTTGTGAGCGGCCCACACCACCCTACCCCGTAACCCCGAAGGGACCACCAGCCGGTGTCGATGGGATTTCCCGTCCCAATGCATTAACAACCCACCGAGCATTTCCCATGCGTCGGCATCACCCCTCCCCCGCCACCGGTCCCTGACGCGGCGGCGCAACGCAAGGAGGGAGGTATCTTCCATCTGCAAACGCCCCCATTCCGTGGCAGGCAACCCCAACAGGGAATCAGATCCCTGTTGTGCGATGGAATTCGTCATTGACGCTGCGTCGTCAGCAGCCGCCAAGACCGGAACAGGCATTTCACCAGGATGCCTGCACCGACCCGACCCCAGGAGGCATGCGCATTCGGGGGTGGTTGGCATGCGCGACAGAGCGTCCGCGTTGGTGTGGCGAACGCTCTTACAGTACGTGGTCTCAAAATCAAAATCCTGGAGAACCTCCAGCCATCGAGACAATTGTCCCGATGGTTGTTGGACTCGCAGGGCGTACTGTAGCGCCGCATGGTCTGTACGGACGGTGAAACGCTGCCCGTACAGATATGGCCGGTACTGCTGGATGAAATAGACAATTGCCAGCAGTTCCCGACGGGTGACACAATATCGTTGCTCCGCTGGAGACAACACTCGACTACCATACGCGACCACCCATTCCACGCCCTCAACCACCTGGGAAAGCACGCCCCCAATACCTGTGTTGCTCGCGTCGGTATCGAGCACAAAGGGTTTTGAAAAATCGGGATAAACCAGGGGAGGGGCATTAACCAGAGCGTCCCGAAGGGAGCGGAACGCAGCCTCCTCCTCCTGTCCCCAATGGAAGCGGACCCCCTTTGACGTCAAAGCGTGCAGGGGCTTAGCAATGGTGGCAAAGTCCGCGACAAAGCGTCGGTAATATGACGCGAAACCAACGAAGCTCCTGACCTCTCCCACCGAGGTGAGAGTCGGCCAGGAGCTGACGCACTGCGTTTTGGCGGGATCGGTAGCAATACCCGAGCGTCCAACGATGTGCCCCAAATAACGTACCGATTCGCGCAATAAATGACACTTTTGGGGTCTAAATTTCAAATTAGCAGCCCGCATTTTGAGGAAAACGGCCCGCAACCTCTGGAGATGCTCGTCAAATGTTCTGCTAAAGACGATAACGTCATCCAAATAGATTAAACACGAATCCCACTGCAATCCAGCCAAAACCAATTCCATCAATCGCTGGAAAGTCGCCGGCGCCGAGTGTAATCCTATCGGCAACCGGTTAAATTAGAAGAGACCATGTGGTGTACGGAATGCAGTTTTAGGCTTAGATTCATCGTCCAGAGGAAGCTGCCAGAATCCCGAAAGCAAATCCAATGTGGAGAAGAATCGCGCCCCCGCCAAGGCGTCCAGCGATTCGTCAATACGGGGAAGCGGGTATGCGTCAGCAACGGAAATTTTGTTGAGGCGGCGAAAATCGACGCAAAACCGCAACGATCCATCCTGTTTCTTAACCAGAACGATCGGCGCTCCCCACGGGCTGGTAGAGGGAGAAATGATGTCGGCGGCTAACATGTCATCAACAGCCGATTTGACATGGTCCTTCTCGGCGGGACTCAGCCGGAAGGGATTTTGGCGTATGGGCGCGCTGTCACCCGTATCAATATGGTGACGCAGCAAATTGGTACAGCCTAAATCGAATTTGTTCTGACTGAACACGTCGGCAAATTCGCGCAGGAGTGTCCTAAGTTTTTGACGCTCTACATCCGACAGGTCCGTCGATCCCGCACAAAGCGCCTCAAGCCACCCTTCATCGGTGTCCGAATGTGGAAGCGGCAGAGTGGCAGTGCCAACGTGATTGGCGACAGGTTCCTCGCAGGGCACCGGCGTTGCGTGAGCAAGCACGGTCCCTTGAGGAATTACCACGGCCTGCGACCCCACATTGAGGACCGCGATGAAAGGGTCCCCGTCCCCCCTTACGATGGTCTGGGCGGGAATTAAATGCGGCCCGCTAACCCCGGCCCTAGATGGCCCCAGCAGGACACCCTGGTCCCCAACACCCTTAGCGAAGGGCCTACGAAGTTTTAGGGGCACCAACATTTGTGCCCCCGGCGGCACGCGAACCGTTTGAACGACAAACGCCGGTACCGTCGCGAACGCCGACCGAGCCGCAGTAGGGGAAGGCAAAAACGCCATCCGTCGTCCCGACGGGAGCTCAATGCAACCTTGATCAATCAAAATCCGAATTGGCATTTTGCCCAAGAAGTCCGTCCCCAGCAGGCACGGAACCGCCAGCGAGGAGGAAACAAAAATGGGGCCGGACAATTTAATATCACCGATCGAAATTTGTGCGCGAGACTGACCCATGATACCCAATGAGCCCCCGTTAGCAGCGTAGAATGGGACATTAACCGGTAGCAAAGGACGACTCTGGACGGGGAGAATGTTGTATATGAGTTCCGAAATGATAGTCGCCGACGCTCCTGTATCGACGAGGATACGCACTTTGACCCCGTCAATGTGCCCTACTACGGCCGACGACCCCGACGACGCCGCCACAACGCGGTGGGCCAACACGGACCACTGCCTGGGTTCGATTTGGGTCCCCATAGTGGTGCGTGTTGGCCCGACGGTGCGCAATGTTGGCCCCCCGTTCGTTGCGGTGTGCTTGTGTGTAACGGGTGTGTGCTTTGGCCAAACATGTGGGGTGCCGCGACTCGCCGGGTCATGTTGATGGAGCTTGGAAGGAGGAGGAGGGCCGGCGTCCCGGCGAGGCGTCGTCCCCCGCTGTCGAGGAGAGCGGCACCCCGAGGCGACGTGGCCCCGGATGCCGCAGTTATAGCAGCGTGGGAGCGCAGGCGGTGATGACGGACGGTCGGAGCGGCCCGACCCATCCCGGCCCGCCCGTACTCCCACCCTCTGCTGCTGTCGGAAGTCGGCGGCGTAGACCTCCTCCATTGGGGGGGTGACGGCAGCCACCGTACGCCCGGCCGCTGCCCTGCTGGCCTTCCGTCGCTGTGACAGGAGGTTAGCGTGGAGGAGCCGCGCCGCCTGGAGGGAACCCATCTCCGTGTCCTCCTGTGCGACGATGGCGATGTCCAGGTCGTCCGCCAGCAGAATAATTTTCTCAGTGACCAGCGCGTCCACGCCTTGGTCATCCATACGAGGGAAGGCCGTCTTTGCCAACGCCAGAAGGCTCGTACGGTAGGCGAGGGGCGACTCCTTTGCACCCCGCTGGCGATCGTAAAATCGCTGTCTGCATTCCGCCGAAGGTCCGTAGACCCCAGCCAGCAACTGCAGCGCCATCTGAAGAGTGGAGCGCTTGTCCCTCGATGCCGACGTAAGAGCGGCAAGGGCGTCGCCGTCGAGGAGCGCCGGCAGCGCGCAGAGGGCTTCGGCGTCCGACCACCCCGCCATTTCTTGGTGCGCGAGGAAGCGCCGCTGGAACCCCCCCCAGTCGCCCTCCTCAGCTACAAACACTTTCAGCGGGGGCAGCCTTTGGTGTAGCGCAGCGATCGCCGTGGAGGCCCGCGCTTTGCTGTCCCCGCAACTCGGCTGAGCGTCGGCACGAACGACAGATGGAATCGCCTGTCGCGCTGATGGTGACGCTCCGTCCGTTGGTGGTGACGCGGCAGCCCCTGCGAGGCCGATGTCGGACCCCAGGTTGAGGCTGGCTACGCCCTCGGCAGCTGCTGCGGCGATGGCGGGAGATTCAAAGTTGTAGTCAGTAGAAATGGCGGGAAGGCGCAACGGTCGTCGGCCGTTCTCGCCCCGCGGCGGTCCAGCAGCCCCCAGCCGAGTGATGCTCTCGAGTGTGGCGGCAGCAGCATACAGCAGCTCCGCCAGCCTCGCGTGCGCCAGCCGAAGTCCGTCGGATGGCGACTCCCCTTCCTCCCGATGCCCCGGTAAGGATGCATTCGGCCCCGGCTGCACGTTGCCTCCATCAGCCGTCTATGGCACCGCACTTCCCGCGGTGTCCTCCGCCTCCTGCACCCCAGCCCGAGCTGTTCGGCGCGTGTCCATGTTCGTTGTTGTTCACTTCTGTCACCAGATGTAGTACCGTTGAGGACGCGTGGACACCCGAGTAGAGGCACACGTATTTATTCCACAACAGTCACTGGGGACATACAGTACTGGAGGGGGTATCGGCCCCCTCACCCAGATAGCTGGGAACACACGGCTAGCTACCCCTAGCCTGCCTCCTAATCCTCCAAATACTGGGCTAGGGGAGGCTGTCTGGCCCGACACTGGTCAGTCGGGCTACGGTACCCGGAGTCCCAGAGTCCTGGCTCTGGTTCACGGGACCACGCCGCTGGCTCGGTCCTGCGCGGCCCTGACAAGGGCGGCGTCCCAGGGGAGTCCAGGGCTCTAGCTAGGCAGTCTTCGGTCTTCAAGAGTTTACTTAAACATTCTGCCCCGAGCCCTCTGACACATCCCCCTTTATACTCCACCCCCGCTGAGGGGTGGGGCCCCGGGCTGCCTGGTGCGGACGTCGTTGAGAGCACCCCCCCCCCCCCGTGCACTCACGTAGCCCCGCCCACTGTGTTTGTTTCCCATAAGCTGCCATGCATAACGGCTCTCTCTCTAACACCCCTACACATACAGCTCCTCCGTAACACCCCTACACAAGCAAGCAAGTGAACTTAATATTAAGTCTTTAAAAAGAGTGAGATTATGCTTTTTGGCGACCCCAGGCTATTCAAGGGCCGCCCACCAGGGATACAAGTATAGTGACTTGTGTCACTACTGTGTGAGCCTGTACACACTTGACGTCACTACGTCGGGAATATTGTAATGACGTCACGGCCGGAGCTGGGAGGCTGTCGTCCGTGCCATGGAGGTTGTGTCTTGCCATGGCACTCTGTATGAACCCTGGCCGAACACGTGACCGGATATAGGTGGGGGCTGGGGACCCCAGGAGGACCTTGGGGGTCACATGGCCAGGGGCTGAGCCTTGTCGAGGATTTGAGAAGGTGAGCTTGGCCTGGGCGTGGCCCGGGCATGCCGAGGCGGATATAAGCAGGCTCAGCACCTAGTGCGGGGCTGCTCGGGTCCGGGATGAAGATGCCTCGTGAAGAAGTCATTCCTCAAGTCAATGTGGCCAACCAGTAGCCCTCCTGGCCTGGCCATGCTAGTCGTATCAGAGTGTAATAAAAGACTCGACCACGGTATCTGGCTTGGTGTCCTTTATTCGGGTTCGTCTACTTTTCCCACACGGCTCTCTCCCTCTGAGACCCTCCGCTCGGCGCCGACGCTGCTGTCGCTCCCGTAGCCTCTAGCAGCCTTGCTGCTGATCTCCACGTGTCGCTCCCGTAGCCTCTAGCAGCCTCGCTGCTGATCTCCTCATGCAGCCTCTCCGGCTGCCCTCGCTGCAGCCCCACCGCTGCTCTCTCTCTCTGAACAGTCCCACTGCTGCCTCTTCGTGCAGCCTCCCCGGCTGCCCTCGCTGCAGCCTCACCGCTGCTCCCTGGGTTGGTCACCGCTGGCCGACGGTGCCAATCCGCTCTCCGTGTGTGTGTGGCGATCTCGCCACTCCTCCCAGCCTTCGCCCTGCGTGGCCTCACTCTAGCCCAGTCTCCAACAACCTCCCTTCCTCTTCCGGTTTCTCCCCTTAAAGACCCGAACCCTTCTCCCACGTGACGTAACTCCTCCCCCCCGTGACGTCACATCCGGAAGGTCCCGCATTACACCACCCTCCCCCGTAGAGAAAACCCAGCCGACCTCGGCTGAACAAAACTCCGACCAGTAATGCGAGCGAAACCGACCCTGACACACTAAAGGACACGAAGCATGCAATAATTATAACAGTAAGAACAACAACACAACATAACAATCAACGAAACGTAAGAGATTTAGAACGTGTGCAGGTCGCTGGCCCGTCCCGGACGGTCGGCGGCCCTCCCGCAGAGCGGGAACGTGATGGGGTTTTAAGTGACAGGCCGCAATCCTCCTGTCGCTGTTGGAGGCCCACCAACGTCCCGTGTCCCCGAAGGCTCAGCCCCGGAGGTGTCCCGCGATTGTGCTTGCAGCGGGGTCGGAAGGGCTGCAGGGCTTGGAGTTCCCGCAGTCCTGGCAGGCACCCCCCGAGCAGGGCCCCTCGTCACCTGCGGTGTCACGGCCGGTCTGTCTGTAATAGGCACGACAGGCGCTCTTGCAAGATCAACGGACGCAGGCAAGGGAGAGTCGGCAGCAACAGACCCCGGCAAGGCAACATCAGGAGATGACGCATCAGGTAGGGGAGCAACATATGGCTTCAAGCGCGACGTGTGAACGAACCAGCGACGAGATCCAATCCGAACACGTGCCGACTGCGGGTTGGGAACCTCGATGAGGCGGACGGGCCCTTGCCAAGGTTTATGCAATTTAGGAGAGGTTCCTGGCCGCACCTGCGGGCAATGGAGCCAGGCCAGGTCCCCAACCTTCCAGGGGCACTCCCCTTTGGAGCGTCGAGCATACCGCTCGTTCCGGGCCTGAGCTTTGGCCGTAGCCACGCGGGCCCCCTCCCGCGCCTCCGTGACCCGGCGAACGGTGTCCCGAATGTAATCTGGAAGTGGTTTACCAGGTCCCCTCACACCGGTTCCCAACTGCACATCCATCGGCGGCACGTTTTCCCGACCATACATAAGGAAAACGGCGAATATCCTGTAGCCGCATGCGGCGTCATCCGGTACGCCGAAAGCACCCCAGGGATGTGCAGATCCCAATCTGATTGTTGTTCACTCACCGTGTGGCACAGCATTGCGGACAATGTCCGATTCAGCCGTTCGACCATACCATCCGTTTGCGGATGGTATGGTCGTTTGCGGATGGTATGGGGATGTCCGTATTTTCTTAGTCCCAAGAGCCGCGCACACTTCCGCCAATAATTTAGAAGAAAAATTTCGGCCCTGGTCCGTGAGGAGTCTCTCCGGCGCACCCTTGTCCATAACGTACCCGAATAGAAAGGCATCGGTAATAGCCGCGGCCGATTGGTCGGGCAACAGCCAGGCCATCGGCCAACGGGAGAGGTACTCGACCCCAACCAGCAAATATTTATTACCCCTCGCAGATGGTGGGAAAGGTCCCAAAATGTCCAGTGCCACCAATTCATTAACCCGAGACACCTGAATAGACTGTATAGGCGGCACATAAGGATGTTTAGGTGGCTTTCGCCGGGCACAATCGGGGCACGCGCGCACGTGCCCGACCACATCTGTCGCCATGCCGTGCCAAAAGTAATGACGCTGCAACGTCAATAGGGTCTTTTGCACACCCAAATGTAAGAGCGTGTCACAATGGAGAGTCCTGATTAACTCGTATCGCAGGGACGCTGGCACAACCAGACGCCAGCATTCCTGAAATCCTTCCCTCCACATGAGCAGACCATCCCGGAGAGCGGTTTCCGGCACCCCACCCGTACCCGGACCCCACTTCTGACACCAGTGTAATAAAAGACTCGACCACGGTATCTGGCTTGGTGTCCTTTATTCGGGTTCGTCTACTTTTCCCACATGGCTCTCTCCCTCTGAGACCCTCCGCTCGGCGCCGACGCTGCTGTTGCTCCCGTAGCCTCTAGCAGCCTTGCTGCTGATCTCCTCGTGTCGCTCCCGTAGCCTCTAGCAGCCTCGCTGCTGATCTCCTCATGCAGCCTCTCCGGCTGCCCTCGCTGCAGCCCCACCGCTGCTCTCTCTCTCTGAACAGTCCCACTGCTGCCTCTTCGTGCAGCCTCCCCGGCTGCCCTCGCTGCAGCCTCACCGCTGCTCCCTGGGTTGGTCACCGCTGGCCGACGGTGCCAATCCGCTCTCCGTGTGTGTGTGGCGATCTCGCCACTCCTCCCAGCCTTCGCCCTGCGTGGCCTCACTCTAGCCCAGTCTCCAACAACCTCCCTTCCTCTTCCGGTTTCTCCCCTTAAAGACCCGAACCCTTCTCCCACGTGACGTAACTCCTCCCCCCCGTGACGTCACATCCGGAAGGTCGTTTACGCCCGCATTACAAGAGCATCGGTGTTAGCGAATATTAGCGAGTGGTGTGTTAGCAAGGATAGGTTGGTAGTCACCACCATGTTAAGAGTTACCCATTGTGTTAATAATAAATAGTGTTGCCTCCCAAAGTTCCAGTGTGTGCCTGACTTGAACCTACTACATTTGGTGTCAGAAGTGGCGGAAATGAATTGCTAGGTGTTATCCTAGTATAGTACAATGTGCGCACAAAGACAACGACTCACCTGGACACCTTCATACGACAGGGACGGTGGGAAAATCATCTTCCAGACAGCCCCGGGGACTGCAGCCTCGGTGAAAGAGATTGGTGGCGTTGCAGACGGGGCAGCGAGAAGAACATCACGCCGCTGCTTCATTGTCATGGAGAAAGAGTGCCGGAGCAATGGGGAGAGGATGCCGCCGCTGCTGCTGGTGTCCGGGTGGGAACATTTTTTTTGCACGTGCGGCCGCCATTTTTGGTCGGGACGTGGTTCCCGCCAAAACACCTTTCCCACCATTTTCAACACCTGCAGAGGGAGATCTTCGGCCGTCTTTGTGGCGCCCTGTCTTCTTGTAATAATCCTTCTTGAGACGGCTTCGGAATCAGTCCTTTTTATTTCCACTTCCACAAATACACTTTACTCACACACTCTCCGTTGCTGGCAGACAACGGAGAGAGGGCAGACTTCACACCAAGTCCCCACCGCGCACATGGCACCCAGAGCCCCCGTATGCGCGTGACCCTGCTCTTGTCGTTCCCAAGTCTGCTCTCGATCATTCCCTATCTCTCTCTCTCTTAATCCCTTCGTCACGTGGTACCCCCCAGACAATCCTCCATGGACAGCCTTGACCGTTCTCGATGGTTCCCTGTCAATCCCGGGACCACGCCTCTGATGCGGCTCCCCATTAGCTGGGGCCCCGAATGGCCAGGCCAATCACCCCTGCTGACATGCCGTGATCACGCCGGGGCCATGCTCCCTGTCTCAACCCTTATTGGCTACAAAGCAGGACCGACAAGCCAATCCCCACGTGAACCCTCTATGGCTGTTATTACATTCTGTTTGAGGGTGGGAGGCCGTATCAGTTTGCAAGAGGATGCCGTGCTCGCCATCCAAGATTCTTCAGGGTGTCTCAAGTTTCCACCCTCCCATCCTCCGTTTCACGATTTGCCTCTAAGGCAAGTCGTGACACGACATGCACCTAGCCCTAAAACACACTTCACCCATCTTGCGTGTGCCGGTTTGCGATTGCGTGTTTTTTTTGCTCGCTAGGTTGCGGAACGTCTTTTTCTGGCTGTGTGAGTGGAGTATGAAAGCGGCGTCTGTACTGGTGTTGCGCCGTGACATTATTTTGTTTTGTGCGGTTGCAGCGTCAATCGTTATCTTGAGGTGGAAGTTAATAATTAATTTGGTTATGTAGGGTGTCCCAAGCTCCGTTAATATCTCGTGGGTTGCCATGTTAATGATTCGTGTTGTTGTTGTTGCAGAGTCGCGTTTGTTGACAATATACGGACTGTAACTGTATGCAGCTTCGCTCACGATTGTTAACGATGTGTGGACTGTAGGAAGCTTTGATCGCAATTGTTGACGATGTATAGACTATATGGAGCGTCGCTCACGATTGCTGACTATGTGCAGACTGTATGGAATATTGCTTGTGAGTGTGACATTATGCGCCAGTGATTTCGAATTGGGATGCTGGATGTGGACTATCCTGGGGCACATCCTGACCAGGATGCCCCTGTGATTGTCACGTGTATTACGAGAGTTGTGGTCCTGTCGCGCTGTGGCGGACGGTTGAACCTGATAGCCCGGAGGCGAGACACTCCGTGGCGTGTCTAGCTTGGTGGGCTGTGTGCTCACAGGGTTCGGAGAGTAGTGGTCCCGTCTTGCTGTAGCAGACGGCTTGACCTGATGGCTCGGAGGTCGAGACGTGGACTTATGGTGCCCAGGAATAGTGGTCCCGTTAAGTTGTAGCGAATGGTGAGACCTGGCTAGCAGGAGGCAGAGATTATCCTTGCGTTATCTGCCAACGGGAAGGGCAGCGGACTCGTACCCCTCTGGTTGCTAACGGTATTAAAAGTATAGGGGAACTAGTCCTGCAGATCCTATTCGGGGATATGGAAATTTCGGGTGTTTAGGTGATTGGAATATTGCTGAAGTTAGTGGAATGCGACCGAGTTCGGGCTGATTGCTGGGAGAAGAGTGAAGGCACATGCTGGAATGCATGGTAAGCCGAGTTGTGGCAGTAATCCCAAGTTATTCAGGGTGCATGTTGTGGAGAGAGGTGTTGTGTCCTCTCAGCTACGGTTGGTACAGCTGAATGCTGCGATGCGAGTCTTGGAGAGAGACTGGTTAAAATTTCCCCCGAAATGCCCGACGTGTGCAACGAGCTGCGGTGACGCGTTGGAAAGGCGGAGTGTAAACATGTGACATGAGATGTCCGTTATGGTCCCCAAGGGAGGGCTGCTGAGATGCGAGTGCGGGAAAACTACGTAGATGTGGTTATGTGGCTGCCATTTTGGGCGAGCGCGGGAAGCTGCAGAAATGGGGTTTGCACACACTGAAGTGGATATATTCGGGTTCCGCACCTGGTGCGGGGCTGCTCTGGTCTGGGATGAAGATGCCTCGGGAAGAAGAAGAGTCAAGCCTCAAGTCTCAACGTGGCCAACCAGTAGCCCTCCTGGCTTTGCCACGCTAGTCGTATCAGAGCATCAGTGTTAGCAAGTGGTGTATGTTAATGAGGATAGTTCGGTGGTCACCACCCTATGTTAAGCGTTACCTGTTGTGTTAATAATAAAGTGTTGCCTCCCCAAAGTTCCAGTGTGTGCCTGGATTGAACCCACTACAAAAGTACAGGCAGAAGGGATCAGGATCCTTGGAGTCGCCTTCTACCGGGAGGACTCGAAAGAGTAATTGGAAAAAGGATGAAGGTGGTAAAAGGCAGGCTGGCCAGATGGACGAACAGGTGCCTTACAATGGAAGGAAGAATCCTGGTTTTGAAAGTGGAAATACTAACAACACTCAATTATCTGGTCTATGTATTCCTGCCGGGTGCGCAAATAGCAAAAAAAACTAGGCAATGTTCTTCGGGTTCATCTGGGGAGGTGGGATGGACCGTGTGAAAAGGGAGACTATGTACAAAAGCGTCGCGAACGGTGGGAGGGGCGCCCCGAATGTCACGCGTGCCCTCACTACGATTTTTGTTTATGATATGTTCCTGTTGTTTTTTTCCAAATAGGCCCCGGGTGAAGGCCTCGTATTGTTTACAGTATAGACTGGCGTGGCTCCTGTGGAGACGAGGGATGGCCTCATTGCCGAGCGGCATGCCCCTTGCTTGGACACATGGATGGTTGAGTGCCGTGGTTAATAAATATATTACAAAATGAGCCGGTACGGGAGTATTGGTGCCCGAGAGGAGTCCTAGCTGAGATGAACAAGAGGGAGGCCTGTGCAAAGGTGCCAGGTGCATGGAGTGCCATGTACCAACACGTTTGAAAGAACGTGACATCTGAGGCCCTAGCGAAAAGGCAACGAGACTGGCGGCCTGGGACAGCTTGGAATGCAGGAGGTTCATGTATTCCCACCATATGGCCCGTGCCTCAATGCCCGAGAGGCTGCCATTCAGATGAGGGTACGGCTCATGCCCTTGTACAATGCCCCTTTGCATAGGAAGTGTGGGAGCTATGCCAGCCTCTACTGACTCGTTTTCATGCGGTTAAGGCTACAATGCCCAATATTATTTGGAGTCCTACTTTCATGTTTTTTCGGTAAAGTCACGTAGGTATTTTTTTTAATAAAAGTAATAGTATAGGTAAAATTAAATAATAAATCACAACGTTTCGGAGGCAACACAAGCTTCCTTTATCAGGTGTAAAAAGGCACAGCAAAATAACTGTGGTGAGAGTTATTTGTGATGGGACATTATTATATAGGGAAAGAGGAGGGAGGAGCCAAGGAGGACGGGTGCAGGATGGGGGGGGGGGGTTGGGGTGTGGATCGAGCCAGGAAGGTGAAGGTGGTCCTAAAGGACGGGCGCAACGGATGGTGGATGGGGGGGGGCCAGGAAGATGAAGGTGGTACTAAAGGGCAGCGTCACGGATGGTGGTTCACCGTTTTTTTTTCCTTTCCTTTCGAATTCTTGAGGACGATGTAGGCTATGTAGAGGTTCGCGTAGAGGAAGTATCCCATCGGCACGTCCTCGGAAGAAGAGGGCGACGGTGATGAGGGTTCTTGGGCAGCCCCAGCAGTCGAGACCCTGGCAGGGGGTCCCGGAGTGATGGTCCCGACCAAGGGTAGGTATCGATTCCCGCTGAAATTAACCTGCCGCTGACGGCTCTTCCAGGGACACCTTCCCTCATGCAGCAGCTGCCGTTTCTCAATTTTCGGCTGCGGGGGGTGATTGGGCAGCCTTCCACCAGTGGTTCGCCGCCACTTGCGAGCTCGCGGGGCAGTCTGTGGAGGCGCCACATATTCTTCCCACCGACGTGGATGACGCAGCCTTGGCGGCGTTTTTTTCCATTCCCGAAATGGACAGAACAATGCTGCGTCAAGCGTACGCCCAGTTGGCGGCAATTTTTGACCAGCCGTCCAACGTGCGGCAGAAATTCGTGAGGTGGAGTCTAAGGAAGACGGACACCCCTCGCCTTCTGCAGCGCTACTGTCGCTGGCCCAGGATGCGTACCCAAGGATGGAGTGGGCAGGACTGGATTCTCTGGTGCTAGAAAAACTGTTGGCGCTGGCTCAGGAAATGGATGATTTTTTGATTCAGGTAGCATGATGCATCTAGGCCCACTGTAACCTGCGACGACGTGCTGGGGTGGCGGACGGGGCTGGATTTCCGGGAGAAGAAGGCAATCAGAAGCGTCGAGTCTCCTTGGGTCTGCGTGTCGGGTGGTTGGAGCCCGCGGGAGAGAGTCGAGTGGGGAGGGACCTTGCCTTCGCCATTGCGGGGTCCCTATACCTGCTTCAGGTGTGGCCTACTGGGCCACATCTACAGGGGCTGCCATGCTGATGTGGGGCACTTTTTTCCCGGCTCCGCCGTCCTCTGTTCCTCTGGGTCCAAAGGCAGGTTGCAATACATCACACTCAGCCGACACAGCCACCTCATGTGTAGCGTCGGAAATACGTATGCACACACCGCCTATGTTCACTTACCTGCAGTTGCGGCCAGGGGTCTGTCGGGGGTGCCAACCTGAACAAAGGGATAGAGAGAGAGCGGACCATAGAGAGGCCGGGTTACCCTCCCCGACTCCAGGTGAGGGGTTGGGGGGGGCCTTTCCAGAAAGGGGGCGGTACCGGGGGCGGAGACTCCCCGGGATGTGTATAAGAGGCGGCTCTCAGGTCGGCTCGAGGCAGTGCTACAAAGACCAGCTAGGCTGGGACCCCGGGACCCGACGTCCTTGTAAGGGCCGGGGCCGAGTACGGACCGGTGGTCAGGACCCGCACCTTGGCTGGGTCGGGTCAGTCGGTCTTCCCCTAGGTCACCCTTAGCCGGAGGGCTCTAAGTAACCTCGAGTAATAGGGCACGTTAGCCCAGAGGCTGTACCTCCCTAGAGTGGGGTAAGGGTTGTGTTTATCTTTCGATTTAAAGCTTTCGCGAGTGCAGGGATTCATCTTCTTGGTTCTATCGGTAAAATCACGTAGAAGGGAAATAATAAAAATAAAACATAATAAAATAATTCTCACGACGTTTTGGCCACAACGCAAGCAGCCGTCCTCAGGTGAAGAATGAAACACCACCAAGCTTGGAGCGTATATTTAAGCTGGGTTGGAGGGGGAAGAAGAGCGTCTTGACAATAATTTGAATATCAAGAGGAATTTAGCATATTTATGGAAAATGCGTAGGAGGTGGGCGGGGGGTTTTCAAAGTCATATTATGCAGGATTAGGAGCATCAAAGGGAGGGGATAGGGGTAGCATTAACAAAGGGAAGGAATGTTACTAGTATGTAGCTGCCGTTACTAAACAACCACGTAAAAAAAAAGTAATAAAATAATTCTCACAACGTTTCGGCCACAACGCAAGCAACCGTCTTCAGGTGGAGAACAGGTCTGTCAAGTAGACAAAGTCTGAATGGCATGCTCCAGGCTTGGAGCGACTATTTATGCTGGGATGGAGGGGCGAAGAGCGTCTTGACAAAATAATTTGCATATCAAGTGGAATTTAGCATATTTATGAGAAATGCAGATATGCGATTAGTACTACTTGTGAGATACGTAGGAGGATTGGCGAGGGGTTTCAAGTCATTATGCCCATGCATTATGCAGGATTAGCAGTATCAAAGGGAGGGAGTAAGGTTAGAATTAATAAAGGGAAGGAATGTTAATAATATGGCGCCACAGCAACTAATATGTTTTTAGACTATACATTGTAATATTACACTATGTATTATTCTACCCACCCAACTGTATACCACACTGCTGTATATTCAATATACAATTACGGTACTATATATTACCTTATAATCTTAATTTAGGAGCTGTCGTGACTGCAGGAATTATTCTTTGGTTCTTTTCGGTTAAGTCACGTCTAAAAATAAAATAATAAATTAAAATAACATATTACGACGTTTCGATTGCAACACAAGTAATCATCATCAGGTATAAAAGAAATAGCAACAAAAATCTAACTAGAAAACTATAGACAGACATACAAGCAGACAGACATCACAACGGCACACAGAGAGAGGACACAAATCGGCACAAAGAGAGGGGTCGTTTCTGTGACGGTCCCTTAAATATAGAGAGGGGGGGCGGGGACGGAGAGAGGGAGGGGGCAGAGAGAATTAGCATATCAATGAGTGTACGGCAACGTACTGCTGTTGCAAGTAAGATGACAATGTGGAACGGGCATGCAAAATTGAAAACGGGCACGCAAAATTGAAAATTAGGAGACAGGCACACGAAAATTAAATAACCTAGCAAAATATCGAAATGTGATGTAATACAACACAGAGAGTCGGTTAACACACAATTAACGCATAGCCTGGTTGATTACGTGTTTCAAAATTAATCAACCAGGCTATGCGTTAATTGTGTGTTAACCGACTCTCTGTGTTGTATTACATCACATTTCGATATTTTGCTAGGTTATTTAATTTTCGTGTGCCTGTCTCCTAATTTTCAATTTTGCGTGCCCGTTTTCAATTTTGCGTGCCTGTTCCACATTGTCATCTTACTTGCAACAGCAGTACGTTGCCGTACACTCATTGATATGCTAATTCTCTCTGCCCCCTCCCTCTCTCCGTCCCCGCCCCCCCTCTATATTTAAGGGACCGTCACAGAAACGACCCCTCTCTTTGTGCCGATTTGTATCCTCTCTCTGTGTGCCGTTGTGATGTCTGTTTGCTTGTATGTCTGTCTATAGTTTTCTAGTTAGATTTTTGTTGCAATTTCTTTTATACCTGATGATGATTGCTTGTGTTGCAATCGAAACGTCGTAATATGTTATTTTAATTTATTATTTTATTTTTAGACGTGACTTAACCGAAAAGAACCAAAGAATAATTCCTGCAGTCACGAAAGCTCCTAAATTAAGATTGAACCACTTCTACGGGGAAGTTTTAAGCTTATCCTTTTTCTTTCTGGCTATTTGTTCTCTCTGCCTGTGTCTTCTCTTTGGAATTTTCACACTTAAAATTCTAACTAAGCAAATTTTGAAACACGTAATCAACCAGGCTATGCGTTAATTGTGTGTTAACCGACTCTCTGTGTTGTATTACATCACATTTCGATATTTTGCTAGGTTATTTAATTTTCGTGTGCCTGTCTCCTAATTTTCAATTTTGCGTGCCCGTTTTCAATTTTGCGTGCCCGTTCCACATTGTCATCTTACTTGCAACAGCAGTACGTTGCCGTACACTCATTCATATGCTAATTCTCTCTGCCCCCTCCCTCTCTCCGTCCCCGCCCCCCTCTCTATATTTAAGGGACCGTCACAGAAACGACCCCTCTCTTTGTGCCGATGTGTATCCTCTCTCTGTGTGCCGTTGTGATGTCTGTCTGCTTGTATGTCTGTCTATAGTTTTCTAGTTAGATTTTTGTTGCTATTTCTTTTATACCTGATGATGATTGCTTGTGTTGCAATCGAAACGTCGTAATATGTTATTTTAATTCATTATTTTATTTTTAGACGTGACTTAACCGAAAAGAACCAAAGAATATTACCTTATACATTGTATTAAACATTACACTTTAATACTATTTATTATTACACAATATGCTATACACTATACCATTGACCGTCGCGTGAAAGGTACTAAGAGAAAGCAACGAAATATGTCAATGGGAGAGTGGTGATAGGAAGCTTGCAGCGGAGCAAAGAATCCATTCCCTGCGGAGAATACAAGATATATAGTCAATGTCAGTGAGTGGAACGCGGTCTGAAAGTCACCGTAAACGTGGACACAATCAGTTAAGATCCAAAATGGTTTATTACGTCCTTCCAATGATTGCTAAGACGGAATCCATCTTCTCGGTTGAAATTGTCTCTGTGTCTGTATATGTGGATCGCCTCATGAACGAATCTCTCATGGTAGCCAGATGGCTTGCAGAGAACCTCTGTCTTGGAGAAGTCAATGTCATGTGAACCCACTGAATTGTAACAGTGATCTGCCACGGCTGAGGTGTTTGTCCTACCGTGTTTCAAGTCTGATTTATGTTCACGGATGCGGTCTGAGACATGTCGTTTGGTTTCTCCAATGTAACTGCTACCACAGAGGCAACTTAGTTTGTAGACGCCAGGGTACTGTATGTCTGGAACCACATCTTTTACAGACGGGACCAGATCACGGATTTTATGTACTGTGTTGAATCGGACCTGGATCTTGTGTTTAATCAGGATTTTGGAGATCTTTTTTGTGACCCCAGCAATGTAGGGTAAGGTGATGGTCTTGAGAGGCTCCTCAACAGGATCCTTCTTGATGGTTGGAGTGATGGCTTTGCGGATTGTGTAGTCGGAGTAACCATTAGCCTTAAGAGCTTGGCTTACGTGTTTGATTTCACTGCCAATGTGTTCCTGGTCGGAAATGTATTGGGCTCTATGGTATAGAGTCTTGATGAGGGAATTCTTCTGGGATGGATGGTGGTGGGAATCCGATTTTAGGTAAGCATCCGTATGGGTGGCTTTCCTGTAGACAGTGGCTCATTGAACCATCAGGTCTCCTTTTAATTAGGACATCCAAAAAGGGTAGCTTGCCATCTTTTTCGACTTCCATGGTGAATCTGATGGCTGGGTGTATGGAATTGATGTGGTCGAGAAATTGGTCTAGAGCAGGCCGGCCATGTGGCCAGATGACAAAAGTGTCATCTACGTACCTCTTCCATAAGGTCGGGCTTAGAGTGGCAGTCTGGATGGCGTCAGTCTCAAATTTCTCCATGAAGACGTTGGCTACAACCGGAGATAGAGGGGAGCCCATTGGGGTGCCCTCAGTTTGCTTGTAGAAAGTTCCATTCCAGGTGAAGTATGTATTGGTTAAGCAGTGTCTCATCAGGGGGGGTACCCCAGCATTCAGTCCTTGATGAACCAAGTCTTCAATGATTGCGATGGTGTCAGGTACAGGAACTTTGGTAAATAAGGAAACCACATCAAAACTGACAAGCAGGTCGTCTGGGGACAAGGAAATCCCCTTGATTGTCGATACCAGGTCAGTAGAGTTTAGTACCGCAGAGGTGGTTTTTCCAGTGAAAGGCCGTAGGATTTCAGACAAAAAACGAGCCAGTTTGTATGACGGCGAGTTGATCGTAGAGACAATGGGACGAAGAGGTGTATCTTCTTCATGTATCTTTGGCAAGCCGTATAATCTTGGTGGCCTGGCTGCAGAATGTTTCAACGAGAACTGTTTGGTTTGATCAATTAATGCGGTTGAATCAGAAATTATTTTTTTGGTTTTAATGACGAGGCTGTTGGTGGGGTCTCTTTTTATTTTTGTATAGCTGCCATCGTTGAGTAGTTCATACATTTTGTTGTTGTATTCTATTTTGTCCATGATGACAGTGGCATTGCCTTTGTCGGCTGTACAGTACAGGAGTTGAGTAGTGAGGTGGTGTGAATTGGGGTTGATTGGTGTGCATCTGGTCATAATTACAGATGCACGAATGCTCCTAAGAAGAACACTTTAAAATAAAGAGTTGCAGTCACACAACCCTCTGGTGTCCCTTGGTAGTGGAGTCATCCGATTCTCAGAAGAAGGGCAGAACACAACGCAGAGTATCCACTCATCGCCTCTGAACTAGTCTACTATTATTGGTGTTCGTTTTTTTACTGATTAACCGGCCTGTCCCCTCATAATGATCATGGGATGAGAGGGATAGGACAGGCCAGTTACAATAGCAATGCAATAACATCCACTAGGCCCAGGTCCTTACTTTTTTTTAGAAAGCAGTCTTACCATTGTTTTACAGTTAAGGTCATGAACAAACACTTTAGGAACATTACATATCATAGTGTTATAAAATGCGGTCCTAGAAGACTACATTTTTCAGGCCATGGCTTTGGTACACAAGGGGGAGATGTATGTTGCCATTCCAGTCGATCAAAGAGAAATAAGCTTGAAAATCCTCATTGACCATAGTAAGCGAAGCAAATAAATACATTTTAGCTTTCCTCCCAACCATTGTATCATGATAAAATGTGGTCTTTATAAATCCACCCGACCAACATTTTGTAAACAATTGTAATGCGAGCAAGGACAGGATCACGTGAGTGTGGGTGGAGTCAGGGTCACGTGCGGAGGAGGAGGAGTCAGGGTCACGTGAGGGGGAGGATATAAAGGGAGAACCGGAAGGGGATCGGGAGTGGAGACAGAATAGAGAAGGGAGAGGCCACGCGGAGTGCTGACGAGGAGTGGCGCGATTGTCACGAGGCAGGAGTCACGGAACCGTCGGCCAGCGGTGTTCGTGGAGCAGCGGGGGTGTCTGCAGAGTGTGCGGGAGCACACGGAGCAGCAGGGTGGCTGCTGGGTGTGCGGAGCCACACGGAGCAGCAAGGGGGCTGTGGAGTGTGCGGAGCACACGAGCATCAGGGTGGCTGCAGAGAGAGAGAGCGGGAGCGGAGGACTCGGACGACGTGCGGAGGCACGAGGCGGAGAAGGTGCGGGTCGGAGTGGAGACATCGCGGGGTGCGAGCAAGAACCCAATAAAGGACACGGATAACAACATCGGCTGAGAGTCCTTTATTACACAATGCAAAGCTGCATTGTGGACGTTTTGCTCTGCACGTTTTTTTTATCAACAGCTCTGACTGGCTTCCTTTGTAAGGAAATGTTAGAAGGTCATTGAACGTCATCTACCGACCCCACTAAAGATTGAACTGACTTTACTACACAACCGTGGTTTTAAGCCCAGGGTAAGACACTAATCCCAAGGAGGGCCTTGTGCTTTAGGGTACAATGTACAACACATTGGAAATCCAAGTGAGGTATGAAATAGCTTGGAATGTAGCATCATGCCAGAAATTTCAGTATCCTTCACATGCCCCTTACAGATGACATCGTCTGCCATCGGTTTAGCAAATGGGAAGTGCATTTTCCGGCATTGAATGCTCACCCGAGCAGTTAAATCATTTTGGAACAAACTGCTCTGCTTTGTCGCTCAGAGCTGTCGGGTGAAATTGGGCATCTTGCATTGTATTGGCCGGAATGTATAACCTCTAAATTGTATGTGGGGCCATAATGCATATGACATTGAAACAGTAAATTATCAAAACAATATTGATTAATTGATTGGCAACCTATTAATGGCAGATCAATAAGTCATTCATTAAGTCTCACTACATATGTAATACAGAGAGAGGTGGTAGCGCAGTGGAGAGTGCATTGGACTATGAACCTGACAACCTGCGTTCGATTCCTGGCAAAGGCTAACATCAGTGGAGGGTGATATCTGTCGTATGTATGTTGAACATCTTTCACACTGTACGTAGCCAACCTTGCTAATCGGAATTACGGGAGAACAACAAACTAAACACAAAAAGCAGTTCTAAATAAATTAGTTTTCAACCTAGATTTTAAAATGCATAGCTCCAGTGGCTTCCTAATTTCGGAAGGAAGAGCGTTCCAGACGGCCACAGAAACGCAAATGAAAACACGCGATGCAGTGACCATCTTCATCCGATGGCCGGCCAAAATCCGCTGCGAGGATGACCAGAATACACGTGATCTGAATGCTAATACATGTGTAGTGACGTATATTGAGTCACTACACCATTGGCACCAACTATTGAGAGATGAGTGGAACTGTGCGTGTCACAGCCACTCTCTGGCACCAGAGGATGTGATAGGCTAGGTGAACCCGAGATTGCACGCGACGCGGAGAGGATAACGAGGGGCCAAGGGCAGAGCGAGGCTATACTCGGGATAAAAAGGGGGTCCTGAGAGCCGAGCAGGGCTGTCTTCTGGAATCAACCCCCCGGGCTACGCCTCTTCGATCTTCGGTCTTCAGTCGTCACGTTCGACATCGTGTTATGTAGTTACCCTGTTGACATCGATTATGTAGTTACCCTGTTGGGGTCCTAGTTAACGTGTTACGTTTGAGTAGTAGCCCTGTTGGGGCCGTGAAATAAACGTGTTGCCTTCCAGTTAAAGTGTGCCTCCGTGGCACCCACTACACAAGGACAGTCACCAGCCCGCACTCTCCACGGTGGTAGAGTATGGTCAAATAACCCCCATTACCAAAATGGTACCGGAGACCATTATCCAGAAGTGAATTAACAAATGACTTTAAATTATTGTTAGGTGAAACGTACACGATGCAATAATTGTCGCAGTTACTGCCAGTGATTAGATAATATATACCTTGAAGAGATAAAATACCAGTTTTAATCCCATGTCTTCTCCGCAAATCCAGGTTTGTGTTGATTGAACTGACGATATATTTGCAACCAGCTAAATAGTGCTGGCGACTTGTTAAGCCGTCACTTTCAAAGGAAAGCACCAGGAAAAGACCACAATGAACGCTACCACTTACCCAGAAAAAACTTGGTTTCCAATTCGAATTTTCAGCAGCGTCCTGTGGCTAATTCATGTTTTTGTTCTTAATTCTGCAGCAGGAAATGTAAGTGCCTGGATTAACAGGCATGCAATACAAATGGACACCTTTGCACAATCATCCAAGACGCCTGATTTGAGGTGTGCACCGCCAACAGCCAGGCATTCCTTCCTGTAATCCGGCACCGTGACTCATTTATGGTTGCACGATGAGGTTGAGCTCTGGGAAGGCTGCACTGGGGGCTTGGTGATAATATTATTTTGTCAACTTCTACGTGAAATATCGCACTCCTGCACGGCACGTTTATGTACACTCATTAACAGTTGCTTGGAGTGGTTTTTCATCTCCAGTGGCTCCGGATCACGGATGGGTGGGAGCTTTGCCCGACTTTGTGGATTAGTGTGAGAATGACAATCGTTATTTAGACTGAAATATTACATTAGGCTAAATAATGTTTTCAAACAACTGCACCTAGTTGTTGATTTATTCACTGTGAAGAGATTTTTTTTTAAAATACACTTTTGTTTTCTAAAGAAATAAAGTATTTAAGTAACCCTCCAGAATATTTTAATTCCAAGACTAATCTTCCGCGGTTTTTGTAAAACACATTAAACATAGAGGGCGACATCAATCACTGCAGCGAGACACGGGCCAAGTCGTGCTGATGTAGCATATGGCAACATCCACCTCTCTGGTGCCAACCTGGGGGATCGCGCCCAGCTTTCCCCAACTAATTCCCTTCTCCATTCCCAAGTCTGGGCAGTAACTGTCAATTTACTTCAGTCAACAGGTCTCTGGCCATCCCCATTGATGTGGATCTTGTTATCCTGCCCCAAGTAGATGGCTTTTCACTCGTCATGACGGGAAAAAATTATGGAACCAGTCCACCACACCTCCTGTAATCCACAGATGTCAAGGCAGTACCAGTCCAGCTCCCACTAAAGGAATGGCAGCCTCTTTCTCTCCAAGCATTCGAACATTCCACTTCAGCAGCCTGAGTAATTGTTGTTTCTGGAGGCTCCCCTCGCGGTGGGAGTGGCGGGTGGTTGCAGTCCCTTAGCTCCACTTTGTGGGGTTGGTCAGGTGATGTTGTAGATGTCTGTAATTTCCTAAAACATTCTCAGGTGGAGGAGTGAACCAGCCCCTTGCACCCTTTCAGAGAGACGATGACTTGGGCAAGAGCGTGCCGTGAGGGCAATCGGCCAATCTTTGCCTTTCCTAATGGCATTACAGCAAACCGCAGTGCTAAAGTCTTATACCACCAGGAGGTAGTGTTAAAAATCAACCGTATAGCCTGGAACAGACTGTTGGGGCAAGTGCTGTTAGCGAGCACCAATGAAGTCCGGCATGGCACACGAGGGAGTGGGTGGTCAACACCACGTCAGGCCGCCTTTGTCTCCCCAGTAATGATTTTTATACAACACAAGTCCTGATATGAGGCTGAGTCGACCTAGGGGAGGCCCAGGATGGGTTCAGATAAACCTCACTGGTGTTGGCCGTGAGGGGGAATTAAATTTGGATCGGCAGGTTCGTCGTGCAGCGTGCTAACTGCTCCGCAACCTTCACACACACGTGCATATATGTGTAATGGGCGTGCGAGACGAACCAGAGCATGATTAGTGATCTGTGTCCATGGAAGTGTCTCGCAGCATGATGACGCAATGACGCGAGCCGAAGAACGCCCCTTGCTTCTCCTCACACTGATTGACTTTCAGATTTGGTGCAAAATGGTGCCACTCCCTTTCCTCCGCACAAATCGGTGGCCAATCTTGTGTATATAATTCAAAGAAATATGTTTCTGAAAAATGTATCACTCTGGGAATTTTACAGAAAAGCTTTTAAACAAATTGTGGGTGAATTGGGCTCTGGTTGGTCTATGGAGTGAATTTTAAGACTCACTCACAGTAGTTTCAAACCCACTGTGACTTGTAAAAAATGGCAGCTCCTGTAAGATATAGATAAGTGGCGAACACCGAATGAAATTTATGATCCTCTCTCTTAAATCAAAGATTTCATGAAACTATCGCACTGCAGCTTTTGCAGTTTACTTCATGGCATCAAAATTCCACCTGTTGATAAGCGTCATGTGAATGTTGAATCCAAGCACCTAAACAGTCATGACCATTTTAGTAATCACCATCGTAAAACAAAGCTGTTAAGGTAAATATTTGGGTGTAATAATTTAAATATTGAATTTGTTCACAATGGCATGGTCAAACAGTGCATGCATATTGCTTGCCATTTATGGGAATGCATCGGGCTGTTTGGCCAAAACAGCATTTGCTTTGTGTGTGAGGGAAAAGCTGGATGAGTGTTTTTTGTCAGCCAGGTTATAGCTGCTTACATCGAGTGACGTGATAGGATGGGTACAGATCAATGTGTGCATAATAACCATCTCTGGGAAGGGTTCCGTTCCACATCCATGATTGGCATTCCTCTCTGCAGGATGAATATATGCTTCTGTGCGTGTCTCTGGCGAGCTGTACAAAAAGACAAGATCCCCGTATAGCCTGTAACAGACTGTTGGAGCAAGTGCTGTCCGTAAACCTATGAAGGACGGCACGAGGGGGTGGGTGGCCAATACCACGCCCGGCCGCCTTTGTGCCCCCAGTAGCAATGTTTGCACACCACACCAGGTACTCATTTGAGGCTGAGTCAACCTAGGGGAGGTCCATGACCAGTTCAGATAATCGTCACTGGTGTTGGCCGTGAGCGAGAATCGAGCTTGGTTTGCTGGGTTCGTATCGCAGCATGCTAACCGCTACACTACCGGTGTCCACAGCCGCAATAACACTGGCAATGAGCTTGAATATTACCTTCTCATATTTATCAATGAGTCAAAATGTTGTATACATTAATTCATTGCTATCTTCAATTCTGATTCCAAAATCTACGTACATAACTTGATCACTTTGATACATTCAAAAAATCTCCAGTATTGAACTGCGAGCATGACCTTTCATGTTTGAAATTGCAATCCAATATAATCAGATATACCACTTTCCTTCAAACTCCATTATATTCTAAGTAATTTTAATAAGGTGAGAGTCTATTGAGATGTATTATTTTTTGCAAGGGTGACGTAGTTTAATTTAAGTTACAGCAGGCGGAGTCATATTTTTTTGGCAATTTATCTTCAATTTGTAAATATGCCATATCAGAATTTGCCTGCTCTTGCAAAAGATGACACGTTTATCAATTTATTCCCCTTTGCATCGTTGGCATCAGGTGATGTTTTCTTATCGACAGTAGAAAAAGTTTTCATTTTAGGCAAACTATTGACCCCATACAAATATGCTAACTGGTGAACCGTATGACCACCAAGTTGTGGCCAAAATACTTGATTATCTGTTGCACACCTTCGTTGCATTCAAGTTAATCGCTCACACGTAGATATTTCTGCTTGCCAGTTGTGCAACCGGTTGCTCACAGCAGACGGACGCAACTTTCAAGCATCTGTCCGCTCAGCGATGTGTAGGCATGTGTTCCAACGTGTGGACATTTTCTAGCAGAGTAGTCCCTCGGTTATCAATGTTTCGGTTAACGTCTCGCCTCCCATAGGATCCCATGGTTTCGACTAACGTTAAAATGTTGATTAATAGTACGTTTACGAGATGCATGTGGGCGCCAATTTCGGCCAATCCAATCGTTCGTAAGTGGGGTTGGGCCCATTTATGAGCGTTTAGACCTCGACTGGGATTTGTTAAAATTATGTTTTATGTTTTGGCAGTATAAACAGCAACCCTTGCAGATTCGGTGATTTTACTTATTTTTCTACTTATAAATGAATTAAATTCATAGTTATTTCGGTTAACGGTAGTTTTCGTGGAACTGATTAAAACACGTTAACTGAGGGACGACTGTATATGACTGAATTGTTACAATCCTGATGTGGTTGGGAGGGGGGTGGAGCTAACCAGAAAAAGAGTGGGGCTTTACTGTAGAGGGCGGGGCCATAAACATGAGGCACGCCCAGACACTACACCGTTGTTGCACAACTAAAAGCTCGGATGTGGACAAAGCAGGTACATACACGCAATTTAAGTTTCGTGATTTAAAAGCAATTTGGTTGCGCAACAGATCGCTCAGCTGGAGGGTGTAGCCTTACACTGGATTAAATTGTTGGACATCTTGGCCTAAACCCATGAAGGTTTGGAGATGTTGTGTTAAAATTGAATACTGAGGTGGAAATTTGTATGTTTACTAAAAGGTCCCATGAAGCCCAAAGCAGAGGATGTTCACTGAGCACAGATTAGGTGACCAAGTGCCTGTGGTGAAGTACTGTGCTGGTAAAATATTAGGTTGGAACCCAGTCGGTCACGTGATTATACTATCTTCCCCAGTGTAGTCAGTATATGGTCCAAGTGTCATCCTTCATGACTGCAGGAAAATTTGATTATTCTCTTAAATTGGTGTCGTCCAGCTCTAAGGGATACAAACACATTTAATTACATCTGAGAACTACTTGCAGAGTTTGAAAGAACTAGAAGATACCGTCTACTGAAGTGATGCCAGGAGTAGTCTGCAGCATCATCTTCCAGCACAATTGCCTCGGACAGGGGTCGGCAACCAGCGGCTCCGGAGCCTCACACGGCTCTTTAAAGACTGCCACTTCGTTACGTTACATATTGAGGACCACTCTCTCGTATTCGCCACACAGTGCATTGCGGCTCTTAAAATGCTCTATTGAGCTGTTACCGAATTCGAAAAAAAACGTCTGCCTGTATCAAAATCGGCATCAATGAATCAATTAATTCGTTCTAGATTTGCAGCTTTCGTGACTGCAAGGGATTCATATTCTTAGGTTTTTTCGGTAAAGTCACGTAGGTAAAAATGTTTAATTTAAATTAATTAAAGTAAAATAAAAATCACGACGTTTCAGAGGCAACACAAGCTTCTGTCTTGAGGTGTAACCGTCACAGTACGCTTGCTGTATCAATAAAAATATAAATTCCAAGAGATCCGACCTTGTGTGTGTGTATATATATACTGTTTGAGGGGGGAGGAGCCAGGGTAGGCCCCTGGATAGGAGTTTTTTTTTATTATTATTATGATAAGGTTGGTGCGGCTGAAGCTACGGCTAGTCTACATAACAAAGGACTGAGCCTTTGTTATGTAGATGGTAAAAGCAAAAAAGCAGGTCAGGAAGAAACATCATCTTGCTATGTTGCTTGGTGGGTAAAACTTAAAGCAGGAAACCAGCGTGTGAAATAAAGAAGCTAAACATGATAAAACAAAACTGGCTGTCTATCAGTAAACAGTACAGTAACTAAAGAATAGTTGTCTGCCAAATAAGATGGTCCAAATATGTGTAGTTAAATCTTTTTTGCATGGTTAATAACATATTTCCAATGATTACTCAGTTTGTACTCATCATCACGGTTGAAATTATGTCTGTGTTTGTATATTTGGATGGCTTCGTGTACAAACCTTTGATGGTAGCCAGGAGGTTTGCAGAGCACCTTGGTCTCGGAAAAGACAATTTCATGAGAGCCCACAGCGTTGTAGCAATGATCGGCAACGGCGGAAGAATCAGTTTTGCCGTGTTTCAGATATGACTTGTGCTCGCGGACACGATCAGATCACGGATTTTACATAAAATCATACAAAAATCCGTGATCTAATTCCATCTGTGAAAGATGTCATTCCTGACTTACAATACCCTGGAGTCTACAAACTGAGTTGCAGTTGTGGTGATTGCTACATTGGAGAAACGAAACGTCATATCTCTGATCGTGTCCGCGAGCACAAGTCAGATCTGAAACACGGCAAAACTGATTCTTCGGCCATTGTCGATCATTGCTACAACGCTGTGGGCTCTCATGAAATTGTCTTTTCCGAGACCAAGGTGCTCTGCAAACCTCCTGGCTACCATCAAAGGTGTATACACGAAGCCATCCAAATATACAAACACAGACATAATTTCAACCGTGATGATGAGTACAAACTGAGTAATCATTGGAAATATGTTATTAACCATGCAAAAAGATTTAACTACACATATTTGGACCATCTTATTTGACAGACACTATTCTTCAGTTACCGTATAGTTTCTTCTTTTTCACACACTGGTTTTCCTACTTTAAGTTTTACCACACATATTTGGCAAATCTAGAATTAATCCCAGCAACGTAGCAAAGTACTGTTTCATCTACATAACAAAGGCTCAGTCCCATTCACAGCAGCCGCACCTTTACATCAGCCGCACCTTAACAACTCTTAGAACATCCCAGTTCAACCAGTCTACACAACAAATACTCATTCCTGGCAGCTGTTTCAGCCGCACCACCTCTACATAACAAAAAGCTCAGTCCCATTCACAGCAGCCGCACCTTTACATCAGCTTCACCTTAACTCTTGGAACCTCCGAGTTCAACCAGTCTGCACAACAAAGGCTCATTCCTAACAGCGTGCTTCAGCCGCACCGAACCTCACAATAATAATATCCAGGGCCTATCTTGGCTCCTCCCATCCTCAACCAGTATATATACAAGGACTCTGATAGTGTGCTGTACGCCTTTTGGCGTCATCTGGTCCAACACCAATGAAGACTAGGCTCTAAGAAAAGCTGTCTCGGGTGTGGACCAATCAACTTCAAGGACCGTGCATATCATTACCATTATCAGAGTTGTTTCTTTTTGTTTGCATTTTGACTGCTTGTGTTGTGGTTATTGCAAACATGATGCCTTGTATAAAGGTGTCAGTTTTGTACCAGTTTAAAGGGTAAAAACCTACTACTATATTTTGCCACTGGTAAAGGAGGTCTTATGACACTTGTTTTATTAAACTCTTGAATAAGATTTGGTTATAACTGTTGATGTTATGTACCTGTAGATGTGACACAACCTATTGCTTTCTGAAAGATCTTGTAAAAGACAAGGGCAAAATGCACTTGTTTTAAAGTTTAATGATAACAGACCACTTTGCATTACTTATAACTCCTGTTTAAAATGTTCATGAGGTAAAGATATTTAACTCATGGAAATTTAAGGTATTCTATACAGTTTGTTCCATGTTATCTGATTGAATGAAAGGCAGAATTGTGTTTTTAGAGTTGTTCACGTCTGCCTGAGTGGATTATATTTGGTTACATTGTCATTTGAAAAATAAAGGTAATTGTGACAATGAATTTTTTTTATAACAGTGTGTATTTTTACGTAACTTTTGTGGTTAAAAAAATGTCATAAGGAACTATTGCCCCCCGGGCATCTTCACTTTATCAAATTTGGCCCTCTTTGCAAAAAGTTTGGACACTCCTGCCTTAGCCGGACCCGGTTGGAAAATTATGTCATAGCAGCAGGAGCCTGCAGGCATCGATTTAAAAGCTGTAATGAAGAAAAAAAGTGTTTACTCTACCAATGCAATCACATTTTCTACAAATCTCAATTTCCGTAATAATCACATTGATCTGCAGCATTAATTATAAAAAAAACAGTCAAAACTGTCCATGACCATGATGCAGGAGGGGAGTACAGTTATCCATTTAAACAAAAAATAAACTGATGTCAGTGGTGTACAAAGATGAGCAAAAACCCTGACCACATCCATCTTTAATTATAAAATATAACGGAAACATAATCAGCGGATTTGTTGGGCAATGGACCTTCGTCAGAGCAGAGCGAAAGGGCCAAGATATTTGGTGATAATTGATAATGGCACTTTTCACTTCGGTGTCCTGTAAATCCAAGGACGTGTGATAGGGCTGACAAATGAAGTTGCTATTGATGTAGGCACAGTTTTAGATTAGTTGACGTTCAGTCACAAACGCTTAAAAAGTCAAAGCTGTACAGTATATAGAAATGTGTTGCTCACGCCACTGCTGGCGGAAGGGCCTCAATGACCGGATGAGCTTAGCGAAGTGGCATACCCACACATTTACCCCACCACACACCATCTGCCATTCGACTGTGGTGTTACCCATGTATACATACTGTGAGGCGGAAAGAGGTGGAGGAGTGGGGATTTGAGAAATGTTCACCATTGCTTCAACTACTGCGCCTCGGGAGATTAACTCCATTGCCAGGCCATTGTTCCCTATGTGTGTATTTAGGTTGCACTTCCTTCACACCGTACGTAGCCAACCGTCCTAATCGGAGGCAAGCACGTTTGGTATGTTTAGCCTGGATTTTACAGCACTGTCCAATGTTACAAAGAAATTATACACACAACTGATGCATTTTAATGAGTTGCACAAAATAATATAGAATTTGAATCTATAATCAACAATTCGATTGAGTAAGAACAACATACGAGCCGCGCAGTGTCATGAATCTCGCCCATGTAGATTCTAGAGCTGTACACCATTGTAGATAGAGAGCTTGTGAAATTATGGCCTAATCATTTAAATTACACTATACACAGAAAGATGTTTGGCATCGGGTTTTAACTTTTGCTCTAGCATGACTGGTGGACTAAATCCCAGTATATGCATTGTCAGATAAATGTGCAGTGCTTAAATATACAATTTGCAAATCGCATGTTCGAGCACTGCAGTATGTATGAGGGTTTGCCTCAACAGTAATGCCTCATGCATTTACATTCTATATTCAATATTATTAATCACATAAACAAAGCTATTGCCTGTGGGAACATTGAAACACGGATGATGATGATGATGACGCCATTTTACATGTTGAATCTGCTTTTTTTTGTTGAATAATTATTTGGTTTATTAATTAGTTATTTATTGATATGTATTATTATGCTTGTTTAGCCAGGAACGCCTCAATGAGGCAATGGGAAGGTACCGGAGAACCCCGAGGTAACCCATGTAGAACAGGGCGAGAACTTACAGACTCCACACAGGAAGATTTCCAAGTCGGGAATTGAACCCAGGTTCTACTTGCTGTGATGCACAAGTGTTACCGTTGCACCATCCTGCCGTCCCATAAATTGTGATGATTCGTATTTGTGATTCAGTTAAATCTTTGATTCTTGTGTCCTAAATATGAAAATTAAGGGTGTTTTCTATAAAAATGTAGTGTACCGTATTTCCCCGCATATAACCCGTGGGGTATACCACTTTTTACAACATCAAAAACAAGACCCTGCGGGGTATATGGAGGTGCGGGCTATCCCAAAAATATTTTACACATGTGACATGTCGTAACTCGGTTAATGTTTTCATGGTAGGACTATCTACTATGCAACACTTACCTTTGACTAAAGCACTGTTGAATAGACCACTAACACTAAAATTGCACATGTTATCACGTTTTAAATTATTTGAATTGTTTGTACAATCTTTACATTTGCCCGTAAACTACGGTAATACTTTCAGTGGCTGTAGGGGGGTGCGAAAATTTCAACTGAGGCTATGGATTGCACAATGGGAAGGGCCTTAACAAGCGTCTACCAAATGCGGAATCATAATTTCTGAGTCCCTTAGGCCGCTGCTATTGGCTGAGCACTATACCGTCGCGACCATGAGTTTTGTTTCAAACTTCCAATGGCTCTGTTGACAGGAGGCAATGGCGTTACCGCAGTTCCGCTATTGTCTGCGCAGTGCGCAATCTACCAGTGCTAAAACTGTACAGGGGTAACTACTGGTCCAGTAGCTGTAATATGATGAGGTCGAAAACAATACGCTTACTTTATTATCTACCAGTTAGGTATTACTTATTTATTTGGAATTTACTTTTGTTACTTATTTACCGTTTAAAGTTCACTAATTTCCGGTTAGTTTGTTTTATTTGTGCACGTTATGATTTGAATGTTAACAATTGATAGTGGAATGTATTACAAATGTAAACTTTGTATTAATATGATGGAATTAAGCTGCGGTAATGACATTAAATATATGAATGCATGCCGGGTATATGACGATGCGGACTATCTGAAATTTGTTTTCCACAAAACGCTATTTTTGCAGGGTATATGCGTCTGTGGGTTATATGCCTAATGTGGGCTATATGCGGGAAAATACGGTAATAGTGCCGGTTGGTGGACAGCAGCGGCAACTGTGGTGGACAAACAATACACAAATCAGTGAGCGTGTGCATGGGTGTGTTGGCAGGGCAGAACTCGAAGCTGCCGGTTCTGGGATTGGATTAGTCTCATCATTGCTGTCGTCTCGCCGCCATCGTTGCTGCTGTCTTCCCTCAATATTGCCTGCCGGAGAGTTGTTGGCTGTCTCGATCGGCGCCGTCAGTGTTAGATGGCAACTGTTGTGTATAGGCTAGGCTAATAGACTGTAAAGAGTGTGCAGGCGAGACCATGAATGTTTTAAATAAAAGGTGTCTTCTCCAAATCTTGTCTCCGTAACACTGACATTACAACTGGTGTCAGAAATGGTTTAAATGTTACGACTGGCATTAGGAGTTGAAAATCGACATGTCAAAACTAACCAAGAAGCAAAACCCACCTGTAGTGTCATCTGAGGATGAGTACGGTGAGATATTCATTCCTCCGACAGCCCTGGGACCCTGGTTACAAATCCCGTAGGCACGGGAGCGGTGGCTACAGATGAGCGGGAGAGGGGCACCGATCCTCCGCAGTTGTGCACCGAGGATGGGTGGCATGAGGTGCTCAGCCGCCTTGACCTGCTCCTCATCACCGTCGGCCAGCTGGTTATAGCTCTCCTCGTCCACACCTACCGTCCAGGGGACGGCGAGGGAGCCGCAGGGCTCGCAAGAGCCGCCACCTGCAGAGGTGGTTACTGCGGCGAAGACCAAGCGGTCGCCGCCTACCATTTTGCTCACAAAGGGCATGGTGAGGCCGACGGCTGCCATTTGGAGTGGGACGTGGGACCACGCTAAAGAGACGCTCCGTCTGGCGGTAATGAAAGAAGCTGTGTGCCGATCACGGTGGCTGCCTCCCATTCAGGAGTTCGTGGCGGTGAGAGGCGATTGGATGGCGTTCTGTCATCCCTTCCAAGCAACTTGGTTGTCTGTCAGTTAAATGGAAGAGGAGGCCCTGCGGGCCTTACTGACAGTGCATTGGCAGCGTTCCAGGACATCCTGGAAAGTGATTGGTCGACCCTCCAGCAGGCATACGGTCAGATGACGGCCGTTTTCGACCCTTCGACCCGCCATACAACGCCCGCAGGAGATTTTTGCAGCGGAAGCGAGGGGAGGCCGAGACGCCTCCTCACTTTTTATAGCACACTGTTGGCGTTGGGGTAAGAGGCGTATCCCCACATGGACCGGACGGCGCTCAACTGCTTAATGGTGGAAAGGTTGCTATCGTTGGCACAAGAGTTGGGGGTCATCCTGACGATCACGGCAAACGATGAGCTGACGTCCTTGAGGGTAGCCTGGTGGATTCAGCAGACCCACGAGAACTTAAAGCAATGGCCCAAGGTGGCAGCTTGGAGGTGGGACGCCAAAGGGGCACAGGGGTCCGCGTTGCGGGAGATGGAGTTGGCGTTTGCGTTGTACGGCCAAGGGCCGCGTGGGAGAGGCTCCAGGGTTGGCCATCGAATTGGAGTCAGCGGGAAGAGGAGTCTCCTCTGGCCTGGAGACCCATGGCCACCTGCTTCAGGTGTGGTCGGCCGGGCCACATCGCAAGCGAGTGCTGGGGTGCCAGTGGGACGTCGGTGGCACCACCGATGCCCTCTACCCCGCCGGCAACTGCTCCTCAAGCCCCACAGGATCCAAGCTTCTGATGCCCGGAAAATATTCCGAGGTCGCCTCATGCGAGGGATCAGAGGCTGGAGCCCGGTCAAGTTCTGCTGATGAATCCAGGGAGGGGCCCGCCCTTTAGGCCGTTTGTATTTTCCTCGGAGCCCCAAGAAGTGCAAGATCCTGCCAAAGGTGGTGGAACAGCATCAAGGACCCGGTTCATGTGAGCTACATTCCGATAATGTGGACTCTCCCTTGTGCTGTGTGATTTGAGGATAATGGCGTGTTAAGGGTGATCGGCGCTGAGAATGGGTCGTGTACTGTGTGTGTTTATGTGTTGGGTGTTGTTGCTCGGCGGTTTGCCTGCACCGCACGCCTAGTGTGATCGGGTGGATGGGCTGTTGTGGTTGTCGATTTGCAGGGCACGTCACGGTTGTGCTGTTTCAATTTAAAGGCAGCATCCTAAGGATGCTAAGGATGCTGTCTTTCCTAAAGATCCTAAGGATGCTGTCTTTCCGACAGCTCTGTTCTTCACCTGAGGACGGCTGCTTGCGTTGTAGCCGAAACGTCGTGAGAATTTTATCATGTTTTATTTTTATTATTTTATTTTATTATTTCTCTTCTACGTGACTTTGCCGGTTGTGCTGTTGTCTGACGGTTTTTGCCTGTGCCGCGCACCGAGCTGTTCTCGGGTGGATCGGTCGTTGTGCTTGTCGGTTCGCGTTGAGTGTCGCGACTGTATTTTTTTTTTTACGTTCCTGGGTTGTGGGATTGCTCTGCTTGTCCACCCAGTTGCATTGCAGTGTATCAGCCCGGACGGCTGTTTTTTTTAAACAAGGGGGGGGGAGGGGTGATGTAGTGTAAAAGTGCTGGCTGGTGGACAGCAGCGGCAACTGTGTGAGCAGACAGTACACACGCCAGTGAACATGTGCACGGGTGTGTTGGCAGGGCAGAGGAACGGAGGCAGGGGTCACGGAAGACCCCATCTGGAAGCCCCTGGGTTTGGTCTGTGGCAACTGTGACAACCCTACCTTAACCCCAACGGGTCGCCTTCCCAGTCACACGCTGGCTATAAACACGTGGCGCTCGCCCTCCAGCTGCCACTCACAAAGCCTTAATGTCCCGGGCCATCAGTGTTGGGTAAATAATGCTTTGAGACCAGAGTGCCTCACTAACATCAAATGTAGACAAATTCTCAAAACTCTACACCACACATGGTGAGAAACCTACTCGCTATACTTCCTCCCATAGGCGCTGCATAGTATTGTCATGCCCGTGTGTGATAGACCAACCCTGTTACCAAATAGCTAGAACAGTGGTTCTTAACCTGAGGTGCATCTCAGATGGGCATCTCACACCCCCTAGGGTGCGAGATTTCTGGGGGTGCGAGACATGCTAGATTTTTTTTAGAAAGTAAACCATCGAAAACAGAAGTTAAGCATGGAGCGTAAGTAAAACTACTTTGTTTCATTAAACCAATGTATGTTTCCACTTAATTTGTTTTTACGATTGAGAAGCAAAGGAGTACAAAGCTGCAGTAGAGATTAATAACCACTGCGTTAGGGTATAACCGAGTTCCTACCACACCCAGTTGATGTGGCTCTCTATAGAAAGCACATTTGTTTAGATTCAAACTGATTTGTTGTCATGTTTTTAAATAGTTTATTGCAGATCAAAATTTTAAGTTTGTTTCCAATTTTTATCACGAACCATATATTTTCATAAAAAAATTACGGTTATGAAAACAGGCACGAAAAAACAAACGCCATACTACAGTGTATATGCATCAATGGAGGGCATGAGCTATAATTCACATCAGTCATAGGCAGACAATTTTGAAATGGGCAGACATGCCATGAATCATTAAGTGACAGTAATATTTATCATTATTGAAAAATGTATAAGAGTGATGCAAATTTTCTCGCAATCTATATATCTCACGCAGCTAGCACCTACACACATTCACACGAGCCACACGGTGAACACGCATCAAGCACCTGAACGTCCATTGCCCGTGGCTTACCTACAAGGAATTTGATTAATAAATGTCAAGCTTATTGTTATGGTAATGAAGCAACAATGAACGTTAAAACAACACTGCCTACATCATTTCAGTCCACATTGCTTTCCTCATTTATGGTCATTAACTCTTCGTCAGAAGCACAACCTCACAACAACATTGGTGGTACATACACGATATGTACACTTTATTTAATAATTATGTAGTGACGTATATTGGGTCACTACAGTGTTAACGCTAGCTCCTGACAGAGGAGTGGAACTGCGAGTGTTAGAGCCTCTCTCTGACACCAGAGTATGTTATGGCATGGAAGGGGACCCTAGGGGGCATGGTTCCGGTGACTGTCAGAGAGAGGGTAGTTGAGGACTTGACAGTCTAGTTGAACCCGAGAGGACACGTGACTAGGACAGGATAAGAACGTGGTCCAAAGGTGGCGAGAGGGACGCGTGGTGTATGGGCCAGAACCTTCTGGGAGGATCCAGAAGGGGGCGTGGCCGAGGGCAGAGCCAGGCCATGCTCATGGGCATAAAAGGGAGGTTCCAAGAGCCGATCGGGGCTGTCTTGTGAAATGGAACCCGCCGTGCTACGCCTCTTCGATCTTGGGGCTTCAGTCGTCACGTTCGGCATCATGGGTCAGGCGGTGTGGTACTGACCTGACCCGGTTATGTAGTTACCCCGTTGTGGTCTAGTTAATTGTGGTAGTTACCACCTATATTGTTATCCCGTGTACGTTCATATAGTTACCACGTTGTGGTCTTAGAATAAATGTGTTGCCTCCAAAGTCAAGTATGTGTCTCCAGTGAACCCACTACAATTAGGTAAGTTGTAAGTGGGACAATGTTGAACGTCACCTACGTGGCTTTACTGAAAGAACCAAAGAGTATGAACATAATGTGTTTGTGAGAGTGTAGTTATTGTGGAGAGTGGTAATGTGGCAGTTGGCGTGCGGTGCTCACGACCAACACTGGTGACGATTATTTGAACCGATCTTGGGCCTCCCCTAGGTTGACTTAGCCTCAACTAAGAACCTGGTGCGGTGTGTAAACATCGTCACTGGAGAGACAACGACTCTGCGATGGGACATAATATAGAGGTGGGGGGGGGGCACAGAAATTAGCATGGCAATGAGAGCCCCCCCCCCTCTATATAATGCCCCATCACAGAGTCGTTGTCTCTGTGTGTGTCTCTGTGTGTCTCTGTGTGTATTTCTCTGCTTGTATGTCTCTCTATGTGTCTCCATGTCTGTGTTTTTCTCTCTCTCAAATTTAGCAATCTTTGGAAGAACGTAATCAACCAGGTAAAGTGTTAACTGTTGTGTTTGCCGACTCTCTGTGTTGCATTGCATTACATTTCTAAGTTTACTAGGTTTGTTTTCTCATTCATTCATACCTGATGACGGTTGCTTGTGTTGCAATCGAAACGTTGTATTCTATTATTTATTTGTTTTATATCTACGTGATTTTACCGAAAGAACAAAAGAGTAATTCCTGCAGTCACGAAACCTTTAAATCAAGTTTTGATAGTAATCCCACTCGTTTTTTTTTGCAGAACACCAACCAAATGCAGCTCGTTAAGTCTGATATGTGGATATTGATCAAACAATTGCTGGACCTGTAAAGTAAAGACCAGTTAGAGCTGGAATGATGTGGAGTGAACGTAATGTAAACTGTGGATCTGATTTTCATAACGCCGATCATGAAGAGAATTATATCAATTAATTGTATTTGACACAGTTCAGTAAATATCGTATTTTATGGTAGGTCACTACAGAATGATGGCAGGTATAGAAACACCCTATTGAAATGGTTATTGAATTGGTTTGCAAACAGCCACGTATTGATATACAATGACGTGTTAGTGACCATGTTAACAACTGGTCATTTCGTAGTAAATAAAAGTAGATTTTATTTACTAACTCATACGCCAATGTATAATTTATGTTTTCACCTCCAAAGGCACATGTAGGGGAGATGCCGGTTCGAGCATAGGAAATTGCTGCAGGTGGGGGTGTTTAAGAAATTTGCCCAACTGTTTAAACTTTCCACACCGGGAGATGGAAATGAATCGGCGATTTCTGTATTGCAAGCGCAGTGCACTAACTATTGCACCGCAACAGCTCCCTTAATTTTGTAGTGACATGAAATGTTGTCACTCTATGGTTAGCGTCAGCCACTATTTTACATGCTGCTGAGTGCCGGGTAATGGAGGGACACGTGACTGGGAGCCGGGGGCTCCTTATTTGATACAACAGGGGGCGTGGCCGAGGGCGGGGCGAGCCCGCGCCCAGGGAAATAAAAGCGGAGCCCCGACAGGGATCGGGGTCCATTGTGGGGATCAGCCTGGAGTCCCGCGTCTCTTCGTGTTCGCTCGTCGTTCCTCATTCGTCGGTTAAGTGTAATCTCATATCGTGGGTCAAGCAGCATTGTGTGCTGACTGGCCCATTCGCTACACTAACATGCATGCACATAGTGAACAGATAGGCACCTAGCTATAGAACCCGAGTTGTTAGGGTTGTGTTTATTAAAAGTGTAGTGACTGTGCTTGTCACTGTATGGTGCCGGGGCTTGCGAAGCTATAGCCTGTAATGTGTTGTCATTACGGGCAGCCCGGGTTACGGGATGTAGTACCAGCCCTAGCGGGGCTTGGGTGAATGCCGGTTAGTGTGGAGGCACCGCGAGCAGTGTGGGGTACAGGCTCCCGGTGAGGGTGCGAGAGGGTTACCTTGGGGCATGATACGCTGGTTGACCTGCTCTCACGTGACTAGACGATATTGGAGGGGGGCCACCAGTGGACGGGGGCTGTGCGGCGGTTACATGGTCCAAAGGAGCTCTCGGGAACCTTCAAGAAGGAGCTCGAGAGACCTGGAAGATGGGCGGGGTGAAGGGCGGAGCCAGCCCCAGCCCAGGGCCATATAACGAGGGCCCCGTGAGGAGCTCGGGGTTCTTCATGTGCTGATGTTATGTAGTGGCCACAACTCAGAGGCGTGGAGCCAAGCTCAGAGTCGCTCAAAAGCATGATTGTAGAGGTGAGTTTTTAAATCTCTCTTGAAGGAGGCGATTGAGGTGATGCTACGAATGTGCAGAGGGATATCGTTCCAGACTGTTGGGGCTGCCACCGAGAAGCGGCGCATAGACATGACCATCCTGGATCTTGGTATCAAGAGGAGGTCGTGAGTCGCGCTGCGCAGGCATCTGCCGTGTGCTGAGCTGCAAGTTGTCAATAATGAAGAAAGGTACGGCAGGCAGGCGGATATGAAGGCATTGTGGCAGAGGCAGGCGGTCTTGTATGTGACCCTACTGGCGATGGGTAGCCAGTTGAGAGCACGGAGACAAGCTAGTGATTCGAGACGGGGATGAGTGTGGGCAATGACGATGCGTGCTAGGTTATTTTGTAGTCTTTGAAGTTTCTTTAGGTTGCCAGCGAAGGTCTGAACGAGGACGGAGTTGCAATAGTCAAGGCGAGACCCAACTATGCAACATGCCAATGTGTTGGCAATTTCAGTAGAGATGAGAGGACGTATGTGTCTAAGAGCCTTCAGGTGAAAGTTACATGAGCTGATGATATGGTTGGTACAATGGTGCGATATGTTGGTAGACGTGCACTAGTTTGTGACGGTGATTAGCTTGTTGGTGAAGTAAGTATTAAAAGAGGTGGCAAGTTTCAGTGAGGCAAGGGGATCGCTTAGGTGAGGGATCATGGTGCTACCAGGATGTAGAAGATCTTTGAGGGTTTTCCATAGAATGCGCGGTTTTCCGGTTGCTTTTTTGATGCGTTCCTCAATGTAGGAGGAACGTGAGACTAGGATCAGTTTGTTAGTTTTCCTGCAGGCCACTCTGTAAACAAGTCGATCAGCAGGTAGACCACTGCGGGATGCGATACTTTCAAGGCGCCTCCTGGTTCGCTTAGCAATGATGGCATCTCTTGAGAGCCAGTGAGTGTCATGGGAAGACTGCCAAGCGGTTCGTGATTTTAATGGAGCTAGTTTGTCCAGCGCCACCCTCATGTCAGCTTCTAGTTGGAGAGCGCAGCCGGTTGGATCCGATGATGGGGATAACATTGAAAGCGAATTTGCAAGGAGGTGACGAAAAGCAGAAAACTCGATACCCTTAAAATTACGCAAGTTGCGGGTAAATTTGATGGTGATTGGCTTGGGAAATTGGAGGGAAGAAAGTATGAGGCGGTGGTCGGAGTAACCAGTTTGGAAAACTCCCAGTGCAGTGATGCGTCGGTGCTGGTCAGGTTCCAGAACCAGGTTGAGCATGCTCTCAACGTTTGTTGACGAAGCTCTAGTGGGGCCTGAGTTTGTGATGACCAGGTTATGGCAGGCCAAAGTTGACTCAAGGTGACTATTGATGGAGGCTGGGGTATTGCCGGGGCAATTAAAGTCACCTGTAAGCACGAGCCTGTGAGATGGGTTAGGAATCAGATATAGGAATTCCGAAAGCTCATTTAAGAAGGTGTTGATGCTGCCATCTGGAGGGCGATAGATGGAAATGATGGAAGAGCACTCGTTAGTAGTAAGGGATACGACGGACTGGACCTCGAAGGTGGCGGGAGCCATTGGTAGATAGAGCTCTTTAATGTTCAAGTGAGCATTGTAAACGACCGCTAAGCCACCACCCCGCTGGTTAGTTGCGCGAGGTTTATGAAAAACCTTGTATCCTGGGGGCGCAACTTCCAGAGAGATGGCTGGCGGGGAGTCTTGCCTGCACCAGGTCTCAGTGATGAGCAAAAGGTCGATGTGGTGGTCCGAGATGGTGTCGTGAATCAGGGCTGATTTATTGGTGATGGAGCGTGCGTTGAGTAGGCCAAGGCGGATGTGTGAAGGTAGATGTGAATATCCGTGCAGGTGAGGCGTCGAGGGAATAGAGGAGTTGGCTGGTTCGAGGTCGACCTGTGAACGGCGGCCCCTACCACCTCTGCAACCACGGTGCCGATGCAGTCTCCGACGTTGACCTCGGAGAAGCCCAAGGACAGAGAGCGTCCTCAGGAGCGCGGGTTCCAGGTGCAGATGATGAAGAGATGGTGCATGTCGTAGCCCTATTATATTAGCCCATGCTGCACCGATGGTGCTGATGAAGGGGCCCGGATTCGGGTGGACTCCAATCAGCGGCTCTGCTGCCCTGAGCAGCAAGTCGAGGTGGCGTTGTCCAAGCTCCACGCTGTCAGCAAGCACTTACCCGTAGGTAGCGGATGCAAACACGCCCGTGTAAACACTTGTTGAGCGCGTACACAGGTGTACAGAACCACGCAGGCGGGGCGTACAATGGAGCATCCAAAAGACCACGAGGTCCAGTGGATTAGCTGACCACGCGCTGTGCTCCAGCTCGCAGGTGATGCAGCAGGATGGACGAACCTCGCAGAGCTCACGTTCACTGGTGGTGCTGGGCAGCAGGCAAGCCAACTCTCTCGTGTTGAGGAGATGACAGTCTGCTTCGCGTTCCCACTCGCTGATGGCGGTGAACATTGGACGGAGCACGTAGATCTTCCACTTGCTGGCGATGCTGGGGCACGCCAAGCTCACACTCGCTGATAGAGGAGGACGTTGCTGGCAAAACCGTACCCGGGGCGGCTGTTAAGCCGCGCTGCATGAACAATACAGCCAGCGTCCTCCAGCTTCGTGAGTCGAAGCAGCAGGCCTCGTTTACTCGCACTGCCCAACAGCTGTGCGATGCGGCAGTTAAGGCGGGTTGTGTGACACTGCAGTTAACGGCATTTGTCAGCTGTTGTAGCGCCGCGAGGCGTGTGCATTGAACACGGAGGCGGGCGGATTTGGGTGTAGGGATCTGCCGCCACCCAAAACTCGGGCGACGCCAAAGTAATAATGAAAATAATGAAACTAAATAAATTATCTGAAAAATATAATGGAAGATTAAAGTAAGAAGAGTGGTGGTGAGTGAAGAAGGACGTGGGTAAGGTACGAGGTGTGGTTACGGTTCATAAACTGTGAGAGCGATCCGGGACTGCAGCGAGCTGCGAGACCCGAGTGTAGATCGTGTTGTGTTGCGTGTTAATGTGTAATAAATAGTGTTGCTTCCAAGATAACGTCTGCGACTCAGTTGGACTCACGACAAAAGTATTGCCTCCAACTACAGTGTGTGAGACTCAGTGTTTTACACACTACAGTTTTGCAGCTCAAAGGTAATAATTGTATCCATAATAGAGGGTTTTTGGGGGTTAGAGCGCGTAAATATGTGTCGTTAACCCGCCTCCACTCGACACAATCAATTAGTAAGGTTTGTCACGTAAATGTAACATGACAATTCGTGACTAGTGCAGCACACCAGTGTGTTGGAGAGTGAACCGACAAGATTAAAATTGGAGTACGACATTTCGCCAGTAATTACAACCATCCTCATCAGGCGACAACTAGAATTGTGGAGAACACCTCCTGTTTCGGTCTTTAATGCAGGTGCTAATTGTATGTTTATTGCTGTAGACGTTTCTATAAGTGTGGCAAACCGGTGACTTTTTTTCTATTTTGTTCAATGTTACCGACGTGGCATGAACATAATTCAACAGTCCTAACGGAAGACAAACGCACGTGAGCCGCTCGTCGATCTGCGGTCTCAACACCACCGCGTGCTCACGGCCACCGGACCCCTGCCTCCCTCCGCCTCGGTGGACTAACAACGTTTGCACGCATTCAGCTGCGCAGAATAATTCAATTTAAGGCTATTCACTTGAAGCCCCAGGTCGTTGCTAAGTAGTACGTTTTAGTGACACCACGTGAGCCAGATTTAGATCACAGGTTGTAGTTCGTACAGTTCTGGATTAAAGTAAATCCAGAACCTAACACTGCTGTCACTACGTATTGACATGTGGATAGACTAGCAATGATAACATTGCCAAACACCAGAGTGAGTTCCTGCTCAAATTAGGTTTTGAGGAAGTGCTCATAACCTTACTCCTTTGGTTCTTTCGGTAAAGTCACGTAGGTATAAAATAAATCACGACGTTTCGGGCGCAAAACAAGCTTTCCCACCTGATGACGGACGCCTGTGTTGCTTTCCCACCTGATGACGGATGCTTGTATTGCGCCCAAAACGTCGTGATTTATTTTATTTTATACCTACGTGACTTTACCGAAAGAACCAAAGAGTATGGATTCCTGCAGTCACGAAAGCTTCAAATCAAGATTGCTCATAACCTGTCGACAACCTTAAGCCAGTACTGGAACTCCACATTCCAAAGGACAACCATTGTTGACTTCTCCACAACCTGGTACCTACTTTAACAACCTCAGAGGGATGATTGGCTGAGACAACCTCCAAAATCAGTTTTCGATTGTGAGCTCCTCGTCCAACTGCTGAGCCACCTAGCCAGTAAATGTTTCCATTAAAAGAAAACAATAACAGTGGAATTAACGCAATTTACCTCTAGTGTACTGAATTTAAAGCACATAGCACCCATACCAATAACGTATTCTAAAGAGCACAACTACACTACCGGATGGTGTCCTTTTAGACCTCTTGCCTAGCCACAAAACTTCCCTGCGAATGTATGAATTAATTTAACTGATATTCAAATGCATCCCACATACATGTGCCAGCAAGAATTCATTAGAAAATACAAATTCATACTCTAATATTTGGGTGCTATTATAAAATTAAGTCATTAATAATGTGAACCTTTAGAACTGGTTTAAAACTCTGGTGGAAACCATGATATGAGACCTAGAATCTTTGTTGACCTGTCTCAATAGTTTGACTCGGGCATTATCCTCATAAACCAGCCAGTAGAGGTTGCGATCCTGTTTGGGTTTGCCTCCATTCGGTTGCAGGCCTCCTGGATTGGCATCTGTGTTTGGGTTGCAGAACTTTATTTTCAAAGGTATTGTGGTATTGTGTTGAACTTTATTATGGTATACTGATCGGTTTTAATGACCTAGGCTGACTGAGAAATTTCCTCTCTGCTCATGTAAAGTCCATGGACCAAGAAGAAACGTTTGATTGTTGAGAATCTAATTTTCATTGACCTGTGGGTCATACTTTTACTGCAGGCTAGTGCAAGTAAATGTGTTATTTCACTCCACTGGGTCCGATATTGCCTGGAAGCCTTCTTGTTTGAAATCAGAGATACTTGTCCACATGCCATAAGATGCAGGCAGCAGCTGGGCAGTATCCTTGCATTCACATTGAGACGCATCTCAAGTGCACGAGAGATCGCCATCATGTGTCATCACAAATAAAAATGTGCCCACCTGCCCACCAGCTTCCTTATCCGTCCCTGTTTTAAAATCCCAGAATGCTCCACAACAAAGCTGCTCGTCGGAGTCGCAAGGCAATCAAAGAACAGCTGTGGGACCCATGTGACATCTAATGCATTAAGGTCAAAAGCCCCTGTGCAGAGGAAACGGAGTGTGTTCTGGGTCCTGTGCATTACAGGTCAGAAGCCCACAATCTGCGGTGTGCCAAGCATCACAAAATTACTCAATTCATGCTCTGCTTAACCATTTAAATTAAGGTCACTATTCATTATTTTAAAAATATGGAACTTTTTTTTATTAATCGCGGTAAAAAAATAATTGTAAGGAACATCCAGATAGCATTACATGACTAGGCATACTTTTGTAATATCAGTGTGGGTAAATGTACAATTATCTAGCCAGGTAGCTCGGTAGTAGAGTTAGTGAATTTGCAATCAGAAGGTTTCGAGTTCAGATACTTGCTGAGGGTTGGCTCAGCCCATCATCCCTCAGCGGTCGTTAAAATTACTGCCACTTTATAGCAAAGTCAGCAGTGGCTTTCCTATAGAAAGACTGTCTCTCGCGATATGAATGTGGAATTTCAGCCACTGGCTCAGGGCTGTAAACCCGAGATAAACACCATCCGTCTCACTCGTAATTTAATCACTCTTTTGAATTGTCAAATATCACATGCACTCGTAGAGCGAGATACTGCCAAACGATGGTATACCCTTAAATAAACTACAGATTATTTGTTTGCTTTACATTTACAGTCGAAAGTAGACATCCGTCTCCAAAAGCTTACCACAGAATGCTGGGGGTGAAATAGCGAGGCCCTGTGCACAGTGGCTCAGTTCAGGGCATGATGGCCACTCAGCCACCCTTCCACTCAAAGGTAAGCTCCTAAACCAGTGGGTGAATTTCATTACACGCAGCCAGCCAATTGTAACAAGAAATAATTCATGGTTTTAAAATGTAATGATATCCATGAGTACCCGAAATAACGATGTTTATTTATGCTTTAACTTGTGTTTTCAATAGACTTTACAGTCCAGACTCAACATTCTGATTATATTGTGGCCCTGCTGTTTGCAATTTGTTACAAACAGCAGGGCGACAATTTGCACGACAAAAAAAATATCATCCCTCAGCTGCCTTGGGCCCCATCTATTCCTAACTTGGGTGTCATCTATATCTCACGGAACCAGTTGTCAGATACTGCCCAGGGCCTCGTCTATTTTGGCTACCCCATGCTTCACGGTGGCGAGATGTTAACTTGTTTAACACGTAAGCTTTCGCGACTAATATGATAGTTAATAGAGGTTTTTGAGTTATATCGCGTGAATATAAATGTGTCGTTTAACCCGCCACCACCCGACAGCCAATCAGTAACGTCAGACAGGACGAATGATCAGCATGAGACTAAAATAACACCAAATAAATATTAAATACAGTACTCCCAAATACAACTGTCGGCAGTGGCCAACTCGCGTGCCAACAAGGACACTCTATTTTGATAATGTTCAAGTTCTGTGCAAAACTAGTTACTACTGCCCAATACTAATTAGATAATCTATCGAAATTGAGAGAAATACGAATTATTTAACTGTTCTCAAAGCTACAGGCTTAGTGCTGGTTGGAAGCGAATTATCAAGCAATACACGATTTAAAGCTTTCGTGACTGCAGGGATTCATACCGGTGACTTTCAGACCGCATTCCGTTCTCCTTCTCTCCCCCCTTCTCCGTTCCGAGCATAGTTGGACTCGTCCGTCTGAACAACCGCAAGTTGCTGTCCGTGGTGCTAACGTTAAGAAAAAACCGCCACTTTTTTATTTTCTTGCTGTGGGTTTCACACCTGATGATGATTGATTGTGTTGCAATCGAAACGTCGTGAGAATTTGATAGTTTTATTTTTATTATTTTATTATTTCCCTGCTGCGTGACTTTACCGAAAGAACCAAGAATAAGTAATACACAATTTAACTGCATGCCTATACAGGTCACCAATTATCGACGGTAATTAACTGTGAACAGACAACAACAGGTACTGCGATTTTCGTGGACACAAAAAACGGCAGGATGTACAAGCACAATGTGCGTGCACAATGTGCATGCATTATGTATGTTGATTACCCTATGAATAACCCAACTGGTAACGACTATCCATTTTAATGTATACATTATCCCCCTCCCCCCCTCTGGCCTTCGCACCTGATTGGCTCATAAGTAACGATATCACATTTACCTTTCAGTGTGAAACAGGAGGATTCATTCAAAAATCTGGATGTTGCGTGATGATGCGAGTTGTAATTACTGGCGAAACGTCATAATCGAATTGTAAATGTTGTGGGTTTACTCTCTAACACACCGGTATGCTGTACTAGTCACTAATTGGCATGTTTTGTTCACGTAACAAACCTTACTAATTGACTCTGTCGGGTGGTGGTGGGTTTAACGACGCATTTATATTCACGCAATCTAACCCCCAAAACCCTATACAGTGAGGGAAAATAATATTTGATCCCCTGCTGATTTTGTACGTTTGCCCACTGACAAAGAAATGATCAGTCTATAATTTTAATGCTAGGTTTATTTGAACAGTGAGAGACAGAATAACAACAACAAAATCCAGAAAAACGCATGTCAAAAATGTTATAAATTGATTTGCATTTTAATGAAGGAAAGAAGTATTTGACCCCCTCTCAATCGGAAAGATTTCTGGCTCCCAGGTGTCTTTTATACAGATAATGAGCTGAGATTAGGAGTACACTCTTAAAGGGAGTGCTCCTAATCTCAGCTTGTTACCTGTATAAAAAACACCTGTTCACAGAAGCAATCAATCAATCAGATTCCAAACTCTCCACCATGGCCAAGACCAAAGAGCTCTCCAAGGATGTCTGGGACAAGATTGTAGACCTACACAAGGCTGGAATGGGCTACAAGACCATCGCCAAGCAGCTTGGTGAGAAGGTGACAACAGTTGGTGCGATTATTCGCAAATGGAAGAAACACAAGAGAACTGTCAATCTCCCTCGGCCTGGGGCTCCATGCAAGATCTCACCTCGTGGAGTTGCAATGATCATGAGAACGGTGAGGAAGCAGCCCAGAACTACACTGGATGATCTTGTCAATGATCTCAAGGCAGCTGGGACCACATCACCAAGAAAACAGTTGCTAACACACTATGCCGTGAAGGACTGAAATCCTGCAGCGCCCGCAAGGTCCCCCTACTCAAGACAGCACATATACATGCCCATCTGAATGATTCAAAGGACAACTGGGTGAAAGTGTTGTGGTCAGATGAGACCAAAATGGAGCTCTTTGGCATCAACTTAACTCGCCGTGTTTGGAGGAGGAGGAATGCTGCCTATGACCCCAAGAACACCATCCCCACCGTCAAACATGGAGGTGGAAACATTATGCTTTGGGGGTATTTTTCTGCTAAGGGGACAAGACAACTTCACCGCATCAAAGGGACGATGGACGGGGCCATGTACCATCACATCTTGGATGAGAACCTCCTTCCCTCAGCCAGGGCATTGAAAATGGGTCGTGGATGGGTATTCCAGCATGACAATGACACAAAACACACGGCCAAGGCAAAAAGGAGTGGCTCAAGAAGAAGCACATTAAGGTCCTGGAGTGGCCTAGTCAGTCTCCAGACCTTAATACCATAGAAAATCTGTGGATGGAGCTGAATGTTCGAGTCGCCAAACGTCAGCCTCGAACCCTTAATGACTTGGAGAAGATCTGCAAAGAGGAGTGGGACAAAATCCCTCCTGAGATGTGTGGAAACCTGGTGGCCAACTACAAAAAAAGTCTGACCTCTGTAATTGCCAACAAGGGTTTTGCCACCAAGTACTAAGTCATGTTTTGCAGAGAGGTCAAATACTTATTTCCCTCATTAAAATGCAAATCAATTTATAACATTTTTGACATGCGTTTATCTGGATTTTGTTGTTGTTATTTTGTCTCTCACTGTTCAAATAAACCTACCATTAAAATTATAGGCTGATCATTTCTTTGTCAGTGGGCAAACGTACAAAATCAGCAGGGGATCAAATACTTATTTCCCTCACTGTATTATGGAGATGTTAACTACCTCGCCTGGTATACAGAAGGTTGTGGATTTTATCCCGACTCTGATGCCTGTGTAATGCGAGTGTAAACGGGGTTCGCTGCTGGGCTCTGGCCCAATCATACGGCCCGGGGTATTTGGGGGCGGAGCCCAATATGGGGGCATATGGGAGGGCCCGCCGTTCACCTCGGGTCCAATCGGAAGCGAGGTGAATGGGGGTGGAGCCAGCAGGGCGCTATGGGAAGGCCGAATCTGATGGTCCGGAAGGGGAGGAGACAGGATCACGTGGTAAAGGGGATATAGGTGGGATCCCGGAAGGGCTCCAGGGCAGTTGTTGGAGTGAAGAAGCTGGACCACGTTGGGTGGTCCGCGCCATCAGCCATGTGGCTGGAGCGGTGTGCGGAGTGGGGGAGCAGAATGACTGACGAGGGAGCGCGTGCAGGGCACGCGTGAGGAGACGCTGGTCCGCTGTCGGGACCAGCGGGGTGCGAGCAGGAGCGGAAGGACTGACGAGGGAGCGCATGCGGGGCGCGCGTGAGGAGACGCTGATCCGCTGTCGGGACCAGCGGGGTGCCAGCAAGAAGCTAAATAAAGAGCAACGGAGACCAGCAGTGTGTGACAAAGTCCGTTATTACACCTGTATATTGGAGTTTACAATTTCTCCCCGTGATCGTGTGGGTTTAGAAACATGAGTATACATTTCCACATTATGTTAAGCCACTTCATCGAGCTATCATTTGTGGCCAGGCCGTGTCTGAAAAAGAGCTATGCAGCTAAGTGGGCCTCACCTGGTAAAATACTAAAATAGTTCACAGTTTTATTTCAGCTGTCCTGGGACATATCTATCCTGGTTGTGCTACCCCTTCCCCCATCTGATTTGGGCCTCATCTGGATTCAATGCTTTTTGTATTAATCTTCCACCCTCTGGCCCTGTGTTGCACTGTGACTTTACATTGCCCTCTATCATGCCGTCAGGTACCCCCTCCTCGCTCTTCCCCCCTGGGTCAGCTCCCACTTCCGCCTTGCATTTTTCCCCCTTGTTCACCTCTTTTTGTCTCCCAGGCGGCCTTTCAGGATATGGGTTGTCACTGCGATGAAGTTTGTTTCCCACGGTGTTATTAGATTTGTCATTCGGGATTTTCACATGCCATTTACACCGCTCGAGTCATCCACCGGCCATCATTCCATCTCGTCATGCATCTGGTCCAAGTCCATGTATTTCACTTAATTGTCATTATGATGTCTCTGATTAGTATTGTTTTTTCCCCTTATGCATACACTTGTTCCTTTTTTGTCTTTGTGTCATATGAAGGAAGCATATTTCCATGCTTCTTTTTGCACTTTTTTTAAATTGTATGTTGTTTTTTTATCAGTGTATACAGTACACTGATATAAACCCTTATTTTTTGCATCTACACGCTCCTTTTCGATACCGTGTTCAACTTTACAAAGGCACTCCAGCCTGATTTTCTTATTTCTCGCTTCGATCATGATCCACCTTCATAACTGCCCAAGGTACATATTCTATTGTGTTTAGGTTTTGTCCTTGGCAAACGTGAATTAGTAGCGCTATGGGTGAAGTCAAGCACACACCGTGGCGTCTTTAACGGCAAGGTTACAGAACACAGTCACTTGCACAAGTTACGAGCGGACAACTGTACTCAATCTGTTTGTTAGTTTGTTTACTTTGAATTCATAGCTCTCGAACCTGAAAATGAGGTTCAGATTTTTGGCAGCATGGTGGCTCTGGGGGGATAATGTCCATATCAGGCCACTGAACCAGCAACTGAGATTGGGAGCTCAAGGCCCCAGTGCAAGCAAGCATGTAATGGAAAGATGTGGCTTGGGGCAGGAAGGCTTCTGAAGTGCAGCATGTTTTGACGTTTTCGGTTCAGTTGCTGATAACTGCACAAGCACTCCCCGCACAACCTTTTCGACCCATCCCTGACCCCCCTCCCCACCATCCTAAATAATCATTGCTGTTGATTCTTAAGCAACTTTGCAATATATCCCCTGCTAATTACTGACCGGCTCAGACCATTCGTTGATCCAGCAAGTGTTATTAAGACTGTGATACAGTACAACTGAGAACTTTGTGTGCAGCATATCATGACTGAGATGGCTGATGGCTTGAGGGATTAAAGTTATATCTGTAAATTATAATTATATGTTGTTGGTACTGGGTTCATTCTAGCCACTGCCATGGAGTCGCCAGCACTTTAGATTTGACCCAGACAGTCTAGGAATTCGCATCTGTTTTCGGGCAGCAGGAATTGATTCGTACCCAGATCTGGTGCCGGTATTGCTCTGAACTTTATTACGGTATCCTGCACAGTTGTAATAGACCTACGCTGAGTGAGAAATATTTCAGGCTTTGGTTTGCAGTGAAAAAGGTGGTGTGAGGCTACACTAGAAACCATTACATTCACCATATTAAAAGAAGAATAACCTGTTGAATTTTATGGAAATCCTGAATTATACCGATTCATGTTAATAATGTCGGCAAGGTCGGGGTGACATGGAAGTATTATTTACCAGACGAAGCGTGATGATAATAACTCGAATGTGTGTCTGCGTGTGTGTCACTTGTACACGTAATCTACAGACGAGCAGCGCGTGTAGTGAAACTGGCGAAACTCTGCAATCGTGACACCAGCTGGAAAACACTCTCGTGGCAAAACTCAAGGTCGACGCGTTGCAACCACCATGGCAGCTTGAAACTGGATACCAACCAAGCACGCATCACGCGGTCCCTCTTGCTCCTAACGTTGCTTGGGATCAGCAAGCAGTGTGAGGACTCTGTCTCTCTCTCTCCACCATAGTTTTTTGGATAAAGGCAGTGTCTTGGGAAATCAAAACGATTTTGTATGTAAAGTGCTCGGAGGCCCATGAGAGTAAAAGGCGCCGTAAATATGGAAATAAAGTAAATAAACGTGCATATCGCTTATGGCCACATATAGTATTCCCATTCACTTAACGTGTTCTGAGCATCATGATTGCTAATCTGCAATGAATCTGCAAATAAACACTTGTGCTTGCAGAAATAGAATAAGCATAGATTACTCCACAGTCTGAATTACTTTCCCCACTTTGCTTAAATTGGGGTAATTGCTACTAAACTTTCGGCAATGTCTGTTTCACTATCCTTAAATGTCTTGGCTCACTTCTGTGCAGGTTACCTGGTAATGCCACATCACATAAGCTCTAGCACATGTGAATCACAATACCAGGATCCCGCATTTGAATTGATCTAAAATACCATTCTTCTGCGAATTATGTATTTAAAATCAATATGAAGTGTAGGGCGTTTAATAAATCCACTAGAATTCCATTATGCACTTTTAAATCTAGATTGAAAACTAATTTTTTTAGAACTGCTTTTGTGTTTTGTTTGTTGTCCTTCCCCCGCACCTCCGATTACCCCAGTTGGCTATGTACAGTGAAATTATTTTAACATACATACATATGTAGTGACAGAGAAAGGTCACTACTGTGTCGGCCCGTACGAAGGCTGGGGGCCCCAAGGGGGTGCCTGGGGGGTCACGTGGTGGAGGGATCCGGACCCTCCCAGAGGTGGGGGAAGTGAGGCGTGTCCTGGGAAGGGAGGCGTGGCCTGAAGAGAGCCAGCCACGCCGGGGCGGAGCCAGCCACGCCAAACCAAATATAAGCGTGGTGTGAACGCAGAGCGAGGCGGCTGTTGTACTGTACTCCAAGGTGAAGACATCTTCGGTCGTCAAGTCCCGAGTCGTCGTCCTGGGCCAGGCAGGCCGTTGCCTGCCTGGTCCAGTCTGTGTCGTGTTCCAGAGTGTTAGTGAGTTGAGGAAGGTGGTCACCACCTCATGTAGAGTGTTATATTATTTACCGTTTAATAAATAGTGTTGCCTCCAAGTTGCGTGTGTGCACCTAATTTGAACCTACTACACATACATACATTTGATATGGATCCTAGTTTGATGCAACAATAATATATTAAACAACACGTCTAAATAATAATTTGAATGGCCAGCAGTGGTTGTCCCATGCCACCAGAATAATGTGTAATTTCCAATGATAGTTCCCTCAAATCAAATATGACTATGTTATTTGCCTTTTCATTGGCTGAGGTGTCAGCACAAGTAAATGTTATTTTAAAAAATCTTACTTTCACAAAAATGGGAAGACGTACATTTTGCTGCAGTTTTCTTTCTGATAAATGTGCGAATGTATCTACAACATTATTCAGTTACAGTGTCTAGTATTTTGTTTTAGCTCTGCCCAGCATCTCAGTTATTTCAGGCAGATATTCTCTTGGCAATAAATGGCTGCCTGCTCAGGGCTCTAGGATGATTGAGAATCACGTGATTTAACAGGCATGTCTAAGGCTCAAAATATGAAAAACACGTAGCTTGATGGCTCAGAGACCAATACACCCGCTCATTAATTGGCTGATTACACCTTAATATATAGAGGACCACAGAGCTTTCGTTGGGGGGGGGTTTGGCACTGGCTCATGTCGTGCTGCCTCTACCGCACTTCTGTGTCGTTCTCTCTCTTTCAAAGCGAGGGAGCGAACGCTGTGCGACGCATTACAAGTTGCAATTATAATGATTCCCGAGCCAGCACTGTGGGCATCATAGGTAGACACTCACAGCAGAGTGCTAATGTCTAACGGGTTTTTTCAGCACTGACTTAACAACATACACAGCTGTGCGCTGCGTGTACAAAAGCTCTCAGCCTTAAACAGACCACCTGTTCATATGAACTGAATGTGGCCACATTTGTGGTCATACATGAGGCTGCCATAGGCACATGGTAGGAGCAAACACTGATGACTGCTGATGAGTCCCAGTGAGGATGAAGTTAGTCTACAGTTGTGACTTTGTTTCATTGCTGCCTGACAACACGGCTACACATTTAGTTATTTTGAGATATTTGTCTGGATAAAACTGAGAATGTTGATGCATAAAATAATGCAAACCTTTGTGTGATTGTTTTTTTTTCGCCATTTGCATATTCGAATTACGTCAGCACTGTCACCAATGATGGCATAAAAATACAGCTCTCACCAATCATATTCTGGCATGTGCAATTTCTTTAGGAAATGTGTTACTGTGTGCATCATGTGCCTGCAGACTTTCACTGGTATGGGACTTAATGCATATTAAGGTGCAACTTATGTCAACATCGAGTGGTGATGCAGTGATCCGTGCACAGCGCCATTAACCCAGCGACCTAAGATCGATCAGTGGCGAACGATATCTGAACTGGTCCAGGGAACCACCCCCTTCACCAACCCACACTGACCGGCCTTGTGAAATATTGCCAAAACCCCACGACTGTTACCACAGCAGGCCTTTATCCAGCAGTGGATTGGCCTAGGGCTGTACATTATGCCTATATAACAGGACTAGGTTGACGTTGAATGTATAAATCGGCGTAATAACATTTCAATCATAATACAAAATCTCAGCCTATCCCAAGCTGATGTTTTGATATTGTGATTACTTGCAATTGAAAAAAATTCAATTGACCATTTCTGTCAGCAGTAGTGGAATAAGCCAAGATTACCCCACAGACGGGGAACATGGTTTCAGGGCAACGCAGGTATAAAGGAAATCTGTAATGATTTTTGTTTTGCCACTAGGCATAACAAGAACCTTGGCACATGTCCTGCTGAAAGCCATTTGTGTAGTGCTTTCAAACAACTCGTGTGTTGATATTTTGACTAGCAGACCTCCGACTACACCATTGATAGCGGTTGCTGGGTTTTTTTTTTCAAATTAAAATCTTACACCTGGGGCCAACTTGGTTTATAAAGGACTGGTGGCCATTGATGCACTTGCTTGAGTGGGATAATGAATGCTCTTTTGTGGGAGCTTTGGCTTCATCCCCCGCATGTTTATATTCATGGAGGGCAATTTTCTCCTCTCAAGGAATCACAATCTATGGTAGAAATGTGCGAGGATGGACGGAGATGAAGTAAAACTATAGAAGAGCCACGGAATTACATTCCCCCGGACAATGAGCCACAATTCTGACAGCCAAATGCAGAGTTCAGCACCTGTGGGTTTATCCAATTAGCACGGTTGGCCTACGTACGGTGCGAAAGAAGTCTAACATATACTCACACGTATTGAGAAATTGCTGGCTAAGAGGCAGTAATGATGGATGTGTGTCTCCGTATATGTCCACTACCGACATTAACACATATTACAGATTTTGGTGTTGATTTTTATGTTCCTATAAAGGCATTCATATTTCACAAGCATAGAGAAGAGAGGGTATAACTGGCTGAGAAGACAAGGAGCTTCTCATTAATCAATGGGTCAGGAAGATTCCATACAGCATTATGCGGCTGATGAAAAGATAAACCCGCAAGACTTATTTGGAGTGAGACTTCTAATGTTAAACTGGAGCTGATCATAATCACACATCTGAGATATGAGAACTCCTCTACTCTCTAAACAATTGCACCATCACTCAGTATGAATTGAGAGGGTGTATTATTTAATGACAGGCAGGTGCTTTGTTTTGGTGGGGGAGATAAGGCCCCATCTCTTTGTGGTGCACGCCAGGATTTAACACATTCCTGCGGAGGGAGCTGGTAGGAACGTTGGGTTGCTCGGTCAATGGCCAGAGTCAACAGCGGCGTGTTGTATTCCGCAAATATGCCCGACTGTGAGGGTGGGCACAAGCCGGCGTGAGTAGGTTAAACGTTGAGTTTTATAAGGGCACCACGGGGTGACCAACCCCTCCCCACCCAACCCACCCCTCCCACCCCCACCCAGCCCCACCCAGCCCCTCCCCACCCAGCCCCTCCCTACCCAGCCGCACCCTCCCCACCCAGCCCCTCCCCACCTCCCCTCCCCACACAGCCCCTCCCCACCTAGCCCTACCCCTCCCACCCAGCCCCACCCTCCCCACCCAGCCCCTCCCCACCCTCCCCACCCAGCCCCTCCCCACCCTCCCCACCCAGCCCTCCCCACCCTCCCCTCCCCACCCAGCCCCACCCTCCCCACCCAGCCCCTCCCCTCCCCACCCAGCCCCTCCCTACACGACGGACGGACACAATAATCCCCTGTGGGCTGGTGTAACCAGGAGGTTCCTACCAGTATCAGTATAGTCTCCAACTCCTTCTCAGAACAGTAATTACCAGATCATCGGCATGCATAACATGGTTGACCATAGAAAGCCATCCATGGAACACACCCAGCATAGATCAGCATCTCATTGTGTCTGTATCAGATATAAATTCCTCTCATACAGCTATGGAAAGTTTTATTTTTGTTATTTGGTCACTCAGAGATGCTCACATGCTCGCTGCCGTTTGCTCTCTGCAGAAACATTGTAGCACAGAAATATTAACCATTCTGAAAAGTGCCAGTTTGCATGTTTGGTGTTTTGACTAGTATGGCACACTATCATATACCAGCACATTTAAACCGCTGATTATAAGACAAACTCACTGATAAAGGTATAACAACATTTGTTGTTCTAATCTGTAAGTTAACCCATATTTTTTTTTATATGTTCGGTAAACACCTACTCAATTTAATTTCAATGTTGTTTACATAAATACAACTCTGGCTGATTGATGTTGCATCTCCAGTATGCATAATGGGTATATAAATTATGTCGGCATCTGTTGCAAGGTTTTTATAGCACTAATGGGAATATGACAAAGTTATCACTCTAGCCATGTTTCCAGAATAGCAATATATTAAAGAAATCGTCAATTAAACATCTAAAATGAATAATGATAAGACAAGGCATACCCAAAAGTAACCCTCCTTAAATGTTTTCATAACATTCACGCCTTTCTCAACAACGAATATATTATTACATTTGGGGTTCGCTCAGTAGAGTTTCCATATTGAAGTGTCAGATGATATCAATCATAAAACCAAGATTACAACTCCAGACTATGAACATAACGAGCCACATACGGAGCGGAGAATATCAGAGGCTGCTGCAGAGGTGGCTCAGACGGTAGAGAGCAGAGTTCAAATCCTGGTTGGGAGTTCACTTAGTCCATCATCCCTCTCGGGTCAATTCAATTCGTACCACTTTGTAGGGAATGTATACCACTGGGTCAGGACTGTAAACAGCACCACCTCGATGGTCGTTATTGGTGTTACATGGATATTGTTGTCTTATACTTGAGTTATATGTTTTGCATACAAGCAGGACCCACATCTAGTTACTGATCTATCCTCTGGGACCCATCTTTCAGAGCGGGTCCTTGCCTATACACATCTGGCAGTTCACCAGCATTGGGTCCAGTGAGCCTAACTCTGCTGATGAGACAATATCTGTCGAAACCGGTTTGCTTGTGTTGCACCAATGCTGCTGAAATGATGTGCTCCCAGAGGGTTGTTTGGCTGCTGGGATTCGGAACAAATACTATTATTTATTACGTTGAGGGACAGACACGTGAAGGAGGTAAATATTTATCTGAATTTAATTATTTATTTGAGCAAGGAATGAACTTTACTGTTGAACAGTATGGGTAGAATGTGCTGCTCCATCCACCACAGAGCCCAGATTTTGCATTCTCACATTTTCAGAGGTGCAACAAATTAAAATGACTGAAGAATGGGCAATATTATTGAAATTATAGTGCCGTACAGGAGGATTTTTACAAATGAGTGTGTGAAGCTGATGTCATGAATACTGGCCCTCGCTCAACATTGGTGCAAGAGCGAGTAGGAGCTGCCTTGACAACCACCGCGAGATATGTTTTCAACAGTTTAGTATTGGAAGTAATACCGTCTTATTACTGTAAAGAAATGCAACGAAACGTGATTTGCTTTGGATGACAGTAACTTGAGTAGATAAGGCACATTAGACATAGAACTCCGTTTCTGGAATATTTATTTCATTCGATACCCATCAATTATATTGCAGAGAGGTATCTATGGAGCTGTAGTGGCTGCATTTTGCGAAGAGGGTGCGCCCCTACAGCGTGAAATGTTTGAGACCGTGAGTGTAATGACAATGTGATTAGGCAAGAGGAGACGCGACCGTGCGAGACAAATCAAATATTGGGGCCCCACCTGACCAATTACCGCACCCCCTGAGCTGATAATGTAGTCACTAAGCCACTGTGCAAGAACGATGGAGAGATTGTGAACCCTAGGATATTGTCAACTGTGACATCATACTCCCACTTCATCGTGAATAAGAGGTTCTTTTCTGTAGGTAGCTTCCTTAAAATATAAATATGAGCATAAATGTATCTGCTTGCTAACAGTAAAACAAACTTAGCTTCGATATGACCAATTATCTTATGGTCCCAGGACAAAAATAAATGAGGTTTATAACTTAAGTGATGCAGTTAACTCACTCAGCACTTGCGCTTTATTAAAGATTCAGTGTCTAACAATCTTCCTCATTATACTTGTTCCAGCCAGGTTGTTATTTATCAAATGAAGCACATTAAAGCCCTAAAGGGAATACGTAATAACATTTTTTTAAACATCATTAAAATTATATTAACATAGTTTAACTCACGTTATATATAGGCTGGAGGCTAGTGGAAAGGCAATATAAATCTGAATTATATTACATTATTTTAGACACGTTTGTGAACCCATGCTGAAATTCCTGCAAATATACCACTAAAAATCATTAACATGACCATGTAATACGTAGATACATATTTCACTTTCCAAATCCAAGCTACCTAAAGGTCCTTAGTGCAAGATACTGTACACCACACTACATCCTAAATGCACACCAATACCGGCCATTCGCCACTAAGTGATGGTGACATCACCACAGTGCTTGTGCCAGGCCAGGTGCACGTTGAAGCCACGTGAAGTGTCGACTGCTCGCTGATTGTGTGAAGCTGATGTCACAGGATAGACGGTGCCATGTATTGACCGACTGAGGTGGCTGACAGATGCACCAGCTGTGCCCCCTACTGTGCCAACTTGCGGCATTTTATCTGCCTGACGCTCTGCTCATTGTTTTGAGAGTCGCTCCTCTGCCCTCCGTTGTTGTTGGAAGGCAACTGCCTCCAACTGACCAAGAGCGTCCTTCACGAGCCTCTATAGAAGCCGATCTTGACACCGCTGGTACAAGTCTGAGGCACGTCTACTCAGCTCCACATCCTCCCGTACCGCATCAGTCCATCTCTGCTCCAGCCTGTGTAGTGCCAGTTCTGTCCCCTCTATCCAGGCATACGGGCTACATAACCCAGCCAACGCAGCTTTGCCTGCCGGATGAGCTTATTGATGGGAATGTGCCCAGATCTTTCAAGGATTTGTGAGCTCCGCACACAATCCAGCCTGGTTAAACCCAGGATCGATCGTGCACACAAACATGTGCACATACATACACAGACAAAAATCCCCTGTGTCGCCTGAACAGACTTTTGGGGCAAGTGCTATTAGCGAACACCTATGAAGGCCGGCACGACATACGAGGGGGTGGGTGACCAGCACTACGCCCGGCCGCCTTTGTCTCTCTAGTGGCAATGTTTACTCACCTTACCAGGTACTCTTTTAAGGCTCAGTTGACCTAGGGGAGGCCCATGAGCTGTTCAGATAATCGCCGATAACCTCTCCACGTGTACACCGATTATTGTGTGTCATAAATCAGTCTGATTTGTGGGTTCTGGCAGTGGGTGGAGTTTCCATTATGACTCAATAATGCTGTGGCATATTTCCCCTCACCACATCCCTAAGCTCTGATTGGCAAGTGCATGTGAACTCTGATTGGCTAGTGCACATTCCGCGAGCTGCCACCACCGCTTTCTGCTCTGACCGTGCATCTAGAGACTTAAATTCTTGGTGGATCGCTTCCCAGGACTGGGACACCTACGTGCATTGTGGAAATGCTTTCTGAAGGCTTGCCATTTTGGTCCTACTATTACTTCTGTATCAAGAATTGCTCACTCCGTGGCAAGTGTGTTAACCATGTGATAACCAGCTGCGCAATCTGAGGCCTCTACATTTGCCAACATAAGGGTAACTTTAATATTAAAGGCAATGTAACGTGAATTAATAAAAAAAATCGCATTACTTTATTTGCCATTTGTTTTGGTTTCCACATTTAAATTATACATCCTCATAGTAAATTAAAATTAATCCATTAACATATCCTGCAATTAAAGCAATTGTGCTATCAAATTAATTGCTATATTATGGATGTTTTCATACGTTTGTGTGGTGTGTGATTATGATAATAACACTTAAAATACATGTGAAGCCAACAGAGCCATCGTTTGAAAATGCTGGAAATTAATTCAGTTCATATTCCTTACTTTTAATTGGTCTAATACATTATTAAATGTATATGAAGTATCTGCCACATGACCAATTAGGGGTTATTTAACCTTTAAAACTATTATATTTAGTGCAAATGCTCATCAACAGTGGAATCGGAGTGAACTGGGCATGCTAGTTTTTTGCAGGTCAAGGTCAGAAGGTCAACAGAGAAAATTATCTTAATGCCATGAAACCGCACCTCGCCATCACTTTATTCTGCTAGTATTTAGCTTCTGCATGGTGGACACCCAGCGTCCTGCTCCTACAGTAACCCCCATCTGGATTGACATTTTCCCTTGGTTGTCTAAATCGGGGCGCAACTCCGATGCCTGCCTCGATACCTTTCCCTGATTATATCTACAGCACTCATCCCTCACCACCTACCCATTGTGGCCCCTGACATAGCAGTTACAAATAACCCCCTTGACTTTCTGTTCATGCCTCTCTCACTCCCAAGTCTCTCAGAACTTTTTTTATAATTTCCTCATTAAAACACACTGAATCCTCATAAAAGACTACTGTCTTAAATCCCTCCAAACATCTCATCCTTCATTTTATTTACGACCCATCCCCATCAGTTTTAGCTCTCGCTATTCCGACAAGAATGTAGCCTACGATCTATCCTCTGGGACCCATATCCAACCGAGAGGGTCCTGGACTATAAACATCTGGCAGTTAATCATCAATGATTGAAGTAAGCCTGACTGCTGATGAGACCACTGAATGTCAAAACCAGTCCAGAGATTACTTTTGGTGAACAAATATTGATTAAATGTTGCACTCCTAAAAGCCTGTGTGGCTAATGGGATCTGTAAAAGTATTATAATCTAATTCTTTGGTTCTTTCGGTAAAGTCACATAGATAGAAAAATAATAATAATAAAAAATAAAGTTAATAAAAAAATATATAAACAAAAAACCACGACGTTTAGATCGCAACACAAGCGGTCGCGGTCGCTTGTTTTGCGATCGAAACGTCGTGGTTTTTTATATTATATTTTTTTATTTCTATTCACTTTTTCATTATTATTTTTGTATCTACGTGACGTTACCGAAATAACCAAAGAATATGAATTCCTGCAGCCACAAAAATTTTAAGTCAAAATTTCTAATAATCTTTTATATGGAGGACAGACGTAAACCATTAGCCAATATAGGTGTCTGGCATAACTATTCTCTATTTGTTCTACTTATAACTCTTAACCTCTGTCTTCTCTCCTGGATACATAATTCACATAGCTCTGATATTCTGCAAGGTTTTATCATTGGTGCTTTAATATTCTTTATATATATTCTTGCACTCACTGAAGTCTCAAGACATCATATCGGCTATTGCCATCCAACTCTTGAAATAAAATTGGCCCGTATCCTTGAAGGTCAATGCCATTGATGCCATCACGTCTCCTCATCAGTTCTGTTATCCCGCGATTATTACACAGTCAAGATGTAACTAGTTTACATCAGCCAACAATCGTATCCACAATGACACTGAGACATACATTTCTATTGTCTGAAAGCAACATCCTCACTGTGTGTGTGTTCTTAACCTGTCAAACTTCTCATAAGACTCCACTTTATAGTTTATTAATTGTTCGCATCATCCTTGCCATCGGACACTCTCTCCACACAAAACTCAACTCGTGTGCCTTAGCCCTGCAAGTTCTTTCATCCCTAATCAAAATCCACCTCGTTTCAACAACAACCCCCCCCCCATACATACACACACTCTCTCTCACTATTCACATGCTCCCATTCTTTGTAAACTCCCTCGAGGCACAATCATATTTAGACACAATAAATCCAGTTCCTGTTGTATTATGCATGTGTGTATACCTCAGGGATTCGCGTTACCTTACCCTTCAAGGTTGATGCCACCTCGTGGATAATCATACTGTCATGTATGTATGTTGAACGTTTCCAACCATGGTAATCGGAGGTGCGGAAGGAATGGTCTGCCCTGGAAAAAAATCTGCAGGCAGGCATATTGTGTGGTGGCATTCCACCACAAGCTTTCTCGCGGTGAACACACTCCTTGAACAGCACTGAATGTGCCACTGCGGCCACTCCTCCGCTACTGGTGGGGCCATGCCCCCAGCTGGACTCTATTTGCACCTACTTTGGGTCGATCTACCGTGTGGCCTGAGGTGCAGTGGAATGCTGTCCTCTAGTGGTATGAATGCACCCTCATCGAGTGATGGATTTAAGCCAATTTTACACAAAATTGACGACCGGTCTGCCACAGTGGGGCACGACAGCTGGCAAAAACAACTCGTGAATTTGACTCTAGCAATGTTTCTCGTCGCTTTATCGAAGTTCATCTGTGCAACATGGACAATGACACAAAATTACGATTTCTAAAACACTTAACCTTTTTAGTACAAAACTCTTCTTAAGTGGTTTATTTTGTTGAGCAATATTCATTCCTGATCAAGTTTCATCATCTGGATCCCCTGTATTATGCACATTACTGCCTCGTTACAGAGTCTTGTACTGCTTCCGCTTTTCTACTTTTTCTTGCACCTTTTGATGGCAGTGGCCCAGAGAGGCCCATCTCTAAAAGCTTGCTTTTAGATCCTCGTTTCCAGCCTCAGCGAAGCTCCGAGCTAGCAATCTCGCACCATCTCCACTCAGAGTCTTTCAGCTCCATATGATCCATATAGTCCGTGAGGCCAGACTAAATACAGTCAGTTGTCCTATAATGCGGTGGTAGTTGCGTTCCTGAAGGACACCACGTTAAGGAAAAATTGCGTTATAATAACAACCATTGATTCAATGGGAATTAAGGGGCTAAGGGTTTGTTGGTTTCGAAAACACCAACATGACTTTACATATTTAATGATAATATTTGTTATATTATTGGTGATTTTTACGTGTTCTTTTCTAATTACTGTATTTTAGTTTGATAATGTAATTCATTAATTAAATAAAACATGAAAACGAGTGAAAAATGCATGTGGCAGTGTTGGTCGCTAAGCGATAGAAAACGTTGCCGTGGAGAAGAATGAAGAGAGAAGACGATGGAGAATGTAAAGTGACTCGTTTGACAGCTTTTAATGATAGTAAAAAATAACCGTAAGAAATATATTTTTAAAATGTAAGTAAACTCATAAAAAATTTAACACTTACCACAGAAAGATAATATGGCTGATTAAGACAAGTATGGTAAAGCACAAACCGCGATAACACATGTGATGCGTATGCCGGCTGAACAAAGACTGACGAGCGTGGGTAGCATCTAGAAGCTTCCAGCAGCATCCCACCTTGTGCGATGCAACGCCGAGGCAGCTGTACATCCGTTTATTCCTACTCGTGCAACGTAGTTCCGTTCACTCAATTGCGTTACATCCAATTCGCATCTGCGTTTTCAAAATAATGTGTCCCCTAAGACATTCGTCACGTTATATCCAATTTGCGTCATGAAAACTACACACGTTATAGCAGAACTGACTGTATTTCACTTGCCGGTACCACCTGCGGTGGTATATGTTCGGCAGTTGTAATTTGTTTTTGATCCATAATAGTTTCGTGATAACCACTTGAAATAAGTGGGTTTTCAAATAGTCAACTGTCATTTGCCAAATAAATTATTTGACGCCACTAAAGTTTGTCTACCTTAAGTATATACCAATTTTAGTTGTGCTGCATGGAATAATTGTGACCATTGGACGCTCTGCTGTCTCCACCCTATCCATGGTTTTAAGGAACTCTGCGCTTCTGGAATTTCTGGAAAACTCAATATTCCAATTTCATGTTTAGTGTTCAGTGACAATTTGACAGGTGGAATGGTTGGAGCACCATTCCCATATCAAGGGGACTCAGTCACGGGAATTTTGACGTCGTGATCTTATCTCTAACCATGAACCCAGCTGACCAATCAGGATCTGACCCATCTCATACACGTGCACATGTAGATGTGTCTGTGTGTGTCAGTGGCTCCATTGCGCTACCGCTCGGGGGAGCTCCGGGGAGTGGTGCTACAAACCCAGCGACTAGGGTTCGATTCCTGCTCACGGCCAATACCAGTGACGATAATCTGAACCGGTCCTGGGCCTCCCCTAGATCGACTCGGCAACAAATTAGTACCTTGTGCAGTGTGTAAACATCGCCACAGGGGAAACAAAGGCGGCCGGGCGTGGTGTTGGCCACTCACCCCTTGTGTGCCGTGCCAGCCTTCATTGGTGCTTGATAACAGCACTTTCCCCAACAGGCTGTTAGGGCTATATAGGGGATCTTTGTCAGTGGCTCCTCGTCACACAGATGTGCAGAGACAAAGCATAAAGTGATAAATGGCTTGGCATAATGCATGTACTACAAGCAATTTTAGATAATGATGATAATTAACTAATTATGAAAATGAAATATTATGGTGAATGTTTTTTGGTTGTTGATGATGATGTTGATTTCACATAATACACATATTCAAATATTTCATATATCCTATACGAGTACATACACCCACGTGCACTAACACATATATACACACACAGTTATGTATACAGACTGTACATACACAGAGTGTCACCTGTCAGCCTGAAGGGGTAATCGCCGTTATTGGCAACTTTGCAATGTCTAATTATGAGGGGGGCGTATCTGGGGTAAATGTGAAAGGCAGTCAGTCAAGAAGCTCTGGGAAACTGCTTGAAGGTTCTGGAAGGGGGCGTGGCCGGAGGCGGGGCTTGGATGCGCCGGGGTGTATATAAGAGGTTCGGTGCTGTTGCGGGTCCTGGCTGCATTGCTGCTCGCCATCATCTCTCTTCGTCGTCCGGCCACGTGGCCAATCTTCTGCAGGGCTCTCATCGTCGCCGTCACTGCGCTAGTCAGACAGCTGTGTAGTTGGACGCTGACGATGGGGTTGTGTAGAAGGGTCGGCTATGTGTAGCTACGTATAAACGTTACGTATATGTATCGCTCAGTGTTGTGCTTAAAGTGTGAGAATAAATAAGAAGCCTTCCACACGACATGTCTCGGAAGTTGCTCACTACATTTGGAGTCAGAAGTGGTTGAGAAAAAAATTGTATTAAACGGAAGAATGTTAAAGTACCAAAAGAAGTGGAACCCACCTGTGGCATCTTCCGAAGCCAATGAAAACGAGACACAGGACCTCCTGACAGCACCCGGGAACCACGGTCCCAGTTATTGAAGCCACGGTGGGAGAGTTGGCTGCACCAGAGATGGCGGGACCATGGGCAGCCTCTCCACAGCAACAGCCTGAAGAGGGCTGGTGCATGGTATCGGCGCAACTTGAGCTCCTGCGGCCGACGGTCTCGCAGTTAATGGAACTCATGACAGCGATTATAATGGCGGGGCGGACCACACAGACCTAGCTGGAGAGAAAAGATCAGGCGCCAAAGAATGACGCGCTGGCGGGAACGTCCGCGGGCAGGGCGGCCGCCATTACACGTGGTGCAGAGACCACGCGGCTGGAGGCCGCCATTACGCTCGGCGCAAAGACCGCACGGCTGGAGGCCGCCATTTTAGGACTCGGGCGTGATTCGCCGGAAGCGACGCCTCACTCAAGGTAAGTAAAATAACCTAGTGTTTGCCACTTCCGACACCAAATTAAATGGTTTGATAGAGGCGCACACACTGAACTTGAGAGGCAACACTTTATTATTAACACAACGGGTAACATAGGGTGGTGACCACCGACCTATCCTCACTAACACACATCATCACTCGCTAACACACGCTAACACTGACGTTCTGATGCAACTAGCGTGGCCAAGCCAGGAGGGCTACTGGTTGGCTACGCTGACTTGAGGATTGACTCTTCTTCTTCACGAGGCGTCTTCATGAGATATTTTCATCCCGGACCCCAGCAGCCCCGCACCAGGTGTGGAGTGCGCTTATATGCACCCCGGCCACGCCCACCTTCGAGAACTCTCGAGAAGGCTCTTCCTCTGACCATGTGGCCTCCAGGGTGCCCCGGGGCCCCCGGCCCCCATCTTGATCCGGTCACGTGTCCAGCTGGGTTCATCCAGAGTGCCACGGCCTCAAACAACCCTCGCGGTACTGACCTATGGCTTCCAGACCCCCCCGATCCTGCCGTGGCGTCATTCCTGCATGCAGACATAGTGACGTCATGTGTGTGTGCGTGCGGACCCTCGCGAGGTAGTGACGCTCTCCCACATAGTGATGTCACGCGCGTGTGTGTCGGCCCACACGGTAGTGATGTAACAAGTCACTACACATGCAAACAAATGTACAGCGGCAGTCTGGCGTATGGTGATGTGCATCTGTCATTTATAGGAGCCTGCTGATAATAGGTGATACTCGTTTTAGGATCCATAATAAACTTCATTTATATGTTCATCATAATCATGAGCAGCAAGATTATTATCATAATCGACGTATTTTTTTGTATGTGCACATTGAGGAAATGCCTCGCTTTAAAGATCACGTTCAAATGTATATACTGTGATGCATACCATTACTTTCCTCAATAATAAACTTTGCAAGTGCATTTAATGAGCACAGAATCACAATACAACTGTAACGGGCACGTATAAATTCGGCATTGCTAGTTTGCATTGTTTTCTTTCTCGTGAATTCCATGGGCGCTTAGAGATCCGTAAATCTTTCATTACGTGTGGGATCCCGCCAAAAATGACAACATGCTTTGGACGTTGCGGGCGTGCAATTGAAGTGTTTGCAGTGAGGCATTTGCTCTTGGTTGTGTGATCCATGGGGAAGTGCAGATACAGAGCGGTTCCCGTATGAAACTGGAGGCGGGTGAAATTGTCCACTTATATTTAAAATGTGAACAAAAGTTCACTGTTCACTCTGTTGTCTCTCCAGTGAAAGGGTAATCGCTCCCCCGCACAAAAGAGCAAAGATAATTAGCTGCAGCCCATTCATCATGTTTCTCCAAGTAAAAATTACAACCAAATATGTGCTTTGGCCAATGGCCTTCCAGACTCATGGTATTACACATTCCTGCAGAGGGAACTGGTAGGAACGTTGGGTTGCTCGGTCAATAGCCAGGGTCAACGGCGGCGTGGTGTATTCCGCAAATATGGCCGACTGTGAGGGTGGGCACAAGCCGGCGTGAGTAGGTTAAACGTTTAAGGGCACCACGGGGTGACCAAGCCCCTCCCTACCCAGCCCCACCCCACCCAGCCCCCCCCCCCAGCCCCACCCTCCCCACCCAGGCCCTCCCCACCCTCCCCTCCCCATCCAGCCCCTCCCCACCCTCCCCACCCAGCCCCTCCCCACCCTCCCCTCTCCACCCAGCCCCACCCTCCCATTTTTGGACGCACGACGGACGGACGGACAGAATAATCTCCTGTGGGCTGGTGTAACCAGGAGGTTCCTACCAGTACAAGGCTAACTCTGCTAATGAACAAACTCTGCTCTGTAACAGTATCAAATCGGGGCCGTCCATAAATGACGTCCAACACCTATGGGGGGAGGGTTGTCAGACATTTGTGACGATGTATGACGAGGGGGGGAGGGGGGGTTGAGAAATGTGATGTCACATCAAAATGCGCAACTTTAAATAAATATAAACAATAGAATTGTTATAACAACACAAATTTTGATTAATTTTCATTATTCACTATATGATTATTTAAATTTACTAAGGTCACCTTTTATTTATTCCATGAAGGAGCATTTTTCTTCTCCATTGGAGAATTGAGAAGCATAAATTTTGTAAAAATTTTGAATGATTGTTATTAAACATTTTGATTTTAATGATACTACCAGGGCTTTTCATTCTGTGGAATGAATATGTGATTGTTATAATTGTACTCTCCATTTTGCTTCGTTCTACGACAACGTTTCAAGTATTTTTTATAGTTATAATTACTTTTAATATTTTATAATTATAAGATAATTTCAATCTAATATTCTTAACATCTGCAGTTTTAGTTAGACGTTGAATATTTTCAAGTTAATTTTATGCTACATTTTTAATACGTGTTTTCTCCTACAACATCAGTGCAGTGCCACATTAAATACGCACTACAATGACAATCGTTTAAAGTGATTTGAAGCATGTTTTATTTTAAAAATGGAAATATGGTTTTGGGGGGGGGGGCAGAGCTTTGTGACGTGAAATTTGAGGGGGGGTCTGACTTTTTGTGACGCCGTGTGACGAGGAGGGGAGGGGGGGTCAAAATCGGCCAAAATCGCGTGACGTCATTTATGAACGGCCCCATGGACAAGGAGACTACATTATCATTTTCTATGTGGAGATACTGTTGTATATGTTGTTTAAGTCGCCCTACGTTCATTGTGTTGCGTTGCTTGGAATTGCCTCCTCCTGACCAGAGACACTTCCCACGTTCAAGTAGCTGTTCAAGACGTTTCTATTCTCTTCTGCCTGTCACTGTCTCCTCCCGATCACCACGCACCACACCTTTACTGCGTTCCACACATCTACAACACTCCATACATCGAGCACGCTTCACACCTCTACAATACTTCACACCTCTACCACACTCCACACCTCTACCATTCTTGTCTTCCACTCCTTTCCCTGTCTGCTATGCAACCCCCAACCAATGAGTTTTCCACAATCACACAAACCACCGTCCCTTACTAAACAATGTGCACGCTCCTCCATGTTGTGCATTGTTAAATCCTTTATATTAAGTTCACTTGCTTGCTTGCGCGCTTACGACCGTGCAAATCTTTCAGTCGTTTTTTAACCCACTTCCCGTGATCCAATCGAGCTGACATTTTGCACACAGACTCGTTGTGCGTGACAATTTATTTTCGTGAAAACATTTTTCCTAAATTTTACACTTTTTAGGATTTTTTTTTTTATATTTAATTACCAATTGCTTAATGGTGGCAGGCAATCATCTGACCCATAGGTGGCAGCCATCTCAAGTCAGAGGACGAGAGGACTCTAGCCGCCACGCATATAAAGGATTTATAGTGAAAAACTTTGTTTTTACGGGTTAATTTTTCCTGAGGTGAAATTACATTTCTATACCATACAATACGGATGGCCTTGCATTGTATATTCAGCACTATACAGTCAATTGTGAAATAATGCCTTTCGATTGTTTTTTTACCTCTAAGAGCAAGGCAACTGCATTTGTTCTGAGAAGCAGAAATAAAAAAGTGTCAGCACATAAACAAATATCTAGGAAGCTAAAGGAGACAGATGCTGACTGTGGCTACATTGCTTGACTGTCATGCAGATGAAGGGAAATTGCAAATGATACTCTTGCGAAGTTTAAAGCATATTGCAGACAATAACTTCTCAAGCTCTTGGGCTGATGTTATTACAGGTATATTAAAATTATCAGAAATATCATATGATATTAAACTTGTTCTTACGTAAGATCTGCCTAGAAAAACACGTAATCTCAAACTAGTGCTTTCCTTTTCAACTGCTACAAAAACTGACACCTTTATACAAGGCATCATGTTTGCAATAACCACAACACAAGCAGTCAAAATGCAAACAAAAAGAAACAACTCTGATGATGATGATGATGATAATGATGATAATGATGATGATAATGATATGCACTGTCCTTGAAGTTGATTGGTCCACACCCGAGACAGCTTTTCTTAGAGCCTAGTCTCCATTGGTGTTGGACCAGATGACACCAAAAGGCGTACAACTTAAAGACAGCGCATTATCAGAGTATTGAGAGCTCGGGGTAAGCATTTAAACTATGAGACCTCCTTTACCAGTGGCAAAATATAGTAATAGGTTTTTACCCTTTCAACTGGTACAACAACTGACACCTTTATACAAGGCATCATGTTTGCAATAACCACAACACAAGCAGTCAAAATGTAAACAAAAAGAAACAACTCTGATGATGATAATGATATGCACTTTCCTTGAAGTTGATTGGTCCACACCCGAGACAGCTTTTCTTAGAGCCTAGTCTCCATTGGTGTTGTATAAAAAAAAAACTGACACTTTATAGTATATTCGTTGGGTTTACATCCTATTACCGCCGATTTGTGCCAAATTTTGCTTCGGTCGCGAAAAATCAGAGGTTCAAATGGGACCCGGAGTTGGAGAAGGCGTTTCACGGCCTACACGATCGATTGGCGTCAGCACCGACGCTGGATTACCCTGATTTTTCTTTGCCTTTTGTTTGGGATACGGACGCCAGTGATACGGGCATTGGTGCTGTCCTATCTCAGTGTAAGGGCGGCGTTGAACGCGTTGTAGCATACGGGAGCCACGTTCTCTCTTCGGCGGAGACCCGCTATTGCGCCACCCGTCGAGAATTATTGCCTATCGTTCATTTTATTCGCCAATATCGGCCTTACCTATACGGCAGGAAGTTCATTGTGCGCACGGACCATGCGGCTTTGCAATACTCTTTGAAAGTCGACCAGCCCTCGGGCCAGGTGCCACGATGGTTGGAAACTTTACAGGAGTTCTCGTTTGACATTCAGTACCGTAAGGGTTCTCATCATGGTAACGCAGACGCGCTCTCTCGACTGCCACATGGTTCCGCCTGCGCGTGTGTCTCGGTCTCAAATCGGTGCACGCGGCCCCCTCAGCCACTTCGGCCTGTCATGTCCGCGGTGTATAAGTCCGTGGACTCGACCTGTCCTGAACCGGCTGATTGGGTTTTAAACTTGCCGCGTTCCGTTTGGGTCCACAAACAATTGTTGGATGATTCGCTTGCAGCTTTGCGGGGTCAGGCGAGCAAGTCTAATGGGTGCCCGTCGTCGGATGGGGTGCCTGGGGCGGCTCTCGGGGATGGATTGCTTGTGTGAAGGGATGATTTGCGGGGCCGTTGGCGCCTGGTCATTCCGTTGCCGTTGCGGTAATGATTGGTTCGGGTCCTGCACGCTGAAAAGTTGTTGCATCTTGGTGTGCAAAAGACCTTGTTGACATTGCAATGGGATTATTTTTGGCACGGAATGACGACTGACGTCGTCAGACACATTCGAACATGCTCCGAATGCGCTCGTCGGAAACCGCCTAAACAGCCTTATGTTCCTCCATTGCAATCGATTAAAGTGACGCGGGTTAACGAGTTGGTGGCATTGGATATTCTTGAGCCCTTTACTCCGTCCTCTTGGGGGAACACGTTCTTGTTGGTCGGGGTGGAATATTTTTTGCGGTGGGCAATGGCTTGGCCCTTGCCCGACCAGTCGGCGTCGTCCATCACGGATGCATTTTTATACGGATACGTGATGGACAAGGGGGCGCCAGAACGATTACTCACGGACCAGGGGCGCAACTTTTCATCCAAACTGTTGCGGGACATGTGCGACGCTTTGGGCACTAAGAAGGTCCGGACTTCGCCGTACCATCCACAAACGGATGGGATAGTTGAGCGGTTGAACCGGACCCTTACAGCCATGCTCTGCCATACGGTTAATGTACGGCCGTGAGAATGTGCCGCCTGTTGATATAGAGTTCAACACGCGTGCGAAAGGTCCTGCGAAAACCCTCCCCGAGTATATTCGCGACTCCGTTCGTCGCGTTACGGAAGCGTGGGATGCGGCCCGATTGGCTACGGCAAAGACCCAGGCCCGGAACGAACGGTGTGCCTGGCGCTCCCTTCGTGCATCGCCTTGGCGTGTGGGGGACCTGACCTGGCTCCACTGCCCACAGGTGCCAGTGGGGACCTCCCCTAAATTACACAAGCCCTGGCAAGGTCCGGTGGTATTTATTGATGTTCCTAGTCCCCAGTCCGCACGCGTCCAGGTGGGGTCGCGCCGTTGGTATGTCCACATGTCCCGATTGAAGCTCTACATAGCACCTCGTGTCGATGCGTCATCTCCTAAAGTTGCCTTGCCGGTGTCTGATGCATGTGACGCATCAGACACCGGCGCATCCAATTGGATGCCCGGAAGATCAGGGGCGGAGCCTAAGGGCGGAGCCGGGGGGGGGGCACTAAGTGAAGGGCATAATCTGTAAAGTTCGGAAAGGGCGTGGTGGAAGATGGAGACAGGATGACATGTAAGGGGAATATAAGGGGGATCCGGAAGAGGCTCGAGGTCAGTTGGTGTAGTCACGGAGTGGGACCACGTTGGGTCATGGGAGGTCTCCTGCGCCATCAGCCACGTGGCTGGAGACGACTCCAATCACACCGTCAGCCAACGGTGTGTGGGAGCAGGGAGGAGTGCGACTGACTGGAAGGGCGCGCGGGGCGCGCAAGAGGAACAGCCGGTCCACTGTCGGGACCAGCGGAGTGTGAGCGGCATAACAAAGAATAATAGAGAGATGGAAACCAAGCTGTGTGTCGTCAACATCATTTATTACACAACTTTTCTGCTGTATTGTGAATCATGACGCACTCACCGGCATGTTGGGGAGGGTTGCCCAGCTCGGCGGCCTGTTGAGGACTCGCATGTTGAGCGTGGCCCATGTAAAGGCGATTGGCAGTCAGTGGTGGAGTACGGGAATATCAGCAGAGCGTCTTGATGCCCAGGAGCATCCATGCTCACTGCTGGGGCTCACAGATCACGATGTCTGACAAAGACAAAGATCCCCTGTATAACCTAAACACACTGTTGGGGCAAGTGCTGTTATCAAGCACTTATGAAAGCTGGCACGGCACACTTGGGAGTGGGTGGCCAACACCACGCCCGGCCGCCTTTGTCTTCCCAGTGGCGATGTTTACGCAATGCACCAGGTATTGATTTGAGGTTGAGTCGACCTAGGGGAGGCCCAGGACCAATTCAGATAATCGTCACCGGTGTTGGCCATGAGCGAGAATGGAACTCGGGTCACCGGGTGCTACACTACCACTGTCTGACAAAAGACAAAGACACACAACACACGCAAGCATGTGTTTACCCGTGCAGAATGAAATCATCAGTGTCCAGAATAGCCTCACATGCTGAACACATTCCTGTGGAGGGAGCTGGTAGGAACGTTGGGTTGCTCGGTCAATGGCCAGAGTCAACGGCAGCATGGTGTATTCCGCAAATATGCCCGACTGTGAGGGCGGGCGCAAGCCGGCGTGAGTAGGTTAAAATTTTAGTTTTATAAGGGCACCACGGGGTGACCAGCCCCTCCCCACCCTGCCCCACCCTCCCCACCCAGCCCCTCCCCACCCTCCCCACCCAGCCCCTCCCCACCCTCCCCACCCAGCCCCTTCCCACCCTCCCCTCCCCACCCAGCCCCTCCCTCTACACCCAACCCCTCCCTGCACGACGGACGGACGGACGGACACAATAATCCCCTGTGGGGTGGTGTAACCAGGAGGTTCCTACTAGTAAAAACTCTCTCCACAATTGGTAGAGATGGTGCGGAGTGCTACAACAGGGGCACTCAAATCAATACACACTTGTGTGTCGACATTTAAACATGCGACATTTATCATGAACGTGCACTGTATGCAAAGTGTTAATACGCATTTAAGTACGGTACACGCTGCATACGCAAGGTACGTACAATAATTTACTTACAAACGTGCGCAATTAGCCGACAAATACACGTGTGCATTACAACAACTTTTGGAAGAGAAGAATCCCTCCCAGGCCAGGTTGGTGTCGGGAGGGGTTGGATCAGATAGACAATCTTCACGGAATCTCCACTGTGACGCTGCGGCCCAGCGGTCGCGTTTTCACCGCCCGTTGTAAGTGTGGGCCTCCAGCCAATCAGCGCACTGGCAACAGACACAACGACTGACGGATGGTGGAGCTCTTGGTGTTTTCTATTGTATGGCATCGCTATGTTTTTGACGAAATCCAAAGATCGTCCTTGTAATCTCACACAACGCTGAGATAAGTGCTGTGAATAAAAACACAATTAATATTCACAGGAAAAAATAGGCGGCGGTGATGTTGGAAGCACCCAGACTAGCTACCTCTGCTGTTTCCCCACGACGTTCTTCTGCTGTTGCTTGTGTAGTGTAATAGTGCCGGCTGATGGACAGCAGTGGCAACTGTGGTGTACAAACAATACATATGCCGGTGAGCGTGTGCACGGGTGTGTTGGCAGAGTGAAAAAACATGGGCAAGGGTCACAGAGGACCCCATCTGGAGGCCCCTGGAACCTGCTAGTAGGTTCGAGAAGGGAGTCACGGTCAGGGCAGGGCCAGGCCATGCTGGTAGGATAAAAGGAGACGAGAGCGGGAGCTCGAGGCTGCCAGTTCTGGTATTGGACTCGTCTCTTATTTGCTGTCGTCTCGTCGCTGTTGTCGCTGCCGTCTTCACTAGATATTGCGCTGAAAGATAGTCTCAGTCAGCGCCGTCAGTGGTAGATGGCTAGTGTTGTGTACAGGCGAGGCTAAGCGACTCTGGAGAGTGTGTGGACGAGACCATGAACGTTGTAAATAAAGACACTACAACTGGTGTTCAGAAGTGGTTGAAACACTACGACTGGTGTTAGGAGTTATAAATCGTCATGTCAAAGTTAACCAGGAAAAGGAACCCACCTGTGGTGTTGTCGGAGGAGGAAGACGACGAGGAACCCATCCCTCCAACAGCCCCAGGGCACGGGACCCTAGGTCTTAGTCTCGCGAATGTGGAAGCAGTGGCTGCCGAGCTGGGAGAAAGGGGCGCCGACCCTCCACAAGTGCGAGCCGAGGATAGGTGGAAAAAACTGGCTATCCGACTCGAACTGCTCCTCGTCACCGTCGGCCAGCTGGTCACGCAGCTTTCCACGTCTGTGCCGGCCGGCCAAGAGATGGCACGGGAACCGTGGGGCTCGACGGAACAGCAGCCGGTAGCGACGGTTCCCGCCACGGGGACAACGTGGTCATCGCCCACCATTTCGACCCCTAAAGGCATGGCCGGCGCTCAAAGGAGCCAGGTGCTGATCCCGGCGACTGTCTCCCATCCGGGAATTGGTGGCGGCGGGGGGGCGATTGGACGGCATTTCATCACCGCTTTGAGGTGGCCTATTTGTCCGTCAGTTGGACAGAAGAGGAGGCCCTGCGGGTCCTACCGACGGCCTTCAATGACGATGCGTTGGCGGCATTCTGGGCCATCCTGGAAGGTGATCAGAGTACCCTCCAGGGGGCGTACACCCAGATGGTGGCCGTTTTTGGCCCGCTGTCCAAAGCCCACAGAAGGTTTTTGCAGCAGAGGCGCGGGGAGGCCGAGACGCTTGTCGGTTTTCGCAGTGCACTTCTGGCATTGGGGTGTATCTCCACATGGACTGGGCAGCACTCGATTCCTTGACGGTGGAAAGGCTGCTTTGGTTGGCGTAGGAGTTGGGGGTCATCCTGACGATCACCGAGGAGAACGAGCTCACATCCCTGAGGGTGGCTCTGTGCATTCAGGTGCATGAGAACATTCAGCATTGGCCTAAGGTGGCAGCTTGGACAGGGGACGCCGAAGGGGTGAAGGGGCCCACGTGGCGAGAGCTGGAGCTGGCGGCGGCATTGTGGGGCCGGAGCCCGCATGGAAGGGAGTGGGGGTGAGGAGGAGCCCCCTCCATCGTGGGGATCAGCGGGCGCCTGCTTCAGATGCTGCCAGCCTTGCCATGTCTCAAAAGGATGCCGGACCACCATCAGAACATTGGGGTCACCTCTGACGCTCTCCACCCCACAGAGGACCACTCCCCAAGCCCCACAAGTGAGTCAGGACACATCGGACACCCGGCCCCAAACACCATCTCATGCATCCAGGTCGTTGCGTGCGTCGGGCCCACGTATCACCACTTACCATCCCATTGCGGTGCACGAACAATGGAATTGGGTGGCAGATGGTTGGCCTTAATTCCGGTACACAGTGGAGTAAATTTGCGCACCGGGTGGTTGGGGATTGTCGGCGCTGGTAGGGTTCATCCAGGGAATGGAGGTACGGGTCTGGATTCATACGGGTGCCTCGGATACATTTATTTCTTACGCCATTTACAATTTGTTGCTATTAAGAAGCCGTCGTCTTACCCCGGTTGCGAGAGCATGTATCGCGGCCAACGGCGACAGCATGGGCATTGTTGGGCAGATTGAGGCACGTGTTAAGATCGGGGAAATTGAGATAACCGGTCCTATTTTGGTGTCGAAGACATTGGTGGTACCTTGCCTTAATGGTACTGACTTTTTGGATAGAATGCCCTTGAAAATGTTGGTTAATCAGGGCTGTGTGGAAATGCCATTGGGGCAGCGATACCATTTTTGTGCTTACAAATAGGCTGACTACGGCTAACGCCACAATCCACGCCTTGGCAAAGATCTCAGTCGAGATTCCGATGGGGGCACAAATGTTGGTGCCGCTGCGTTACAATAAGTGGCTACAATTACAGAATTCCGAGGCGGGGATTGTCTTAACCCCTTCCCACACCGCTACTCAGAGCCTCACGCTGGTGGGTGCTAAGACAATCGTCAGGTCGGACCAGGAGCCATTTTTGCAGGTGTTGAATGTCGCGTTGGTTACGGTGGTTTTTCAGGCTGGTTCGGTCTTAGCTCACGCAACAGCTGCGTGTTGTGAGGCTGTCGACACTGCTGCCATGGAGGTAATAGCCGGTGTTGAACAGAGGGCCGAGTCAGACGGGACCTGGGCTGATAAGCTGTGTGCTGAGAATTCCGACTTGTCTCGAGAGCAGTGGGAAAGGTTATGTGCTCTATTGGGGAGTTTGCTGATATTTTCAGCCAGGGTAAATTTGATATTGGCCGCACCTCATTGCTGCACCACCACATTGACACTGGTGGTGTGGCCTCCATTAGGCAAAACTCATACAGACTGAGCCTGAGAGAGAAAAAGCATATTCAGGGCAGTTGAGGAAATGTTGTCCTTGGACATCATTTTCCCCTATACCAGCCCGTAGAGTGCCCCCATTTTGCTAGTTAAGAAACGGGTCAGGAGCCCATCTGTGCGGTATTTGGACCATATTGTCAGTGTGTCTGGAATAGCCACAAATCCAGACAAGATGGCATGCATACGTGAGTGCCCAACCCCCAAGTCGGTGAGGGAGGTGCGCAGCTTTGTCGGGTTCGCCTCTTATTACCAGCAGTTCGTTCCTCATTGCGCGACAATTGCCAAAGCCCTTCAAACGCTGACCGCCAAAAACATAAATTTTGCTGGAGGGTAGAGACCGCGTTTGTCGCGTTTTTAGTTCATCTCGCTAATGCACCTCCCCTCAGCTACCCGGATTTCTCGCTGCCGTTCATATTGGATATGGACGCCAGCGACACGGGCATAGGAGCTGTCTTGTCCCAGGTGAAGGACGACGTGGAGAGATGGGTCGCGTATGGTAGCTACGTGCTGTCCACCGCAGAACAGTGCTACTGCATGAGGCACAGGGAACTTTTGACCATGTTGCATTTTTACAGCAGTATAGGCCATATCTTTACGGCAGGTATGTCGTTGTGTGCACAGACCATGCGGCTCTTTAATACTTCTTGCGGGTTGAACAGCCATCCAGCCAGCTTTCGCACTGGCTGGAAATTCTACAGGAATATTATTTTAAGGAGACCTAAAGAAAGGGTCTGCAGCACTGCAATGCGGATGTGCTGTCCTGCCTGCTTCTGAGTGAGCGATGTGCATGAGCGACGGGTACTGCCAGGTGTGAACCACATGCGGCTGGGTCGCCACGAGTTGTGGCGGCATCAGGGGACGCAGTACCAGCCGAGGTGGTCACACCTAGGGACAATACATTGGGCCTCATTCACGCTGAATGGGGACGGCTGCAGGTGGAGGATGTGTCGCTATTAAAATTATGGCACGCACGGAGGTGAAAGACGGAAATTCCGTCAAAGTGGGAGCATCCCACATAGTCCTTCAGGAGGGACTTTTGATGAGATGGGATGCGGAGCTGCAGCGCTATTGTTAGTCGTTCCTACCGCCTTGCAGGGTAAGGTGACGCAGGTGATGTGAAAAATAAGTGAATGCAGCTTCGTGTCCGGAAAACCTTGTTGACGCTGCAGCATGATTTTTACTGGCCAGGGATGTCAAACGATGTCTATCACCTGGTTAAAGGCTGCGCCAATTGCGTGCGCCACAAGCCCCCGTTGAGGAGGGCACAGCCTTCATTACAGTCCATTATGGTGTCCCGAATTAACGGTCTGGTTTGCACTTGACATCCTGGGGCTGTTTCCGGCTACATAATTGACAAGGGAGCACCCGAACAGCTTCTCACGACCAGCGGCGGAATTTTTCGTCAAAACTGCTGCGGGAGGTATGCGATGTGTTGAGAACCAAAAAGATCAGGACCTCGCCGTACCATCCTCAAACGGATAGTATGGTAGAATGTCTGCACAGGACCTTGACATCAATGCTCTGTCAGGCGGTTAATGAGGCGCAAACGAACTGGGATTTGCACGTCCCGGGGGTCCTAGCGGCATACAGGATGGCCCCACATGCCTCGACGAGGTTTTCCCAGTTCTATCTTATGTTGGGCCGAGAGAATGAACCCCCCATGGACGCTAAGTTGGGCATGGCTTCAGGGAAGATTAAGGCCGCTATGTCAGCGCCTATACAGGTCATGCTCGCACAGTTATCTGAGGCGCGTGAAACCGCCAGGGGAAATTCAGCCAACAAGCAGGCCACAAATAAAAAGAGCGTGGGCGCGGGAGTATGTGCTGCCATAGAAAATCGGGGACAGGGCTTGGATATACTGCCCACAGGTACCACTGGGTACGTCCCCCAAATTACATCGGCCATGGCGAGGCCCCATGGAGGTTGTGGCAACTAAACAGCCACAGTGTGTGCAGATACAAGTGGGACGTCGCCGTTGGTTCGTGCATCCATCGCGTCTTAAGCCATATGTTCACCCCCAATTAGACAGTACATCTCCAAGTGCCCAAATGGCCGGGGTCTAATGTGTCCAGCAAGCCGAGGTGGCCAGTCCCGGATGTTGTACTTCAGAAGGACTGCGTTGTGCCACCCACAGGATCCGAGCCACTGATGCCCGTGGAATCTTCCCAGGCCGCTCCATGTAAAGGACCAGAGGCTGGAGCCCAGTCGAGTTATGCTGTTGAACCCAGGGAGGGGCCGCGCCCTTTAAGCCATTTGTGTAAATCACCAGAGCCCCAAGGAGTGTGAGATCCCACCCAAGACGCTGGACCGGCGTAGAGGACCCGTTACATGAGTGCCACGTTCCGGTGAATGGACTCATCCTTGAGTGCGCTGTCATTAATGCTGGGAAGGGGTCGTTTGGTGCTGTGTGTTTTGTGTTGGTGGTTGTTGTTGTTCGTTTTTTTTTGCCTGTACCGCGCGCCACGTGTGATCGGGTGGATCTGCTGTTGTGCTTGTCAGTTCGCGGGGGGCATCGCGGTTGTGCTGTGTCTCACGGGGAGCATTGCGGTTGTGCTGTGTCTGACGGTTTTTGCCGCGCAGCATGCCGAGTTGCTCGGGTGGAGCAGTTGTTGTGCTGGTCAGTTCGCGGGGAGTGTAGCGACTATGTTTTTTGGTTAGATTTTTTTCGGGGTTTTGATGTATTTCGGTTGTGGGATTGCTCTACCTGTCCACCCAGTTGCATTGCTGTGTATCAGCCGAGATGACTGTTTTTTTAAACAAGGGGGGGGGGTGATGTAGTGTAATAGCGCCGGCTGGTAGGCAGCAGTGGCAACTGTGGTGGACAGACAGTACATACGCCGGTGAGCGTGTGCACGGGTGTGTTGACAGGGTGGAGGAACTGGGGCAAGGGTCACGGAGGACCTTGTCTGGAAGCCCCTGGATCCTGCTAGTGGGTTCGAGAAGGGAGGTGCGGCCAGGGTGGAGTTAGGCCGCGCTGGTAGGATAAAAGGAGCCAAGAGCGGTAGCTTGAGACTGACGGTTCTGGGATTGGACTCGTCTCGTCATTGCTATCATCTTGTCGCTGTCGTCGCTGCCGTCTTCACTAGATATTGCTCTGCACGATAGTTTTTGGCTGTCTCAGTCAGCGCCATCAGTGTTAGGTGGCTAATGTTGTGTACAGGCTAGGCTAAGCAACTGTGGAGAGTGTGTGGACGAGACCGTGAACGTTGTTAATAAAGAAGGTGCCTCCTACAAACCTTGTCTCCGAATCATTGACACTACACATGTAACCTGGCAACTAGACTCCAGTTGTTAGGTTTTCAGTGCAGCACTCACGCTCTACCCACACCATTTGCCAAGCATATACACATGACATCGCACTTAAATGTAAATAATCTAAATTGTATGTGTATTAATATGCATTCCATTTTTCGGTACGATGTTTTAAAATAACAATACATTAAGCGCAAATTGTGTACACACGTTTTAATTGGCCAAACAATTACTGTACTGGCATTGCGAGCAGAGAGAATAATTTCGATGCAATAATTGTCACGGTGCTAAATTAACAGCAATGCAATTAGTCGAGCATTGGAGGAGTTCGAGCAAACATGCGGGTGTCAGGCTGTCTCACGTAAAAAATGCTATAATCTCACCTACAGCTACTTGGCATTTTTAGAATGCAATGTTTCACCCGTGATGCAACACCTGTTTGTGACAAGTGCATAAGAATGGCACAGGTTAATAGTGAAGTTGTTTTTTATTGTTTTGTTTGCCGTATATCCACGGGGGCAGAGTACAGCAACGACGTATTCCTTTGTTTTGGCAAATACAACGGACTCCTCTATTTACGAACATTCGACTTGCGAAATTTCTGAGATACGAACAAACATGTCCCGTGTGGCCAGTTGTCTGTTCGGACCGAGAGTCTAAGTTCAACCGCCTCGCAATAAATGGCGGTGGTGGCATCTACATCTGCAGAAGATGAAGAACCAGTGGCATCTATATCTACAGGAGATTATGCAACTTGTAAAGCTGTTCCCCGTGTTTAGTGTACACGCCGTACATGTCTGGAATCTACAGGAGGAAAGTTGGATTTACGAGCAAATCGATTTTCGAACAGACCTCTGGAACCTAACTCGCTCGTAAGTAGAGGAGTCCCTGTAATCTGGTCATCGCATTTGGCCACCACCCGTTTACTTTGCGCAGTCAGTGATAATCGTTTCCCATGGACACCCTGGACATTGCTGCAAGCTCTCACCACAGCACCACTACCATACTCTCTGCTTTAAAATGGACACTAAAGAATGCGTAACATCATCCACATGAAGGTTGACGAATGTGTCACCTGGTATCATGGCACACATTTGTAAATGTCAACAAGTCTCCCTCTATACGACTGTGGCTACTCGAGTCTCCCTTGAAAGAGGGAGAAAGATTATGAATTGCAATGTACTTTCCCCTAGCTAAATAGAGGACAGCAAATTGATTATTCAAAGCAAGGCCCCGCTGCATGTAAATTGCAGAAAAAACAACAATACGGTGCAGTGAACCTTTTCTGCCGGGCTATGCTGACCTTGTTGTGCGAGCAATGAACACTGCAATGCCAACACAGAGCACTCCATCATGATCACGAGGGCCTAATTATGTTGTGTACAGCGTGTTCATAAGGTGCCCTTGTTTGATTTATTGAAATAGTTGTATATGGTAAAGGGCACCTAAATTAAGATGTATACATTTTGCTTACAAAATGAGGTCCCTGCGCTTGCTGCAATGAGTATTATATCTCGATGTAGAATCGCACCGGTAACATTTCGTGCGGCCGATTTACAAGAAATCCCTTTGGGAAATGCGATTCCATCAGGCAGTTAATTTGACTATGACATTCGTACATAATAGCCTAATCCAGCAGAAAAGCCTGAAGCTTACAAGTAAATGTAAGAGCTGGCTTAGCGCTACTGTGAAGGACAACGTGTCTCTTAATGCTGCGCCCGACAACACTCACGCCTAATGTTTGGTGTTTCAAATGTGGATGCAGAGCAATCGTGGGCTGCAGCTTCCTGCATTTGCATGACAGGGATGCAATGCATTCCTAAAGATGTACTTTCCTAACAATAGTCAAATTACCACTGTTGATAATTATTCAACAAATGTACTTATTGGCATGCAGAGACAACACATATTCACGCATAAATGTAAGAGGAAGCCTCTTGGCAGTACTGGAATTTAATAGATGTTTAAAATAGGGAATTAGAAGTCACATTAGTTACGTTAAAACAGTTGTCATATGCTACATATTCACATATGCCTCTGTTATCTAGGCTGCAATTATCAGCCTAGATAATAGAGGCATATCGATTCAATTGCAAAGGACCCTACCACAGCAAGAGCACATGCGATATAATGACATCGTCGTGACTTTGGGGCACTTTCCTTAACATGATAGATTTTGCTGTGGTGGAACATTTTTTTGGTCGGAAATGTTCTACCACAGTGACTTTATGCTTTTCATGGGGTAGTCCTCTTTTGCCCTACAGAATGCATAGGGTGGAAGTCCACTCCACGTATGTGAACCAGTCTAAATGTGTAGGTGGGACAACAGCACCTTGCAGGTGGGACCAGAGTATCGTGTGTGAGTGTGTACTGTATATGAGATCAGGGTATCGTGTGTCAATGAGTGCGTGTGTATTTAGGGGGAGAAATGGCGCAGTGGTTAGCGCACTGCACTATGAACCCGGTGACCCGAGTTCAATTCCTGCTCACGACCGAACTCCAGTGACAATTATCTGAACCGGTCGTGGGCCTTCCCAAGGTCGACTCAGCGTCAAATGAGTATCATGTGTTGTGTGTTAACATCGCCACAGAGGAGACAAAGGCGGCCGGGCATAGGTTCTGGCCGCTCACCTCCTCGTGTGCTGTATCAACCTTCATAGGTGCTACTTGCGAACAGCACTTGCTCCAACACTCTGTTAATGGCTGCACGGTGGGATCGTTGTCTTTGTGTATTTATAAGGCTCCTGTGGACTTTGGTTAGATCCACCAGTGCCATCAGTGACAGGCTGTTTCCACCAAGGATGGAACTCCATATTCTACCACAGAAGCCCCTCTCTAGGAGACTGAGGCTGGAATATTTTAGTGGTGGAATTCCACAACATCATGGTGTCTCATGACCAGTGACGAATTCACCACCTTATTCACTCCATAACCACCATTGGGACCACAACCCCAGCCATGCCCTCACTTCTCACTCTGTAACATCTATCGTTCAGACGGAGGTACAATGGGATTGCGCTCCCTTCAATGGTTGGGATGACTTTTCATGAATTCAAGAATTCATAATCAGGCTGACATGAGGAAAACTGCCATTCTGCCAAAACAGCGTGGGGTCGTACTACTTTATTTATGAAATACTTAGTAAATAGTACCCCAGAAGTTTTTCTATGTTATCCACAAGTGACAGGACAGATCCGACAGAGATGGAATTCCTATCTGAGACAGAAATCTTTTTGTGGTGGATTTCTACCACGTTATTTACTTTAAATCATTTATCATATGCAACCACAATTATGAAACACATTAATCTGTTCTGAGCTGCCACATATAAAACACTTAAACCCAAAGCAAATTTACCCCCTAATGCTGGGCTATACTGAATTCATTCTGCAGTATTGGGTTACCATGCAAATCCCATAAACATGTTAAACTTAAGAGCCTCGTTTAATTTGTATTGTAAAGTTAGGCTTTGAACTGTGGGTTTTATATTGGCTTGGTATTTTGGCATGGGTATGAGAAATAGCCTCCTAATCCATCCAGCCACCTGTTCTCTGATGTTAATAATATACTATTTACACTTTAAAGTGTGCGTGTCATGCATATGGAAGAACTGATATTCACAGTATGCAGTTGAGTAAAGAAGACAATAAATATACGCTTTGGGACAGGTCCACAGTTGATGAAAAGGAAGACACAAACAGGTAATTCTGGTGATTTTCCTTAGTGTGTTTTTTGCAAAATGCCCCTATAAACAGAACACAATAAGTAGGCCCAATCAATGTTGCCTGGTCATAGAACCGTGTAACCCACAAATATGTAACTGTTAAAATGCAATCATTACGTGCTGCAGATTTTCACCGCTTGAAGTCATTAATATTGCACAAATGCTGTCGCGTGGAATATCTGAGCTCGTCTTCGTCAATTGATATTTTGCAAAGAAGTAAAATTGATTCACTTAATGAGATCGGGTTTACAGCAAAAAGGTTTTTAAAGAAGATATTTGTTATCGCGAGCAGTCTTGGGTTTGACTGCATCTTTGTCGAGTACATGTGACGAAAAATAACCTCTACATTTTAGTTTCCACTAGCACTTTTGTAAATACATTACTCGGTGTAATCATCCTGCCACACAAATGCAAAGGAATTTTTTATAAATAATTAGGTTTTTTGATATTAATGACATCAGATATGATTGGAGGATACAAACCATTTAATTGCTTGTTAATTCCGTTGAACAAAAAACATTGCCACGCTATTACATGTTCATTACTATAGTTCTGAAGCGTCCACTGATTGAAGATTTCTTCTTAGAAACCACTCAGAATTTTAATGTGTACAGTATTTCCATATCCAAGAACACGTTTCAGTTGAAGTTACCATCTGAACCCTGTGCTTTGCTCCAGTGACCCATCCAAAATAAACACTTTGTCTCGTTATGATGCCATCGTTTGGGTTTCGTTCTGCCGGTTAATTTTGTTTAATCATCATTATAACTTCACAAACCTCCAAATGAAAATGCTTATTAAATACCATGAAATTGGTCCTTGGAAATGCTTTTTTCCCCTCTAGTTACAAATAAATTCTGCTTCCAGCTGTGGTTGGTGCAGCTTAGTGTTAACAACGCTTTAATGTTTGAGGCATTGGAAAGCCACTTATGATTTGCATCTTCAGTCGCAGGTGTCCAGCAGTCCACAGCTCCTAAGAGTCGATCGTTGTGTTGCTATGTTGCACACACACACACAATTCCCTCCGCAACGATAAAATGTGTATTGGTGGTCCTGTTTATGTGACACCGTGTAATCTAATTGAAACTTGAAATGTTAAGCAATATATTCGTGGATCCTTCAGTTCCTGCATAAATGTACGTTAAAAAGTGATGAAGCGATGGTTTCACTAAATGTCTGAATGAATGACCGTGGTTTGATAACCCAGACAGCTGCTATACACACCCATTATCAATTTAAACAAGTTATTTGGTGATCCTGCATTGGCAGTGGAGCACAAACAGAAAAAATAACAAGACAAATTCCACACCGAACAAAAAAACAGCATTCAAGTTAATGCATTTAATATATATGAGAATATTTTCCAATTAAAATATTTATGATTTATTTTTGTAAAGTTACATTTTCTTGTATATTCCGGATGAGCAGACCTGGACAAAGAGAGGGGCGGGGCGGGACAGGGCAGGGGTGTGTGGGTAATTGTGATATATACAGTGGAATGTTTGTGCGAGGGATGGAGCATTAATGGGGTAAAAAAAGCAAGCGAGTGTGAACCGCCAGATAAAGGGGGCGGCGCGTGTCTTGTGTGATTTGGCCCATACTGTTCCGTGTCATTCCTCATTACACTCCAGCTTCAGCAGCCCTTGCCAAGCTGCTGACAAAAAAAAATACTCAGCCGCAATTTGGCCACTCACTCACCACTTGGTGCCCACGCAGGGGGTCAGGGTGGTTTTTATTTTCATGCCATTTCCCCAAAACGTAATGAAAACTGCCCCTACGCAGCAAAACCTGGCTGTGTGCCACTTTGAGATCTTGATGGGGTGGGAGGTTCCGTAGCAGAGCCCACGCAACTCGCCGATTCCTTAGGCTCGGGGTTACCACACGGCTCACGGATATCGGTTTCAATGTATGTATGTGGTTTTGATAAAAAAATTTACAAATATAATAGATTGCTCAATTTACTGATTGGACGGCATATCAAGTAGGATTCTGATTGGATGACCTATATGCGCATAGTTTTGAGTGTTGTTTTGTACGTATGTATATACGTATGTTGAACTTCTCTCCCGCTGTACACATGAGTCTCTCATTCATTGTCGAGCTACCTGCAAAAAGCCACAAAAATATTACAATGTAATTCATAACACGCACGATATATCACGGACATGAGTAAATATTTGCACGAAACAATTGCCACTTCCTCCACTTGGCTGGTGGATCATTAAAACATTTCGTGGTAGAATCGCCTTATATGCGAATTGGCAAACATAATCCCCCTTCACTTTCTTCCTATTTAACGACACGAGAGTTAACGGAGCCAGAGTGTACATCGTCGCACGCCATTGTGCCTTAGAGGGGTTCACATGTTCCCCGGCTGGGGTTCTGTTGAGACAGGAGGCAAGAGAAGGAAAGAAGAAAGAGGGAGCTGCATAGCAGGGAAGGAGAGGAGGAGGGAGGGTAGGCCTCCTGTACCCGTTAAGGACCCTGGGACCGAACTGCAGACATCTCCTACAGCAGATGTCACCAAGAGGGGTTGAAACTGACAGGGGTCGAACACCTAAAAAAGGCCATGTAAAAGATGGTGGGAGCCCTAGAAGACTCTATGATGACAATGAGGAATTGAGCAAAGCTGCGGTATAACGTTTGAATCCTCACACACGGCAACATGGCATTGAGAAATATTTTCACATTTTGGACAAAGGGGCTCTGTTAGAGTACATTTTTAGCTGTGTGTGCATGTGCATTCGGATGATTATAGCGATTCAAACATAATACCTCTAAATGTTGAGTCCCAGATCTGGCAGCAGTCTGTAGGTCGACTGGAAAGGACAGAACCTGGAAGGGACTATCTTTCCATGAAAGAATCGTCTGTATTATCCCCGTTATTGTCAAGGGCTCAACATTGAGTACACGTCGGATAAGAAGCCAGTGTATGCTCCCAGTTCTTTGTGGGCCACCGATATGGCCATCGGCAATAATTGAGAGGTGGAAATCTGAATTCATCCTTCAGTTATCACGGCTGGTTACGTGCGGTATGAAAGAAGTTCAACATACATATACATACAGATATTTAAGGGGGCCAACACTCCTAGACCTGGCATCTGATCTCCAACGTTTTCAATTGCCCAGGAATACCAATTCCCACCCCGTCCCCCCACCCCGTCGGGCGGGGCCCTATTTCACCTCTGAAGGTGGAGCAGTTCACTTTCGAATGTCTGGTGTTTGCTTGGCTGTGTTAATGCAGAGTGCTCCTCGCTTGGTGAATAGCACCATAAAATAAAAGTGGCTTCAGCTGAAACATGCATAAGGTGGTGTGAACCTTCACTGGTGGCTCCGAGTCAATGTTGGAAATCCCTCATTCCTATAGTGGGGACAGTTTATCCAATAGCTGAGGAGTAAATGTCTAATTTCTATATAGGCCGTTTGGCATCGTGTGCCCGAATGCTTTACATTAGTTTTGCCTTTGGTGATTCCTCTCAATCTGCTGAAAATTGCCACTGGGCATTCTGATGTCATGGGTATATGCAAAGCTAAACATAAAAACATCTGACTGCCCTAAAAAATATTTGCACTTTACTACACAAGAGTAATTTTATATTTTCATTCATGTGTATACGCTGGAACACATATAAATACCATGGGCAATTGTCAGTTCTATTTCAGAAATGTTATACAACAACAATAATAGGAAGGTCATTTCTGATTGTGGACACGGAGAAGGGCTGAAGGTGTTCGGAGGCTCCGCGCGTGGAAATATGCTCTTTAAAAAGGGAACAAACAAAACATAAGCAGCGAAGCTAGCAGCAGTTCTAAATTAATTACCCTCCATCGGTCAACCAAATTAAAGGTAATGAAGAGATAAACATTTCTGCCAAGGCATTACATCCAGATGCTGTGATTCGTGATGCTCCATTATGTAGGAAGTAAATTCTGCACATGCAAAAGCATGTGCATTTTGTCACAGGCATTTACGACGCAAAGTCACTCTGTCCCTTTTATTTAAAAAAAACATTGTCCAGGTGACACTATCATATGTATGGATGTGTATTCATTTAATGCAGCTGCATACTGTAGATCATAATTATGACCTGTTTAATTGTGCAATAATGCCACGGCACACGCACGACAGTGTTAGTAAGTAAACGCCTATAATGAACAATAAGGGACTGATAATTAGTAAAAAGCTATTCAATCTGTTGAACTAACATGGTTAATTTCACATGGACTAATTGTTAATTAGATTGTCCCAGGAATAAGCCAATAAGGCGTGATTTGTTGGCTGGATATACACTGTTGGAGAGGATTGGGGACATCATCTATGAGTACGGGGCAGAAAGCTTTGGAGTGCAAGAGGCAAAAGGCGGGAGAAAGGTTCCAACCCCACCAGTTTCCAGGAGGCAACAAGAAATCAAGCGCCTCGTTCAAGAAAGGAGACAGCTTAAGAAACAGTGGAAGAAAGCCTCGGAAGTGGAAAAGGAGGGCATAGAGGCACTTCAGGCTGACATCAAAACCCGGTTGGCATCCCTCCGTAGAGCAGATAACCTACGAAAACGCAGAAGGAAGAAAGAACAAACTAGAACTCGATTCTATAAAGATCCCTTCAAGTTCCTTAAAAGTCTCTTCACGAAGGAAAAAAGTGGAGTTCTAAAAACAACAAAGAAAGACCTAGAAGAGCACCTGAGAACAACAAACTTTGACTCAAAGCGACATGAACATCTGGCCATCCCATCAGATATCCCACCCATTGAACCCCCGGAACATCATATTGAGACCAGCCCTCCGACATGGAAAGAGGTGGAAAACACAGTTCGAAGGGCAAGAACAGCATCAGCCCCGGGGCCAAATGAAGTCCCGTACAAAGTGTATAAGAACGCACCAGACGTCCTGAGGTTCCTCTGGAGGCTCATGAGAACAGCTTGGCAAAAGAAGATAATACCCAAAGTGTGGCGTAGGGCAGGCGGGGTCCTGATCCCTAAGGAGAAGGATGCAGTGAACATCAGCCCATTCCGCCCAATCTCCTTACTGAATGTCGAGGGTAAAATCTTCTTTAGGGTCATTGCCCAGAGGATGGCCGAGCACCTGCAAAGGAATGCGTACGTCGATACATCTGTACAGAAGGCAGGAATATCAGGGTTCTCTGGCTACTTGAAACATTCCAGCATGATCTGGCACCAGATCCAAATGGCCAAGGTGGAGAAAAGGGACCTCCATGTAGTCTTCCTCGACCTCGCCAATGCATTTGGCTCTGTGCCCCATGAACTTCTGTGGTCTGCCTTCAGATTCTTCCACATACCGGACACCATCACAACCCTGGTGAAGTCGTACTTTCAGGATCTGCAGTTCTGCTTCACCACCTCAGAGTTCACCACCTCATGGCAATGCCTGAATGTAGGTATAATGGCGGGATGTACCATTTCTCCATTGGCATTCATAATGGCAATGGAGGTTATCATCAGATCCTCAAAATGGGTTGCTGGTGGACAGCGAGTCGACTCTGGTTTTCGCCTCCCTCCACTCAGAGCCTACATGGACGACATTACAACATTGACCACCACTGTCCCATGCACCAGGAGACTGCTCAGAAAACTCGAGGAGAACATCAGCTGGGCCCGTATGAAGATTAAACCATCCAAGTCACGCAGCATCTCGATTGTGAAGGGAGTACTCTGTGACCTGAAATTCTTCATCGGAGATGACCAAATCCCAACAGTGTCTGAGCAGCCGGTAAAAAGCCTTGGAAGGTGGTATGATGCAAGCCTGAAGGACAAAGACCAGGTGCAACAGCTGCGCAAAGACATCAGTAGTAGCCTACAGTCCATCGACAACACCCAGCTACCTGGAAAGTTAAAGGCCTGGTGTCTGCAATTTGGTCTCCTACCCCGGGTGTTGTGGCCCCTAGCAGTGTATGAGGTTCCAATCTCAACAGTGGAGAAGATGGAAAGAGGAGTCACGAGCTACTTAAAGAAGTGGCTCGGAGTTCCACGATGCCTTACCACCATAGACCTCTATGGAGATGGTGTCCTCAAGCTGCCCCTCACCAGTCTAACCGAAGAATTCAAGTGTGCAAAAACCAGGCTCCAGATGACACTGAATGAATCTCGAGACCCAGTGGTGAGCAACAACGCGCCGACCTTGGCAACTGGGCGCAAATGGAGGCCAGGAAAAGCAGTCCAGGAGGCAACAGCAGCCCTCAGACATGCTGACATTGTGGGTCATGTTCAGCAAGGGAGAGGAGGCCTTGGGCTAACTAGCCGTGCTGCTTGGAGTAAGGCCACTGCACCAGAGCGGCGGAAGATGGTAGTGCAGGAAGTACGCCATCAGGAGGAGGCTGCAAGGTGGGCCAAGGCAGTCTCTCTTGCCAAACAGGAACAGTGGACTCGATGGGACAGTGTGGAGAAGAGGAAGATCAGCTGGAAGGATCTGTGGGCCATGGAAGCGAGGCGGTTGAGCTTTTCCATCAGAGCAACATATGACGTCCTTCCAACACCAGTTAATCTTCACCAATGGTATGGTGAAGATCCGGACTGTGCCCTCTGTTCCATGCCAGCCAACCTCAGGCACATTCTCACAGGGTGTAAAACAAGCCTCACCCAAGGACGCTACACTTGGCGTCACAACCAAGTCCTTAAAAACCTTGCGTCCGCCCTGGAGGACAAGCGAGCTGCCACCAACTCCCTACCACCCCCAGCAGCATCTCACCCCTTACGGACGACCTTTGTCCGCGAAGGGGCTAAACCACCGAAGAGCGGCTCTACACCAATAGAGCGAGACCAGCTGCGCTTGGCCCGCGACTGGAAAATGCTAGCTGACATTGGCCGGCAACTTGTGTTTCTTCCGGAGATCGCAACCACCACCCTAAGACCTGACATGGTGCTCTGGTCCCGTTCGCTCAAGAAGGTCTTCATCATTGAGCTCACAGTACCCTGGGAGGACTCAGTAGATGAGGCTTATGAGCGAAAACATCTGCGCTATGCTGATCTAGCTGCCAAAGCACGGCATCATGGCTGGAACACAGAAGTCCGACCAGTGGAGGTGGGCTGCCGAGGTTTTGTGGCAACATCTACAACCAGACTGCTTAGAGACCTGGGAATTAAGGGCCAGAGCCAGCGTTCGGCAATCAGAGCTGTATCGGAGGCGGCAGAAGGCAGCAGTCAGTGGCTCTGGATGAAGAGGAAAGACCCCAGCTGGGCCCCAAAGTGAGAGGGCCAGGAGGTATGCAGTCAACAATGCTTGACTCAGGGAGAAGGACACCCCTGCCATGCATAGTCCCATGGGATGTTGGCTATCAACAACAAGGCAACTCCTATGACTAATTTGGAATGGGACGCAAGCGTAGGATTGATCACCCTGTCGCTGGCCGCCTTTGGGGAGGGTGTATAGTATGAAAAGGCCGAAACACCCTAGGAACCATAGGTTCACTACTGACGATGCGCTCCCCAAATTTCACCAGGCTCACTGTTCATGAACTCTTGCAAGTGCTTGCACAAAGGATAGTAACATCTCATCCTGTGTTCTTTGGAATATGTTTGCTACTGAGTTTGTGTTGGATCAAGAGTTATGTCTAACTTATGACACGCAAACACAACTTAGTCTGGCACAATGTTCCCCAGGCACGGTGGCTGAAACATTTGTTTCACGTTATTAAATACACCGGAATGAATTCTCAAAAAACATCTCCGCTCTCTTCTCATGAATATACTTCTAAAAAATACGTATGCAGCACATAGCAAACAGTAAAAAATGTTTACCTGCTGACCCTGTGCCATATACAAAAATACACACACTGCTTTTGAGTCAGATTTTGTAACAAAACATGATGCATGATACGGGTTTTTTTGCATTTAATGTTAAACCTTTGAATTCCAATTATCTTTTGATGTATTCATTTCCCATTGCCTTCGGATACACCACAGAGACTATGACCATTTGGAGCTTAGCAAAACAGCACCCAGAGAAGTGAGGTCCTCGTCAAACACGCCCACGGTGTAATTGGTGCTGAGTTTGGCTGCTCTGGGACAATACACTCGCAAGGGCGAGCCACCGCATCATCTCACCAATGCATCATATGGGACGCGCTATGCACAGGACAACTTGCTTGCCGGTGCCGCGGTGGTATGCAAGGAGAGCGTAGGTTCGATCCCGACCCTGATGCCTGTATATTTGTAGTTTGTATGTTCTCCCCGTGGTCACGTAGATTTTTATCCGGGTCCTTCGGTTTTTCTTCCACGTGTAATACGAGAGTTCATCGATGAGCGCCGATCAGTGGATAGGCTCCGCCGCTTGTGCCATCACCCAATTAGAGGGATGGGCCGAGGTTAGGGGCGGAGCTCAAAAGGCTCGGGGGAAGTAACCATCTCGAAGGTTCGTGAGGGGGGTGGATGTAGGCGGGGATTGGTGACGTGGGCCAGGAGATACAAGGGGAAGCGGAAGAAAGCTCTGAAGAAGTGTGTGGAGTCAGAGAGCGAGACCACATCACTCGCCTCTGGGACGCCAGCGGCCACGTGGCGGGCCGGAGGCTTCCTCCCAGCGCACTGCCTGTCAGCGTTGCGCGGGAGCGGGAGAGGTTGAGAGAGAGGGGCGAGTAACCACCAGCCGCGCGGAACGGAGTGCAGCTGTGCCAGAGAGAGAGAGAGGAAGCGGCGCTGTTCAGCTGTGGAAGAAATAATAAAGACAAAGACACAAGCCCAGATCGTCGTCGCAGTGGTTTATTTCATTGGCATCAGAAGTGACTCTTGGACTTGGACGAATCGGTCACTGCTACGATGTCCAAGCATCTCAAGAAAAAGAACCCACCTGCGCCGTACTCGGATGAAGAGGATGATCCGCTCAGCCAGGAGTTGGCGGAACCGGTTGCCGCGACCGCGACTGGGTCGACCCAGGGACCATGTAAGAACATGGACGTGCAGCTGTCTTTGTCTCCAGCCGTGGAGGATGGTTGGAAGCGGCTGGCGGAGCAAATCGACTCTCTCCAAGCCATTCATCTGAACCTCGTCATGCTGGTCGCTTCGTCTACAGCATCCGGGACCGGCGTGGGAAATGCCGCCGGTTGAGGAAAGGGCCGCCATCGCGCCCGCGTCGGGCGCCACGTGGCGCGAAACCGCCATTTTGGGTGCGGCCGCGAGCGTGCGACCTGATGCCGCCATTTTCTCCGACCAGCGTGGCATGCGCCTGGGGGAGGCGGCATCGGCAGGAGACGGGAGAGTTTGGTGGAGCAATCGCCTACCCAACATTAAAGAATTCTCCACGGGCGGCGACTGGAACGCCTTTACCTGGCGGTTCGAATCCGCTTTCCATTCCGTGAAGTGGACAGAGGACGAGGCGCTGGAGGCCTTGCCCACGTTGCTGCACGATGTTTCGTTGGCGGTGTTCCGGTCTATTCCCTCAGGGAGGAAGAATACACTGCGGGATGCATTCGCTGAGATGGCGGAAATCTACGAACCACCATCTGACGCGCAGAGAAAATTCATGCATCTGCGCTGGGGAGTCAACGAGTCTTCACTCGCATATCGCGGCGCACTGGTGGCGCTGGCGATGGCCGCTTACCCCGACTCCACGGCTGACCTGCTCGACCACTTGATTCCAACCAAGATGCTGGAGTTGTCTAAAGAAATGGACATCTCACTACCGGTGTGAGGCCACGAGCCGTTGACATCCCGAATGGCTGCCAGGTGCCTCGACGCAAAGGTTAACTTGCGTCGGTGGAAGCAGATGGCCGCCTGAACGGGAGACCCCGCCAAGGATGGGGAACTGGATGGATGGGTACCTTCTCGTGTCATCCATATACCGGACGACGATAGCGATGGGGAGCTGGCCGCACTCTGCTGGGTGCCGCGACGTGGGCCTGTGGGGCGCCTGGGGGTCGCCCCGATGCCGCGTGGACACTTTCAGGGGGCCTCCCGTCGTACATGGTCGGTGTGCTTCAGGTTCGACCGGATGGGCCACTTTGCAAGCGACTGCCGGAGTCGTCCCTGTCTCCTCCCTCGTCGCCCGGGCCTCCACCTTCGGGGTTGTCTACAGGGTCAGACCGCATACTGGGCCAGGCAAGTCGGTACGCATCGGACACCCGGCATGTGTTGACACCTCAGGCATCTTCCGGTGCACAAAAAGTTCCCGTAATTCGCGATGCGCGTGAGGCTGTTGGGGGGCCGCCGCGTATGGTTACGCAATGGCGGAAATTGGCGTGCCATGTTGTCGCGGCCTCGTCGTCATTTTCCACCTCCTGTCTATTCCGGCTTCACGGGTGCAACCGGCTTTTGACGCGTGTATTGCCCGTTTAGATCCTTGAGGATCAGGGCTGTTTGGAACTGCCGGAGGGCCAGAAAATGTTTTTTTTGCCATTGAAGCTGGGTCGGCCATTGCCGTGCCTTGCTGTGCAGGCTATGATGGACGTCACGGTGAAGGTTCCACCTGGCGCGCAAATGCTCATACCCTTGCGTTACTGGAAACCCTTGGAGGATGTGGACGCGTTGGCCGGAATTTTGCTGTTCCCATCTAACTCCGCCGCCAACAGTTTTTCTCTTGTCGCTGCGCAAACGGTAATCCGTGCCTGCCAGGCCCCATTCATACAAGTGCTGAACGGGGGCCCAGACGGCGTGGTGGTGCCGGCTGGTGTGGTCTTGGCTCACGCCACCACCGCATTTACAGACTGAGAGGACAAGGGTCCATGCGTTTTGGCCGTGGAGGCATGCCACGATGCAAATTCTGACGATCGGTGGATCGCTGAGCTGTGCGGGGAAAATTCGTCGTTATCCGGCCGCCAACGTGACGCTCTGCGAGCGCTGCTGTCGGATTACACGGATGTCTTTAGCAAGAGTGACCTTGACTTGGGTCGTACGTCACTCTTATCTCATCACATAGATACCGGGGTAGCGAGCCCCTTACGGATGAATTCGCACCGCATGAGTCCCGCTGAGAGGGACCATATGCGAGGAGCGGTGGACGAAATGCTCGCTGCCGACATAATTTCGCCATCAAATAGCCCTTGGGGTGCCCCGGTTGTGCTTGTTAAACAGAAAGATGGCGGCCTCCGGTTTTGTGTGGATTTTCGTAAATTGAATAAGGTATCCGTGACAGATGCGTACCCGCTGCCACGGATGGACGACTCCCTGGATGTCCTGTCAGGAGCTAAAAAAAATTCCACCCTCGATCTCTCGGCGGGATTTTGGCAGCTGCCCCTCGACGAGGAGTTGCGACCTAAGACGGCGTATCGTATGCCACAGGGCCTATTCGAATTTAATTGCCTTCCCATGGGGCTGAATGCTGCCCCCACCACGTTCCAGCGGCTGATGGAGCTGGTATTGGCTGGACTGCAATGGGACACGTGTCTCATATATTTGGATGATGTCATTGTGTTTAGTCGCACGTTTGAAGAACGCCTCAAACGCTTGAAGGTTGTTTTTGACAGAATGCGGTCTGCTAATCTGAAATTCAACCCTAAGAAGTGTCATCTTCTGCAACAATCTGTGCATTATTTGGGTCACATTGTGAGCTCCGACGGCATCGCCATGGACCCGGACAAAACCACTTGTGTCCGTGATTGGCCGACCCCCACCTCGGTTCGTCGGGTTTGCGTCCTACTACCGCCGCTTCGTTCCACATTTTGCTACTATCGCTAGACCCCTGCACATATTAACGGGTAAGAATCAGAAGTTCGGATGGGGACCCGAGGAGGAGTTGGCTTTTCGAACCCTCCGGGATTGGTTAGTGTCCGCGCCGACGCTTGATTATCCCGACTTTTCACTGCCCTTTATTCTGGACACGGATGCCAGTGATACGGGCATCAGCGCCGTGCTTTCCCAACGCAAAAACGGCGTGGAATGGGTAGGGGCATATGGTAGCAGGGTTCTCTCTCCAGCAGAGACTCGTTACTGTGTTATCCGCAGGGAGCTGCTGGCGATCGTGCATTTCTTTCGCCAATATCGGCCTTATTTGTATGGTAGGAAATTTCTTGTACGCACCGACCACGCTGCTCTGCAATACTCGTTAAAAATTGAACAACCATCGGGCCAGCTTTCACGTTGGCTCGAAACGTTGCAGGAGTTCTCGTTTGAGATACACTACCGTAAGGGTACTCGCCATGCAAATGCGGACGCGCTCTCCAGGTTGCCCAGCGGCTCCCCTTGTGCGTGCGCGTCCGGCACTAACCGGTGCACGATTCTTCCTCGGGCCCCTCGGCCGGTCATGTCCGCGGGGGTGGACTCCGTGGAACGCTCCGCGGAACGCGCGGAGCCATGGCCAGCCGACGGTGTGTTGAACCTGCCGCGGTCGGTGTGGATACGTGAGCAGCTGTTGGATGACTCACTGGTTTCATTACGGATTCGGGCAAATGGGGCCAGGGGGGCCCCGGGCGTGGACGGGGTCCACCAGGTGGCCTTTCGTGGGGGCCTATTGATGTGGCAAGATGACATGCTGGGCCATTGGTGCCTGGTGGTTCCCGTTACGCTTCGACAGGAACGGATTCGGACACTGCACACTGACAAGCTGTTGCACCTCGGCGTGCAGAAAACACTTTTCTCAATGCAAAGGGATTATTTTTGGCCTAGCATGATGGCTGATGTCGCCAGGGACATCCAGACGTGTCCTGAATGTGCTTGGAGAAAATACCCACGCTCAAAATATATTCCACCCTTGCAATCAATTAAGGTTACTCGAATGAATGAGCTTGTAGCTCTTGATATCCTCGGGCCGTTTCCTCCTTCTGCCAGGGGCAACAAATTTCTGTTGGTTGGGGTGGAGTATTTTTCACGTTGGCCAATGGCTTGTGCCTTTCCCGATCAGTCGACGGCATCCATTGTGGATGTGTTCGTGAACGGTTATGTGATGGACAAGGGGGCTCTGGAACGGCTACTCACTGACCAAGGCCGAAATTTCTCATCAAAATTGTTGCGTGACGTGTGTGATGCCTTGGGCATTAAGAAGATACGCACGTCACCCTACCATCCGCAAACGGACGGAATGGTGGAACGGTTCAACCGTGCCTTGTCTGCCATGCTTTGTCACACGGTGCACGAAAAACAGGCCGATTGGGACCTTCACATTTCTACTGTCCGCCTACCGTATGACCCCGCACACCTCCATGGGTTACTCACTGTTCTTCCTCATGTACGGTCTGGAAAACGTACCGCCGATTGATGTGCAACTAGGGACGCCCGCTAAGGAACCTGTGCTAAGCTTGCCAGAACATGTCTGCGATTCAATTCGCTGGGTCACGGAAGCGCGGGAGACGGCGAGACTTGCTACGGTGAGGACCCAGGCCCTTAACGAGCGGTGCGCTCGTCGATCGCGACGTGAGATGCCATGGGTCGTGGGTGACCGGGCCTGGATCCACTGTCCCCAGGTACCCGTGGGTACCTTTCCCAAATTACATAGGCCATGGCAGGGGCCTGTTGAGTTGATAGAGGTACGGAGCCCTCAATGTGTACGTATTCAGTCGGGTTCGCGCCGCTGGTTCGTTTACACTTTGCGGTTGAAACCTTTCTTTGCACCGCGCGTCGCTCCCTCATCCCCATTAACTACCCTGCCGGGGTCTGATGTGCCCGATGAGCCGCCTGGATTGCCGGTTGATCCCCAGAAGGGGTCTGGTTTGCCTTCCACAGACCGACAGAAACTGAACACTCCGGATGCTGCGGATGATCCTGCTCCAGCGGGATCTTCTTCCACCAAGTCGGACGCTCCACGCCCCATTCTCCCATCTTCTGCGACATCGGGACCGGCGGTGCATCGCTCTGTGGCGGGGGATGGCCCTGCGTCGCGTACACGCTCGAAATCTGTTCCCTTTCGTTAATAACTGTTATACCCTCTTGCATTGTGTTCATATGCATCTTATCGATACTGTTGTGAATTACTTGTGTTCTTACTGCCCTTGCCTTGTGCGCTTGTGGGGCGCCTTTTATTGTTCTTGTTGTTGCATTGTCGTCATGCTCTACGGCTCTCGTATTGTTGTTGCTTATTTTAGCCGGGATGGCTAGTCCTGTTACACCGGGGGGGGGGGGGTGATATAATACGAGAGTTCATCGATGAGCGCCGATCAGTGGATAGGCTCCGCCGCTTGGGCCATCACCCAATTAGAGGGATGGGCCGAGGTTAGGGGCGGAGCTCAAAAGGCTCGGGGGAAGTAACCATCTCGAAGGTTCATGAGGGGGCGTGGCTGTAGGCGGGGATTGGTGACGTGGGCCAGGAGATACAAGGGGAAGCGGAAGAAAGCTCTGGAGAAGTGTGTGGAGTCAGAGAGCGAGACCACATCACTCGCCTCTGGGACGCCAGCGGCCACGTGGCGGGCCGGAGGCTTCCTCCCAGCGCACTGCCTGTCAGCGTTGCGCGGGAGCGGGAGAGGTTGAGAGAGAGGGGCGAGTAACCACCAGCCGTGCGGAACGGAGTGCAGCCGTGCCAAAGAGAGAGAGGAAGCAGCGCTGTCCAGCTGTGGAAGAAATAACAAAGACAAAAGCCCAGATCGTTGTCGCAGTGGTTTATTTCACACGTTTAGAAACATGCGTTTAGAGTATTTGGCCGCTATACATTTACATATGATAGGCCACTTCGTTGAGCTATCATTTGTGGGCAGGTTGCTTTCTGAAAAATAGCTATATAGCTCAGTGGTCATTTCCTGGTAAAATGAAAAAATAAAATGTATATATATTTATTTTTTCTTACATGGTCCAAGGAAATGTAATTTGTTGCAGACGTTGCATTTGCTCGATAACTGCCTCCGGTATATTGTTTTCATTTTTCACCTGTGACTTCTATAAATGACAACTTTGCAACTTTATTTATTAAGCTAAAACATGGGTTTTGCAGCCAATATCAAGATTCAAAATACATTTTTGGGTTGGGCCATGTAATGATATTTCCAATTTTCTTCGGGGTTTCTGGATTCTGACAATGAATATTCTCAATGCAATTTCAAGTGGAAAGTTACTCGGCCCACTCGGCAATCTTCATTACATTGCTCGCTTATACAGGTCACAGAAGAAAAAAAAATATGTGTAAGTGGATTTATTAATTGGGTCATTCGTTATTTGTGTGATTTCAGCAAAAGGAGCAGAGTTCACTTGTATACAGTCGTCGGGTGTGGTTGACTTTATTTTAAAAAATTGCTTTAACGTAAGCACTCAAACCCTGTTTCTCTATGCAAAGTAAAACATACAATTTCACAACTGATTTTCATATGGAAACTAACATTATCATAAAATATAATGAAAAGTTACATTGTAAATCATCAATTGTTTCGGAAAAGTTTTCAACAGTGATTAAAAAGTGTGTATGCAGGCTTATCCTTCATGGCCAGATAAATATTTTGTATGAAAGCCAAACACACGAAAATACAATTAGCAAGAGTACTACAAATGAGGCAATGCGAACGGATCAAAGACATGCCAATCACTGCTCTCAAAACTGATGGTGTGCGAGTGAACGTTATACGAGCCTCGCCAGCTGGCCAAGGAAACACCACTTCATGCTGGATTTGACAGTGTATCCAGCCCTATACGTGTGCTGCATTGCTGACAATGAATGAGTCCCTCAAGTAACCCAGACAGCGAAATGCTAAGGCGCCACGTGTGGCCCAATACCCTTGGAACGTGCCATTCATTTCGAGCGTTGTTTTGGAAATGTCATCCCTACATCTCGACTGTATTATCTACAGAATTGACTCTAAACTCAAATACGAGCGTAGCTCATCATAGTCTATGCCAATTTAAATTAACATGCAAGCCTACAGCCATCGATGGTTGTGAACAATGGGCAACATGCAACTGCAAGGGCCAGACCTCAAAGGGCCATTTTGAATATGGATTTTTTTTTTTTTACAAATCAATTAAGATTTTTTTTTTGAGAAAGGTAATGCAAATGACGGTTGTAGTGGATGGTGGTGTTGGTGCTGGTGACAGGGTGATGTGGTTAATGTAGTGAAGGCAGTGATTGTGGAAGTGCTGATCATATTTGTGGTGGTGTGGGGAGCGGTAGTGTCGTGGTTAGTGCGTTGTGCTACAAACCCGGTGACCCGAGCACGGTCAACACCAGTGACCATTATCTGAATGGGTTCTGGACCTCTCATAGGTCGACTCGGCCTCAAATTAGTACCTGGTGCGATGTATAAACATCGCCAATGGGGAAATAAAGGCGGTCGTGCGTGGTGCTGGCCACCCACCCCTCGTGTGCTGTGCCAACCCTCATAGGTGCTCGATAACAGCACTTGCCCCAACAGTCTGTTCAGACTATACGGGGGATCTTCGTCTTTGATTGTGAAGTTGTGGGACAAGATGCCTCACGGGCCACAGGGGATGCCACAAGGGCTTTCGGGCAACAAACGAAATTTACTGAAACAATGAAATTGTTATCATGAGTAAACATGTCAAAAGTCTGTGTCGTTATCGAGATTCTATTAATATTCTGACTCCAGCTGAAACCTGACTCATATATTACCTGTTGTCAGAATGAACACCAGACCTAATTTCCTTCTTGAGACTACAGTATATTTGCAACTATGACAACGAGCACAACAACACAAATTTAGCACAGTTTGTGGTGTTTAACAGTTTTCCAAGTGGAATTTGTTTGCACTAAATTTGCTGAACAGAAGCAAAGTGGGAATTGTAAAAATCTCAAACGTGGAAACATTCAATTAAAAAAGATCCTGCTGCCTACTGCACTAGAGGACGTTAATTTCCATGGAATAAACGTCTCACCTGATTACTGCCTTATTTCCATTTGTACTTTATCATTGTGTTCCCCTTGCAACAGCAGTATATGGCCTTTCTTACAATTAATTACAAGGCGGATGTCATGGATTTGAAGGCTGCCATCTCTCGCAAGGGAATATCGAAACCAAGTTAAAAGCCAGCGGGGAATTAGGTATGACCAAAACGTATTATCTTTAAAATTTAAATTAACCACACACGCAAACATGACGTTCATGACTAATTGAAGCACTTTTGAGTGACAATTAATCTTATTTAATTGGGTTTTCCAGCAAGACTCGCCTTTTTAATATTCTCATTTTCCAGCGCATTCGCTAAAGCCACGACTATGTTGTGTTTCAAACTATGCGATCAATGAAGGATATTTATCTTAATAACTAATTGGATTTTGTAAAAAGCAAGCCCGTTGGCTCGAGTGGATACATTATTTTTGCCTTATTTAATTAATCGTTAGTTTAGCCATGCTTTGGTGATCATAAGAATTGTACCACAGTGTGATGAAAATGCAATGCTTGGAGGGACTGATATAAACAGATCTTAATCCTAACCACATTGGTGCTTTATTCTAAGGTTAAAATAGCAATTAACTTTACTCTCATAAGAGAGCTTGCTGTCTTTCCCAGATTCATTTTAGAAGTGTACAGTACTGACTTGTTTTGCACAAAAAACTCAACGCATTCATCAACGACACTGTGTGGCTTTCAAAGGAACAATATACAATGGACAACGTTTCAAGCAATGGCCCTTCTTCATAGCACATACATGCACGAGCACCCAGTAATAAGATCCAGGGATATAATTGAAAAAAATGTATTGTAATGTTTATTGCAGAATAGTCTCCCAGAGGCTCGTATTCTGTAAGGTTTGTTTACAGCCACGACCGGCTTGGCGCGGTGGAATATTAGGGGGCTGCAGGGGTTTAACTCCTACCCCCAAAATTCTAAAAACGAACATCTAATACATTTGTATCAGAGGGAATGTGTGATGTATTGTGCACCACTACCACACCACTTAATCTGCTGAACAAAAGCTTCAAATTAAGTTTGAACAAGAACCATCGTTCACCACTAAGTGGCAGTAATGTCATGACGGTGCTTGTGCCATGCTAGGTACACTTTGAGACCACGTGAAGTGTCGAAGGCCCGCTGGCGGGAGGTCATAGAACAGACCCAGGGTGCCATGGGCTGACTGACTGAGATGACTGACAGATGCACCACCTGTGCTCCCAATTGTGCCAACTCTTCGTTTTAACCACCCGATGCTCCGGGTGACTTATTTCTGCTGACGGATGATTTATTTCAACTCCCCATTAGCTTCCTTCACAAACCTCGTCCACAGGGGCCGATCTTGAATCCTGCTGGTTCCAGGCATCGGCAAAGTCCAATCAGCTGCACTCCTCCAGGAGAGGAAGCAAAAGGCAGCAGCGTCGTGTTAGCCAGCAGCATCCACCGTCTGCTTAATCCCTGCTCTCCCTCCTCCATCCCTTTTGTCTTGCCTCACGGCAGATGTGGAACGTACGTTCACAGGAAGTTCCTGTTTTTTTATGCTAATTTTGGTGACGTGACCAGGAAGTTACGATTTTAGATTTCCACTGTACCACGCGGGCGTCGGCCATTACACAGATAAGTCAAGATGGCGGCACGCATCGCATCTCAGTGAGACCACAGCCGCAATTTGTCCATTGTGGGAGCTTAAGAAGCATTGTCTGTAAGTTGTTTATATTCCTATAATATTGGCAATGCTGTTGTAATGTTGTAATGACCGTTATAGTGATTTAAATGCCTTTATGGTACCGTTAAGTTGTTGTAGTAAATACGAGGCCTAGTTAGTAACGAAGCCTGCGACTTTCCTTATTGTGGATGTTACTTGTGATTAAGTAGGTCGAGTCAGACTTGTGCCTATGTTGCGATCCTGAGAGTAAAGATGACAAAGTATCTCATCCACAGTTTAGTGTTAAGTGTAATGCTGTACATTTGGGGTGCAGTGGGATGAATACACGATGTGCCTGTATGCAACGCACCAGCTTGTGCCTTTGTCTAGTTGTTCAGTGGTAATGTAGGGGCCTGGTCCGTCCAGGATCTATTGTTATCTAAGACAATGTTCTGATGCTGTGGTGTTCATTGTGTTGGTGTTTCCGGATTATAACAGATGCTGTATCTGTGTTTTCTCACCAGTTTTACCTTGTTACAATCAATAAATGACGATTAAAGTTGGACGTTCATCCTGGCTCCGAGGGTTTATTGAACGCAAGGTTATCTACTCGACTAGCGGTGCAACGCAGCGCACAGCGAGGCCGAGATACCTTTCCTCACTTTCCTTCTTCTCTCTTGCCCGTATTCTTCCTGTTCTCCATCATTATTCAGTTTTGCTTGTTTTGTTTATTTATTTGGCGACGTTCTTAGTTTTTTTGTTTGAGGCGCCACTCTCCTCCCTCGTCTCCTACCCCGCCCCATTGTCCGCTGGGCATCCTTGGTGGTCCGGCTGCCAACGGTTGCTCGTTGGGCTGTCCCATCGCTCACGCCGGGCAGGTAGGTAGGTCCTGATGTCAAGGACGTGGGCCCACATTCGCTATTCCATAACTGTGTAGTCCACCATATGTTCTAGCTTGGACCCGGCATGCATCCATAATGTTTTGTGAAGTCTAGCAGCTTCCTACCATTGTTATTGAGCTAATCTGGCCCATGCCTCCCAATCACTCCAGACCAGATGTCTGCATCTTGACCCACTTCGGCATTAAAGTCACCCAAGAGGATGACCATATCCTGAAGAGCCACTTTAGCTAGCACCTGGTTCAGATGGCTGTAGAAGGCATCTGACTTATCGGCCTTGCCTACATCCCATCACCGATGTTCATCTTTGGTGGGGGTGTAAGCCATCACCACCACCACACCACCATTCATCGCCTCCCATTGATGGAAGGGGTTACAGCTTCCCACACATCACCATCACACTCCCAAGCCCCCCTGCATGTTTTTGTTCAAAACAAGAGCCACTCCCTGTTGTTTGACAGTTTCCTGTCACGAGTAGATGACTACAGCTCCCGGCAGAGGAGTGGCAGCCTCTCCTAGGCATTGAGCGTTCCAACATTCCACGTGGCCACTCGAAGTGGCTTTTTGCCATTTCTAGAGGGACCCTGAGGGTGGGGGTTCAATATCCTGGCTCTGCCACATGGACTTTGGCCAAGAGACGTCATCGACACGTGTCCCCCCGGGGCCTCCGGCACAAGCTTGGTTTGATATTAATTACGTGGTTGGTTTCGTGTTGATTGAATTGAAGGTGGAGGGGTCACCAGCCTCTCGCACTCGTCCAGAGCCCCCGTCTGCCACCGCGGTAGCCACGAGGGCAATGATGAGAAGAGCCAATTGGAATCGGACTCCCCTCAATAGCATTTCTCACAGCCACAACAGCGTTGACGTCCGACACCATCGAGGAGGTGGGGGTTGTTTTTGCCAGACTAAACACAAAGATCCCCCTATAACCTGAACAGACTGTTGGGACAAGTGCTGTTAGCGAGCACCTATGAAGGCCGGCACGGCACACGAGGGGGGTGGTTGGCCAGCACCACGACCGGCCGCCTTTGTTTCCCCAGTGGCAATGCTTACACACCGGGCCACCACCACTACTATCCCCACTACTGCCATTAAAACCCTTACACCACCGCTACACTACTTCAGCACCACTGCACCAGCATTGTGATTGTGCAACACCACCTTGTGATTGAGCAATAACAATACAGTACAGTACTGTCCTGTACAATATTCGTATCATTGCTGCCACATGATGCATCACACGACAAGCCGAACCAACCCACCTGGCAATCCTGGATAAGCCAGTGTTGGAAAACTAAACAGATGGATCTTTCCATATTTAAGTAAAAAATATATTATTTCTAGGGATCATGCATATAAATTCGGGACACATGGAAAAGAAATCCCTTCCAGCTATCTCATTCCCCACCAGGTAGGAGTATCTCATAGTCATGATACTTGCATGAATGAGTCATTTTTATTCCTGCATCGTGCACTAAGTCTTCCTCCGTACACTTCAAATTCCATTATTATCTTGAAACTAATTATAGCCGAGCCTCTCTTTTACAGCTATTGTTTGTTTTGAATGAGACTGATCTGGTGGTTAGCGAACTAATTATTAATGCTCAAAAAATCGTTGCATATTGTCTGACAATGTGGTGTGCAGAGCTTGGGTTGACACGAGAATTTAGAGTTCAGTTCCAGTGAACATCACGCGCCTTAATTGGTGTTCACATTACGGTGGTGTGAGCTTCTTAACGTTAGGGTTACGGGGTGTGCTCGCGGTGTGTGTCTTTGTCTAGTTTTGTTGGGGAGCGGTGGCGCAGTGGTTAGCGTGCTGCACCACAAACCGGGCGCCCTGAGTTCGATATCCGCTCACGACCAATAACAGTGGCGCATATTTGAACCAGTCCTGGGCTTCCCCTAGGTCGACTCAGCCTAAAATAAGTATCTGGTGCAGTGCGTAAACATCGCCATTGGGGAGACAAGGGCGGCTGTGCGTTGTGCTGGCCAACCACCCCCTCCTGTGACGTGCTAGCCTTCATAGGGTGCTCGCTTCCAGAACTTGCCCCAATAGTCTGTTAAGACTACACGGGGGGTCTTTGTCTAGTTTCGATGAGAGAATGCATGATCCCGAAGACATTCACAGCCTTAAAGCGGAGTGACATGCAGCATTCTTAGTGTCCTTGAAATTAGGTCTTGTATAGTCACACAGCCAAGGAAATGCCCTTCCACTATTAATCTCTCGTTTGCTTTGAATTACTGCCATGACCTTTCATCAATGGTAGGTGGTTGCAATTTTAGCTCCACCTCATTCGCCCCACCCCAACCCGGGCTGGCTGCCGCTTCACGTACCGCCGCCGATCCATATAGCTCAACCTTGTAAATTTGAATCAAGTTAACGTTACACTCCCCCGATGTCAATTAAGGCTTAAGGTGCTATTATATATAAGTGCGTGCGTTTAACCCAGTCTACCTTTGGTTCTGAATCTAATTGACACAATTTTTCGTCGGAAAATCGGAATCTGTTCGGCAAATAGGTCAAATCAACGTAAGGCGTCGTCATGACCGGATGCATTTATTTTAGAATTAAAGTTAAATTTTTCCACCGATTCCTCTTCCTTATGGTGAATAATGGTTGCATTAGTCATTACTCAATTGGTGAATCTGGGCTTTTTATCCTTTATTTACTATTACTATCCATGGCCTTCCAGAGTTCAGAATTGAATCGTGTATCTATTTTGTGTCATCACTGTATGACGTTGTGGTGCCGGTCCGTAATCCAGCAACTCTGCAGGCAAGGGTTGGTGGATTATGTGGAGATTTGTGTGCTACTCCCAAACGTGCCGAATTATGAGATGACCAGACACATCAGTACAAAGGTGGATTTGTGATCCGGTCTGTGTGGAAATTTGAGTTGCACCACCATCATGTGTAAGGATTTTCTCTGGGCGCACCGTTTTCCTCCCACAAGGCAAACACTCACGTGTGAATTCCCAACGCACAATGCTCTCTTGAAAATATTCGTGGGAAGCTGGCTTTCCTGGCTGAATTATTTCTTCGTACTTAACAAAAAAAATGCTTAACACTTTTCTGTTGTTATTTAAGTCTGGAATACTTGTCTAATATGTTTATTATCTACTATTTAGAACTGCTAGATGAAGGCCTTCCAAATGTGCTGCTAACCTTCATAGTCCCAAGATTCAACAGTCCATGCAAGTTCTTAATGGATTATTGGAGTAGCGCAGCTAAAAACTCCCAAATTTTGGCTAATGCTTTCGATGCGGATTTTTGGAGTAGTGTGGCGGCAACTCATGGATTACAGGGCCCGGGAACCACCCGCCACGTCACCACGGTTTCACCGAGTTCTACTGAAACTTTAGCTTTTCCTTAAATGGCACTGTGTTCACACTGCACCATAGTGCTACCGCCTGGTAATTGTTTTACATTAAACATCCCAAGGGCCCAATTCATATGTAATTTGTTTTCATGCTTTTGCCTAATTAATTACATCGTTTTTGGTCAATTTATACTTGAGGAATGGGTGGAGTCCCGTTCCACAGAAAAAAACTCCGTAGCCCATCAGTAGCTGGAGTCTCTCAAGCCCGCTCGCATCCTATTGTGCGTCTGCGTGCGTGATATATATTGCGAGTGTAACAAGCCATTTTACATGTTTGTAAAATGGGGATAAGGATTTGTCCAGTAAAAAAAAATCCCACTGAATCACACAAGCCTTTGAACGTAAAAAAAAATATCCAGATTTGTGTGAAATATTGCCCATGTCACACACCACTGTCAGGGACATTCATTCCACGTATGTTAATATGGATGTTCAGCAATACCTTTGAAATCTTGATAGATGTTTCTGCCAAAACACAAAATGTCTAATAGGGGGTAGTCTGTCTTCTCACCTGAAAATGACTCGAACATTACGTGTGAGATGAAGCCTGGATGCACTGCAGAAGGGAAGAAGTGGTCATCCAGTGGCTGGGTGATTGCACTCCTGCCCGTGATACTTTAGTCAAGTAAAACCACCTGGTTCTCAAGGCTCCGTTTGATTTTAATTATATAGGGTCTGGACCATTGTCCAGACCCCCTAACCCTAAACGCATGCTTCTAAAGGTGGAGGGAAAAACCAGAGGACCTGGAGAAAAGTCCACGTGACCACGGGTAGAGCATTCAAACTCCAAATACAGCAGGCGTCAGTGTCGGGATCAAACCCACGACCTCATGTATACCAGGCGAGGTAGGTAACATCTCAACCCAAACACAGCAAACGGTCACAGCACCATTTATCTTGATTTTCAGTATAACTTTTAAATTCAATTTGGCCACAAGTTCTTCTTCTGCAAGGCCACTTTACCAAAATCACTCAAACGTTCTGGATAACATTTATTTGGGCCACTGATTGCCTCTGAACATTGTGGTAGATCACAACAGGTGCACCGTATCCCGTTTGCCTTGCTTAATCACAGGAGCACTAGGTATTGACAAAGGATTTTTAAACAACTAATGAAACAACAACAATCTGCACAAGTAGGAATAGGCTACGGCACTTACCCATGGCAGACTGAAGTGGCAGCGAGTGCTCTGGGCAAACAGGCAGGCTCCTGCAAATTCCTCCTCTTAAAACTTTGCATCTTACCGGGAACGACCACATCGCCACTTCAAGCTAACCCGCTCCCTTGCCAACGCTCTTGTCCAGTAGGTCAGGAACTTCCAAACCTTTTTCATAAAATTGCTGTTTCAACATCATAGCCAGGAAGGCTATTCTGGTAAATTGGAAGAACCACGAACCTCCTACATCGAGTCTGTGGTACAGTACGCTCCTCACACACTCTGGCATAAAGAATCTGAGCCATAAGCTCAAGGGAAAGGAGGAGGAATTAGAGGGCAGATGGTCCACTTTTATACAACGTCTGAAATAAGCCAGCCGGATCGAGGGTCGGGAGACAGGGACCAAAGATAAGGGGTACAACCCCTGCCGATTGGACGGGAGTCAAGAAAGAAATTTGCTCGTAAAGATCGCCTCTTGTGTTTTTATTTTCTTTATTTCAGGCGTTTTTAGGTGACCCCCCTCACCTTGTCACCCCCCTTCCGTTACTTCATTTAAAAAACTTCCCTTACTCCTTTCGGTGGGAACCCGTCTGGTTTGGGACAGCGTTGCTTATTCCCCACCTTTATATGCCCTGCTCTTTGTAACCGGTTTAGTTTTATATTGACGGGGTGAACGTGCATCACAGCGAGATGTAATGGACCCACACATTGCCTTATAAAAAAAATTATGATAAAAATGTAATGAAAATGTTGCTGTTTGTTGCTGGCCGCTTGACGTTTTCGGCCTTTGGGTCTGTGCTCACCAACTACCTTTTTAAAACAATGTACGTGGCTTTCATGAACTCTGTAAGGTGGGGGGGGGGGAGGGGGACACTTCTGTTTCAGCCAAGTGGTCTTTGACTCTGGTAGTTTTTATTTCTCATCACGATTATGTCGCTCTTTGGTGTAATATGGTGGAAAGTCTTTAGCCCCGCTAATTTCGCCTGTATTGGTGTTTTTGTCACCCACCGTATCACCCACACAAAGCTACGCAGCGCACGTCTGCTTTCATCTGCTTGAGTTCCCTTTATGCCTTGACGTGACCTTCTGCTGTGCCATATGTGAGTCAGCTAAAGTGCCTGGAACTGAAAACGAAGCAGTCTCATAAATAAAATGCACTTGAGAGAAAAAAAGAATTTTTGCATGTATATGTATATATCGTGCTTACATTGTACACATAATAGGGAGCTGTCGTTGGGGTTGATTTACATTTTTCGAGAGGCGACTCGAGTTCTCTCAGAGAAGCTGCATTGACGACGAAGAGTAGCAACAGCAAGGGGCTCAAAGGAGAGAGAGAGGTTGTAATCGGTGTTTATTTTCTGCAACGACGCATTGCTGAGGAAAATGATTATGAACAAAGCAAACGCAAAAAGCAGGAAATTGCGAAAAAAAGGCATGGAGACATGGACGCTTGGAATTTACATTGAGAGACTAAAAGAGGAAGAGTTGAGTCAAAGAATATAGGCAGCTAATGTACTTCTTCAGGAACTGCTGATGGGGTTTTTTGCCCCATACATGAAGGCTAAATGCTTTTGAATGCATGGTTTTCCAGGATTACACTATTCATTTCTCTGCTTATGGGATTTTCTCATCATTTAAAAAATTCGGCCATGTAAACTGTAAACAAAAGTGAATGGGCAGGACACGTTGGGGGATGATGGATTATTGCAGAGAGGTGAGGGATGGTGACGGCTTTGGGGTGCGGGGGGGGGTCATCCAGCAGTGGATTCATTGTAGCTGCTGACGAAGATTATATTTGTAAATTACACTTAATTTATTTGTGTATTTTTTATTATGAAAATGTTACTTTAATGCTTAATGTAAATTGACTATGTTAATATTGTCAGTAAGAGCCTACATTACTTGTACACGATTGGCACATGCTACCGTTTTTGTGTGCATCGTCTTATGATATCAAATGCTGGAAAGTGTGGACACCTGCTGTAAAATTGGCAAAACTGCATGTTCATAAAAAGCTAAACGTTGGTTTCCTGTACTGCAAATGTGAAATGTGTCATTGTTGAGAAAATATAACAACGAATTTCAGTAGTGACTCATAACGCGAACAACAACCATTCCTGGCGGTGTCAGCAATGGTTGTCTGAGTATACACAGAGTGAGAACCTGTGTCCTAACATACCGAATTCTGATTTGGATCTCACATGCCCGTTTCCCACTGCAAAACCGAGCCGAGGCGGGTCCGTGGAAAAAACAGCCTAGGACGGTTCAGGTGGTGTCATTGATCTCGACTGAAGAATTCAAAACTTCCTTTTATGATATAAACGTTATTTTAGCACGGTAACCGTGGAGTTTTTAGGAAGCACACGTGTATTTGCCTATCCACGAAAATGAATTACTCACTGTATTGATTCACATTTATAAAGAAGGGTTTTGGCTGGAGCTGCCTTCGTTATTGTTGAAAAAAGGAGCAGCTTTTCAGCCATTTATTTTGTCACACAAGACCAGTTTCTTGGCAAGAAAAAAACCCACGAGAGATAGTTTCATCTAACTGGGCAATTATAAATGATACAAATCAGTAGCGCCATCTAAACTGCCACAATATTCTGTTGTTGTCACATTAACGTTGTTAAAATTATCGGTCTAAACCGCCCATAAAACCACAAGGGCAGCATTGGAAACTCGATTCAACTACAGTCAACAGAGTTCCCAACGTGAAGTACACCAGTGGACACAGCTGATTTCTCCATAGGCGCTCAAGTGTTATTGCTGCACTGCTCATACCTTCCGCATTGGTTTCTTGAGCATTCGGTTGCCAACCTCCATCAAAGCCACAACCAAATACAAAACAATGGGGATTTGATGACGGTGATGTGGGCTTCCATATTCCAACACAGTGCGGCACTAAATTTTATCTAATCGGGTCTCTCATCATAGACCAATCACAGATGCCGCCTGTCAGTGGTCATAAACGCAAGCTCCCATGGAGGCAATAGTTTTACAGGATGTCATGCCGTGTGCTTGTGGTCTGCGTAGTAATAATTGAGAACGTAATTGGACAATATTTCAGAACTGCGTCGAAGTGGTAGGAGTAGATGCAAATTACGTAGGATGCAGGCATTCTTCACGGGTGGGAGGGGGGGAAATATTTAGTAATCACAAGGAATTTCACCATTAAATATATTTTGTTACTAAGACCTAGGTTAACTTATGGGGTTGAAATTCTAATGAAGTGCACATTATTTAGCAAAAAATGTGCACATTTCATGATTTATGTTATGAAAAATGTATGTTCATGTATAAAACATTGGCTCTTCTTGCGTTATCTAGCTGTTGGATTATAGCTGCACCACCGCATTCATAAATTATTTGTATATTATATATTATTGGAACTGATGTAAAGTAGGAGACAGTTAATATCGTACCCTATTTAGAAAATGGACAATATGAACAATTCATTATGAATTTCAGCCATGATTACGCCCTGTTTGCTTTGACAATGGTATATTTTGCGATAACTGGAGTTGGTTCCACATTTTACGGTTTATTCACATGAGGCAAAACTTCCACCTGAGCGCCACTACGTATGGTGGAATGGAAACCGCATTGGAGCTGGGGTGAAGTAATCGTGGGGCTCAAAGTTTTGTTTACTTCCCCACAATACATAAACCGCAATTCCCTACGCAGACTCGCAGCATTTTTCACCCGAGAGCAAAGCTATTACATTCGCGTGGTGTGGCAGAAGCGACCCATTCCCTGCTATCCTCGTGAAATTCTCAAATATGCATTGATTTTCGGGGCAGAAGGAAGAACGCAATAGTGTAGGGATCACGGCACGGCTGTGGTAACCTCTTCATTTAGGATGTGGAGGGAAACGTGGCCTGTGCCACTCAGATTAGCCGGTATATTTCGTGAAAAATATAAATAATTCCCCACCTCATTAAATATTGTGCAGGGCATTGTCATTGGCTAGCACAGACGTTGGTATGAAAATGTCAATGTGCGCTGGAGGGGAATGACTGAGATGGGAAAACAACACAGATCAATAAAATGGTGTTGGTAACCAGGTTTGGATTACAGTTGTGTTAGAGGTTATGATTTATATGAAAACTATGTGACAGTAAGTGTTACGGTGATGCTAACATTGATTATAATAATGGTTAATACAGGTATGGAAATTGGACACAGTTTGCAGCTGCCCATGATTTTCCCTGTGAGAAAAATGTGCAATATTTCAATTATTCTGCAGTTTCCGAGCCCCTGCAGCAACACCTGCCGTTTTAATAATGCATTTCATTGCTCAGATTTCTTCTCTTGGGGTGAATGTCGAAAAGACAAGTTAACTTACCCACTGCTGATATGCCAGGTAGCATAAGATGTATAGGGGAAGTTCAACAGCATAACTGCCACAACATTTTCATAGCTGTTAATGGTCCTGAGGAAACTTCAGGAGGAAGTTTCTTGATAACCAACGGAGTAAAGTGTATTCCAAACGAGTGTGCTCACTCTGGTGTAGATGACTGGAGGATTGTGTTATATCAGAGGATCATTTAGGCTTGATGGAGAATTAAATATTAATACCTTTCTCGCTGGGAAAGTGTTGGTTACATAATTGCCACTTTTTCCATAAACCTGTTGGACAATATTTTTTTACTAATTAAGAAGCGATTTGCACGTGTATTTTTTATTTCCTTATGCAGGGTGATGTCTACACAACCCGAGCAGTGTGCAGGAAACTTGATTGTCATGAGTAGTCGTAACTTCGTATTTCCCACGTTATTGCTACTCAAATTATTTCATTACACGAAGTTTTAGATTCAAGCAAAAATAGTTCTCGAGTTTTCTTTATTCTGAAATGTAATCGACGAGACAGGTGCAGCAATTGAAGTAATTTCCAGAAATGTGGCTTCGTATCGAGTTTGTCGAAGGCTTGGTTCTTTGTTTAACCAAACACGCAGCATCCACCGCTACACGAACGCTCGCTCACAAGACCGTGCGTCCACAGTGGGTTCCGCCTGACTGATTTGGAAAGTATGGCAGATTACCAAAATCAGAGGCAGTGATTTGTCTGTCTCCCTTTCAAAAAAAATATCATATCTGCAACAACAATGAAATCGTTGTCGCGGCATAATTATGTTCTAGCACTGTAATAACATTTGAATATGTTAGCATGCATTGTTAATTGTCACATCGTGCCTTTATTTCTAAAGGGCAGTGGTTCTGATGTAAACCTTTGTGCCACAAAAGTGTAATGTTCTCTAACCTTTTTCCAAGAGCAATAGTCAGGTAACAGTATTTTTTACCAATATTTTCTGCACTTTTGGTCTGAGTGGAGGTCAAAAGTGTGAATTATGCAAGCACAGTTTCTTTCTGCTTTAGCGTTATCAACTATATTTCACTGAACAGGTTTTCTCATCGTTTGGAGTCAGAACAACAGCTCTTCTGGCTTTTAAGATCTGAGTCCAACTGTATAAAATAATAACCTTAAAATGTTTTGGAAACTTATATCATTATTATATCCCAATATTTTCATTTAAACCTTGGATTCATAATCAACGATTTTTGGGTTTAGATCGCGTTATTTATAAATGTGTCGTAACCCTCCACCACCCGACACGGCCAATCAGTAAAAAAAGTGTCACGTTGACAAAAGACAAATAGTTCACTGCTTTAGCCCACCGGTGTGTTGAAGCGTGAAACCACAACATTTACAATTTGAGTACGACGTTTCGCTGGTAATTGCATCCAGCATCATCGGGCAATTCGCCAGAACACTTTTTTTACTGATTGGCCGTGTCGGGTGGTGGAGGGTTACGACACATTTATAAATAACGCGATCTAAACCCAAAAATCGTTGATTATGAACAATATTGGTCGCGAAAGCCTACGTGTTAAACTAAACCTTGGATTGTGATATATTGTTTTTCCTCTACATAATGTGATTGATATGATGTGTGTGATAAAACAAAAAAACTGACACGTGTAAACGGTAGCTGTTGTTGTCCCCTCGTGTGTTCCGAGGCTTTAAGAAGCCACTGGCAGGAGCAGCAACACGGGGAGGGACACTGCATCCTCGTGTTGCCTGGTGATTCCTATTGCAACATTGTTAAAGGGAGGCCACAGACACGTGGTCCGTTTCACGTAAGAGTTCTTGGGGAATGTGTCTCATTTCACGAAACTGTAATTCTGCAAATTTCCACATTGCGTCCCCCTGTTTATTCAATCGAAGCCTTTGCTGCTTTGATGCATGGGCAGAGTTTGCAAGGGGAGGGGTGGGGTGGCACGGGAGGGGGGAGGGACAACCCCCCGTCCAAACTTGATACCTTTACTCTTTGGTTCTTTCGGTAAAATCACGGAGAAAGAAAATAAATTAAATATTAGAATACGACGTTTCTATTGCAATACAAGCAACCGTCATCAGGTAGAACTAAATTTGAGAGACAAAACACAGACACGGAGACACACAGACCGACACACAAGCAGAGAGAAACAACACAGAGACACAGAGAGACACACAACATAGACACACAGAGACCCAATGCCTCTGTGTCGAGGCCTTAAATAGAGAGAGAGGGGGGGCAGAGAGAGAGGTGGGTCTGCTGGAGCAGAAAAATGTGCATGTCAATGAAAGACCCAACAAGACTGGTACATTTTAGAGATGGTTGTGTAGAAATCCACCCCGAAGCGACCGAGGGAGAGAAAGAGCGAATTGACCTATGAGAGCCTGGTAAATTTTAGAGAGAGAAATAGTCAGTTTGAGAATACAAAATGTAGCCAATTTTTGGGAAATGTAATGAAATGCAACACAGAGAGTCGGCTAACACACAGTTAACACATAGCCTGGTTGTTTAAGATCTCCAAAGATTGCTAAAATTGAAGTTAAGTGTGAAATTTGACAAACAGAGACACAGAGAGAGAGAGAGAAAACAAACTTACATCCTCCCCGTAGAGGTGGTTCAAACTTGATTTGAAGCTTTCGTGACTGCAGGAATTACTCTTTGGTTCTTTCGGTAAAGTCACGTAAAAAGAAAATAAATTAAATAATAGAATACAACGTTTCAATTTCAACACAAGCAACCGTCATCAGGTTGAACTAAATTTGAGAGCGAGACAAAACATAAACACGGAGACACACAGACAGACACACAAGCAGGTCCATTCGCTCTTTCTCTCCCCTGGTCGCTTCGGGGTGGATTTCCACACAACTCTCTAAAATGTACCAGTCTTGTAGGGTTTTTCATTGACATGCTAATTTCTCTGCTCCAGCAGAACCCACCTCTCTCTCTCTCTCTGCCCCCCCTCTCTCTCTATTTAAGGCCTCGACACAGAGGCATTGGGTCTCTGTGTGTCTATGTTGTATGTCTCTGTGTTGTATATATACTGTACATGATATGTTTATCCATATTAACATCAACGACACCAAGTACTCTGAAATGTATGTGTGTCTCCGTGTCTGTGTCTCCGTGTCTGTGTTTTGTCTCTCTCTAAAATGTAGTTGTACCTGATGACGGTTGCTTGTGTTGCAATCGAAACGTTGTATTCTATTATTTCATTTATTTTATTTCTACGTGACTTTACCGAAAGAAGCAAATAGTAATTCCTGCAGTCACGAAAGATTAAAAATAAGTTTGATATCTTTATTAATTTATTTTCTATAGTTTACAATAACGATTAAAAACAAGTAAATTACATGCACCCGCGATTTCTATTGTGAGGGACAAAGCGAACAATTGTCAAAGTCAAACTTCGCCTATGCTTCGATGCTTCCCACCTACCAAGACAATTAATTTGTGGTCTTCGAGAAACGATCATTTTCATTACAGGATTCAATTTGTGCAGTGAAGTAATAAACGGGGGGAGATTTTTTTTCTCTCTCCCTCTCTGTTTGCACACATGTTGATTTGTAAAGTTGTGGTCTCAAAACTCAAACTTCTGTTCCTGAAAAGTGTGTCAAGGTAAACGCTGTGTGTGTGTGCGCGTGCTATTTGTTCTTGACCAATGGCAGGCCAGGGTACCACAGAAGGCCATTTATCTTATTCTGACCTACGATCTCTGTGCTACACTTGATGAATGAACCCAGCTACAGAAGTGGAGTGATTTATTTGGCTGCTATGTGATATCGACACATCACACGCAGAATAAAAATGTGCGTGTCTGTATTTGCGTGTGTGTATATATACTGTACATGATATGTTTATCCATATTAACATCAACGACATCAAGTACTCTGAAATGTATTCAACAACTTGGCAGTGTGTATTGTATTGGTATAGATATATCTCCAAACAATAGCTGACGCGTGAATATATTATCCACTTGGATAAAAGGCTATTTCGCTAGTTGAATGCACCATGCGAAGACACATAGAGCAGCCTTGCCACGTCAGCTGAGCAAAGTGAACGTGCATTCTGATGAACACAGGAACCGTTGAGAGTGTGATGCCTACCCTAGAGTGTTCAGTATTGAGCTTGTGCAGTTAACATGCTGCTCACAATGTCTATAATGGAGGATCAGAAGTATGAATCCTTTGGAAATTCAAATTTCTAATTTATTTTCAGTATGGTTGCATGTGGCCTCATCACCAGTCGTTGCTTAAGGTCACTCTTAACTCGCCCTTCACTAACATATGAATATTAATGTGCAAACTTCAAATGAAAACGATCAATCTACAAAAGTTCAGTGGGTATTTTGTTGTGTTTACCCGAATGCTCATAATTACGAGTAGTATTTTGTTCAGTTAGTTCAAGCACTTTCTGATCTCTTGCCGAGCGAGGCTGTCTCGAAGAAGTTTTGTTAATATCAGAACATCGAAAAGGTTACTCACGAGATGGTGGCCACTCTGTCCATCTCGTTCATTGGGGCTGGAAATAACAGACAAGCTGGAAGGCAGCCAAAAGCCGGCACCAACAATTGCCGAAGCTCTCTGGTCCGCCAATAGTGGAGGGACACTTGCTATGTACAATCCCAACTGAGTAGTTTGCAGGTAATTTTTCAAATTTAGACAATGACGCCAGCACACGTCACGAGATCTTACCTTGCCTTATTTTAATATTTATAAAGCGCCTTCCTTCGAGGCGATTTACATAGTTTAGAAAGCGGTAACAGAATCCAGTGATTTAGATGGCAGGGGCAGGCAACGGCCGAGGCATGAGTGACCGCAACAGAGGGCATATTTGGGTCACGAAAGGGCTATAGGAGAGGGACGGCAAGGAGTGGAGGAGCGTGGGAATGAAGAGGAAGGTGATGGGCAATAGAAAAGAGAGGTGAGCTTTGAGAGAGGAATATAAGGATATTAAGGAAAGGGACTGCTTAATGTACAGGGGAAGTTTATTCCAGTGAAAATTACCAGTTGCGGAAGGATGTCCCTCTAGTAAACAGTAAAAATAAATATTACGACCGTTACTGTTGCAAAATGTTACTGTTGCACGGCTAGCGACAATTTCACGTCTGAAAATGCTTCCTAAATGTTAATTGACGTCTGCCCTCACTCCTCGTTGCCCGTGATGAATGGGTACACATGGCTCGATGGCGGCATCTTCATCTCGACTTGGCCGGGCTGACGACTCACTCAAAGGGAGACATCTCTACGTCTCCGTCCATCACCCGTGGCAGTTCGTCCGTGGGAGAGGTCTGCAGTTTTGTGGGGTTCGTGTCGTATTACCACCGCTTCATGCCCGGGTTTGCAACGATCGCAAAGCTTCTCCACGCTCTCACAGCAAAGGGCTAGAGGTTTTGGTGGGGGAAGGAGGCCGCATTTGTTATGCTGCGCGACGGCCTCGTGAACGCACCCCCGCCTCAATACCCCGATTTCACCTTGCCGTTTGTGTTGGATAAGGACGCCAGCGAAACAGGAATCAGCACCGTATTGTTGCAGGTAGAGAACGGGGTGGAGAGTGTGATCGCTTATGGTAGCTGAGTGCTGTTCCCCGCAGAGCAGCGCTATTGTGTCACTTGCCGCGAGTTTTTGGCTATCGTGCACTTTGTACAGCAGTACCGCCCATACCTCTATGGCAGGCAGATTGTGGTACGCACGGACCACACGGCTTTGCAATATCCGCTACGCGTTGACCAGCCATCTGCACAACTCTCGATGGTTGGAAATTTTGGAAGATTATTTGTTCGAAGTCACCTATAGGAAAGAGTTGCACCACTGCAATGCAGACGCTCTGTCACGGTTATCGCCAAAGAGCCAGTGCACGTGCTTTATGGGCACCAGTCGTTGTAAGCAGGTGGATGCGGGGGAGCCAGGCACCGTTGTAGCGTCGGCAGATGCTCTGCGTCCGTAGCAAAGGTGGCACACGATAACACCATTGGTCTTGCGCACAAGGAATGGGGGCGCCTCCAGGCGGAAGACGCCTCCCTGCCGGATCAGTCGGCGGCGTCCCTTACGGACGCATTCCATGCATGATTACATTTTGGATAAAGGGTCCCCAGAACGTCTCCTTATGAACCAAGGTCGAAATTTTTCTTCAAAATTGTTGCATGAGATATGTGACTTGATGGGTACAAAGAAAATTCGAACTTCGTCCAACCATCCCCAGAGTAACATAATGGTAGAGCGGTTATTTAGGACTCTTACGGCCATGTTGTGCCAACAAGTCAATGAGGCACAGTGCAATTGGGACCAACACATTCCGGGTGTTCTTGCGGCCTATAGGATGGCCCCTCATGCCCCTACCGGGTTCTCCACGGGTTGTTTTTATGTACAGGAGAGAATGTGACCCCCCGCCCCCCCCCCCCCCCCCCCCCCCCCATGGAAGCCCAGTTAAATATTGATCCAAGCAAGAAGAGAGCCACTGTGCCAGGACTTATGAGCCTCACCCTTAAGCAGTTGACCGAAGCACGGAAGGCGTCCCATGGCAAAACGGCCGGGCGGCAGGCTGCGAATGAAAAACTGGCTGGGCTTAAGGAGTCCGGAAACCCGTGGAAGCCTGGGGAGAGGGCATGGCTGCATTTCCCCCAGGTGCCTCTAGGCACATCTCCTAAATTACATAGGCCATGGCAAGGCCCGGTGGAGGTAATTGAGGTGAGGAGGCCGCAGTGTGTGCGGATCCAGGTTGGTCGCAGGCGTTATGTCCACCCGTCACAACTGAAGCCCTATTTTCCACCGTATGAGGTCGTTTCATCTCCACCATCTGATATCCGTGTGTTTGATGTGTCCGACGGAGCTGGATATACGGTTATGGATGATGCGCCTCAGCGAGGCTCAATTCCTCCATCTGCAGGATCCCAGGGCCTGACGCCCATGGAACCACCGGCGGCGCCACCCACAGGCGGATCGGGGTGGACGGGACGACCACCACCCGCTTCTTCTTTTCCTCCATCTTCACTCCGGTAGGGACCGTGCCCTCGGGTTACCCCCGGGTCCCCAGAGGACCCGTGCCGGGCCCATACAAGGGGCCGGCAACAAAGAACCGTTCCAAGGCGGTTCGGTTAAAATGACCGCGCCTACTTGTCGTTTGGTTGCTGTTATTTTGGGGGCTGGATTGTTGCCATGCATTGCGAATGTTGCATGGATATTGTGTTCATCGTTCCGTTACGTTGCCATCGGAATGGAACTCATCATGCTGCTGTCGTCGTGGTCTTCACCTCTTCAAGCTGTGGGTTTGGAGGCATGTTGGCTGTCCCGACCTGGTATGAAGTTATCCCCTATGGCTGTGAGAGCCGGAATAAACAAGAGGGATAACGCCTCCTACTCATATCTCTGAATTAGTACACTACATATGTATAACATTGTCTCATCTCTTTACTCCTAAATGAATAGCATGAAATAAGTCATTCCAAAAGGAGATAATGTGCTCTCAGGGTTTATTCATCAATTAAACTAATTAAGATTGCAACCACTCCAAATTTCTCGGAAATTATACTTGAGGATGATCTATACGAATGTGGCACACTGCCAAATTGACTGTTTACACTCACCTAGAGCTCTGCCATTATCCTTAAATTAATTGCCGCTGAATCGTTTGAGGACAATTTTAGATTATGAATTTAGAACCAGTGTTTGCATGGTCATATTCTGTGGGGTCAGAGGTGGTGCCCCGTCTCACTTTTCAAAAGCACAATGTCTCTTGCCATCCATTCCTTACAAGTCCGTCTTTCATCACTCTGCACAATAGCTCGACAAGGACCTGGCGAGTATGTCACCATATTATTTGCTCAACTCATGCCAGCTGTTTTATTGACTACAATTATAGTCAACAAATGTGTTTGTGCACAAGGCCATTTTAGGATTGTCACCTTTATTCACAGACAATGCGACCAGACCTTGATACAAATCAATCACTGCCACCCAAACAGATGCAAATTCCCAGACTGTCTGGGTAAATCTGGACAGGTGGCAACTTTAAAGTCATGAGCCTTAAACACAAGGCCAAGCTTAGGTCATAACCACCAAATTTCAATGTCCAAGGGCATGACGATGGAGGCCAAATGCTGGAATGGATACTTAATTTACTGCATAAAAGTTATCATTATTTATGGGGCTCATTCTTTTCATACACATATATAATATTGCATGCAAGTAATCGTATAAGAATAATTTACAAATCTGTATGCATTAAGGGCCTCCCAACGCCGTGTTTGCTGTGTGGGTTTTGACTATATTTCGTCGCACTCGTCAGTATGTGTTGGTGAATATACTGGAATATGTCAATGAGCTCTCACCCGATTAACAAAATACCATTGTAAATTATTTACAGCCTTCATGCATAGAACCTTGGTACTGTGACGAATGAGGACAAGGTGAAGGTCTTAACGCACATACACATATTTTTGTATTATCTTTGAAGCCCCTCTCCTTGTCGAACTTACTCAGAACTCTCGATTGCCGAACCAATTTAAAACCACAAAGTAGATATGTCCAGGTGGACGGACATCCGACCCTAACAAAACAGCAAAGGTGATTCACACATATACTCGGAAGCGTCATCACTTATAAAACAAACACCCAAACCTGACCATTACAACAATTAAATATGTATTTAAAGTCACACATTAAAATTACTCTGAGTGCATTTGATAATGTCACTGCTATGGTCATTTTGTGTTTAAGCTGCTTTGCATGAATTGTTAAATTTCCAATGCTCTTTACTTAATCAGGCGAGTTGCTCAGCCATTGCAGCTACGCCAATTTAGTGATCTTGGCTACTTAAAGTAAAGATCCACAACAGCGATTTTTTTTGCGTTAGATCACATAAATATGAATGTGTCATGACGGGTTTAACGACACATTTATATTTATGCAATGTAACCCAAAAAAACCTCTCTGGATAATATTGGTCGCGAAAGCCTCCTACGTGTTAACTATAAAGTAAAGATATTTGGAAATGTTGTGACTTCTTGTGCATAACAGTGATGTGCAGTAATGTTGTTCAACCTGTCATGAATTGAATCCCTCGTAATTCGTGATCTATACCTGCATTGAACCATATCAGTTTAAATCACAAGTGGTTGATACATATATATCTGTTTGCAATCAGTAGCTCACTGTTTAGCTTCAGAAACTGACGTAAGTAGAGCCGCAGGTTGTGGATAGCGCCGTTCAATATTGACAGACTGTGCAAATTCCTCGAACTACCCTTGCTTGTGCTTTGCAATTTATTCACTCAGTTCCTTATGAAATTTTGAACCAGCAAATGATTCGATTGCATAATCATACTTTGTGTTTTTCATCACAATGTTATCGCATGAGAAAGGTATCTCGTTGCCAACCTAAGCGTTGTGCTGTTGTGTGCCAGCTGTTTTTCATCACAATGTTATCGCATCAGAAATGTATCTCGTTGCCAACCTAAGCGTTGTGCTGTTGTCTTCCAGCTGTTCGTGGCGATGTGCCAAATAAACAATGAATGTACTTAATCAAAATAAATAAACAAAAGACATTTTGAATTACATTTTACACTTCTGTTGGCTCAAACATCCATTGCCACATTAAACATGCATATGTTTATTAGGCTCAATGGAAAGGTCGACCTTCTATAATGTTGTCTATGGGAGGCAAGGTGTACATGATCACCTTGGTGTGGAAAAGGCATCCTGGTCGGATAATCTCGGATTAATATGTTAATGAGGGATTAACGCTTCAGAAGCTTCTCCCCTAGTGTGTGTGTGACTTCCTAAGCTCCAAGATGCTGAAATCTGGAGAATTACTATTTGGATTACCGTGCCAGAAACATACAAACAAAGGAAAGATTAAAACGATGTTTCGATTTAGCAACCTCAAAAAAAACCTTAACGACAAGATTTTTCTTGATAATTTTGTTGGATTTAGCAGTTATCCCAAAACCCTCAAATACAACATTTGGTTTGAGGAATTTCACTTTTTTTGTGAGACTACATGTGATCTTGCAACTCCGTACCCTCTCCACCAAAGGTTAGAACCAAGTTCAGCCACCAATAAGCAACCATCACCACATGTCCCAGCCTGCTAGACAGCCCAAATAACCCCAGAACGGCACAAAGAGGACCTGGTACCTGAGGTTCAGACCTACTCAATATTGTATTATGTAATCCTGCCACATTCAGATAAGAAAACAATTTGGTGGTCATGCAAATTGTGTAGCATATGGTACCCAACCAGAAACAGCATATATACTCATCATTTTCACAATAATCCAACGAAAAACTCTGCCACAAACCACCCATAGATATCACCACAAAACCTATGTTCATACGGTATGGACCTGCTATGTGTGAACTCCACTAAGCTTCGGACAGTAGAAACAAAACTTTTCATCTGCAGCCACCGGTGATCTGAAATGGTCTGTCAACTGAATTCTGGTCAGCTGTGACAATCGGTGCTTTTAAGACCAAACTAAAAACATAGCTTTTGTCTTCTGCTCATCATGTTTAACTCCCTTGACCTGGTATGCAGGAGGTCACAAGTTTAGTCCCGACCCTGATGCCTACATATTTGGAGTTTGCATGTTCTTCCCCATGGTTGTGCGGATTTTAATCCGGGTTTTCCGGTTTTTTGCTCCACATTTAGAAACATATGTTTAGATATATATCAAACACAAGATCCAGGTTCGTTTAAACACAGTACACAAAATCCGTGATTTGATCCCATCTGTAAAGGATGTGATACCTGATATGAAATACCCGGGTATCTACAAACTGAGTTGTGGCTGCGGCAGCAGTTACATTGGGGAAACGAAACGACATGTCTCGGACCACGTTCCGAACACAAGGCAGATCTGAAACACGGCAGGACCAATACCTCTGCCGTTGCTGATCATTATTTTAACGCAATGGGCTCACACGAAATTTACTTTTCCATGACGAAGGTACTTTGCAAACCCACCGGCTATTAGAGATTTGTTCATGAAGCCATCCAGATATATAAACACAGACACAACTTCAACCAAGAAGATGTGTACAAACTGAGCAATCATTGGAAGGACGTTATTAACCAGGTAAAGTATTAACTGACTGTGATGTTCCCATCCTACCTGCCTATGTGTGCATTTGTCTCCGATCTCTACTCCAGTGGCCCAGGTGCTACCGCGGGGTCCACTTTCTGCTCTGCTTCCTTCCCCCCCCCCTGCAGCCGATCTCTTCAGTGCTGCCGCGGTGGTCCACTTTACTCCAGTGACTCAGGTGCTGCTGCAGGGTCCGCTTCCTGCCCCGCCTCCCTCTCTCCCCCCCTACTACTGAGGCCTAGATAACCTCGTGCCACGGCAGATCTCTCGCCTACTTCAGCAGTTTTTTCTTGCTGTGGTTGTCCCACCTGATGACGATTGCTTGTGTTGCGATCGAAATGTCGTGATCTATTATTTTTCTACTTACGTGACTTTACCAAAAGAACCAAAGAGTATGGATTCCTGCAGTCACGAAAGCTTCGAATCAAAATGTATGTAATTGGTGTTGGTCAAATATCTAAATGCAGGACCTGGAAGAGCGTATTTGGAATCAGTGTGACTTTCTTCTTAGTCTAAGAAAAAAGCCAAGCAAAAAGCATGGAGCTTAAATTATATCAGGAGTTGAAGGCCGAAGTACAGAAGAAGCTACGAATTAGAAAAGCAGAAGCAGTTGGATGGTATGTGTGAGGAACTGGAAGCAGCAAACCTAAAAATAAACATGAGGAAACTTTTCCAGGCAGCCCAGTCAATCACAACGAAGTTTCAACCTCGACTGCAATGCATCCTAAATACGACTGGGAAAAATCTCACAAAAGCTTCACAAATTGCCGAGCAGTGGCGAGAGTATTGTAAAGATCTATATGATGATAATGGAATGATATTACTAGGAGCACGAGCCTCCTCCCCTTTGTCTACGGGTCCAAATTAATTCCTTGTAGAATTGTTTAAAAAAGAGGGGGGAGACAGTACTTGACAAGATGCACAGAATATGCGTGGCAATCTGGGAAACTGGTGAAAGGCCAGAGGATTGGACATACTCTACATTTATCCCACTTCCAAAGAAGGGTTATTCTAAACAGTGTACAAATTACAGGACAATAGCACTGGTCTCTTATGCTAGTAAAGTCCTTATTAGGATCATCCTGGAACGGATCCGCTTGAAAGCAGAATACAAAATTGCAGGCGAGAAAGCTGGCTTCCGGCAAGGGAGAGGGACCAGAGACCAAGTCACTAATCTCAGAATACTCATACACAAGGCAAGAGAACATCATCAGCCATTATATATGTGCTTTTGTGGATTTCAAGAAAGCATTTAACTCAGTCTCGCATGATAAGCTCTGGTCGACCACGATGGGCATAAGATTCCCACTACATCTGATTGATTTACTGGAAAAACTTTATCAGAAACAACTTGCTAGAAAAAAATGGTTCCATGTCAGAAATGGAGTCAGACAGGGTTGTGTCATATCTCTCCATACTTATTTAACATCCTGGCTGAAATGGTAATGAGAGAGACTTTGTTTCTTTGGAGGAATCCAGATCGAAGGGCGATGAGTCACAAATCTTCGGTATATCAATGACATCATTTTGCTTCCTGGGTTCAAGGTGGGGCTGCAGGAGTTGACAGATCGCTTAGATCGGGTTAGTCGCAATTTTAACCTCAGCAATATGGACAAGACGACAGTCCATAATACAAAGTCCATAATACAAAAGTGCATGAGAAAATGTGTCAAGAGGAACGTGATGGGCAGTGACGGAGCAGTCTGCAACATCTGGATACAGTAAAACCTCTGGTCACGAACCCTTCTGACCACGACCAAATCGGGTTCCGACCAAAAAATTCACAACATTTTTGAATATGGCCACGAACACATACTCGGGAGGCGATCAAACACGGCCGCGGCCGATTTCCCCCTCCGCGCCATTTTTTTTGTAAGCGCCAAATTTCCTGTTGTTTACAAACAGCGATCCATAAAATTTCTAGTAAGATATTAATTTTGTGAGTGTAGTCATATCCCTCCCCCCTCATTCAAGCCGTAATTTAGAGAGCGAAAGTGCTGAGTAAATCGCTAACATAAGAACCCATTAATCTCTTCTCGCATCATTCATACGATGATGTGGTGAAGTAAATGTTCATACGATATTACGGTGAATGCTTCCAAAAACAATACTGTACCCAAATATTACTGTTAACTTACTTTCAATAGAAACATGAATTGCTCATACGAATATTCTCTCTCTCAGAATCGACCTATTGATGTAGCAGACGAAACAATCATCTTGTTGAACGATTTTAAACCTTGACGCGATGTTAGTTTTCTCGGTTGTTCAAGGTTTTGTCAGTGTTATTTAATGTTTTTACATTTAGTTTATTATTACACTGTGAATTCTTTGGCATAATTAACTATTTTTATGCTTAAAAATCTTTAAAAAAACAATATTTATATACAGTTCGTAGGAGTCTGGAACGGATTAATCGTATTTACATACAATCCAGAGGTTCTACTGTACAAGGCACCCAGCTTGAGCAATTGGACACCTTCCATATATTGGATCAGTCACCACTAAAGATGCAAAGTGTTAAAAATAAATTCGAGCTAAACTGAGTAAGGGTCAGGCGATTGGGTAATTTCCGAAGCAAATTTGGAAGAGTTGCACCATCCCCATTGGAACGAAAATCAGACTTCTGTATGACCTTGTGTGGCCAGTTACTACGTATGATTGTGAAAGTTGGACAATCAAGAAGAACGACAAAACACGAATAAACGCCTTTGAAATGAAAGGACTCAGGCGGATATTACGTGTATCATGGACTGAAAGAAAACAAGTGAATTGGTTCTGGAAAAAGCTGGTGTTGAAAAAAAATTGTTAAGGGTGAACACATTCCTGCGGAGGGAGCTCGTAGGAACGTTGGGTTGCTCGGTCAATGGGCAGTCAACGGCGGCGTGGTGTATTCCGCAAATATGGCTGACTGTGGGGGCGGGCACAAGCCGGCGTGAGTAGGTTAAACATTGAGTTTTATAAGAGCACCACGGGGTGACCAGCCCCTCCCCACCCAGCAACACCCCTCCCACCCCCCACCCAGCCCCACCCTCCCCACCCTCCCCTTCCCTCCCCACCCAGCCCCTCCCCACCCAGCCACTCCCCACCCTCCCCCAGTGCAAATTTCGCCTCTGTGACTGTCCCCACTCAAAATAAAAAATATATATTTATCCCGCACAACCACAGCCTGCAGCGTCCCGACCGAACAACCACAGCCTGCGGCGCCTCCCAACAACCACAGCCTGCGGCGGCCCCCAACAGACTGGTCAAGTAAATCCTTACGATCCACTCGCACAGCGTGCGGTGGGCCTTCATCCAGCAGTGGATTTAAGCACCAAAAAAACTCGATTACTAATGTAATGGACAGAGCACGGCTCTCGCTCAGGGCAGCAGTGGACAGAGCACGACTCTCCCTCAGGGCAGCAGCGGAGCAAGCACGGCTCTCCCTCAGGGCAGCAGTGGACAGAGCGCATCTGGCTCCCTCACGGCAGCAGTGAAGACAGCGCGGCTCTCCCTCTGGGCAGCAGTGGACGGAGCACGGCTCTGCCTCACTCTCATTCATCCGTCTCCTCTAAGCTGCATGTGATTGTGTGTGAGTGTGAGTGAGCTGTGTGTATGAGTGAGCTGTGTGTATGTGTGAGCCGTATGTGAGTGGATCGACCGTCAGCTTTCCGTGGCTGCGTCTCTGGCGCTGTGGCCGTGATCTTGCTGCTTCTCGGGCCTCCGAGGTGCGGGGTGCACCACAACACGAAGTGGGCAGCTCACGGTCAAGTGACACACTTCAACCAATCCGGGGGCGCGCGGTCACGTGACGCACTTCAACCAATCCGGGGGCGTTAATCACAGTCCCCACTCCACCCAGCCCCACCCCTCCCATTTTTGGATCCACGACGGACGGACACAATAATCCCCTGTGGATTGGTGTAAATAGGAGGTTCCTACCAGTATAAAATCAAGAAAGCTAGCCTACTGTCGTCATGTCATGAGAAAAAAATTTACTTGTTATGAAAAGCAGATTATGCAAGGCACAATGGATGGATAAGAAGACCAAGGATGACATGGATGTGTAATAAAGGACTTCGCCACGGACTGCTTGGTCTCCGTCGCTCTTTATTCGGGTTAACACCCGCACCCCGCTGGTCCCGACACCGGACCAGCTGCTCCTCGCGACGTGCCCCGCACGCGCTCTTCCGTCAGTCTCTCCAGCTCCGCACACCGCTGGCCGACGGTGTGCTGAAGCCCCTGCAGACATGTGGCTGATGGCGCGGATTCCCTCCGGCCACCCAACGTGGTCCCGCTTCTTCACTCCAACAACTGACCCGGAGCCCTTGCGGGCTCCCACCTATATCCCCTTCACCACGTGACCCTGTCTCCTCCCTCACACCACGTGCTTCCGAACCTGCCAGATCTCGCCTCCCCATCGCGCCCTGCTGGCTCCGCCCCTAGGTTCCACCCCCACTCACCTCGCTTCCGATTGGACCCGAGGTGAGCGGGGACCTTCACATACGCCCCCATACTGGCTCCGCCCCCCAATACCCCGGCCCATATGATTGGCCCAAAGGCCAGGAGCGAACCCCGCTTGCGCTCGCATTACAGATGGATAACATCAAAGCGTGGACGAGGCTCACGCTGCAACAGACAATGAGTATAGCAGGATTGCCCATGGTGCAGCCAACCCTCAGATCGAGGATGGCTGAAGACAAGACGAAACAAGTGACTTTCCTGGGCAAATAAGTAATTAAAGCTGAACATAAGCTCAACCCGTTTTGCTGTGGGCAGGGAGTAATGCGTGTCAGTGGAGTAAGTAGGCGGTGGCATGGCCTAGCGGTGATGGTGAAATATACATATGTAGTGTAATAGCGCCGGCTGGTGGGCAGCAGCAGCAACTGTGGTGGATAGACAGTACACACGCCAGTTAGCGTGTGCACGGTTCTGTTGGCAGGGCAGATGAACTGTGGCAAGGGTCACGGAGGACCCCGTCTGGAAGCCCCTGGAACCTGCCGAGAGCGGGAGCTCGAGGCTGCCGGTTCTGGGATTGGATTTGTCTTGTCATTGCTGTCGTCTCGTCACCGTCATCGCTGCTGTCTTCGCTCGATATTGCGCCGCCAGTTGTTGGCTGTCTCAGTCCGCGCCGTCAGTGTTAGATGGCTACTGTTGTGTTTAGGCTAGGCAAAGCGACTGTAGAGATTGTACAGGCGAGACCGTGAATGTTCTAAATAAAAGGTGCCTCCTACAAACCTCGTCACCGAATCACTGACACTGCACATATAATGATCACTCTCTCTACTGCAGAGACTTAGAAGGACCTCCTAAAAAAGAATAAGGCTCAGTGAGCCTTACTGGTAAACAAGTGCAATAATAACGTACTTCCGGAGCCTGTTCGACAGCCCTCTGTGATCTCCAGAGGAGGAAACACCACTGTCGATAACTGCGCAGCGCGGCTATAAGCACGCCAGTGGGGAACTGAAGTTGACACATGGTTCTTTAACTGTGAACGATGACTGTACATATTGATGCGTTTTCTGGCTGGCATATTCACTAATTTATTTATTAATGTGACCCAGCCGTAGAGCTAGCGGCTCACAGTCTAAATTCTGCGAGTTCAAATCCTGGTTGGAAGAAGACTCAGCCCATCATCCTTCCAGGGTCGATACAATTAATATCACTTTGTGGAGAACAGTGGTTGTCCGATGGATATGCTACCTACACCATAAGAACGTGAATTTCCACCGATGTTTTCAGGGCTGTAAATTGACATTAGAAACGCCTCAAAGCTCATTTAATCAGGAAATCACTTTGACTTAACGATGTATTATATTTGAAAAGAAAATGCGTCCCGATTTTTGTTGTTGGTTTATTACAAATGTACAATATCACAAACGTTTGCAGTTTAAGCAGGAGTTTGCGTACGCCTCCACCACAGGGGAGGCACGGCACTGCAGGGGGGCTCTATTCTCAGCTGTTTAATTGAAACCCAGGCAACTCGGAGCTTCTGATTAATTAAAACCCAGGCAACTCGAAGCTTCTGATTAATTGCAACCCAGGTAACTCCGAGCCTCTAAGCTTTCCTAACGGCAACCTCTGACTCGTGTTCACGGGTTCCTGGTGACCAGCTGAACTCTGCGGTTCTGGCATCCTCGAAAAACCCAGTAACTATAAAGTGCTCAATGCAAATGCAAGCCAATTTCATCGTGTGCACATGAGGGCATCGGACTCTCAGGTAGGCACGTGGCAGCTCTCCAGCCGTCCTGCATCCTGGCCTTGGCAGGATCACGGCCCCGTTCCCCAAAGGCACCAGTGAAGTAGGGTTTCCACCAGTTTGCATTTGACCCAGATAGTCCAGAAATTTCTCACCTGTTCGGGTGGATTCTTACACCACTGGACCATGAAGGATGGCGGAAACTTGGGGAGGCCTTCATCCAGCAATGGATTGATCATAGCCGATAATTATGGCAGGCAGATTATCCGTTATCCATGTCTCACATGCTTTGAATAATGCTCCTCTTTCAAGGCCTTATCGGCCGAAAGATTGAACAGAATTTTCTTTACGTGAGTAAAACCAATATTTTATATTTCCTGGCTTATACCGATTTTAGCAGCATTTCTTAAGCATCGCAACTTTATATGCGTATTAAGACTTGGAAAACTGAGAAAAATCGTAACGGCAAGAAATGGTAATTATTTCAGGCAATACTGATGACGATTGTGGTGATATGGTGGTCATAATAGCCAGTGAACGTTTCTAAATTTCAGCATTTACAATAATTCACGGAAATTGAATGTAATCTCAAAAAGTGACTCTATCACCAAGATAGTGCGGATAGCTTAGTGGTTTTGAAGGTTAGTTTCCATATCAGTATACAGAGCACTGAGCCAGCACCTCAGGTGCCAAGTTCAAGCTTAGGAGTGGACAAGCGAAAAATTAATGTTTCCCGTCAGTGCGTGAGTGTATAATAATATAATTTCCTGAAATGGCAAACAGTGCATTTGATTTGACTTTACTCTGTTCTGAGACACTGTTACATAAAGATATGAAATGACACTGCTGATTGGCCCAGCAGATCTGTTGCCATTTGTTTCACATTTTAAACCTTTTGTATACATATCAAATTTAAATGACATGTGAAGCAGGTTACACATTATATTATGATGAAACCAACTTTTGGCAGAACAGTTCTGCAAAGTGGGCGAGTGCAAACAATTCAGAATGGTTGTTTTTTGGGTGTGTATATGACAATATGATGGCAGATTTCACTTGCCCGTCTACGAACTTGGGATTGGTCGGAGGGAATATGTGCCCAGACAAAATCTGAGCAGCACATTGACATGAAAATACAATCGTATAGTAGGAAGAATGTGGCGTGCATTACAACGTGATGTAACAGGTCCGCACATTGCCTCAATAAAAATAAAAATAATAAAACAAAGTATGAAGAATTGGCTTTGCTGAAAGTTTCCTATGACAAAGACTTTCCACAAAGCCAAACTCCCCATTGTTAATTAACCATGTCTGAGATTCCACACTATGAATGAGATCGTACACCAATTGTGATCAGCTACTAGAGCAGATGTATTGTATGAGAAAAAAAAGTATGATTTCATGTGGTGGATTTTAGAAATGTGGGTTGCTACACGCTGCCTCCCTCAAACTGAGCCATATATGTAAAAAGCTCATGATTTGGTTTAAATGCTTTGTCGTAAAGCACTATGCTGCCAAAATTGGGCAGGAGAACCAAATCTTGTAATTTATCACTTTTTTGCTGTTGAAAATAAATGAATAATTTCCACGTGCAAATAAACCAAGCTACAAGATTCAAGGATCCAAGTGGAAACTACCTATATAGATATCTCTTAACAGATATGTGTAGCTACCATGTTTCCTTCTGCATATGATATTCAGAAGGAAGTTAATAAATTGTTAATAATGAATTATAGATGTAAAGATCAAACTGGAAGTCTCCTCTAGGTTATGGAAAATGAAATCGCATTCAACATTTTGAACGATATGCTTTATGTGATGTATTTAATTAGGATGATATGTTTTAAGAATTGTAAATACATTGTAGTCATTGAACAATATATTCAGAGATGTTCACATAGTAAATACATTTTCACAGACTCATAGTAATTTAAATGTTGAAGGTGTGTTGCTTATAAAGATTAAAACTTGCTTGATATTTAAATTAAAGTACACAAATGCGCAGTGCAAATATACAAACCCTCAAGCCAGTCCATACCCTAATTTTATACGTGCATGTAAAAAACACATTTTAATTCACGTAATGATACTTTTCACCAGTTTGTAGCTTTTCCTCTGAGCAAGTGCATAACCTTCGAGCACCGTTATGATGCGTTTCCTCCACATCCGTGAATGATAAACGTCAATTGCATGGCCTGCAGACAAAATGGAAATTTATTCATGAGAAATGATTACCCCCCTTGCCCAATGTATGTCTGTGTAATGCATGCCGAGATATGTGCTTTGCATTCTATCACCATGCGCATCTCCTTGTTTGTCAGCCATTAATGACGTGCAATGTGTACAAATGTGACCGAAACATGTCACGTAGTTTATTCCACTGTTAAAGGCTTCCTTTTCCTGAGGCGGGTTCGTCTTTTGACATCACAGCTGGCAGAAAAACTGCAGCTGCTGTAACCCTTGTCTTGTCATATCACTAGTCTGTCAGCGATGGATATTTACAAGCTCGTAGCCAGGGTTAATATAGGTTTCATCGTCATACCCACAATTCATCTCTCTTCTGTGTGAATCACTCCATCTCTGCAGTGGTCTTCCTCTTTGGAATGTTTCCGCCTTTGGCCGCCAATCCATATCACTAGTCTCATACACCGGCTATCTTGCCTGCAAGCAATGTCTCCTTCCCATGCCCACTTAAAATCTAATCTCACATTACTTGATGCAAGAAGAAATCTACATTGGGCCCTTGCTCATCCATACAATCCTTATTGGCAATTATGCGCTATACTTAGCTAATTCATTAACCCCCATTATTATACGAAATAAACCTTTTGACGTCTATTGTTATTTCCTTTTTATTATCCCAAGTACAAGAATTGGAGGTGACGCCTTTGCTGTTGCAGCACCAACGTTTTAGAACAACGTTTTCTCCCTTAACATCGTAAATCTTCCTTCAAAAAATATCCCGAAGCAGAATATTAGTGCTGGATTCAACCACATTTGCAAATGTGATTTGTAACTTTAATCCTTATCCATGCATCGATAGTTCAATTTTTATGTGCAATTCTATTGGGTGATTGCGTGTTGTAATAAGTGGGGTCTGTTTTTGCTGTTGTTTGGGAATTGATGTACTTATGCAATTTGAACTTACAATATATACTTTATCTATTTTTTATTGTGATTTGCTCATCTTTCCTATACTCTGCACTCCTATTGTGTTTTTGTATTGTGTTTGTTGTTGTGACGTTCTGACCCCGTACCCCTACTGGACATCTGTGAGAAAAGATCTTCAGAGCTCAACCGATTTTTTTACGGGATAAATTAAGATTCTGATTCTGACTTGTTTTCCTTAACTGTCATTATGATGTCTAATGTGTGTTTGTTCCATGATCCATATTCACTCATCTGATTGGCACGGTTGGCTACATACGTTGCGAAAGAAGTTCAACATATATGCTTGCATACTCATCTGATTGGCACGGTTGTCTTTCTCAGTGAATCCACACTGCTCCATACATTTTCAGCTTCTGTTATATATTCATTCGTTTGTGTCGATGTTTGTGATCCAGTCATTTACCTGTACTTTTAATAAATACTGCAGTTTTGACAGTTTTACTGAATGGCTACTGAGACGTACATTGCAAAAACAATTAATCCCAATAGGCTATCTTCATTTAATAACAGGTTGGTTGCCAGTCTATGACTGGTTGTTCACATCCCCCATGCGGTGTGTGGTCCGTTTCGTATGGAGGCTGTTGCGGTGTTTTACCCGTTCTTCGTATCATTTTTAAACCGTGTGCTTTGTGAAGTGTAAATTCCTTAACAGCAGCATCACAGAGAGAACGAAGCACGGTCTTTCACCCTTCACCCTCCATTTCATTGGCTGCGTGACCTCCTTCTCCCTGAACCAGTGCTACGCCCCAACCCCCGCACAATGGAAGCCGCACATCAGCCCCTCAACCACCATTCTCATCGTCATCAACGTCACTGTGACCTTCGCAATTTTACCCTGTGACATAATCACAACACATACGTGCATACTGGTGCATTCATAAATCATTCTAACGAGCAAACTTTTTAGGTCAAGGACATCGCATTAATTTCATCAGTGAAATTCATAATGCATGGGTTATTTACTGTTTATATCTCTTGGTAAACAATTTCTCAATTGCTGAACATTTATTGCAATTTGCCACACTATGATTAGATCGCCCATTCCCAGAACAACAGCTTCTGGATATTTATTTCAATATCTTCAGAGTGAAAACTTTCTCAACTTGTTATTTTACTGCAGATTAGTGATTTACATGTAAATGTATTTCACCACACACTATATATATGGAGAATATAAGCGTGAATGGCACCTAAATGAAACCCTTGTCTTTTGATGTGAAATCATTTAATCAGTCACATCTTTTGCTCTCAGCAGTTCTGCATTTTCCAGTCTAAAATAAGACTATTTTCTATTCTCTGGGGCATTATCATTGTCACAAAATGTTGACATCGTGAGCACGGGACATCAAAGATTTCCATTATTACTATTCCACCTCGGCACTTAATTTAGAAAAATTACAGCATTTCATCAAGGGTGTGACAGATATTCACAATGTGGATCGGGTTATTTGAAGGACGATGATTTCTGGAAGCAATGGGGAATTGTTGGCAATGACGTACATGCAAAGCGTACATACGTGTGTAGTATGTCATGGCCAAATGTTAAAGTATGTATATTAAAATTTTAATACTTGTTTACCCAGGAATCCCTTACCGAGTCTCAAGACTCTATTTCAGCGGTGTTCTTCTTAATATTTACAGGAGGGGCAACAACTGGTCTATGTTTCCAATTAAATCATTTTTGGCCATTTTTTTCTAGTTTGGAAAATATAGACCATGAACCGAGCGCACAGTGGCCTACTATTAGTCAAATGACGTTGCGGGATCTTTTACGTCCACGATGAATCAGACGGTGCATACTTTATTGGAATTGGACAAAAAAAACTGAATCGGTATGTCTTCAGGTCAGAAGACATATCAAGGCTCCCATGAAGCCATGCGAGAGGGAGTGTGGCACAGTTTGGCGCCAGCTGTCAGAGTGTGGTCGTGTCGCTAGAGTTCTATGCTGTGAGTACAATGTTTAAAAACAGTGGCGTTATGTATCTCTAAATTAAATTTACGCTGAAGCTTTTGCACATCCCAAAATTCAGCAGTGAACGGGACACCCCACCCTGAAATTTGCAGATGTCTCGGAGACGGGAAAAGGTTAATACTGCGCGGTTCTACGTGTACAGGGCGGTCTGCCAGATTCGAACCACGAACTCCTGAAAATAGCGGGGAACGTCGCGCCGCTACCGCTTACCCCTCGCATCACCGCCCAAATGCAGCACCCTGACCCAAAGCGACCCATTGGCAGTTACACCAAGCTGCTCCTTTTTAGATTGTATTATCCAAAACCAAGCGTCTGGTGTCACAAACTCCCAAGAGCCGGGCATGTTTCCACAACAGTGATATTCTTGTTTGGAGGGATTTTTTTTTCAATTATCTTTCCAAAAATGTGAGAGGCCATTGTTATATATATCATAATATGTTGAAAGAGCCAAGAAACTATGAGTGGTCAATATTTTTATTTCTTTACTTTATCACCAATTATATCCTAAATGTACTATTGGTGGTATATCATTAGACAAAAAGTTTTTGTCTTGAACTCTTTCAGTTAGAAGATCAGTACAGCCCCGGAAGATGACATGACATATTATCTATTGAGTCATTTTCATAGGTACTGGAAACATTTTGACCAACACAATACAATACTCATTATTGCTGTGTAAAGACACGTTCAGTAAACATGAGTAAATTAATATATCTTTGTCAGTAAATTTGATATATCTGTCAATTTGAACCACTCGTACATCTCATGGTACTTATAATTAGTTTAAGACCAAATTTATGAAAGCCGATGTTTTCACAATACTGAGATCAATATTTAATTAATTACACCACAGGCCGTGGTTTAATCACAGGTGGGCAGCCTCTGTGTAAACGAAGGATCTTAGAGGGGCTGGCTCAGGAAAACCGCACGGGCATTAGCCCCATGAGCCACCTGTCTCTCTGCGTGCACGTTTGTGCAGTTCGTCCTCGCGTACATTTTCCTTTGTTTGTAATTTGTATGGTGTCATCTTACGCAATTAGCCTACAGTTGAAAATTGTTAAAATTTCCTAAAATGTTCGCATTTCCAGAAGATGAAACTTTTTAACAATTGTGAAAATTGCCACACGGATGTAAGAATTTAAGTATTTGGTTTGCACACAATAGCTCATTGGCACGCGTGCTAAACACAAGGCTACTAAATAAAACATTGAGAAAACAGTCCTCTCACAGAACTGGAATTAGACCTTGGTACTGGTAATTATTGCTGACTTGCGCAACTTTACTACAAAACCAATGTCCATCGCAATCGATTATTGTGCCTTGTATAGTTTCCCCAGGTCTCACATAAAATATAATTTGGGAGACCTTGCTTATTTAAATGAAAGAGATTTATTGAATGTAATTGCCTCTAAACACCCATTTCATCGAGACTTAGTTTACAGGGCAATAAAATAAAACATGCAGCAAACAACGCCGTATGTCCACTACTGACTGTCATACCTTATCTGGATTTCCTGGCCCTGAAGTGTACACGCTTCCGGGACGACTTGTACCACGCCCCGTCTTTCACAGTCTACATGGACAACAACCTGCTGACATACGTGATGATGACGACCAAGCGAAACGCCACGGGCCAGAGCCGGTTGGCTGAACTGGTGGATTTCAACTTTGCCATCACATACCAGCCAGGGCGGGATAATGTCGACACAGATGGGCTGTCGTGGATCTTCAAAAACTTTGAGTGGTTCATAGGGCAGTGCACCCATGAGCTGGGCAGGTAAAGATTGGGAGCGGTATTTGAGGGGCTGATAACCTCAAAGGAGGAGACCACACCCCTGCTAAGCATGGCAGTACTGAGGGCTAGCTTGACGAGACCCTGGGGTGGGTGCTGAGGTACAAGGAGGTGGATGATGCCCAAGTAACATGGCGGGGAAACGAGAGACAAGGGAGGTGAGAGCACTACTAAGAGAGTGGCCACGACTCTACATAAATGGCGACAGATTGCCGTGCCATGTCGGACTGGCGGCCGGATCCAGCTGGGGCTGCCAAGCAAGTACAAGCCCTTCGTGTACCAGGAACTGCACAAAAATGGGTCACCTGGGCAACGAGAACACTGGATTTGAACCGAGAGAGATTCTACTGGTGCAAAATGCAGCTGGAGGTTGAGGAATATGTGATGCGACAATGTAATTTCCTCAAAAAGAGGAAACCTACCCGGCTCACGCGAGCCACCATTGGTCCCCATCAAGATAACACACCCATGTGAGGTGGTCAGTGGACTTCCTCCACCTCAATCAATGCCAAAGGGGGTATGAGTACATCCTAGTGGCCATAGACCATTGCACACGAATCGCCCAAGTGTACCCCACGGCGTCACAAAAAGTCAGACCCCCCTCACATATGACGTCACAAAGCTGTGCCCCCCCCCCCCCAAATAATAAAACATGCTTCAAATTGCTTTAAACTATTGTCATTGTAGTGCGTATTTAATGTGGCGTTGCACTCTGATGTTGTAGGAGAAAACATTTATTAAAAAGTCTGATTAATTAAGTAGAACGTGTTGTCGAAATTTATTTAAAGTTGCGCATTTTGATGTGACGTCACATTTCTTAACCCCCCCCCCCTCGTCACACATCGTCACAAATGTCTGACCCCCCCCTCCCCCCTAGGTGCGTGACGTCATTTATGGACGGCTCCCAAGACTGTGGCTAGCAACACTTTTGACTATGCATTGAAACGTGGTATTCCCCACGTGGATCCACCACAACAGGGGGCGTGAATTTAATAACCAACTGGTTGCGCAACTAACAACAATTCAGTAACATTCAAGGCTCCCACACAGCCCCTCTCCATCCCCAGAGGAATGGTCAGGTCGAGTGGTTTATTCACACGCTTCTCAGGATGCTGCGTGCCTTGACGGAGGAGCAGACGGGATTGGAAGGCCGTTATTGCCTCGAGTGGTTCATGCCTACAATTGCACCCGGACAAGGCCACATAATTCTAGGCATTATACCTGCTGTATGGGAGATCCCCCCTCAGCTTCCAATCGACTTGATGTTGGGACTGGAGAGGATGAGCTGGAAGGAAATGTACAGCAAATATGTTGAACACCGGAGGGCCCGAATGGAGGCTTACGATATAGTTGATTGGCAGATGGCCAAGAGGGCAGCGCGGGGCAAGGAGATGTACGACCAAGGGGCCCACGGAGGGAAGTTTCTATAAAGGTACCAAGTCTGAGCAAGCGGAGGTGGTCCGGAAAGCTGTGGTCTTATTGGGAGGACCAGGTACACGTGCTATGAGGCCAGAAGGGAGAAGAAAGCCTAGTGTATGATGGCAGTAGGTCCCAACCATGTTATGAGGTGGTGAGGGAGGAAAAGTTGGGAAGAAAATCCAAGCGCATTGGGGAAGGCACCGGGGAAGAGAGTGAGGATGAGGCACTATGGATGGGGGTGCTATGGAGAGCATGAGACCCGAGAGCCCCTTGTATCCATGACCCAGTGGCAAAGCAGTTTAACACAGCATCCCAGGACCCGTCGACATCAAGGTGGTCCATGGGAAGATCTAAACATAGAGCCTCCGTCCCCAATCCAGGTGAGTGAGGGGTCTTGGAGATGGTCGGAGGATATAGGCAGAGGGACCCTGGGACTACGAAGGCGAGTGGAGGCTTGAGGGATTGGATGAGGGGTTGAGAGGGGCATTAGAGAATGAGGAAGAGTGGGAGGCGCCCAGTAATAAGGAGAAAGAGGGCCCCAACGAGATGGACCATAGAAGGCTGTCTGGCAACGACCAAAGCGAGTCTGCCAACCACCAACATTACTAACCTACGAGACCCTGGGCGAACCATCGTTGGTGAGGAGAAAAGTGATATTGGATATGTCCCAGCTCCGGGAAGGTTATTTGGCCAGTTGATGGGTTGAGGAGCAGAGGACGTTCGCCCATTGGGATAAAAAAGACTGTCATGTGGGAAGAAAATTGGCCTCCTTAGTGAGGAGGCAGATGGCAGGGAGCATTGAGTGTCCCTGAGATAAGAGGACGCTAGGGAGCTGCCTCCCCATGGAACGACGGAACCAATGGGTGGTCCTACTGAAGAAGACCCCGCAGAAGGTTGGTGTGAGCATATCCAGAGGAACGTGGAGGCGCCGAGAGAGCACTGTTTGGAAAAAGGAGTGGTAACAGCGGATGTATGACCTACGGGCTGTGGACTGCAGGAGGGTCAGTGATCCGAATAAAAGGGTGCTGGCAGCAGCATTTCGGGGCACCAGTGTCCGAGCAAGTGGCCACTGATGATCGAGGGGGAAAGAAAGTTTCCTCGCCACCCACTTCAGAGCAGAAAGAATAAAGGAGACATCGAGGATGGCTCCTTTTTCTCTTTGGAGCAGAGAATACGGCGGGTCGAAGACTGCCGCTATTTGGGCGTATGCCTGCTGGAGAGTTGACTGATCACCTTCCAGGATGGCCCGGAACGCCGCTAATGCATCATCGTTGAGGGCCGTCGGTAGTGCAGGACCTCCTCTTCGGTCCACTCTACAGACAACCAAGCTGCATCAAAGCGATGACGGAATGCCATCCAAACGCCTCCCACCGCCACAAACTCCCGAACGGGAGACAGCCGTTGTGGGCAGCATGCGGCTCCTTGTTAACGCTGCCAGATGCGGCATCCCCTTAGCGTCATCCCGCGTCCCACTCCAAATGGTGCCTGCCGGCCACGCCATGCCCTCCACAGGCAAAATGGTGCCCGGCAACCGCATGGTGTCCACCGCGAGAATTGCCGCTGCAAGCGGCAGCTCCGACGAGCCCCACGGCCCATGCCAAATGGCACCTGCCGGCCACGCCCTCTGCAGGTCAAATGGCAGCCGGCAACCACATGGTCTCCGCCGTGGGAACCGCCGCTGCAGACAGCAGCTCCAGCGAGCCCCGTGGCCCACTCTCCATCCCCAGGATGGCAGGTGCGGACGCAGAGAGCTGCGCGACCAGCTGGCTGACGGTCACGAGAAGCAGGTCGAGGCTGCCAACCACCTTGCGCCACCCATCCTGGGCTCGTGACTCTGGAGGATCAGTGCCCCTCTCCCGCTGATCCGCAGCTGCTGCTTCCGTGCCAACGGGGTTTGTAACCGGTGTCCCGGGTCCCGGGGCTGTCGGAGGGATGACCATCTCACCGTCCTCATATCCTCTGATGACACTATGGGGTGGGTTCCTCTTCCTGGATAGCTTCGACATTGCGATTTATACCATAATGCCTGTCAAATTTTCTGTCCCACTTCTGATACCAGTTGTAGTGTCAACGAGGCACCTTCTTTATTAACCACAACTTCCATGGTCTCGTCCACACACTCTCCACATGAGCTTAATCTAGCCTGTACACAACTATAGCCGTCTAACACTGACGGCACTGAGATAGCCAACTACTATCTTTTGAAGCACGATATCTAGCGGAGACGGCGGCGACGAAGGTGACGAGACGACAGCAATGACGAGACAAGTCCACTCCCAGAACCGGCAGCCTCGAGCTCCTGCTCTTGGCTCCTAATTATCCTATCAGGGCAGCCTGGCTCCGCCCTGACCGTGCCTCCCTTCTCGAACCCACTAGCAGGTTCCAGGGGCCTCTAGATGGGGTCCTCCATGACCCTTGCCCTAGTTCATCCACTCTGCCAACACACCCGTGCTCACGCTCACCGGCATGTGTACTATCTGTTCACTACAATTGCCGCCGCTGTTCACCAGTCGGTGCTATTACACTACACTTGTATAGGATGCATGAGACCTCGCTGGCCCTTTCCTCTGTAAGCAGAGTGTGAGAAATGATATACTAGTGTGCAATTTGTACTCCCGTACTCTATGTTTATTTTTAGCGAATTGCTTTTTCTTTTCTCGATCTTGCCCTGACCCTGGCCCCTACTGGACATCTGTGAATAAGAGCTTCTTTGCTCAGCAGATTTTTCCAGGATAAATAAAGATTATAATTCTGAGATGTAAATGCTAGGTCGTATGCAATTTACATTTTATGAATATTTGTTCGTGGGTTAGGGTTTTGGTAAATACACATTTACTAGCTTTGGCCCATCCAAGGATAGGTGCATGGCAGTAAATCTGAAACTTGCAAGCGAATAGCAGACGGTGACGTGATATTCATTGCATCCCTTCGTGTGCAATTTGTAAGGCCGCGGTGACACAGACATTTTATTTAAAGGTTATAATCCTTTGTTCATCATGACGTCCTTTTTACTTCTATGTCTTAATAGCGTTACGGAGATCGCGTGACGTGATGGTTCTGCCTTTGTAGTGAGGGTTATAAGTTGACGCTGAGGAGAGGGGAGGAGGCGCCTCGCCCCCCCCCCCCCCCCCATGTGGAGTGACGTCACCCACTAATTATTAATGGAGGGGGGGTGTCCATTTGGAGGACATCACCTGCTCATGATTATTAATGAGGGGCGGGTCCATGTGAAGAACGTCACCTGTTCATGATTATTAATTAGGGGGGCTGGTCGACGTGGAGTGACATCACGCACGTTACACACTGAAATTCTTGGGTAAATATTGTAGTAAATTCAAGAGTCCAACCCAAATGAATTTTGCAGTTTTAATGTTTGTGCGACTATTTTTGGGGAATGTTTCTTCTCTTCACAAACTTTATGGTAATTACCACACAAATTATGAGTGGCAGTAGTTGTGTGCCTCAGTGGCAAGCGTACTAGTAACAGCCATGCTGTCCAATTGTATACAACCACGGTCAAATTTCATTCGGCGCAATTAACAAAAAGAGCCCCTGGCTGCGTTCCATGCGAGTTCCATTAGACAAGGCCAAGCTGACTGTTAATTTTGCTCGCAAATATCGCTTTGCCGCATTTGCTAGATGCTTGACCTAGCAAACGCTCCGAGCATCACTCCTGATTTGTGCTGTGCGCGCATGGTGTCACATTTAAAAAACAAATGCACATTAGGAGCCATGTGGAAATCCCATTGGGAAATAGGAACATTGTGAGAATGTGTTCAGAGCCATGAAAGTTAGCATAAGGTCACTGTTACGCTTGCCATTTCAGAACAGCGTTCCTACACTCAGCTTTGCCTCATGTTTAATTCCAAACTGGACATTTCACTTCAATAACCTCCATTTAACCATGCCTTTTCCGAAATGACGTGCACATTCAAAACTATTGCAGAGCAGCGCATCATTCTGTCTAAGAACACGGCCCATGGAAAGGGATGTCACTGAACGACTTCTGAGATCCTTTCATGTGAAGGAATCTTAACCCACACAAGAGCAGCGCTGCACTTTCCTGCACTCCCTTCTCGACAGATATTCAGTACATGGCAGTTAAACTGAAAATTGCTTAATTATCTATGCTTAAAGATTTGACAAATGAATGTAAAAACCAAATGGTATATTATATATTAAGGTTATCTTAAGCATTTTATAATGGCCACCATGAGATCATCAACTCAATACATTAGCCCAGTTTAATTACCCGCAGCTGCCTGAATTCAAACTGGACCTCTCGGCGGTGCTGGCTCAGTGTTTTGACCCATGAGTCACCTGGGCAACTCTACCTGTAATGAAATGTTAACAGCAGAACACTGCAACAGTCTGGTTAGATTCTGGCTTTATGTTTCATATCCAGTTATGAGCAGTGACTTCATGCCACAACAGATTTTGAAGACATATCGTGAGCTTGGAGGCAGGCCTTTCCCCTCGAATAGTGCAGGCCACTGACACGTCTCCTCTCGTGCTGCCCTCTCGTGCAAACGTTATTCTTTCATTCTGCGGAGAAATTGAGCATTCACTGCTTGGCAGCTGAGTGCATGATTTTGACTTGTGACCAACGCTGTATTGCAGTAAATAATTCCTCATTCAACCAGATGGGGGGCTATTGAGACGTCATTTAAATTAGCAATTGCAATGACTTTGTGGGCAACATTACAATTAAACACAGTAGTCCTTCGGTTAACAGTGACATCGGTTCACGGTTTTTCGGTCAACGTCTCGCCTCCCATAGTGACCCCATGGTGTCGACTAACGTTAAAATGTTGACTGACGGTAATGTGTGTACGTTATGCATGCGGGTGCAAATTGCAGCCCGTAAGTGGGGTTGAGCCATGCTCTCAGCCAATCAGCGATGCCCATTTATGAGTGTTTAGACCTCAACTGGGAAATGTTAACATAATGCGGTTTCTGTTTTAGCAGTCTGAACAGCTTTCTTGCAGACTCAGTAATTTTTACTTATTTTCAACTTATAAGTTAATTAATAGTGATTGCAATGACCTCTACAGTGAATTCGCAAAAGGAAGAGTAGGAAAGTAATTAGCCTTAAAATAAAGCAGGAAATTATTGATAAGCCTAAAACGGATTCATGCTTTTAACATGTAATTCCTACATTTGATTAGGTTATTTCGGTTAACAGTAGTTTTCGTGGAACGGATTAAAAACGGTAAGCGAGGGACTTCTGTACGTAATAATGCAGAAACAACAGGAGATTGCGAACACAAATGAATACATTGACAATGTACTGTATCTTTCGTATTGGAATGGATACCTTGGTGATCGTGCTTGGTTCATGACCATTTGTAATTCTGCAAAAGTTATTCAATCCTGTGAGCTCTCAAAAATGGTTGACTCTATACAGAGTTGGCTCATTGAAAAGTGCACCGACAACCTGGCTGTCCAATTAACCCTACCCCACTGTTCACATTTTAAAAAGATAGGTATGTTATCATCATCATCATCAGCCACGATCACTGCTGGATGAAGGCCTCCCCAAGCACCAAGTAAAAATAACATGGTAGAGCCAACAGATGGAATCATAACACAACTGAATACATGTGATATAATAGCGCCAGCTGGTGGCCAGCAGCGGCAACTGTGGTGGACAAACAGTACACACGCCGGTGAGCATATACACGGCTGTGTCGGCAGGGAGGTGGAACTGGGGCAAGGGTCATGGGGGGCCCCATCTGGAAGCCCCTGGAACCTGCGAGTGGGTTCGAGAAGGAAGGCGTGGCCAGGGCGGAGCCAGGCCACGCTATTAGCATAAAAAGGGGCCAAGAGCGGGAGCTCGAGGCTGCCGGTTTTGGGATTGGATCGTCTCGTCGTTGCTGTCATCTCGTTGCCATAGTCACTCCCATCTTCACTCGATATTACGCTGCTAGATAGTAGTTGGCTGTCTCCGACAGCGCCGTTGGTGTTAGATGGCTAGTGTTGTGTATAGGCTAGCGACTGTAGAGTGTGCAGGCGAGATAGAGTGTGTACAATAAAGGTGCCTCTACAAACCTCGTCTCCGATTCACTGACACTACACACGTAATGTATCATATATGATTGGCTCAAGGCCAAGAACACGTGTTGCACAAGAATTAATGACAAGACTTTACTCATGTGTTGCAAGGTTACACAAATTACCGGTGCATGCGTGTTTTTACACATTGCATTTGTAGTGACATTGGGGATGTCACTGTGCGATGTTCCTACGTCGTGGAGAGCACTGGGTGGGTTGCTGTGTGAGGCCGACTCTAGCACAAAACGGCGTGCGATGCACCGTCATCGCGTACACCCCGTAGGCAGGTGTAGTACCAGCCCTAGTGGGGCTTGGTGAGCGCGGGCACCATGCATAGCGTTTATTGCAGGCCCCCACAAGGGGGAGTGGGAGAGTGTCGGCCCAAGGGCAGGGTTGCCCCCGATCACGTGTCTAGGCGGTTGACTGCCTAGACACGTGATCTGGAGTGTCCACAGAGAAGGCCCCAGGTGGGGGGGGGGGGGCTAGGGGGTGATCACGTGTCCAGGGAGAGCTTTGGAGGGGGATCGAGAGGAATCTAGAACGCTCGAGAAGGCGGGCGGGGCCGAGGGCGGAGCGGCCCCGACCGGGGAGGATATAAGGTGGGTCCCTGAGAGGGAATGGGGTCACTGCATTCTACAAGCTGGAAGCTCTACAGACATCAACACGTGGCCGGGACCCGAGTGAGGGTCAGACCCTTTGTAGCTGTAACTCCTCCGTATCGTGTAGTTAGCTGGTTGGTCACCACCCTAGGCTGTATCTGGTAAAGGGGCAGTTACCCCTTTGTATTAACGTGTTGATGTTATAATAAATGTGTCGCCTCTAAAGAGAAACGTCTGCGACTCTGTTGGACTCACTACACATCTATCTCAATTGAAGCGGCATTGCAGAATGATGAAATGAGAAGAAAAAAAGTATCACGCCATCGAGGTGTGGGCTATGATGGACAAATAGAACGTGTCACAGCATAACTTACTCAGAGAAAATTATATGCAAGTAAAATTTCATTGGGAAAGTAGAGCGCAATCAGGGCGGGTGACGGTATCAATGCAACATCCAGTTATGGTAAATCATTTTGGAAGTTACGCGTCGGGTAATAAACCAACACCAAGAAAAATAAGTGTAAAAAAAATACAACCTTCCTTGCGTAGACGTGGACGGCAGCAGCACATAAACTCAGAAATCTATCGATTTGAGAATAAAGTAATGATCTAAAGCAAATCCCCTGGGAATTCCAAAAATAAAAATCCCTTGCTCCTCATTTGGGAGAGAGAGAGCGGGAATGGCTGTTGGAACACCACGCACAGGCTCTCTGGGTTCCGCTCAAATCTCACAACCCCCGAGGATGTGAAGCGAGGGAATTAAAAGGAACCCAACGCCGCCACCCGTGCCCCATGCGCCGTGGAGAGGTAATCCCAACGATGCCAAGTGGGGGCCCTCTACAATGCCAGCAGGCCTGCACTTCCAACCGCTTTGGGGGCTGCTAAAAATGGGGGAAAAATGTACAATTGGCTATAAACCTCCGAGATCAAGTGAAGCGAAAAATAGCCAGCTATAATGTAAGAGATACAAGGTTTAAATAATAATGGAAGTGTTATTGAAAAGAAAAAAAAGGGGAATGCGCTATATTCAGGTGCGCAAGAGGCAGGAGCACAACATATAAATAAACATAAAATATAGCTGGAGCATCTTAACTTTCTGACCCGCCTCTACTGGAAACCTGTGAAAAAGGAGCTTCATGGCTAATCAGATTCTTCTAGTCTCAATGAAGATTCTGATTCTGTACATACATATTGATCAAAAGCCAATACAGTATATTTGCATAAAAACATAACCATTACCAAGTTATACTGTAAAAACTCTAGGCAGCTCTGATACACAAACCAACAATATATTTTTACAAATTTATTCCAATGACCTTAACGTGATTAAATAAAGAAAAGTGAGACTAATTAAAAAACAAACTTAACTGGTTGAGATCTCAGGAAAGGCCAAGGCAAGGGTCCATGTAATGGCCATTAAAATATACAAGAATCCAATTATGAGCACCGTCTTTCGGTTTGCCTCCATCTTATTAACGCACACGTCTACGTCGTCTTGAATTCACGTTGGAAGGCCCGCAGAGCTACGGGGGCATCGTCGTTGTATTTGTCTCTCTCGACATCAAACATCCCGCCATTTCATCGCGGCCCCTAGAGCATTAGACTTCTTCACCTTGCAGCCCCGCGCATTTGCAGCAGTCCGAGAGGAATCAACGCAACCGGTATTATGCACGCACAAATAAGCTCGCTTTCAACTCTGCAGTTCCCTGCAGAAGAATGTAAACAAGGTTGAGGAAGAGATTACAAACGAAAAATATTGAAACGGAAACAAGCAAGCGAGTGAAGACAAGGAGCAAAGCGAAAGGGGCTGACACGTGTTATACTGGTAGGAACCCACTGGTTCCACCAGGCCACAGGGGATTATTGTGTCCGTCCGTCGTGCAGGGAGGGGCTGGATGGGGAGGGAGGGGCTGGGTGGGGAGGGGAGGGGAGGGTGTGGAGGGGCTAGGTGGGGAGGGTGGGGAGGGGCTGGATGGGGAGGGGGGGCTGGTCACCCCGTGGTGCCCTTATAAAACTCAACGTTTAACCTACTCACACCGGCTTGTGCCCGCCCTCACAGTCGGGCATATTTGCGGACTACACCACGCCGCCGTTGACCCTGGCCATTGACCGAGCAACCCAACGTTCCTACCAGCTCCCTCCGCAGGAAAGTGTCAATTCTAGATTTGTTTTCGTGACTGCAATGATTCATACTCTTTTGTTTTTTCGGTAAAGTCACGTAGGTAAAACATTAAAATAAATTAAATCACGACGTTTCGGGCCTAACACAAGCGTCCTTCTTCCGGTTGGGGACAACTTAGCGAAAGCACACCGCTTAATTTTTTACCTACGTGACTTTACCAAAAAAAAACAAAGAGTACGTGTTATAATGAAGAGCCTAATGAAGGCTCAGGAAATGTAAAGAAAATGTTGTATGAGAACGGTTTTATATGAGAAAAACCTAGCTATGAAACTAATATGCGCAATGAGGAATACAGTGTGGTGCAATTCTGAGAAAGTACGAAACTAAAGTGTACATAGCTTGGGCTCTTTATGTTAGTTTGGATACCGGCACACCCTCGTGTAATGCTCACGTGTGTACAGTAACTACGGAGCACTATGATTTGAAAAGGCTGTAAAAGTTGTCTGCCCACCAAGAGCAGGTGAAGATAATAACTCTCATTTAATGACTGTCTCTTGTCTAGATAATTATAAGGGAAACACTATACTCATTCACATAAAATATGGTCTACGCACTAACACTTTTTTATTTTATTCAGACTGCCTGAATTTACAACCAAGTGTATTTTACGTGCTATTGTGCATAAAAGCCAAAAGGTTATGTGGATTTAATCAACGACCCAGTACATCGTTTTGTTATATTATCCAGTGAGTCCAAAACAGAATCGGTGATAAATTCCATCGACTTTAATAAAAACAAATCTCAAACATATACAGCACACACAATGCTGTTTAATGAATGCGTTAGGTCTACATTCAATACGTAAAAAAATAACATTATCACGACCTTTTGAGAGGTAGAAGTGGTTACCCTGTGTAGCCACTGGCCCCTGCCATTCGTGCTTTTAAGTGTTCTCTCCGTAGAGGGCTCAGACCCACGATGCTCACCTCCGTGTTCCCGTCTCCCGCTGCTCTGTCCACAACGTCCGTCTGCGTTAAACATCTTTCTAGCATCACCAATCTTTTCCCTCCTCTTGAACCCCCCCCCCCCCCCGATAATCTTTCCTCGATCACCTCATTCAACTGATTCCCTTTCACTGCCATCTGCAGCTAATTCGCCCCAATCCACGTTCCTCTCCCACCTGATTCTCCTATACACAGCCATAATTATGTGCCCCCCGTTCTAAGAATGACATTTCCACTGATGGCTAGAGACCACTAACATAGATGGACACTCTCACGCGAGCTGACTCATGTTTGAGAAGGGAGCCTTGTGACTCAATTTGACGAATATCACATACTATGGAGATTCATCGGAATAAAATCGTTCTAGGTGGGGCAGGTACAGTACGAATGAGATTGAAACAGCGATGAAGCTGATTAAGGCAGGCAAGGCAGCAGGGTCATGTTTGGTATCACTGCTGAAATGCTGTATGTTGGAAGAGTTGCACGAGGTAAACAAAACTGTGGAAGAGGGAACAACTGTCACAGGACTGTAAGAAAGGCAATTATCACATTGTTGTATAAGACAGGAACACCAACAGCTCTAGAAGGATGTCTGCTGAGTATATCGGGAAATTATTTGAGAAGTCACTGGCTACTTAAACAGTATCGCTCTGCACTTCCACTCATTCCAGACAAATGACCATGGCCCGTGTCGTGCAGCTGCGTAAGGCACTGCCTCACGTCTGTTTTCTGCATGGGTCATGTCGCCAACGACCGTGGACTATTTTCATGCCTTTTGGGAGCACGCAGGGAGGACGGATGGGAGAAAGCAGCTGTGACCATGTTTTATTTAACTCGCCCCGGGGCTGTATGTAGTAATAAGGATTTTTCCATCACTCTCACTCTCTCTGGAGAAAGCAGCATTTAAGAATGTATCTTCCCAGAGCAAGAAGGGACACTGTGGTGCGTTGCCATGTGCGCAGCGTTGAGGTAGGTGTGTAATGCTTTTCAGATCGCATCATGAGGCAATCTTGCTAATGGTGGGCCACCCACATCACTCGATTGTTCAAAGTGAACCGAGTACCGGTACACTGCACCATTCCATATGCCTATAGATGATATGTACTTTATATATATATCTAATGATATGGTATTTCAATTTGATCTGTATTACCTTTGACATTATTGGAAACTAAAGTTTGGAATATCTCATTGATCTGACCAATGTAGAACTCATGGTGATGCATTATCATTTCTTATATTTATACTTTTATGACGGTAAAATAGGGGGCGTAAACTGTTAAACGTTTAAATTATGTGCAGGCAATGTTACCACTGTGATTTGATGTCAACACAAAATGGCCCCAACTAAATAAAATTATCTTACAGGTTCTTTGAAGTCCATTTTACATTCAGGAGAGTTAATTCCCCACAGAGACTTCAAAGAAATCCGATTCTGACTGTAAACTCATCATCTAATGACATGTGCATTGACTACTCGGTTCCCGGCGTTCGCGAATGCAACTGTTGGTTTTATATTCATTCATAAGGGTCCTTAAAAATGATGGTCTCACAGACTGAGCCATAAATCACCTCATTGCTGCCGTAGATGCCACTAAACAGAATAATGGAGATGGCAGGCCACAGGCTGCGGTGCGATGCCCTCGCAGGAGACATTTAAAATGTGGCCTTAGATAACGTTAGCGCCGCATTGCGGGGAAAAATACACTCAAAAATAAGTATTTTCCGCTGTAAAACCTGGAGGCCTCTGTGGCGTGACAGAATGATTCCAAGAAATATTGAGGCCTAAAATTAGTTTTAAATAAGTTTGTGTGCATTCGGTCTTGCCACAGCGCAATACTAGAAAGGATGAGGAACGCTGTGTAAGTAGATGCAGCGTACACACATTCTACCAGTGGGACGGATAGAATCTGACTTGATAACTAGAGATGAAGCAATTGTGGGATGGAGCGCTGATGGCTGGCAACTACAGACGATCAATCAATGTCAGCACCACGCTGAAACGGAGGCAGGCACAAAGCAGATTACTATAATTGGGAAAAATTGAAAATGTATTTGTGCATATTCGGGGAAACAGCAGAATGTATGTCATACATGGTATAGGATCTCGAGATGTATTTGTGAATACACAACCACGAATAAATGTGCAAAATTGTATATCTTCAAGTGAAAGCCTGCTTAGTAAACATGCTAAGATGAACAAAAATAGACTGCATACGATTGTGGGGAAAGCCTCACAAATCCAAACATGCCGACAAGATAACTCGTTACAAGTTACGTTGAAGGCTGATGTAGCAGTCATTATTGGAATATGGGTGAAAAGCAGCCTTTTCCATCCTTTCCCTCCCATAGTTTATTTTCCCAAGCTCCTAACCCTAACCTTGCATCATTAAAGAAATGTGGTAACCCTTACAACATTGATAGTGCCGTGTGTTGCTGGTCATTTGACGTTTTAGGCCTGTGCTCGGCAACCGTGTAAAATACATTAAAAATGTGCAGCCATATTGAAATCGGTTTGTATTGGACAAAGTTATTGCGATGACCGCCGCAGATTAACAAGCATTTGTATCTGCACGTGTACACACACACACACATTAATGGCAAGTCATCAATCAATCCGCTTGATAAAAATGTATAGGATTGCACAGGTGGCAAGGGTTAAATCAATGGTGCTTTGCGGAGTTTATGAGGAGACGAGTCCACACAGCGAGAGCAGCGATTGCAGGGAAAGGCGCTGACTTAGGACCTTCACACAACCTCGGCCGAGACTCGAGCTGGATCACAGCGGTTGGCTCAATCAATCACCGGCGCCTGAACCAAATGGAGTGCACACAAGCAGAAACGGCCAAGACCCACATTAGCGTAGTGGCAGAAACCATACATTAGAGCCTCTATGGGGCTGCGGTTGCAATGTAAAAAAAGCTGCCCGCTATACGAAGGGGGAAGTCATGTGTGTAGCCAGTGCTTTGAGAACAGGGCAACTGGGATTCGACTTCTTGTGATGTCCTGAAAGTTCCATCGTGCACTTGGATAGTGCAGCGTCTTACCATACTCCACTCGCCTGGAGGTAATGCCGAGGCCATGAATTGTTGAACACTGCTTTTTCATTACAACGCAGCCATCCACAGGTCTTCTGATGGTATTCATTCGCGATATCACGCAGGGCCACGGAGGTGGCGCCCTTCTGGAGCAGGCTGTGTGCGCGCACCCCGTCACGTGACGTGTGTCCACTCATAATCCCTCACCGTCACAATGAGCTCCACGTCCTGATATAGCCAGCACGATGGCGTGTAGCATAGCATCGACAAGGCTCGATTATTGCAACTCGTTTACTCTACCGGACGTCTGGCAAAAATGATTACCAATCTGCAGCTTGTACAGAATTCTCTGGCACGTGTCGTGACGGGTACTTCAAGATCTGATCGTGTACGTCCATTGCTCACCGAGCTGCATTGGCTTTTGGTTGCTGGAAAAATCGATTGAGGTCGCACTCATTACACACAAAGTGCTTGCCACAAATTAACCGAAATACCTTGCTGATCTCGTCAAGGAACATAAACCATCACGTGAACTCCGGTCATCCTCGCAGTGGCTTTTGGCGAAACATCGAACAAAGATGGTCACTGCATCGCGTGTATTCACATGCGCTTACGTGGACGTCTGAAATTCTCTTCCTTCCGATATCAGGAAGCCACTGGATGTCTGCACTTTTAAATCATCTAGATTGAAAACTAATTTCTTTAGAACTGCTTTATGTTTAGTTTCATTTCCTTCCCCCGTTCATCCGATTCGCATGGTTGGCTACAAAAGTTGGGATCAGGGCACTAAAACGATTTTTATTTTACCAGGTAAGGGCCCACTGAGCCACATAGCTCTTTGTCATTTGGCTACAAATGATAGCCCAACAAAGTAGCTTATCACGTGGAAATGTATAGCAGCCAAATACCCGAAATGCACGATTATAAATGTGGAGGGAAAACCCTGGAGACCCTGGAGAAAAATCTACGCGACCACGGAGAGAACACACAACCCCCCAATATATACAGGCGTCAGGGTTGAGATCGAACCCACGACCCTATCTATACCAGGCGAGGTAGTTAACATCTCACTACCGCGGCGCCCACTAATCAGATGGATGACTGCGTCCAGTGTGGTGGCCTCCCGACCTCCCGCACTCATAGTGTGGAGCGAGTGTCGGTGCAGCCGCACGGCCTGGCACAGCTGCGCTGGATGTCCACAGGCTCGCTCGCCACAATAACTGCATCCCGAGTCTCAGATGCTTCTATTTTTAGCGAACGCCTAGGATATTTGTATGCGATGCATTTAATGCACATAGTACTGCATGTGTATTAACTGTCAAAGTGATTTCTTGCTCACTTGAGCATTGAGGCGGTGGTCATGTTGACAATCCTGAGTCGGTGGTGGAAATTTTACATTCCTAAGGCAGCGGCAAGTTTATCCAAAGGACAACTGCTGATTTTATAATATGGTTCTCCGATTATCAAGGTTGGCTACTTACGGTGCGAAGAAAGTTCAATATACATACACACATATAATAACCAGATACAAATGATTACTCTAAAACTTTCCAATCTTGAACAGTCTTTGTGTGCAATGAGGCTCCTCTCTGCATGGAATCGTTAGCACTGCCTCTCGTAGGCAAATTAACATCTCAATATGGCTGTGAAGGTAAATGCAATCCAACGGCAGCTGCTTCTGGATTATAGACAGCATTCAATCTTCCTATACACAAGAGGAAAACACTTTAAAAGAAAAAAAACGGTCAACATTCATCCTCATCAAAAGTGCATCATTAACCTATTTATTTCTGCAGCTCATTGATCATCTTACGCTTCTACCGGCGTACAACTGTTTGATCACCTGTGGCGCTGAAATGGCACCGAGTTGAGTTGATGCTGATGAAGTGTAATTTTACAGTGTGTGTCTATAGTATTGTTTCTTTGTTGACGCTTCAATATAAAGCGAGGAGGACAAGGCGATCCTTGCGCCTAGTCAACAGCACCTCCTGCTGGTGCCGAGCGAACACATCCACTTGGAACGCCACGAACGTTGTCAAATGCAGTGGCGTTCTAAAATGGCCAGCATATTAAAACGGAACCCCAGTAATCCGCGGCGAGAAGGGCAGACCCCCCCCCCACTCCCGCGGATCTTATAATCCGCGACACACCGCGGAGGTTAAACCCGAAATTCGCCGCGGAGCCCTCACGTGGTGCGCCGTGGGTTTTGGGTGGAATTGACCGTCTCCTTTCATCCGTAAAAGAAATCGCAGATTTCAGGTTATTCGCCCCCGCGGATTACGGGAGATGTTACAAACCGCGCAGGCACCGCGAATGATCGGATTAGCAGATTAGCGGCGTTCTACTGCACGAGCCTGCGTCGTTTTTTTTTGCAGACAGCATGGACACATGTCCAGAACGTATACTTAACTGAATAAATATGAAGACAACTGACATTTAAGTTTTGGCTGAAAAATGAAAAAAAACGAGATACCAATGCACCACCCTTCTACCCAAACATATACAGGGTGCTTCAAAAAATGTTAATGCTTCTGAGAATTTGCAACAATACCGATAGTCTTGACTTAAAGCTTTCATGACTGCAGGAATTCATATTATTTGGGTCTTTCGGTAAAGTCACGTAGATAGGTTAAATGACCACCGCTTGTGTTGCGATCGAAGCATTGTAGTTTTTTTTTTATTAACTTGAACCTATCTACGTGACTTTACCATAAGACTTAAAGAATAATACCGATAGTCACATATAAGTGTTAAAAAATTTTTTAAAGCATCCTGTATTTATCAATGGGCATTTCCTCTTTAAAATATACAGTGAGGCAACTGACATTCAACTGAGCAGTGGTGGCAGACACCCAATTAGTTGTGAAACTCCCTACCTGTGGACTTCGAATTGGAGCGAACCCTGGCTCGCCAAGGAGAAGGCCGCACAGCGAAGTGCGAACTAATGTAATGTGTCCCATCTGTGTGGGATAGAGCGTTGTCCCCTCGCGTGGGTTTGCTCTGGATTGCTCCCTTCGTATAAACATCTTCGGCTATAAGCACCTTCGTGTTTGAGGATCCTGCAGGGTTGCGCGATACAGTTTGCATGAATAATGCTGCACAAAAAATAATGTTCGTGATTGTCCAAGCACATTTATAATTCACGACGTGCATTCCTTAGTGTCGATGTGTACTCATTTCCTGGAAACAAATTTAAATTCTGATTAAATAAACCCTCGGGGTTCCGTACGTCTTAATTAAATGTACAAGACTCGTACACAGGCTAGAAATGAATCGCTTTAGAATAGTAATGCTACAGTAGTATCCCTTGAACGAGCCTTAATCCTTTCATCTGCACTTCTCTAAATCTCAGGACACAGAGCTCTGGAGTGTTGAGGTTTTTAGGATTCCATTCTCTTTGCTGTTTGATAAAATAACTTGCAACACCCAAGGGGAAACGTGAGCCTTTGATGCCCAGTGGGAAGCACCGTTGGCACTTTCCACCCACTGCAATTTAAATGTACATCCGGAAACACATTCATACATGTACATCAAAAGACAACAATTCCTCGACGATACAATATTTTGGGGGCATTGCTGTTAGTGAGCACTTATGAAGGTGGATATGGCTGACCGACCAGGGGGATGTTGTGGCTAATGGCACACTGAATCCTTTTTGCCTCAGCAGGGTGGCGTAGTGGTTAGATTCTGAACTTGGGTGTCTTTGTGAAGATTTCGCGTTCCCCCCCCTGTTCTGCACGGCCTTCCTCGGGTCTCCCGACCCCCCCCCCCCTCTCTAAGCAGTTAAACAAAGTATTGAACGTAAATTGATTAAAATTTTCGGAAATAAACAAAAATGTACGCGCGTAGCAATTATCGCTCCCTATACATAGCAGGGAGGTCTGCGCTCGGAGACGTGACGTGACAGAGCTCAGCATCCACTGCAAGTGAATTCATTCATCCTCTCGTGAGATTCATCGCACCACACACCAATGTATCAGTTTTGACTGGTTAGACCACAACGAGGAATATGCCAGGTTCGTAAAGATACGCAATTGGCATTGGTGTGATGAAGTGGGATAACTGAATTTTATGGTTGTGAGCATTGCAAATGTTTATGTGGAGGTGACGTCTTCAATGGCCAAGAAATGTAACTTGTGTATCCATTGTGTACTGCAGTAGCAGACGTTGTTGATTTGTAAAATAGTCCCCTGATAAGAGTTTCTAGCACAAGGTATTGCACATGTTCATTTACTACTAAACTCATCTATGCAATATGAATCGATAACACAATCTCGGTCATGACGTTCGTCTGAAGGTATGCACAGCTTTTTCCTTGCAATGTATGGAGCTTCTAAAGCAAACATTGTGCCCTCAACTGATAGCTTCTTTACAATCGAAATATGCCCACCCTCCATGATCCAGTCTCCTCTTGGTCACTGCCCTGTGGTGCTAATTCAATTCCAATAGCAAGTTAGTTTAGGAACGTAACTTGCTCTCTCGCATCCTGCACGTAATAATGTATATTTTATAAAGCTCCTTTCATATTTAAGTACTGTATCTGAAAGTGTCCCACCCAATTTAACCTCTTTTCAAAGTAACATTTATCATGCTTTTTTGCCAAATTGTATCTAAATTTTCCATTATCCTATTCTTACGCAGCATTACATTATCCTCGCATTATCCTCTTATCAAAATGAGAACCTTTGTTCAGCATATTGAGATGTGACCGCGTGTCGTCGCGTTGTGTTGTAAATTCTCTCCCAAATTTACGTGAAAACATAACATGTTAATTTTGACTTGGGCACCTTGTATCATGGCACGTGCGGGTCACTACACCCGCAATGGGCCATTACTCACAGCATATACAGAGCTAGCCATGCTTAAGCCAGGGACGTGCACATCGGGCTTTGTCAGGTGCAACGAGCCCAGCTGTCGACGTCGAGGCTTCGGGCTTTATTCTGCCGAGCCTGGAGTCGCCTGCGCTCGTCCGCCCTTCACAGTGTCACTCAAAACGTCCCGGGGCGCTTCGCAGACAGTACAGCTTTCAAGACGTGCACTACTTTGCCCTGCGTGTACCAATTCAACACGCCATTACACAGTACAATCCGCTATTCTCTCGGTTTGATCAAATGTGTAAACTACGGCAATGTTAGTATTTTAACAGCAAGTTAGTAGTTGTCCAATAAATAAGTGGGCCCAAATTATAGGACCCTGAATTTGTTTTGTCTGCCGACTTAAAAAATATTCTGAGAGCTTGGATCACTGCATCAACATTTACCGAGTCTAATGCCTTCCCATAGTCTACACAAGCCGGCACAATCGAATTAGATTTAGTTTGTGTTAAATAGCACAAGTTAGTACTCGACTGACATTATCTTTTTATTCGTGGTATCGCATCCCTGGTAAGTCGACCCAGATTAGAAGTTTGATCGCCACCTCGCTGACGTTTTGTGATGGAGCGGTGACTATGTCCCATTTCACTGTGTGTCAATAGGGGGTGTTCTTTTTCTTCTCCAACAATTGAAAATACATTTTCTTATGAGATCAATAACCAGCTCAAAGCTGATAGAATACAAAGTCTATTCATTCTGAAATGTAATTAGACTCTCATTTTCTGCACGGACACCCTATAATGTAACCATTAAATTATCTGACTTGCCCCTCTCCCGATGGCAGATTATAAAACTCATGATGGGTTGTAGAGTTATAAAAATCGCAATATAAGTGTGTTCTGGCTACCGTCTACACACACGCTCCCCTAACTTCAACCTCTGGCCTCTCTATGCTGCACGAGCTGCCAGAGCCTCCCACTGACAAACCCTTGGCAGGCCACGCGTGAGTGACTGCGCAATGAAGTGGGCGGCTATCAAATATCACAATTTTAACGTGGCTGTATTTTATTGCATTTCCCATTGTGAAAGCCCACTGACTTTCCCTATCTCATTTACAAAGAACACCAAGGTATCCGTACTTACGATATTGTTTATAATACAGTTAGTAATCTTTTTTATATTAAAATTAAATCACTGGATCGTTAATATCCAATTTACAGCGAGTATAACATTGTCGTATTAAAATAATCCGTAACTTTTTCTCAAATGCTAACGCCTAAAGAGTGCTGGCGGGAGTAAGGGTTACTAGGGTGGCCGTGCGTGCCAATCGCCAGACCACCAACCTCATGCCCCCTACACCAGGGATGTGTTGTGATTAATAAGGCTGTGGTGAACAAATGTGGAAAATATAGACGTAAAAATAATATTATTTCAATTATCACATAGCACGCATAAGACGGGTTGTCAGGGTTACCAGATTCATCGCGCCATCATTCCCTGTGTAGATTAAACACTTTACCAACAACAACAAAAATAACCCAAAAAGCACATCATGACCCGTGTTCAAAAAAGAGGTCGCTGCATTCCGTGCAATGCAGAGAATCAAGACGGCAGGCGGCCCTTTTGCCTTCCGAGATGACTGAAGCGTTATTGAATGATCACATAAAAAGGCTTTTCTGTATGAATTCAAATAGACAAACCTCGCTGAACGTGGGGGTTACATTCCTGGTAAATTCGGTGTTGGACAAAACCGAAATTCTAAAAAAAATATATATATATCTTCTGGGAAAATCGGTTTGCACTCTTGAGTCTGCAATGATTACCCCGCTGCCTATTTGCTCCACTGATTCTACGTGATTTACGCCCTTCGTATTGTACTCAATGATGCTGAGTACCTCAATTTCTTGTGTGTGTACACTCTTTACTTTTTCAATGTCATCTCAACACAAAAGCCATCTCTACTCCTCTTCCCGCAACGCGGCACTCACGCCCAACATTCGCTCCGAACACTGATCTCCCAGCCCGAGGATCGCTCCTGACACGTGCGTGTTGAGTGTGTTACATTATCACATAAACAAAAACACACACACACACACAAACATAGAATGGTAAATAAATCGTTCTCATTGTCGATTCATTTCACACCTTCCAACGGATGCAGTACGGCGCGGTGATTAGAATCTTAGCCGCGTCAAACCGCATAAAACCGAAACATCACCCCTCGTGTTCCGGAAAGCAGACCTCATTAGGTGCAGCGTGTGAGCTAAAACACACGTTCGGTAGTAAAGCCGCGTTGGACAAGGTTTTCCTGTACATTAAATCAAAATTCATCTCGGAGAAAATCGCCTTCCATTTTGTGGATATAATCGTATGAAACCAATGCCAAAGATGACAATTACCATTTTTATATTTACAATCACCATCAGCATCAGTTCTGGTCAATCCACTGCGATATGAATGCCTCCCCAAGCTGCCATCATCTCTCATGCGCCTGTATCGCACTTTTCATAATTTCAAAGAGCACTTCAACCAGCTCTTGTCTACCACTTTATTTAATTGACAGATATCTACAATTTAACTCTATTTGTTGTACGTGACTTTTGTTTTTCTCATATTTATCCCGAGCTCAACCATGCAGCCTTCTTTCTGAAGTTATTCTAACATTTCTTGAAGTTAATTCCCATTGGATGTCATAACGACTCTCAGAATATCTGAGATGATGAATGTTTTCCAAAATAGTTTGCGTGCTTTTATTTATCCAATACAAATTTAAAAAAATACGCGTTACCCTAACATTCTCATATTTATGTTGGTACTTTATGCAATCTCAGTGTGGCTGTTCTGTTTTGGTAAAAACAAATGTATTCATTATGAAAATTTTTTTTATCAGGCCTTGGTTTATGAGAGATTGGATAACTGTAATACATCCATAATGAGTCAAAAGCTTTTTCATCTTCCACAAAGGACAGGCGCAATGATAGGAGGCTATGGAGTTTGTAATTCTTCAAGTTGGTCTTGTCTCCCCCTTTTGAATAATTAATTCCACGATTTCAGTACTGTATTTCATTCCTGTCTAATTAAAATTTTAAGATGTTTTTGCAGCATTAAATGTTTATTTTTTTAAGAGCCGCGAGCAGTATTCTTGAAGACAATGAAGAGGGCGGAAAAAACGGAATTTGAGTTCACACGCGTTCCAAATTATCAATTGGGATTGTCGTGCGCAAAAGCATGTGACCTAATTGTTAAACAGCAAAACAAAATTATCAAAAACATATCAACAGTGATCAACCATAGCAGCAGATAAACATATTTGTGTGAGCATCAACATTGTGACTATGAAGCAGTGGCTCTCTGCATGTTTTGCTTACATAAGGTGCAGAGCTGTTCTTATGCCTGCCAAAATGTCCTTGTCCTCTCCCTGAAAGACCTGGCATTTTTGGTTATGGGGTTATTGGTGTCAGCCATCTGGAGAGGGATTCACAGTTGATGGATTCCAAACAGCTGTCTCATTGTCACCCATACCTCTGAATACACTGCATGGCTTAAACACCATTATTATTTTTGTACATTTTTGTTTCCAATTGAGTATTTTCTCTATACCCCGTTTGTGCAAATGGCATACAGATGAATAATTATGTCATTGCCTCTCTGGACATACGATGATGGGACAGACATTTGTCAAGTCGGGGTATCATCTGAAATTTGCATTGTATGTTGAGTTTATTTTATCAAAGCATATACAGTTTTATCTGTAAAACTAGTGTTACTCAATTTGCATATACAGTATACTCTCGATTATCTGCGCTAATGATGGGGAGGACAGTCGCGGATAATTCAAAATCGCAGACAATCCAATAATATGAAATTTTCGCGGATCTTTCTGCCAAAAACCACTAATATAGATAAACATTATGTTTAGGTTTCACTGCCATCGCACAGTTTCGTAAATTAAAACTCACAAAAAAATGATCGGATAAATCACTCAGAATGAAGCACAACTAACGATTTTGATTGTTACTCTGTCGATTTAGAATGAATACTAACAATCGACCGACAAATGTGCGTGCTCAGCGATACACTTTCCTGCTCCCGTGCAGTAAGACTCGGCCCACTAAGTAAATTATAGCAGAGCCACGCCAATCAACATCAATCAAACTCTGCTCACTGTTGTAAAGATATGCAACTACTGTACTGTAGAGGCGATCAAGTGGATTTCGGAGCAACATATTTGTTCGGTTTAAGCACGTGACTTGAAATGAACATTTCCAAGAATAACAATGTATACCGTTAACTATTCCCATATTATTAATTTGGGCTTAAGGTAAAATCCATGAGTTATTCATGTCAAAATCTGAGGTGCGTGGTTAATCCACAAATCGGATAAACCGCACGTGGATAATCAAAAGTCCCCTGTATCTGTTAAAAATTACAACTTTGATAGTCGCTCTGCTTGCTTTATGGGCACTTGATGTTTGGGCCCTTGTGTCCAGCAACTGTGTTTCTAAATATAATAAACACTGGTCTAGGAAAGGAACGTATAACGTTTAAAACTCCTGTTCGACCTCACATGACCACCTATAATCGAACCATAATCTCATCACTGCTCATTCCAGTCCAACCTCGCAATGTCATTAAAACCCTGAGCCACCTTTTACATAAACACACTCCGTGGCATGAGATGTGACAGCATTGTGATGGCAATGACTCTTCGGAATCTGAACTGTATGGTGGACTCATTGACTTAAAACACAAAACGTAGTTGTGCGTGCAATTCCTCAGAATGCATGGGCACAGTGCGTTGTGATTATCGCTGTAGTTATTCCTTTCTGCACATGTCAAATTACTCGGTATTTCTGTTTTTCTGGGGGCTGGAACACATCGTTTAATAGATACCATTAACCATCTCCATCGGAAAGGCCCTCCTGAAATAAAAGTTTAAAAACTCGGCAAGACTTTTCTGGGTCAAAATATACTTGACTACATCCCTGCAGCACATTGACAATATCTAATGTATAGATATTCAACTTACAATTGATGTATACACTTAGAAGTGGCCTGCTTTAAAGTGAATGCAATCACATCAGTCACGCAACTTTATTAGGCCATTTTTGTACAAATGGGATAATCCAAACCTATTATTTAGCATTTTCACCTAAACCGTGAACTCAGATCTCCCTTGAAGCAACACATTTATATATGCAACATTGCCCAAATATCAGAGGAAACCTGTACATGGATCAGAACCCGAAACATCTATATATGGAACAGACAGGCCTAAAACCACTTCCTATTACTGCCCATAATAAGCTTAAATTAGTAAATTCATAATGCCTTTAAAATGATCTGTATGCTAAATAGTGGTCTATCCAACCGGCTAAAAACAACCTTTTGGGAACAAATCTATGTGGCCAATGTGTATTCCGTAAGCCACCTGGCAAGCCTTTTGCCCTTGTGTTGTACGGGTAAAGGTGATTGTGATTTGTGCATTAAATCATCATTTAGCACTGTAAAAACAGCAGTTCTTTGGGATGATGGAGGGCAAAGGTTAACAGTGTGATGATATTGCCCCTTGGCAGTGGGTCCAGAACATTCAATTAGCAGAATGGGGTGCCTGCTCAACTCCCATACAGACGTTCAGGTGGGGGCTTACATTCCCGTGTTTGCAATGCATCGAGTGAGCACTGAACGATGACGTGCAGTTTCACAGTTCAGGATTTCACAAGAACATGAAAAACCATAATTATGTATTCACAATGGTATATATCTGTGAATAAATAATACGGCATAGTGAAGTAGATGTACAATGGTAAAAAGTGCAGCCTTCACTGTTTATAAGGATGTTTTATTCACTGCTGGATGATGGCTTCGACGACAATATCGTCCCCCATGGTGCTGCAATGCCACAAACTCACTCCTTCACATGACCAGATCCCATTGCCGCAGTGGAATTCAGGGCATGGATCTGTGCACTTTTCAGATTGTTCCATTTTGTCAGCATCCATGCTTCACCTTCAAATTGTTCCAGATTAACCTACAGTATTTTGCTTTTCCAGGCAGTGGGCTCTTCAACAATTAATTTTGTTTAGCAGTCCTGTTGTACATTACTTTTGTTTAATACTTATTTCAAGTCCAACTCTGCAGCCTTCTTTGTCGAAAACTTCTAACAATAGTGGAGCAGTTTAACACGGAGGCTTTCGCGACCAATATCATCTATAAGAGGTTTTTTGGGTTAGATCGCATAAATATATAAATGTGTCGTTAAAACCCGCCACCACCCGACACAGCCAACTAGTAAGGGTTGTCACGTAAACAGAACATGCCAATTCGTCATAGTACAGCACACCGGTATGTTAAAGAGCCAAGCCACAACATTTACAATCTGAGTACGACGTTTCGCCAGTAATTACAACTAGCTTCATCAGGCGATAGCCAGATTCGTAGAGAAGTCTTAATGTTTTTTTCGTTCCTTATATAGAGGCGTAGATGTGTTGACCACGCAAATGCGCTCTTGTACAATGTGGGGGGGGGGGTTACTGAGGTAACGTACATTATGCGTGTGCATTATGCGAGCCCTTTGAACGTGTCCTTCCTGTTTATTGTTTATTAAAATAGCCCTACCAACGGTAATCCCTATTGAAGTACGCTGCCCTTTGTAGGCATGCATTTACATAATGTATGATTTGATTATTCGCTTCTGGATATTCTGCTCGGACGGGGTAGAAATTGTAAAATAACAGTGTTTACCGAAAGAAAACGCATACTGACGCCTATATGAATGCAGAGTCACTGCTCTCATCAAGACGCTCATTCATCGTGCGAAGAAAGTGTCAGATGGTGACAGTCTGAGAAGTGCAATTCAACATGTTAAAGAGGCGCTGCAAATGAACGGTTACACAAATCAACAGGCATTGAATACCAAAGCCAAATTAAATAACAAGAGCATTGAAACTGAAAAAACTATCAAAATACCGTACATTGCGGGAGTAACTGATAAACTAGCCAGATGTTTGGAAAAACAAAACATCCGTGTCAGATGTGGCACGGTACATAAAATACATATAATATCTGGTACAAAAGATGTATTACCGAAGCTATCAACAGGTGTGTACAGGATTAACTGCACGTGTGGTAATGTTATGTTGGGCAAACAGGACGAATGATCAGCACGAGACTAAAAGAACATCAGAGAAATATTAAATGATCCCAAATACAACTGTCAGCAGTAGCAGAACACGCGTGCCAACAAGGACACTCAATTAATTTTGATAATGTTGAAGTTTTGTGCAAAACTAGCTTATACTAGCTAAGACTAATTAGAGAATCTATCGAAATTGAAAGAAATTTAAATAACATTAACCGTTCGGATAGCTACCGCCTTAGTGCTGCGTGGAAGCGAATCATCAAATAATACATTAATTAAATGCATGCCTACAAATGGCAGCGTACTTCAATAGGGATTACCGTTGCTAGGGCTATTTTAATAAACACAATAGACAGGAAGGACAAGTTCAAAGGGCTCGCATAATGCACACGCATAATGTACGTTGCCTCAGTAATCCCCCCCCCCACATTGTGCAAGAGCGTAGCTGCGTGGTCAACACATCTACGCCTCTAGATAAGGAACGAAACAGTAAGACTTCTCCACAAATCTATCTGTCGCCTGATGAAGCTATTGTAATTACTGGCGAAATGTCGTACTCAGATTGTAAATGCTGTGGCTTGGTTCTCCAACACACCGGTGTGCTGTACTAGTGACGAATTGGCACGTTGTTTATGTGACAACCTTTTCTAGTTGGCTGTGTGGGGTGGTGGCGGGTTTTAACAACACATTTATATATTTACGCGATCTAACACAAAAACCTCTATTACATATAGTGAAGCAGATAAAAATTGTTCGAATGGTGATACAAGCACCATATTCTATAAGTATTATCTCGTAGGATCACTTATTAATACATTTGTTTGACCTAAAATAAAAAATGGGTTCCAAAATCTAAATTGGCCGCCACCAAAAATATTGTAAATCTACCAAAAATAATGCCCATATTTGACTTTTAGGTGATTAACATGTATCTTTGAAAATATACACATTATGAATATATCCTGAAAAGTTTAATACTTGTGACAATCTAACTATTCTTTGTAAAATAATAAAAATGCACACATCTGCTCCACATCCTTCTGTCCCAGAATTTCTGCCATTAATTTTATGATGACTATGCAATGAGAAAATATATTTTTATTTTTTACATGAGAAAATAATTTCAGAAGTTATGTCCGATAACACACTGCCTTACACAATATAAAATGTTATGGGTAATTGATTGGATGTAATATCGTTTAAATTATCAATGTGGTAGTTTTTTTTAAGTCAAGGCATTAAACATCGACTTCCCAACATTTCACTTTGTTAAGTCCCTGTTGGAAAGTGTACAGCTTTGATATTATTCTTGGTTCTTTCGGTAAAGTCACGCAGAAGGGAAATAATAAAATAATATACATATAAAACAATAAAAATTCTCACGACGTTTCAACTGCAACACAAGCAATCACATCATCACCTGATGATGATGAAAGCTTTGATAATGTTTCATTACAAACCAGCTTTGTGGTTAGGCTCAGCAAGGGACTGACAGATTTTAAAGCTAATTACAGAGTAATCAAGTAGCCTAAAATGGCCAATACCTTTATTCAACCAGGATGATACACATTTTTTTCAGCACTTATGTATCACGAGGTCACCAGAGGGCAGGTTTTCCTTACTCCTATTGTGTATCCTTTCATAAAACCAGCCCCAGGCTCGATGGTGAAGCTTCTGCTTTCATAATTGAACCAAAGGCAGCACTGTCAAGCGAGTTCTAACACTACCAAACGAAGCCAAACAGCAGTGTCTAAGCCGGCTCTGCAGAGAAGCCCATATTCACACTACGACAGAGAACATACCGTGCAGTGCTTATGATCCTTCGTAGCGTGGTACAGAGTTGTGCATTACTAGATTATGACCCCAGCTATAAAAGGACACAGACATTTTATTCCCCGACTCCCTGATATAGCCAGATGCAATTTCGAAATTTTATGAAAACCATTGGTTAACAACCCATCTCCATTCTATTTTGGCATCATTTGGAATTGGTTTCATTCCTGAACGAGGCTATCCAATAGCCTGATGATAATTACAATTTGAGATCGATAGTCTCCACCTTTCACCAACGACCTCACATTGTACTTGGATTTGCATAATTTAAAGTAATTCCAGCTCTAAGGACTAACATGGGGCAACACAATGCTTCCTACAAGTTGGCAAACGCTGTTTTGACACCGATAACCCTTATTTGAAACGTGACTGAACAAACAGGCAAGCAATGACAATTTAACTTCCATTCAGAACATTTAATGTCAGCAATGAATTACTTTGTGTCACATGACTAATATAGAAAGTAACAGCAAGTTCACGTCTCATAGCTTACTCACTCATGTGAAACAGAGCCTTGGATGGTAATTTTAACATCTGTAACAGATACATCACAGCATTATTAACATCGAATAATCTTTACAGCACCAGCGTGGAGCACTCACAGACACAACAACAACAACCGCCGTTCACCACCAAGTGGACGTGACACACCACGGAGCTTGTGCCATGCTAGATGTACTTTGAGACCACGTGAAGTGTCGAAAGCCTACTGGAAGGTCACGGAACAGACCCAGGTACCATCGGTTGACTGAGATGACTGACAGATGCACCAACTGTGCTCCCCACTGTGCCAACTGTTTATCTGCCCGGCACTCTGCTCGTTGTTCTGAGCATCGCTCCTTTGGTTGCTGATGGGCGACTGCCTCCAACTCCCCAAACAGTATCCTTCACGAACCTCCTCCACAGAGGCCGATTTTAACACTGCTGGTACCAGTTATGGGCAATTCCAATCAGCTCCACATCCTTCTATACCACATCAATCCAGCTCTTCTAAAGCCTGTGCCGCACACGTTAAGCCCCACCTATCTCGCCAAACAGAAGCTGCTTGGGCATGCAGTCGCTGAGCATCCGGGCGACATGACCCTACCAACGCAAGCCTCGTTTGCCAGAGGAGCTCGTTGATGGGACAGTGTCCAGATATTTCAACGATCTGTGAGCTCCTCGCACAATCCAGCCTGGTTAAAGCCAGGATGGATTGTAGGCAGGCCAGCCTGAATGTTTCAAACGGGTGCAGATTATATTTGAGGGCTCCACATGTCGCAAGCATAGATAAGAGTGGGCATAACTGTGGCCGAGAAGACCGGGAGCTTTGTATGGAGCAATAAACCAGGTAGGTTCCACACAGCGTTACGCAGTTAATGAAAATATCATGCTGCTCTACGGATTCGCAAGAGACCTCAGCTTCCAACCAGGAGCTGGTAATAAGCACACTGCCCAATTACGGAAACATCTCCACTCTCTCCACAACTGCCCCATTACTCATGGAGAGTTGAGGGACGGGAGCACTTTAGGATGAAAAATACCCAGGCAGGTACTTTGTTTTTGTAGGGCTGATGATGAGGCCCCATCTCTGAGTAGCATGCTCCAGGTTCAGTAGAAGTGCCTCCAACTCCTTCTCAGGGTGGGCAGCAATCAGCAAATCATCTGCATACAGAATATGGTTAACAAATCAGGAGCCATCCCTTGACCACCCCTGGGCATTGATCAGCCTCTCATTATATTTATACCACATTTAAATTCCACCAGTACATCCATGGAAATCTTCTAGAACTATGTGGTCAAAGAATATGTTAAATAGTGTAGGGGCAAGAGGACATTCCTGTTGCAACCCAAGGTGAACATAAAATGGCTCCGACACTCGACCACGCAACTTTACCCAGACCGGCCCACCATCATTAAGGTTCTTATTTATTGTGAGGGGCATATTGATGGTATGTTAGGCCTTGACCAGGTTAAAGAAGCAGATATGTAGGTCCTGTTAACATTCTCTACACCGTTTAACACGCAGGCTTTCGCGACCAATATCCAAAATAAGTTTTTGGGTTAGACCACGTAAATATATAAATGTGTCGTTAAAACCCACCACCACCCGACACAGCCAACTAGTAAGGGTTGTCACGTAAACAGAACATGCCAATTCGTCACTAGTCCAGCACACCGGTGTGCTGGAGAGCCAAGCCACAACGTTTACAAACTGTTTGTAAATTTTGTGGTGCTGGACTAGTGACGAATTGGCATGTTCTGTTTACATTACAACCCTTACTCGTTAGCTGTGTCCAGTGGTGGCAGGTTTTAACGACACATATTTAAGCAATCTAACCCAAAAACTTCTTATGGATTCTCTATATCTTTCCCGTAGCATATGGACAGAGAATATGGCATGCGTGCAGAACCGCCCCGGTATGAAAACACATTGGGGCTCCGCAAGCCTCTCCTCAGCATGTCTGGTAAGGTAATGTCGAGTAATTATTTCCAAGGCCATTCCCGACACAATGGGAGAGATGCCCCGGTAGTTTGTGCAATCAGTGCGGTCCCATTTTTTTGTTGTAATGCCGACCACCAGGGCATCCTTCCAGTCCTTCAGAACCCATCCTATGGACCAAACATTTGTAATGATGTCATATAGGGCAGTCTGCACAAAAACTCCACCCTCCCTCAGAAGTTCGCTTGGGAGATCATCTCTCCCCGGCGCTTTCCTGGTTTCAAGCTCTGGATTGCCCTTCGTACATCCTCAAAAGTTGGCACATTAGTCAACCACTCACAAGGAGCGGCTACTTCAATATTTGAGGGACAGCAGCACCAGCAGGGTCAACCCCACCTTGCCCGATGATGTTGTTTGACCCGAGGGGTTTCCCCTCCTCCAAAACCCCACTCCAATGCTGAGCAAACCTGCGAACCTGTTCTTGGGGTTCAGAGATCAGGTTACCGTTCTTTCCCTGAAGGATAGTGATAGGCAGACACTGCAAGTTACTTTTTAATGGTGTCATAAAGTTATTTGTTATCAAGTGCTACTGAAGGAGTTTCCATTTCCTCAGAAACCCATGACCAACATTCATCCTTGCAGCACTGCACAGCTCTCCGAATCTATGAGCGAAGGCTGTGATAAGCCTCCTCGTTCTTAGACGTGGGATTTTGTAGATGGTGGGAGTGGGCCTGCCGATTACTTACTAGCCAAAACACTTCATACATTAGCCAGGGTTTCTGGGGAGCTCTGGACTACATGCCCAATGCAGCCAAAGCAGTCAGTCTTAAAACTCTCCCATTTCCCCTAAGCGTTAGAAGGGGGGGTTAGGGAAAGGTGTCAGGCTATTGTGGGTGAATGGATGATTGCCACCACAGTGAAATTATGATAACTGCATCTTACAGATGACAAGCCAATGGGCAGTAGGAAGATCAGCTCCATGTCAAGGACATGGGTCCGTATTCGCTGGTCCATAACTATGTAGTCCAGCAGATGTTCTTTCTTGGATCCGGCGTGCATCCATGATGTGTGAATGGGCTGATGCCGGAACAGTGTTTTGGTGATTACAAGCCCATAGGCTTCACAGAAGGCTAGCAACCTCCGACCGTTGTTATTGAGCTTATCTGGCCCATGCCTTCCAATCACTCAAAACCAGGAGTCTGCGTCATGACTCACTCAGGCATTAAAGTCACCCAAAAGGATAACTATCCCGAGAGGCTACTTTAGCCAGCGCTTGGGAAAGGTCATAGAAGTCATCTCACTCATCAGCCTTGCCTGAACCCCTCCACTCATGTTCATCTTCGGAGAGGGCATAAGCTATTAACCACCACCATCACTCTACTCCCATTAATGGGGAGGTGAGCCCGCAATAGCCTGGGACCCACACGTCGCCTCCACGCTCTGACATTATTTTATTCAAAAGAAGTGCCACTCCCTGTTGTTTGGCAGTTTCCTGCCCCAAGTGGAGAACTGTCCAACCCTCATGGTGACTAGAGTCAGAATCAGCGCTATCAGTCCAGCTCCCGAGAGAGAAATGGAAGCCTCTCCTCCACAGTGAGCATTTGAACATTCCACGTGGCCAACCTCAGTGTGTTCCTGGTGTTTCTTGAAAAAAACTAACAAGGGGAGGGGTACAACCTGGCTCCGCCAAAATGGGGTTTTGCCAGAAGGCATCATAGACACCTCTCCTCCCCAGGGCCTCCAGCACAAACTTGGCCAGCTAGGGAAAGACTCTGGGTTTTAATTCAAATAGCTACCTATGACCAATCTCGGTTCAAGTACAGCGAATTGATATTCAGACACGTACACACCACCACATGCATTCAAACAGTACAAGTGCACACTACAGTGGGGGAAATGGAACGATATATTAAACGTTGTGTCAAAGCCAGCAGCAATAACTTTTTTTATAACAAAACATACACCAGAAGACATAAGCATAAAAAATATCCCGACTAGAAAGCCCAGGGAATATGAGCACATTTTATAGGATCTGTAGTTTTAAAGCCAGCTCCATACAATGTGATGGGCTTCAGATGACTTCCGTTGACTGACCAGGTTAATTTTTTATGAATTATCTCATCAGGACATTGGTGAGATTCAGCCATTGACATGATGATTTAAGCAGGCATTGGTTTCCTTGGTGAAAATAAAGATAAACCATATTTACAGTTCCATATGGATATGCACCATCGTTAAATAGGATCTAGCAGTGTATGTGTGCTGTTATAGAAAATGTATCGCGTGGTTTTGCAAAAGGAGCTGAAAGATGACCTCAACAAATGGAGCTGTTGCTACACCTCACACATGGTCATCGCTGGGGATAAGCCGATCTGCAATTGCTACAAGCTCAGCCACTGCCCATGCCACGGCCTGGAATCCAGTCTCCTGGTGTGGAGTTCCAAGCCTCTAAAATGTTCCTCTAGCCTCATTCAATCATCCCTTGGCATGAAATGTATTCTGATGGCAGATGACAATATTTGAAATGTATGCAGTGCTGATGCAGTCACAAAAGTGTGTGTAGCCTACAGAACATAGTCCACAAAGGCCTTGTTTAACTTTTAAAGATGTCAGCTGGTGGCTTGTGAAAATACTGCTCATATCTGCAGTGCATTACTAATTGGCTCACATTAGGATGGCGAATTTCCAAATGCTTGAAAAAAACTAAAATATGGATGCAACCCAGTGAAATGAACACTTATATTGTGTCAGTTTTACAACTAGTTTTAACGGAATAAGAGAAACAGAAAAACTACTTTTTCAGTTGACCGGGTACTTCCTAGCTCACGGACAACACTGAACACAAGTGCTTCATCACCACCCCAGGGTCGATGTTGTTCTACTTAAATGACACACGTATTGTCTGTGTGACACCACAAAAGCGTGGGCCTTGAGTTCACACCTGACATCAGCGTTAGGTGTTGTTGAACCTGGCTCCGAGCACACAACTGATTATATGAACGTCACAATGAGTAAAACTGTTCCTCAAGCCGATATGGCCCAAGTGAACTGCTCAATCAATGCTGCGTAGAGACGCATGGTTGCAATTTGCCTACTTTAACCCGTAAAAATATTTATTGGTAGGCTCGGCCTTTCACAACCGTGCTGGATAGTTTAATAAGGTTCAACACATCAATACTGATACCAGATCTCAGTACAAATCAATTCCTGCCACCAGAACACAGATGCCAATTCCCAGCCTGCCTGGGTAAAACCTGAACAGGTGGCAACCCGAGCTGGCATGCATGGCTGGACTAAAGGGCCACTATCCCAGTCTGCCTGCCCAACAATCTTAACATCCCCCTCTCCTGATATTATATTCATCGGTTGGAAAAACGTGTGTGCAGAGTAAAGAAAAAATGTCACGTGACACACAGGTGAAAGACATTTGCGCAGAGCATCCTGGGAAAACACATCAATGCAATAACGTAACAAGTCCGCCCCCGTCCCCTCGGAGTGTACCTACATGGCTGGCAGCCTGAGCAGCCACCAGGCTTAGAAGGCTACGTGATCATTCTGAATCTGGCAAGAGTAACGTGGCAACTGTACTTGTCTCACTCATATTATGGATCATCAGCGCAGTGTAACTCTACAGCCATAGTGCTTTTGACTGTGCCTAGTGCTGTTATACACACACATATAACCAGTGGGGCCTCCACAATAAGAGGAATTGGCACAGCCGAAACGCTTGTCAAAAACAAGCTAATGCCTTCTCCAGCCAATGACAAGAGTTCCCATCAGCTGGAAAAATAAAGAAGCGTGTGCAGGCCGGGACAAAAACTTCAAAACAACGCACAGCTAAACGCAATGTAAGACTTAGGCCTCGCACAATGATGTCACGGGAACAACCCACGGCTGCTGCCGCTGTCTATTGTACAACGGCGTTAAAAAAACACTAACAGAATGAAGACGGGGCGGCTTTCTGCCAGCCGCCAGTCACTGGCCCGCAGAGTAGTCCTGCGTGGAGGCCGAGCCCACGGACTCGCCGTCCTCCTCGTTGTCGGTGTCGTCGCTGCTGTCGTCGTCGGCCGGCACCTCGCCCGTGAGCGCGATGCGAGCGTAGTCGTCCGTGTCGATGGACTTGCAGAAGTGGATGGCGTACTTGAGTTTTTCCTCCAGCACCTGGCGGCATGAGTAGCGCGGAAGCTTGAGCAGGAAGAAGCAGGTGTAGGACTCGGGCAGGAAGTGGTCAGGTGGGTTGTACTTATCCAGCACCTGGAATGGAAGGGAGGAACAAAGGGCGTCATGAATGAACAAATGAACAAATGAACTCCCACGGATGATGTGCTCTCTCTGCGACATAACGAAATGTCTCTGAGTGCAAGTCTCCTTCTTGGCAGTTGTCACTGTGCGGCACAAGGTGGATCAATGCCTGGATCGGCGATTAAAATTTGAGTATACACGCCATTCTTATAGCCCAGAGTTATCACGAAGGCACTGCGTTGCACAGTCTACAGCTTCACAGTCGGGGCAATGTTGCTGCGTGTAATCCCAAATGCGCAATTAGCAGGTTATTTTCCAAATTTGGCAAATTCGTACCATGACACTTGCACACAACAAACGAATTTATTAAAATTACGTCACGGAATTGTTTACATCCACTGCGAAGCAGGCAATGCGAATCACTCCCAGCATTAACCAGAGCAGCCTTGCGGTTTGGAAACCACAAACTCCTGCAATGAGCGGCGAAAGCGGCTCCCCGTTGCGACGCGTCGCCATTGTCCGGATTACTTCTCTGCATAAGTGTCCTTTTTTCATCCGACTGGTGGACGAAGGCATCCCCATGATGGGTCGGTCACGGGCTTGTTTGTCTACACTTCACCATGCTGGTCAGTGGGGGTTGGTGAAGGGGAGGCCTCAGACTAATTAAAGCTATTTCTCAACGCTACCGTATGTTGGACAAGGCTGGGAATATAACTTAGTTATTCCGGGTTCACAGGACAGTGTGTAATCACCGCACCACCACTTCTCCTCCATATGAATATTTTTTTGTGTGCATAATTGTAATTTTCATAATACATAATTCTGTTATTTATATCTGTAGTAATTGTACTTCAGGTTGATCAAGATTAATGGAAATGAATAGCCTCCTTATTACATTTTCGAAAACACTGTAATTTAAGTAATAGCCTCTGTGCCTATAAGTAGTAATTACCTATCACTGTAATTACCACATCCTGAAAAATATTCAAGACAAGCACTGCTTGTACAGCTGCCATTGCTGGGCATGTCAAGATCAAACAGCACAACCCAGTGCATTGTTTGGGAAATGCAAGAGGAGTCCGTGTTATATTCTACCTTTCAAATTAAATCAAATTCACACTCAAAACTTTTAATCTTAATAGGTTTACGCTTTCAGTTGTGAAATTCTATTTTAACTCGTTTTTCAAAAGTACATTCGTTACATTGAGAATGTACATGGCTAATCTTCAAAGTACAGACAGTCCCCGGGTTGCGGAAGACCCGACTTACGGAAATCCGACCTTACGGAAATGCTCCCATAAATCATGTTAAAAAAATTCAATACGCGGAATATTTTTGCATTAGTTGTGTAAGCGCAAGTAGTGTGTAAGGTGGGCAGCTGCCTTATGCCTCACTCGAGATTCACTAGGATTAAGTAAATGAAATTCATCTTGATTTTGGGGGGAAATTGTTCAGTTTCCGCCATACGGAAAAATTCGGGTTATGGATTGTTCTCGGGAACCTAACCCTTCCGTAACCCGGGGACTGCATGTACCGCTTTTTGTTTTGCCCTGTACTTTCAGTACGACGTCTATTAGAAATGTTAATGTTCTCATTATTTTATAGGTTAACATCCATTTGACGATTTGCTTCCTAGGTATTTAAAGGGGTAACATTGTTATTATTATAGGGAGCTGCCATGCTGTAACGTTAGGCACACTGGGCCTGCAGTCCAGAGGTCACCGGTTTGATTCCATCTTAGGGTGCACAGCAGTTGAAACAAGTTTCTATGACGGCCTCTGTCCACCCAAAAGCATAAATAGGTTCACCATAGTCAATCGGCAGATTGCGCATCATAGTCAGATCCATATGGAAGAGTAGACCAAATACCCTCTCGAACTCCCTCTCAGTGCATTCATTACGAACATTACACCGGAAACGAAAACCGCTTCCTAAATCTCAGAACTGGTAATCGAGTCTGAAAACAGCTACCGGCTGTCGTTTAACATTATTAGTCATAGAGAGAATAAATTGAGTTGAATACTGCTGCTCTAATCAGCCCCAGTGAAACCCAAGGGCGGCTGTGAGTGGCACCGACCTGAATGACAAAGTCCCGGCCGCGGAAGTCGGCGATCGTGCGCGGCAATCGCGTGCGTCCCCATACGAAGCGCAGGAAGAGCGAGCGCTCCGTGTTGGAGAAGGCCTCCATGACCTCCCAGAACCAGACGATGAGCGGCGCACTCAGCTCTATTCCCTTGTAGACGGCCACCGACTTGAGCAGGTGCAGTGGGATGTCCGGGCTACCACATATCTGCAGTGACACGCAAGGATAACGAGCTCCCACCTCCGCGGGCTGCAAGAGCATGTGGCCGTGGGGAACTGGTTGGGTTTGACCAAATCCTGACCCCCCCAAATAAAAATAAACAAGCGTGTTGCTTCTGACTGCAGCTTGGCTAATCTCGCTGCACTCTGTCACCCTCTGCCCCAACTCGGAGTCCCTGGCTGTGACCTGCACAGCGTGCGTGGCATTCATTGTGCCAATCACCGTGGTCTCCAAAGTACAGCAAAATCCCTCTTAACGACTACCACTGTTCATGACTAATCGCGTAACGACAGGCCTCCATAGTTCTCTTACCAACCATTCCCTTGTTAACGACCGGCTGTTGTAGTTTCAGTAGATATTAATAAATACATTGATTAACCATGTTTCTTTTAATATTATGTGTTTATAATATTGTTAGTATCTTTATGTATTAATATGTATTATTTAAATATTATTAAGTATGTTTTTTCGGTAAAAAAGAATAACTTTCGATGCTATCAGAACGAATTAAGCCTTTCACGTGTATTTCTTATACTCGCTTAATGACCAAATCACTTAACGACCAGTTTCGTGGAACTAATTACTGTCGTTAAGAGGGGTTCTACTGTACTCATTAACTACATATTAAATAGTTTTGCGTCAAGCTACAAACCATACATAATACAGAGATCCCTTGCCGGTAACATCTGTCCATTTACCAGCATTGTTTAAGAAAGCCTGACTGCTGATGAGATACTGGATGTAAAACCCATTCCAGAATTTGCTTGTGTTGAACCAAAGCTGCTGAAATTACGTACTCCTAGAAGGTTGTGTGGTCGAAGGGATGTGTAAAAATTACATTCTACAGGATTTATTTTATTTGGAGGGACAATTATATGAAGGAGGAATCTCATCTATTTTTGGTACCATGGTCTCCAACTCGTAGCCTGTGAAGAGCGACAGCAGAGGCACGGGAATCACCCTGGCCATGCCCTCGCGCACGGCCGCCACCTGCTCGTCAAACTCGTGCAGCCTGGGGACCGGGGGCAGCGCACACACACCAGCGACGCAAAGCAAACGCAGCAGCCAGAACCATGCGGTGAGTTTGACCTTCTGCCAAAATGTGGAACGAGCAAAGTGGGTGGACCCTAAGCACTGATGTCCCTTTCAGAGCCTTGCGCCCAATTATCCCCTGCAAATCAATTCCTGCCACCCAAGAACAGATGGTAATTCCCAGACAGGTAGCAAACCCCTATGCATCATGGGTACCTGTAACCTATGGCGAGGCGGACGTATTCGCTGCGATTTTCCATGGTGATGTAGCTGTGTTTGGTGCTGAGCTGGATGTCCTGCCCGCTGGCGCTGGGCACTGTGAAGGGCATGGCCATGGACTCGAACTCGGCTGCTGATGCCTCCATGTCCCGGATGTACATGAGCCCCGGGATGAAGTCCTTGTCGACCTGTGACGAGTGACAGCACAAGTCACCATATGCATGTGTACACAGCATGCAACGCCAAACAATGTCAATTATAGAGCCAGAGAGTTATTTATAAATGCAGGTCACGTACTCATCATTTTAAAACAAGAAAAATATCGAGGAAAGCCTCTACTGAATTTTGGACTACCAAGTCATTATTACCATCATCAGCCATGATCAATAGTGATCAATCCACTGCTGGATGAAGGCCTCCCCAAGCTGCCCCTGCCACCATTCACTGTCCTGCTAAGCAACAATCCATCCAGCAACAAACTGGACTCACAATGAATTATATTTTTGTGTGGCCCAAAAACAACATGCTTAGATAAAAGATGAGCCCTGGACACGGATTGTAAGATTCCGAAGAAACTCTGTACTACATTAGCAGCGGCGCTCGTCATTGCTGCTGCCGGGAAAGAGTAAATGGGTACCCCGTGGCTCACTGCTCCTCCTACTCTGAAAGAGAAATGAGGTCAATCCATCACTCCCATCGTTCTGCCGAGAAGATCAATTAACAAGAGGAGAGACAAATGTGTGATGTCTCGTTCTGGAACCAAGGCAGCTCGATTATACGAGTTGCGCGTGACGTCAGCTCATGTCTGCCCGCCTCTGTTGGGAGTTCGACCTGTATGCGGGTTCTTAGTTGGCAAAAACAGAATTTAACAGCTATTTACATTTAACATTGGAGCAGAGTTCCAAGCCGACACTCAATAATCTCTTGCTTTTTAAATCCATACAGTTCCTTGGCTAATGCGATTTTAATTAGATGTTGATTGCGTCACGTATAACATAGATCTCAATCTCGAAAAGATCCACAAACCTTTGTCCTCTAAGTTTATTGGAATGTGAGCGTTCGTCGCCATCAGCACCCAGGAAATACGGGGAACAGGGCGCTTAAACTTTAATAACGACTCGCCTGAAACTATGGCCACCCTAGTCCTATTTGGAAAACAGAACATGCATCAAAATGGTTTAAACCTAATAAAAGGATGGTGAATTGACTGACGTTAAATTACTGTGGAATGACTCGATCAAGCGTGGAACAATTTAGGTGCTTTAATGAGAAAAAGTATCCCACGGATCAATGACCTGCTGCGTCCTTGTCTTTAACAAGGGACACTGATGATGCGTAGATAATTATTTCTCGTCAATAATAATCCCCATCCATGTGAACAAAATTAGCAGGGACAAACTCAAGATTTGTATCATAATGAACAGTTATCTGCAGCGCAATAGAGGTAAACTCCACACCAACCAATGTGCCCTCAGTGAGTGTGGATGTACATTGCAGCCTGATGTTTGACAATGGTTCATGCAAACATCAAATTGATTCATGAAGATGGCTTGGAGCCATACATGTGGACCTACAAGATTTAAGCTTGGGGATTCGGGTTAAGGTTAGGCGTAGTTATCATGATGGATATGTCCAAGGCTAGAATTAGAACTTCGGTTCAGCCGATCACAACAACTAAGGCTACAGTTGTAATAAGTAATCGACAAATTTACAAAGCTGCATAAATCCATATATAAACCAACTATCCGTCTGAAAGATTGGGTGAGAATGTGCTTGCAGTGGTTTATATAAGTGCTGGTGGTGCTGGCAATAAATATACCCAATACATAATATATTACACTGGTCAACAGCTGTTTTAGACTCATTTCAGGGTTCCGATTCCAAATCTGATCTCAGATTTGCACTATCACATCTCATTTTTATGCTATCGGCATACCCCATTTTCATTGATTTTACCCGAAATTAACTCTGTCACTTATGATTGCAAGTTGTTGCGAGTCAGTGACTGCTTTAGTGTTAAAATATGGTGCTGTATTTTTAGGATAGTGTGTTTATAATATCATTTTATGTAGATATCCACATTTATTTAATATTTTTCTTCTGCAGTTTTTATTGAAGATGCAATATTTGATCTCAAAAACTTGATGTGATGGACAAAAACTGATGCCAGATTTGGAATCAGCACCCCAAAATTACCTTAAACCGTTGGAATACCTCATGCCTGAAAAAGTGTGTTGACCAGTGTTATTATTAAACATAAATAAGGTCAGGAGAGCATTATCTCCAAATTCCCTAAAGATACGAGTGTGGCCCTGATTAATTTCCCAAAACTCTGCTCTCGCACTACTCTCTCTGAACAAACGTACTCTCAGAAAACATCGTTGACTTTTATGGTGTAAAAAGTATTTGTCCATTGCAGAGCATCATACATGAAACACATACCCATTTCACAAGGAGATCAATATTATAAGCTTCATTCAAAACCTGCAAAGCGATACTTTGCAGCTGGCAACCTGAAGAAACTCCTTTGTCAGAAGGCAAGTCAGGATTCCTGAACCGAGGCAAATACCAAAGGAGAGAAAGTGATGAAGCAGTGCCATAGATGGCTATGAAATTATCGAATTGAAAAACTGAAGGCATGGGCACTGTGCAGGAGTGGGAGTTGATAGGCTGGAGAATTTCTCAATGCTTGACATTGAGGGGAAGCTCCCGTGGCACTGTGGGGACTTCTCCCAGGGCCTGCCTGAGTGGGAGCACGGGGCCCCAGTGATGATGCCAAGGTCTCAGCGACGGTGCGGTGACCGATGGAGTGAACTGGCTGTTTTAAGTCTGTCTTGTCAGTGGGTTTTATCCTGGTAATTCACCGGGTCTCTAGGCTTTGGCTCTCGTACCTCATTTTCTGCGTGCGTGGGCTTGTCTTGGTTGCAATGAATTTAGTTGCGTAAAATCTGGCTCTGTTTTTATATGTTGTTATTTGGGCTGCAGGGTGGCATGGTGATAACACTTGCGCCTCAAAGCAAGAAGGCCCTGAGTTTGCTTCGTGACTTGGCTGCCATTCTGTGAACAGTGGCTCATTTTTGAGGAGGAAATCACTCTGACTTTAAATTCAAGGTTAATTGGCCTCACATTCCACAGCCCTTTGTTAGTTTTAATGAATATTTGGTGTCACCTTCCATGCTATAATTTCACACTAAATGAATACTGTAATTTCAACACTGTAAATTAAAGATCCTGTGTAAGGAAAATCTCAACACCAATCTGCATTATTTACGGTCCTTTTGAGCCGGTGGTCTGGATAAAGGCCATAGGAGCTGTCGCGTCCCAGCCCCGCACGATCGTTTCTGTACGCGAAACGGTTTCCAGGTTTGAGTCTGCATTGCGCCCGTCGCACAAGAGAGGCCGCACGACGCTGCCCGACCGCCGTCGCACCTCGCTAAGGTCAGCGATGGTCAAGCTCATGCCAGCCAGCTGCTTCCACACCGGCTCGGCCAGACTCAGGCTCAGGGGGCTTCCGGTGCGGATGGCGATGCCCAGAAGAACCCCTGCACACGGCGGTGGCGGCAGGAGCACACGACAACATTCCACGTTTTTTTGAGGTCTATTTTGTCACAACGAGGTCAGAACTCAAAGAGAGAGAGAACGAGGACAAGCCTCAATGGCAAGAGGAGACCCGGGTCACCGAAACGACCAAAGCGATAATGTTAATAAAGTTAATGAATGGAGCTAATATAATTCACGGTAAACACAACCATGGAGCCAATGTTATCATGCAGTACGGAGTAACATTCTGACTTTTTAAAAATGTTTAAATTCAAAGCGACTTGGCACGTCTTGTGTGCTTTATTCATCTGCGTATTATTATTACGTTATTAAATTCTGAGTCTGTTTACTGCCGGTGCATTCTGCAAACTTGGAGACGTGAGGACAGATTAAGAGTACAGGCATCCCTCGCATAACGCATAACATGCGTTACTGAAAAACAGCATAAGTCGAATAACACTGTATGAAGGCTATTTTCCCATAGACACACATCCATGTTATACGGGGGCGTGCATAACCGAAGAAAAATTAAGTATTATTTAATTGTATTATTTTAGTTCTGGATTTACTAAAATACATATAAATTTAATAATATTAACATTACAAAAAAAAATAATAGGGAGTTTAGTAATAAGCAACAATAATTAAGATTTAAAAGATTGGAACTCACAAAGATTACTTTCTAAGGAGTAACTTCAGGGCTTAAATGCTTCCGTGGGCTGCTTGTAGCAGCACTCGTGATGCAAAGGCAGCAGATCTACTTTGGTCATGCCCTGACACTGGGCGCTGCCATGATGTGGTGATGTCATCAGAAATATTTCCTTTTAAAAAAAATGTATCGTTGAAATTTTTTTTATTGAATGTTACTATTTTTTTTAGAGTGCGTAACTGTGAAATGCACAGCGTGAGTGTAAAGTATGTATCTAAAAGATGAATCGCGTAAAAAATCTTGACCCAAAGCTTTCGTGACTGCAGGAATTCATATTCTTGGGTCTTTCGGTAAAGTCACGTAGATAGGTTTAAAGAAAATAACAAAAAATAACATACTCCGACGCTTCTAATCGCAACACAAGCGGTCGTCTTCAGGAAAAGGGGGGTTTAGCTTCCAAGGCACAGTGTTTATAAGGGTTTGAAATGGGCGTAGCTCAAATGTCAGCAGCCAATGGTAATGTAAGTGGTGGGTGGTTGGTTTTCCACCAATAAAAGGGCTGCCATGTGAAAATTAGCGTGTTAAAGAGAGATTAGCATGTTCATCCAAGATCGCAGAGCCGCAACCAAGGGGTCGGCGTGCGAAGTGACTGTGAAAGCGCAAGTTTGAAATGGGTGTAAAGCACAACATCGGAAGGTGGTAGGATGGGAACATCATAGCAAATTATGACAAACTGGTTGATAATGGTTGAAATTGTCTGTCTCTATATATGGATGTATATATAGTATATATATATAGACACAGACACAATTTTAACCGAGAAGATGTGTACAAACTGAGCAATCATTGGAAGGACATTATCAACCAGTTTAAGTCATAATTGGCTATGATGTTCCCATCCTACCACCTTCCGATGTTAGTTGTGCTTTACGCCCATTTCAAACTTGCGCTCTCAGTCACTTCGCGCACAGACCCCTTGGTTGCGGCTCTGCGATCTCCCATTAACATGCTTATTTCTCTTTAACATGCGAATTTTCACCTGGCAGCCCTTTTATTGGTAGAAAACCAACCACCCACCACTTACATTATCATTGGCTGCTGACATTTGGGCTACTCCCATTTCAAACCCTTATAAACAGTTTGTCTTGGAAGCTAACCCCCTTTTCCTGAAGACGACCGCTTGTTTTGCAATCGAAACTTCGGAGTTTTTTGTTATTTTTTGTGATTGTCTTTGAACCTATCTACGAGACTTTACCGAAAGACCCAATAATATGAATCGCGTAACTGCGAATTCGCGCGATGGGGGGGCATGTTACGAGAGGAACGCCTGTATTGCGATTGATAAATGTAAAACGATAAAAAAAAACTTTCAAAAATGTTTTACCATGTATATCCACTGAGCTATATAGCTCATCATCAGAAGCAACCTAGCCAGAAATGATAACCCAACAAAATGGCTTATCATCTGGAAATGTATAGCAGCCAAATACTCTAAATGCATGTTTCTGAATGTGGAGAGAAAAACAGGATGACCACAGGGTCAGGATCGAACCCACAACTTCCTGAATAACAAGCAAGGTAGTTAACATCTCTCCACCATGGCAAGATGTAATTAAATCCCTGTAGATCTAGGGCCATTGATTAATTGGCAAATCCTACACCTTCATGGCAACAGGCATTTCCAGCCAAGCTGCGCTGCTGGACACAGCGACCAGCAGTAACAGGGAGGGACAGTGAGCGAGTGAGCCAGCGTGTAAGCGACTGTGCAAGCTAGCGTGTAAGCGACCGTGCAAGCCAGCGTGTAAGCGAACGTGCAAGCCAGCATGCAAGCCAGCGTGCCTGCGAGCGTGCGCGTACCGAGGAAGCGCAGCATGCTCAGGTGCACAGCGGACTTGGCGGCGGGGTTGAGGAGGAAGCAGTCGCGGTTGGCTCCAGACTCGTCACGCCCGTTGGGGGTGACCATGAGCAGCGGCGTGAGGCCATTCTGCAATTCCTCGCACATCTCGGCTATGGACTCGCTGTATCCACCACCACAGTCGTCCACGGACTCCCCTGTGCCAGCACACACACGCACCCATCGTGTTAGTTAAGTGCGGGACTGCCCTCACTTAAGCTTCACAATCGTGGTACGCCGGCGCACGGGAACAAGAAAGCGAGGAAGAGAGATGATGCGCCGGATTGACATGGTGCCAAACATTCTCAAATAGGGGGGGGGGGGGGGCGTCAAGCAAAGGAGGCAATGAAGCTGCTGCGGGTAGGAGAGAGATCTCATATACGCCTGTGCCGAGTCAACTTGTACAGCACAGGGAGAGTTGTCACTTGGGGTGCCCTTCCAAAGTTTGAGATTAGACGCAATGTGCAAGTTGATCATCGCGTGTAAAGTGTTCCGAGAAACCCCATATAAAATAACGGTCATACTCAAAACATTGAGAAGAGGAACTGACCATACATCCCAAAGTCGGCTCCTGAATGAATAACCAAATAGTTTATTACAATGTGTTAGGTCTATTGAAAATGCCACTTAAGCCCTGTGAGTAGCTATGCGTTGTAATTCTCTGTGATTTCGTTTTGTCAAAGGCAGTGTGCGCTGCTGGTACTGGGGCCAAAAATGAACATTTGACGGAGACTCCAGACACTAGAGACGAGCTTGATGAGCACGTCCCTCTCAGTGGGCAAACGTGACTCCTAAAACTGTAAAACTAAACTTTTAAAAATTTGACCAGGTAAGACCCACTGAGCTACGTAGCTATTTTTCAGAAGCGACCTGGCCACAAATGATAGCTCAACGAAGTGGTTTAGCACGTGGAAATGTACAGCAGCCAAATACTCTAAACGCACGTTTCTAAATGTGGAGGGAAAAACCGGAGGACCCAGAGTAAAATCCATGCGACCACAGGGAGAACGTTAACATCTCGCCACCGTGGTTCTCCACCCCGTGTAGAGCCAGGCGAAAGCTCACCCACGAACTTGACCTTCCACACGCGGTGCGGCAGGAGCAGCGAGTCCGACCCGAAGGAGCTCATCTTGGCGCACATCTGCCCAAACACGGACTTGGAGCCGTCGGGCCCGGCCAGGCCGCCCTTACTCCGCGAGCGCTTCACCTGCACACAACAACATCCCACTTCAGCAGCGGCAGCAGCTGCAGCAACAGCAGCGGCCCAACTGGCGCTACACCGATTTTACATGTTTCCTGTTTATTATGTACATGTGTAATAGAGTTCAGTGCACCCTACTGATGGGGTAATGTGACTCCACATGCAAACACTCAAAGACACAATTGAGTTGTGAGGTGCAATGAATGAACACGATACGGTCTTCCGATGGTGCGCTCATATTGGTCAAATAGAATCTGATCTATTTATAGACACCCCATTGAAGTGACAAGGTGACGCTGTAGAGAAAACTGCATTGTATTTGAAGGCTTTGTTCACATCTCCTAATAATCCCAAATGCACGTATTCAATTCCTTCACTCCCTCTAGTGTGTTATAAGGGAGCAATCGCTTTCACAATGTTCCATCACCTGTTGAGAAGACAGGCAGAGATTTCAGTGGGAGGTATTATTATGGGACCCACCCTGTGTCGTTTGTTAGTAAACTAAAAACGCTCAAGTGCTACGCTAAAACGAGCACTGGGCAGTGGCTGGGCGAGCTGCCGATTTTGTGTTCGTGGCTTCTCGCTGGGACCGATCTCCCCCCGGCGCACGCCTGACCGCTGAGCCGGTATTTGTGTCCTGAGGCCAGGAACACGACGGTTCAGGCCGAACCGACCCCAGCCGCGGACTCAGCGTCACGACCGGACGACTCCGAGTCCCGCCGCTCTGCCGACCGAGCAGCGTGGGAGCCACGGAGCAGCGTTGGTAACACAAGATGCGTCGCTGTGGGCTGAGGATGCTGAGGAGGCGCTCTCCGCGTTCGGTGTCTCGCTTTAGTGAACCGACACGGTGCACAGTATTTGCCTGGATGCGGTTGAGTTCCACCACTGGGCCATGCTGCCGGTCACGCACCATGGTGGCTTGCACCACCTTCCTGAAGGCGGTCTCCTGTGAAGCGAAAGAAAAAACAATAATCTGGTGAGCTCCTCTCTCAACGGTAAAAAAAACACCCCAGCACACTCGTCGATAGCACCGTGGCCCTAAAACTATGTCATTTTATATTTTAAAGAAGCCATTTTACATATTTGATATATCACACCATCATACAACGACGACGACACAAGTCTTCGAGTACTATGTCTAAACGAATGCCCATCAGGTACCACATTAAACGCTACAGGATATAAAAAATATAAGCATCGTTCTGGAAAATAAAAGTAACAAAATGACTGAGCAGACACAATTAATCTCCTTCAAATATCTCTTGCTCCACATCAACAATACACGTGTTTTTAACACATCCCATCAGCCCAACGGCCATTTGGAATCGCATATTTCAGCGGAATTGACGGCTATACATTTCCACGTGATGAGCCACTTGGTTGAGCTTTCATCTGAAAAAGAGCTGCGTAGCATCGTGGGCCTTACCTGCTAAAATAAAAATAGTTTTTGTTAGTTTAGTTTAATACAAGCAAATCTTGGACCGTTTCGACATTCAGTGTCTCATCGGGAGAGGCATGTCCAGTTACTTTGGTGGAGCTTTACAATTTATGTATTTAACCTCTACGACCTGCCTAGGAGCGCCATGGTGGCGAGATGTTAACTAGCTCACCTGGTATACAGGAGGTCGTGGGTTTGATTCCAAATCTGACATCTGCTCCATATTTAGAGTTTGCATGTTATCTCTCCCTGTGGTGGCATTGATTTTTCTCTGGGTCCTCTGGTTGGGTTTTCCCTCCACATTAGAAACATGCCTTTAGAGTATTTGGCTGCTATACATTTCCATATGGTAAGCCACATCGTTGAGCTATCATTTGTGATGGCCAGGTCGCTTCTGAAGAAGAGCTACATAAGGTCAATGAGCATTTCCTGGTAAAATAAAAAATAGCTTAATAGCTTTAGGGTTGCAGAACACCTTTCCCCTAATGAAACTCCATGTCAACCGATTGCGTACGAGGCACGTAAAACAGCTTGAAGGACAACAGCCTGGGGTCACGGGGCAGATACCCTGCGGAGCGCCACGTGCGTGCGTGCAGGAGTGAGTGAGAGTGCGTGAGTGAGTGCATGCGCGAGTGCGTGTACGCGTGCATGCGCAAGTGAGTGAGTCCGTATGCAAGTGAGTGAGTGAATGAATGAGTGAGGAGGTCACCTTTCCCGACGAGATGAGGATTCCCCTGAGCATGTCGAGCCCCACGAGGGGACCCAGCTCGCCCAGCTGCCCCTCCAGGTCGAACATGGAGATGCACGGGCAGAAGAGGTCAGAGAAGTGGTGCAGCAGAACGAGGCGGTTCCTCAGGGCCACCATGGCCAGCTCCTGCAGGTGGTTGTACTCCATCGGCACCTGGAGGAGGGAGGCCCCCGTTGAAATCAATGGAATCTACTTAGACCAGGGGTCAGCAACCAGCGGCTCCGGTGCTGCATGCGGCTGTTTAAGGACTGCCTCGTGACGCTATTCATATTCACGTGCATTGCGGCTCTTGAAATAAAATGTTTTACTCAATCCCAAAAAAATGCTCTTATTGTTGTTTTGGTTGCCAACCCTTGACTTAGACAGATATCACACAGTGCATGGATGAAGGAGGTTGTGAAGATGGTGCGAGACAGAGACAGGAGGGAGAGATCTTATTCAGCCCCAGCGTCTCGACAAGGTGGAAGGGAACTCTAGACTAGTGCCCCCAATCGGATTTGTCGTCAGGGAAAACTTAAATGTAAATGAGGAGTCGGTTGCGAACCGTTAGGGGAAATGAAGGGGATTGGTGGAGAGTCACAGAGAGATCAGGAAAAGTATGGGGAAGAGAATAAAAGGAGGGGTAGAAAGGGGTTCGGGCCATCTGAGCGGAGCTGCTCGCTGATGTGCGTGATGCAACAAAGATGAAGTTCAAGATTCACCCAGCTGCCGGCTGAAACTCCTTTACATATACCAAGATTTATTATCACGATCGCTATTCGTTTAACCAGGTGAGAACTCAAGAGGCAAGGGTCGGTAGGCTCATTGGCACAGGTGACCTGGGTGACCTGGGTGAACTCGTGGGCTCTTGGCCCTCACCTGCATGGGCAGCTTGCCGGCGTGCACGGGCTTGCTCGTCGACCAGGCCAGGCTGTGGGCCGAGCCGCACGCCACGCGGTTGATCTTCTTCCCCTGCAGGGCGGCAACGAGCCGCGGCCGCTGGATGGCATTGGTGGTGCTGTCCCCGAGCTGCCCCTCGTCGTTGTCGCCCCATGTGTAAACGTCGCCTGCGGAAAGACAGCGCACCCGTCCAGGAGTGCCCCTCCCCCCCTCGCACATTCCCCAGGGCTCTCGTCGCGCCGTCGCAGTTTACATTGCGACGTGAGGGATGGATTTCGGAACTCCGTCAGTTCTGTAGAGCATCACATCAGGGAAAAGCCCTGGAAGATGATACCGTAGTCCATACTGGAGTCTCTCTGAGCCAATCATCAGCCATGATCAATCAACTGCTGGATGAAAGCCTCCCCAAACCACTGCCATTCTTTCAGGGTCCCACAATATAACATTGGCCAATTGAAAATTATTAACATAATTGAAAGTGTATTTTTTATTCATTTTCCCTGTTGAGCCGAGCGATATATACTCAATCACACACACACACACATTTCTCTGTATCCTCATCTGCTCTGCAACCACAAACCCAACCCTTAAAAGTTTAATCATAATTTACAATACTCTGTCATCGACTATTTGATGAAGGCCTCTGCACACCATGTTGGTTACAGAGGGTTTTTATGACCACACTTCATCAAACCGGTCGGTGCGGGTGATTGAGGGGAAGGGCCAGGACCGCGCCAGATATCGCTCGCCACCGATACCGGCTGTGCTCGGGAACTGACATCACATGCGTTGCTGCATCGGTCACAACAGATCACATTCAAAAGTATTCAGATTTAGAGTAAACGTCTAAATATCAAAAGGTAAATTCACACCCAACTAAGGTCCCGGTTTTGGCCAAGATGACACCGTGATCTTGATTTGGAATATCACAAAAGTTGGAGTCCTGAACCCCTGCCTTCTTTTTCATCAAGTGATCCTCATCAGCTGAGAGCATCGACTTGTTGTACAAGAGAAGCTGCGCTAATTATTGTGAGTGCGCTAATTATTGTGAGCTCTCAACGGCGTGCGAACGGTGCTCCTCACCATCTTCCGTGCAGCAGATGCAGTGGAGGGAGCCGGTGGCGATGGCGATGACCTTCTTGCCCTGGAGCGCCTGCACCTGGCGGGGGCGGCGCACGTGGTCGTCCGAGCCGTGGCCCAGCCGGTGGTAGTCACCCTTGCCCCTGCGCGCAGGCATCGGGCGGACACCGTCACCACAGGGGGGGTAGGGACCGAGGTGGAGAACTCGGCCGAACCCATAGCCTCCGGTGCTGCTCTACATCTGTGGCACCGCAATGGAAATCTCAGCTCCGCTACCTTTCCTTGTCTAGCAGCCTGGCAGCCGAGAAACGGAGTCCGGATACTGCAGCTTGTATCGATATGCGATGAAGAACAACACTGCATTTGGTAAGCAAGTGATGTTCCCGCTGCTTTTTTTGTTTTGAAGTCGCAAAAAGCTCAGAGGCATGATGGTGAAACACAGCAGTCGTTGAAAGAAAAATATGGTTGTAGGTTTTTACCCTTTTAACTGGTACAAAACTGACACCTTTATTTAAGGCATCATGTTTGCAATGACCACAACACAAGTAGTCAATAAAGCAAACAAAAAGAAGCAACTCTGATAAGGATAATAATATGCACTGTCCTTGAAGTTGATTGGCCCACACCCGAGACGGCTTTCTTTAGAGCCTAGTCCCCATTGGTGTAGGGCCAGATGACACCAGAAGGCGTATCCTTATCAGAGTTGCTTCTTTTTGTTTGCTTTATTGACTACTTGTGTTGTGGTCATTGCAAACATGATGCCTTAAATAAAGGTGTCAGTTTTGTACCAGTTAAAAGGGTAAAAACCTACCATTATATTTTGCCACTGGTAAAAGAGATCTCATAGTGTAAAAATATGGTTCTTGGTTGAAAAAAAAATCAGGCCTTTACTTGGTCAGAGAGTTCGGGGAGGACGGATTTTTAGATGTGATTAGCAAGGTTGGCTAGGTACGGTGCCAAATAAGTAAAAGTTGAACCAAGTTCAGATCTAACCCATCGGTCACACTTTGCTCGTGCATATGTCGCCGTCTCAATTAACTCGCTGACCTTTGTAGACGGTTACCTCTGCGTAGTGGCACGGGCGAATTATTTTTCTGTCGATGTACCCAGGGTTTCCTGAGCTATGGGGGCCCGAGTCACGGGGGGTGAAAACGCTCTTGAGGGCGAGCTTTGAGAAAGTGGAGCGCGCACGCTTGCAGTTGTTCACTCCATGCGCGTCAGCTCACACTGGCGCGAGAAACGCCCATGTTTTGAACGCGTCACTCGCCGATTGTCCCCTGGATTTGCGAGGTATTGCCTGCACGATGATTTTTGTTTGTTGTTCATGATGACCCTGGTGTATTTTTACATCTCACATTCCCTCCCGTCCACTTCTTTCATTCATAATTTTTGTACAACCTTCAACGATAAATCGATTTTTTTTTTCTGTTTAAATTTTTATCTTCTGTTTTAGAGTTGACAACATGAGAGATGGAAAGCATCATACACTCATGAGCGCTTCAAGAGACTCTGACTTTGTTCACTATTCTAATTTTGAGAAATGTTTGTGTCTCCGGGCAGAGGCAACAAAATATTTGTTTTTATACGAGAGGCATCATACTCTGTGTACCGACCGTCAGGCAAGCGAGCGTGCTCACCACGTGAAGACGGCGCCAGACTTGGTGAGCGCGACAGAGAACTGGGAGCCACACTCCACCTTCACCACGCCCAGGCCCGCGAGGGACTCGATCTGAGATGCGCCACCAGCGCACACCACATGTGGAATTAGCGCACACGGCAACAGCAATGGCTCACTAAATACATGGCACAAACACTTAATTTGAAGGAAATATGTAAAAGGTATTGTCTGATGGTAAAATTAATGCCCTTGCCCCACGTGGCTTACTGCTCAATAATAAATGCCTCAGCCAACTCTAATTTACTGTTAATCAATCAATAAATAGATCCAAGATTTGTAATGTGCGGCCATATTCAGCAAAAAGCCGAGACAGAAAATGAATAAAAGAAACAATGATAACAAATAAAATACAACTAAACGTAAGCAGCAAAAGAAAAGAGAAATGTTTTGAGTCTGGTTTTGAAAGGTCCGGTTGTCACGACTGAGCGGGCTTAAGTCGGCAAAGTCTGCTCCAGACAGATGAGAAGCTCCGCTCTGCTGCCCTAATCCAATAAAATTTCACATTGAGCAGCAGCCGGTCCATAGCGGATGAGAATAGATTTAGTGATGGTATGGGTGGGTGGGTGGGTGGCATTGTTGAGATAAGTTGATCAACCCGGTTGTGTGTCAGTGAGTTAACAGTGTTCCCAAGGTTTTGTGAGTTCCTCTCAAGTGCACGAGAGTACCTTCTGCGGGACCTTGCAGCCATCGCTGCCGCCACGGCCCAGCTTCCCGTAGTCCCCGTCGCCCCATGACCACACGCCGTCGTCGTCCGTGAGGCACAGCGTCTGCGCGTCGCCGCTGCCGCACGCCACATCAATGACACGGCAACCCTTCAGGGTCTCCACCTGCGGCGCAACCGCGGGGAAGGGAGGAGGAAGGAGATTAAGAAGGTTAACAGCGCAGGCCAGCGGAAACAAACTATAAAAGCTGATTAAGAGTTGACATACTCTTTGGTTCTTTCGGTAAAGTCACGTAGGTATAGAATATAAACAGGACCCTGTGGGGTGGGCTGGTAGGACCGAACAATTGAATGGCTATAATAAAATGAAATGGCAAAAAATGACCGCCAATAAGTGGATGCCCTGTGGCCACGCCGTCCACCCGCGTAACCCCGCCCCAGCCACCCGTGGCCCCGCCCCATCTCGGTGTCCCCGCCCCCAGCTCGTTGCCCCGCCCCTTACTGCCGTAACCCCGCCCCAACCCCGCGTAGCCCCGCCCTCCACCTCGTGCCCACGCCCCCTGCCGCCTTTTCCCCGCCCAGCCCCGCGTAGCCCCGCCCCCTGCCGTTGTAGCCCCGCCCAATACACCCCGAGCGGGGGAGAGATTCCCAGGCCTGGCTCGGCTGGAGAGCCGCCAACGAGGGGGGGGGGGGGTAGGGAGTTGTTTTTAATGTAAAAGCTTTAAATTTAAATGTTTCTATTAAAAAACATCAGGGAATATAACATTGTTAAACATTAACTCCCTTTCACACACACGGGGGAACTATATGAAGGGAGAGCTTGAGGCCTAGGTCTAGGCTTTCGGCCTAGCTGTAGGCCTTAGGCCGCCGTGAGTTAATTGTTAATATAAATGTTTTAATTATTTATGTAAAAGCTTTAAATGTAAATGTTTCTATTTAAAAACATCAGGGAATGTAACATTGTTAAACATTAACTCCCTTTCACACACGCGGGGGTACGATACGAAGGGAGAGTTTCAGGCCTAGGTCTCGGTTTTTGTAGGGTCATGCCAAGTGTTTGCAGTAGGGGGCGATGTTGCTACACGGACGGACGGACAGACAAACGGACGGACGATATAATCTATTGGTGGCTGGTCCACTTCGTTCCTACCAGTATAAATCACGACGTATCGGGCGCAACACATGCGTCCGTCATCAGGTGGGAAAGCATAGTCTGCTGCTGAAGCTGACTGTTTTTTGGTAACCCCTGCTATGTACATTTTACAAACAAAATGATGGTACCCCGATGGGTTCTCCCTTATCGTCAGTGGTAGTGAATGTTTTCATGGAGAAATTTGAGACAGATGCCATCCAGACATCCACCCTACGTCCTTCCTTGTGGAAGAGATACGTGGATGACACTTTCGTAATCTGGCCACATGGCCTGCCAGCACTGAACCAATGTCTCAACCACATCAATTCCATACACCCATCTAACAAATTCACCATGGAAGTGGAAAAGGATGGGAAGCTACCTTTCCTGGATGTTTTGATCGAGAAGAGACCTGATGGCTCGTTGGGACATTCGGTCTACAGGAAGGCCACCCACACAAATGCTTATCTAAAGCCTGAGTCCCACCACCATCCAGCCCAGAAGAATTCCCTCATCAAAACACTACACCATAGGGCCCGTTGCATCTCCGACCAGCACCACCTCGCCAGTGAGTTGGAGCACGTACACCAAGCCCTCGGGATGATCGGATACTCGGACCGTACTATCCGCAAAGCTGTCTCCCCAGCCATGCGGAGACAACCTTCTGAGGATCCAACCAACACCATCACTTTACCGTACATAGCAGGGGTTACCAAAAAACAGTCTGCCTCAGCAGCAGCCCATGCTTTTCCACCTGATGACAGACGCTTATGTTGCGCCCGAAACGTTGCGATTCATTTCATTTTATACCTATGTGACTTTACCGAAAGAACCAAAGATTAGGGATTCCTGAAGTCACGAAAGCTTCAAATCAAGCGTTAACATGTTTATTGCCTTGAGCAAAGTTAGACGATGGGAGGGGATTCCGGATTTGAGTTCAGGGGAATGAACTGTGAAATGTTATGGGGAAAGTCGAACTGCCATGTAATCAGAAGATACAGGGGTTCTCCACAGGGGGGTGCCGGTGGGCGTGCGGCATTGGCCCAGACATCGCAGAGCGAGGCGTCGGAGCGAGACGAGCGGCAGCAGCGCTGCTCGGGGAGGGCACACACACCATTTTCGGCTTGAGCTGGTCCTCACTGTCCCCGTGTCCCAACCGCCCGTAGCGGCCCTTGCCCCACGTGTAGAGCTCCCCGGCCGATGTGATGCAGGCGCTGTGGGCGCCACCCGCGGCCACGTCCACCACCTCCACCCCGCGCAGCGACTCGATCACTCGCGGGCGGTCGCACGGGCTGAGCGGACGACACACGCAGACAAGGAATCCCCCCCGTGTGGCCTACGCAGACGCTAGGGGCCGGTGCCGCAAGTCAGCACTCGCCAAAGCCAGCACGGCACACGCGGGGCGGTGTGACGGACACCACGCCCAGACGCAGAGGAAAATTATCGACCTGCCACTGAGCGACAGACAGAAAGCCTTGCGGACCGTGTCGACGGTGTATACAGTCCGTTCTCCTGTAACGTGTGGTTTCATAACGTGAATTGGACATAACTTGATGAACGTATTAGGGAACAGATTTTTTTAGAACGCGGAAGCAAATTGGATATAACCCAATGCAGTGAACAGAACTACGTCGCGAGAGTAGGAATAAGCAGCTGTACAGCTGCCTTGGCATAGCATCACGGCGGGATGCTGCTGGATGCTTTTAGATGCTACCCACGTGCCTCAGTCTTTGTTCAGCCTGCGCATGTATCTGACATGTTATCGCAGACTGTGGTTTAACCTATATTATTTCTATTATTTATCATAACGCAATTGTTCCATAACACGATGTACTTCAGGAAGGCAACTACCGTGTTACAAGAGAACAGACTGTATATGTATGTTGCATTTTTTTTGCACCGTACGTAGCCAACCATGCTAATCGAAGGTGTGATGTGTGCCACCGGATTGGAAGCTAGTGAAGGGATTCAAGTATTAGGGTTTTGTGGCCATGTTTACAGGTTCAACGGAGAAGTTTGGCGACAGCATTTTGGATCACATGGAGTTTAGTGACAAAGGGATTTGGAGAGGCCGTAGGAGAGAAGTGGGGACGTGATGAAGGCATGGATGACGTCTCAGCGACAGCTGGGATAAGGTGATTGCGGAGGTGGAGGGATGTCTCGTGGATCGAGGTGAGATCTCCTGTACAGGTGAGATGCGCAGGGGAAGAGAACTGGGGATCAGGATGGATGGGGTCGGCGCGAATCGGACGCGAGTCAGTGCAGTCGCATGCGTCCCGCGGACGATGACGACGGCGGCAGTGGTGGCCGACCTGCGGTTGCCGTGGCCGAGCTTGCCGTCCTCAGCCTCCCCCCAGGAGAAGAGCTCCCCCTCGGCGGACAGCGCCAGGCAGTGCTTGCCCCCGGAGTTGACCGCCACCTTGCGAATGAACACGTGCTGGATCGACTCGAGCAGCGTGGGCATTGACACCGACTCCGTGCCGCCGATGCCGAGGCGCCCGCCGGCGCCGTAGCCTGTGGCATAGACCTGCGCGCGCGCACCCGCACGACAACGGCGCCATCACATTCAGTCTATCTGCCTCAGCCACCGTTATCACGATGATCACCACAGCCATCGTCATACCAACCCGTGGACATTCTCTGGGTTCTCCGGTTTCCTCCCATAGCTAAAGAAACACACGACTTAACTGATTTTGACCAAACATCCCAATGCTGAGAAATCACCTGAAAACCACTCAACTGGCTTCACACACAGCGGCGTGAATATATGCCGAACTTCTTTCGCACCGTACGTTGCCAACCGTGCAAATCGGAGGTGCAGGGTAAGGACAAATTAAGTAACTCGATCGCTTATTTTGCAGCGACATCACCCCCTGCTGCGACAAAAACCGTGGCAGATTCTCCTCAGAGCAGGGCCGAACCCTCCTGGAGAAGAATCTTGAGACCCGTTGAAGTTTCCCCGGTAAACGAGCCGAATGAACAAATCAACAGACAGACAATCGAGCGAGCGGGCGGCACACACCTTCCCATCCGCAGTGACGGCGAACAGCGTCTGCTCCCCGCCCACGAGCTGCACGGGCCGCAGGGCAGCGAGCGCCTCGCACGGCGATGGCAGTTTCACTTTGGCGCCCTCGATGCCGCCCAGCTGCCCGCGGTGGTTGTGGCCCCAGCCGTAGATAGTGCCGCTCCCTCCGGAGGAAAGCGTCCAGTCGTCGGGGCGCCTGCCGCCAGCCCGGCAACAGAAAAATGAGCGTCTTTTCACGAGGGGGCCAATGCAAGGCGGCGCGTAGCAACCGCCACCCGCGAGGCAAACCGACAAATGGCGAGCGGGCCATGTGAATGGGGCCATGTGAATGAGGCCGTTTGTGACGTCCGCTGCTCCCGGCTGGCCAGTGCTCTCGTACTGGTGACAATCGGGAGCGCAGTGTCGCGGGCAGCAGTGAATGGGGGTGACGCAGCAGTGTGGTGTGAATGGGTGTGTGGTGTGAATGGGGGAGACGCGAGAGTGTGGTGTGAACGGGGGTGAAACAGGGGTGTAGTGTGAATAGGGGGATAGGGGACGTGAAGTGATGTGGGACAGAGAAGTGGAATATGAAGAGGAAGTGCACACGGGAGGGAGGGGTGGTACAAAAGAGGTACTACTGCAAGGAGGGAGTTTTCTAAGGAGGCGGCAAGTGGAGGCGTTGTGAGGGCGGCACGTATTGGGGTAGTGTCAGCATAGTGTCCTGCTGCTGCTGCAACGTGCCTATTGATCCACTGCACCAGCTGCTCGTCATGCTCGCGCTTGAAGAGGTCGTGCCGCTCGTGCAGCATGTTCATCTCCTCCGTGTCTGCCATCAGCTCAAATACCTTCTTGGCAACCTGCGGCACAGCACGGCGTCCCATCGTCATCATCGGTCACGGGGGTTCCTCATGACGAAAAGCCAGAACAAAGACCCACTGCCGGAAAGTAAACGGTGGCGCCGTTTGGCGGCTGACCTCATCTAGAAAGTGCCGTGGCAGCGGAGATCGGCGCTCGAGAGCAACGGCGACACGAGACGCGGTGCAGTAGCGACGGAACCATGCCCACTTGTGGGTCTCGGCGCAGCAGGGCAGTGCGTCAAGCTCCAGGTCGCAAGCCAGCCCGACCAGCACCTGCCCACAAAACACGCGCACACAGTTCACACACACAATCTTAACTGATTTTGACCAAACATCCCAATGCTGAAAAATCACCTGAAATCTACTCAACTGGCATCGCACACAGCGGCATGAATGTATGCTGAACTTCTTTCGCACACCGTGCGTAGCTAACCATGCTAACCGGAGGTGTGGGGAAAGGACAACAAACTAAACAAAAAAATATGTTCTGAAGAAATTCGTTTTCAATCTAGATTTAAAATTGCATGAATCCAGTGGCTTCCTAATATCGGAAAAGAAGAATACAGGACGAAGATCCCCAGTATAGCCTTCAACAGACTGTTGGGGCAAGTATCGTTAGCGAGCACCTATGAAGGCTGGCATGGCATATGAGGAGGTGAGTTTCCAACACCATGCCTGGCCGCCTTTGTCTCCCCAACTGCCGATGTTTTTCACACCGCACCAGGTACTCATGATGCCGAGCAGACCTAGGGGAGGCCCAGGACCGGTTCAGATAATCATCACTAGTGTTGGTGGCCGTGAGCGGGAATCGAACTTGGGTCGCCGGGTTCGTAGCGCAGCGCGCTAACCACTGCACTACCGCTCCCCACATTACCCTCGCACACACTCGAGACAAACATCCATCCCCCCTTGCAGCCACAACAGGCTCCTAGAACTCAAAGCTTGTGGCTCCGCCAGAGACCTCAATATGGCGGGTTGGCACGCCGTGAACGTTTCGTGTCGAGAGCACAAAAGCCAGAAGCAGCCCTGGGCCTGGGCTCGCACCTTGAAGAAGGGGCTGTGCAGCAGCTGCTTGCCACCGCGCACGACGGGGTCCTCGTACTCGAACTGCCGCTGCAGGGCCTCGGGCAGCCCCTTGACGAGCGCGGCGAGTGCACAGCCGCTCAGCGTCTGCAACGCAACACACAGCTCCGCCGCTGTGTCACTTCAGTTCACCCGGCGTGAGTCTCTCTTCATAGCAACATCCTCAATAACCTTGACCTGGCAGAGCACCGAACAAGCCCTACTGTGTCCCTCAAACAAGTCATCAAGACTCACCCTATTAATAAGCTTCGCCCTATCGTTATCCCTGATCTAGTTGTAAGGAGCCAAGCTAGTTCCATTTAAATAAATTTGGTTGTCACTTCTCCGGGACTTGGCACTGTGTTCGGTATAGAGGAGGTTGTGGGTTCGATCTCTACTCTGACACCTGTATATTTGGTAATTGCATGTTCTCTCCGTGGTTGCATTGATTTTTCTCCAGGTCTTCCGGTTTGTCCCTCCGCATGTAGATACATGCGTTTATAGTATTTGTCTGCTATAAATTTTCACGTGATAAGCGACTTCGTTGAGCTATCATTTGTGGCTAGGTTACCTCTGATCAAATAAAAATAGTTTGGTTATGTTTGGATTTGATCTCTGGATAAGCTATCAACCCCGTTTTGTAATGTTTCTATGTATATGTGGAGTAAAATCGGGGACCACCTTAATGTTTATTAAGTAATTCGTTTGTGAAAAAGCTAGATATCTGCATAAGTTTATATTGAATAAAATGCCTTTTCATCATCTACAAAAGCCAGGCATAGCGGCATTTGATATACATTTGTCTTTTTGGGAATCTGACAGAATGTGCGCTGAAGTCCATGGATACAGAACTGATAGAAATAAATGTAGACGTAGTTGGACTCACCCACTTCTGGCAGACTATTGCCCACTTGCAGGCCAGAGTCATGTTGTGCCACACAGGGACAGCTGATAAATGGAGCTACCCTTCAAATGCTTAACCCTTTCCCATTTCAATGACGTACTCGTACGTATGTACGTGTACATCATCAGAACAGAATCTGAAGGAAAAGGACATGCGGGAGGGCGTGTGGCACAGTTTGGCGCCAGCTGTAATAGCGTGCGACCATGTCGCTACAGCTCTCTGCGGTGAGTACAATGCGTTTAAAAAAGTGGTGCTACACCTATCTAAATTAAATTACCGCCAAACCACTTGCGCGTTGCGAGATTTAGGGGTGAACCGGACACACAACCTGAACCGGACACACAACACTGCAACTTGCAGATATCTCGTAACGGGAAAGGGTTAAGATGAGATTTGGTGTGATGCAAGGCCCTTGAGTTGCTGCGGTATTTAAGCAATGCCATATGAAGGCAAAGATTGGTATTGGTATACGACATTCAAGCTGGTGGCCTGTAAGGCAGCACAGAGACACTGAAACCAACCAGAGCACGGCCCATGTCCGCTTGCTCTCCCAGGAGCACGTTGACATTGATGGACTGGCCGAACTCCGTGGTGAGCAGCTTGCGCAGCCTCTGCAGGGCCCACATGCGGTGAGGCGCAGCTGCACACAGCATCACGGCACACGGAGAGAGGGACGCAGATTCCGTTAGCGCCAGCTCTCAGCCGCACGGGCATCGCACACAATGACGACGCAAAAGATGTAGATAGAAAAATCAGAGACTCTTTCCTGTGTGCAACCGTGGCTCAGAACTTCAAAAATGGACCATGTAACCTCACACTGCCTAAATATACATGTAAGCAGGTGTCTGCATTTTACCAACTCTCAGACAAAAATATGGATTGGCTAAATCAGGAATTAATTTCTAATAGTAGCTCTTCATAGGCCATACAACAGAACATAACATTCAATATACGTGAAAATGAATCTGACCCAAGTGACTCAGACAATAGCTTGTTGCATTCAAAAGGAAATCCACGAGCGTGCAGTGCGGTCAGGGGTTTACTTTGCCATCACAGTACTTAACGTCTTGACTTTGTGATGGCAACATTCATCGTTTGGACTTGAGCGATATGGAAGCAGAGAGTGATTCGGGTTTGCTTGCTAAGATTCGGGCTCGAGGATTGCGGCTTATGGACTGCATACAATGTGCTCCTCAAATCATTGCTCCTAGTGCCTGCTAACCCACTTATCCATGACCCCATCATCCCATTACATTGTGGAAGTTAAAAGTAAAATTGTCCAAATCCTACTGGATTCCGCTCTTTCATATTTATTGTTTCAATAGGTCAAATTGCCTGTGAATTTTGTGAACAGAAAAACATTGAATATTTCCTGCCGAATGAAAATTACGCCATTCATCGCCCAAGACAAAGGATTAAGCGCGGTAGATGACAAGGTAAACAGGGGGAAGGGAGCGGGGTCAAGCAGTGCCGTTCGTCGAGCAGCGACGACGCCAGCGGCGCCAACGACTCCCGCGGCGCAAACAACCCCCGCGGCGCCGATGACCCCCGCGGCACTGGAAGGGCTACGTGCGCAGTGGAGAGGCGTCCTACCCAGTGCGCTGAGCTGGGCGCACGCGGCCAGCGACGCGGCGAGGCGTGGCATGATGCTCTTGGTGGTGCTGAAGTCCAGGCGGAAGTCCAGGAGGCAGGTGACCAGGTCCATGGAAGGCGTAGACAGAATGCAGCGGTCCGACAGCAGGAAGTCTTTGGGCCCTAGAGGCAACGGGGGCAGCGGCAATACAGCGTGATAAGCAGGTATAATCGGTTTGATAGACAATTTTTATTATATATACGCAATTTATTCTTAAACTTGTATTATATAGCCTTCGTGTAATGTAGCTTGTAAAATTATTACATCTGTAATTCTATTAAAAAAAATATGCATTCCCAATGAACACTTGCAAAGAAGCACTGGGTTAAAGGTGCATATTCAGTTTGATTTCATTAATATTCAGTTATACATCACAGTTTCAAAGGAATTGCCATGGAAAATGTAAAACAAATAAAAAAAGTAAACAGTTTATAGAACTAGCGTGAAGTACCCGGTATTGCCCGGAGGAAAAATATATTTAAAAACTTGTCTTCTCTTAAAAACATAACATAAACATACACAAATACTAAGCTATTGTGAAAGCCCAGCGTTACGTTTGTCCATTTGTCCGTTAACAAAATTATAAGCGGCTTGCAAAAGTCCAAAAAGTTATAGAAAGTGGGAGGTAAATAGTTTATCCAAAAGGCTTTCAAAAATTGTCCACCGCCCCACCCTCAACATTTTTTTGTTATCGCCACGTAGGCATATATATCTACACACCCTACATACAATAGATTGAGTAGTATCTAGTAACTTTATTGGAGTTTCTGGCACTACAGTCGTATCTACTGACTCTGTAGTTGTATCCACTGACTGCACAGTAGTAGCTACTAACTGTATAATAGTTTTTACTGACTCTATAGTAGTATCTACTGACTCTATAGTAGTATCTACTGACTCTATAGTAGTATCTACTGACTCTATAGTAGTATCTACTGACTCTATAGTAGTATCTACTGACTCTATAGTAGTATCTACTGACTCTATAGTAGTATCTACTGACTCTATAGTAGTATCTACTGACTCTATAGTAGTATCTACTGACTCTATAGTAGTATCTACTGACTCTATAGTAGTATCTACTGACTCTATAGTAGTATCTACTGACTCTATAGTAGTATCTACTGACTCTGTAGTTGTATCCACTGACTGAACAATACTATCTACAGAGCACAGTAGTAGCTACTAACTGTATAGTAGTATCTACTGACTGTAGTAATTACTGACCGTAGTAGTGTCTACTGATCCGATAGTAGTATCTACTGACTATAGTAGTAACTACTCACTCCATAGTAGTATTTGCAGACTCTATAGCAGTATATGCTGACTATAGCAGTATCTACTAACTCTATAGTTGTATCTACCAACTCTGCAGCAGTATATACTGACTATAGTGGTCACTAGTGACTAATATTATCTGACTCTATAGTAGTATCTACCAAAGCTATTGTAGCGACTACTGACTATAGTAGCATTCACTGACTATAGTAGTAACCACTAACTCTACAGTAGTATCTACTGCCTGTAGTAGTATCTACTGACAGTAGTAGTATCTACGAACTATACAGTAGTATCTACTCACTCTATAGTAGTGTAGAGGAGTAGTGGGATGAGGTCATCGGCAGGAAAGAGTGGGATGACGTCATAGCGGGACGTCATGTTACCCAGAGGGTACTTAAGGGGGACCCCGGGCCGAGGGGCGGGGTCGTTGTGGGGAGCGGAGAGGAACAGAGGACGCGCCGCTCGGGGACCCTCGTCCGGGGTCGGAGTGAGAAGGTTCGCCGCTGGTGACCGGACGGTGATGGATTAACCCCCGTCCGGGGTCGACCAGTGGGGAGCCGAGAGAGAATAGACCGATTAGTTAAGTGGGGCTGGGACGGTCCACGGGAAAGACCCAGTGGAGAAGCACCTACCTCTGGTGCAATCCTGTGTGTGTGGTAACAGTTTAATAAACCGGCAGTAGCCCTTACAGTGAGCCTGTCTCCAAGTCATCTTACACCTCAACAACTGGAGTCAGAAGTGGTTACGAACCTATACCATCATGTCCAAGTCGGCGCCCAAGCGCAAGTACCATCCGGTAGAGAGGTCGGAGGACGAGGAGAGTTCCGAGGAGGCGCCCACAACGTCCCCGGAGCCCGAGGCCCCGGAGATGCGATCTGGGGAGGCCGGCCAACTGGCCGGGGTGGAGGTGGTGGCTACGACCACTTCATCATCATCGCGGGAGAGCTAGGACCTACTCACCTCCCAGTTCGGACAGCTGCTGCAGACGACCGCGCAGCTCGCCGCTGTTATGTCGAAGGTGGGTGCCCAGCCGCGTGCAATCATCGCACTTTTGGAGCGAGAGCGAGCGCTTCCCGCCATGTCGGATTTTGGCGCCAATTTTCCGGTCGGCGCAACACGGGATTCGGCCACCATTTTGGCTGCGACTCAGCAACCGGACGCCATTGCTCCGGCTCTGGCGATGCCGGTTCGGGTTATTTCGGGTGCGCATCTGCCGGCCCTTGGTTCCGGCTCTGCATTCTTACGTCGCCTGCCTGCCGTGCGCCCTTTCATCGCTGCTGCAGGTGATTGGGCGTTCTTCTGTGACCGCTTTGATGCGGCTTACATCTCCGTTGGGTGGCCCATGGAGGAGCGCTTAGAGCTCTCCCGACGGCTCTGGCGGCATTTAATTCCATCCAGCCCGCGGACAGGGCAACGCTATGGCGTACGCTCAGATGGCGGCCATCTTCGAGCCACCCTCTAGCGCACGCCAAAAGTTCCTGTTGCGGCGGCGGGAGGAGGCAAAGACGCAAAATATTCAAGCGCACCTCAGCCTGCGCCATCCACCCGGGGTTACGGCGTGTGCGGCGGTCCCGAGTACAGCGATGACCGTCACGCCGCGGGACGAGGACCACTTCGCCGCCTTTGCTGCACGTGACCAATGGGGGAGAGGCGCCAGAGGCCGACGACTGGACCCGCGGCGAGGTCGTCCATTCTGCAGCGATCGCCATCCACCGTCTGTTTACACTATAGTCGAGTGGGCCACATCGCTGTGGGCTGCTGCAGCACTCCAGGGACCTTCGGCGGCTCCTCATCTTCTTCTGCTTCTACGTGGGCGTCTTCCTCGGGGCCGCAGGCAAGTCGCGACACATCAGCCTACTGGCCGCTCCCTCCACCTCAGGCACCTAGTGGGGATAGGACTCATGTTCACTGGGTCACCTCTGAAAGTTCTGTAACATGTTGTGATCGCTCGCCGCCGGCTCAGTGATCGCTCGCCGCCGGCTCAGGCGGGGCCGTCAGTGGGCTGCGCTCACGCATTGTGTGGTGGCGGCCGCGGCGGGTTCCTCCGCGGTCGCCTGTTACATCCCAGGGGTGGAGGTTCGCATTTTGATGGACACGGGGGCGTTGGCCACCATTATATCAGAACGTATTTTTGGGTTGCTACCACGCAGCATTGGTCGACTGAGGCCTGTACAGGGGGCATGTGTTGCCGCAAATGGAGGCAGTCTGGGTATAGTGGGGCCATATTGTGGCCTCCATTTTGGGTCGGGGACATTGAACTGGAAGGGCCCGTCTCGGTCTCTAGGACGCTGGCAGTGCAACGCCTTTTAGGCACGGACTTCCTGGCCAAAATGCCCATTAAAATACTCATCGACCAGGTTGCGTGGAGTTGACGATGTTGACCCCTCTTGCGGCCAGTGTTCATGCTTTGGCTACGGATTCTGTGACCATCCCGCCGGGATCACAGATGCTAATACCCTTGAGGCTGCGTGGGAACTTAAAATTGCGGACGCTGGAGGCGGGCCTAACGCCCTCCAACTATTTCTCACGGACACCCTCCCTGGTGGGTGCCCTTACAGTTGTGGCGGAAAATCAAGAGCCATTTCTACAAATTTTCAATGCGGGGCCTTCACAGGTAACAGTCCCTGCGGGCACGGTTGTGGCGCACGCGTCCCCGGCCCTCCCGCCGGTCGAGGCCACACCGGAGGGGGGGTGGCGGCGGCTGTGCTGCCCGAGGTGAAGTCCGACACGTCCTGGGTGGATGCGTTCTGTCAGGAGAATGTTCTCCTGTCCCCCCGAGGAGCGGAGGCAGCTTCACACACTCATCGCTAAATTCTCCGACGTGTTCAGTCATGGCAAATTCAATATCGGCCGCACGTCCCTGCTAGAACATCACATAGAGACAGGGAATGCGCCCCCCATTCTGTTAAATTCCCACCGCTTCAGCCATAGGGAGAAGGAGCATGTCTGATTGGCCGTGGATGACATGTTGGCGGTGGACGTTCTCTCCTTCGAATAGCCCGTTGGGAGCCCCTATCGTTCTGGTCAAGAAACAGGATGGGAGTCTCCGTTTCTGCGTCGATTTCCGTAAATTGAACAAGATTTCGGTAGCAGATGCCTATCTCCTGCCTCGGATGCATGATTTGCTTGACGCCCTCTCAGGCGCGTGGTTCTTTTCGACCCTAGATTTGCTTTCGGGCTTTTGGCAATTGCCATTGGATGAGGCTTCCAAACCCAAAACCGTGTTCCGTACACCTCAATGGTTGTTCCATTTTAATCGGCTTCCTATGGGTCTCCAGTGGGAATCTCGTTTTCAACTGTACGTTTGACGAACACATGCAGCGGCTTGAGTCAGTCTTCGCCAAAGTGCACGCGGCTGGCTTGAAATTCAAACCCCAGAAATGCAATTTGTTGCAGCCCTCCATTAGATATTTAGGCCATATTGTTAGCGCGTCAGCTGTGGCCACGGACCCGGAGAAAACAGCTTGTGTCCGTACATGGCCGACTTTTACACCTGTCGCCGAGCTTCAAAGCTTCGTTGGCTTCGCTTCTTACTACCGTCGCTTTGTGCGAAATTTTGTGACGGTCGCAAAGCCTCTCCACGCGCTGACCGCAAAAGGGCAGAAGTTTCGTTGGGGCACAGAGGAGGAGGAGGCCTTTGTCACGCTCCGCACATCCCTGGAGGACGCACCTACCTTGGGATATCCGGACTTCTCACGGCCCTTTGTGCTCGACACCGACGCCAGCGACTCGGCCATAGGGGCTGTGTTGGCCCAAGTGGTGGATGGCGTTGAGCGTGTCGTGGCATTTGGCAGTCGAGTGTTGTCGCCCACTGATCAGCAGTATTGCGTCACCCGAAGAGAGCTATTGGCCATTGTTTTTTGTGCAACTGTATAGGCCCTACTTGTACGGTAGACGGTTTACCGTTCGTACGGACCATGCGGCACTACAATATTAATTGTGCATCGATCAGCCTTCAGGGCAGCTGTCCCGGTGGCTCGAGGTGCTGCAGGAGTACTCATTCGAGGTCATACATAGGAAGGGTACTAAGCACGGAAATGCCGATGGCCTGTCTAGGCGGCCTCCTGAGAGCGGGTGTGCGTGCTCGATGGGATCGAGTCGCTGTAGGGATACGAGTAGCGTCGGGGCCCGGTTGGTAGCGAGGACCGAAGTTCTGGCCATCGACTTCGGCTTAGCAATCCTAAGAGAGGAGTGGTCACGCTTGCAGATGGAGGATACCTCTCTGCTGAAGCTGCGGCGCCGGGTTAGGCCTGATGGCCGATCCTCCTCTCAGCCGACCACTCCGCCCATTGCCCTACACGACGGCCTACTCATGCGCTGAAACCCTGAGCTCGATAAATATTGTCTGGTCGTTCCAGTTGTCCTACGGGGGAGACTAACTAGGTCGGTTCATGAAAAGTTGATGCACCTTGGGGTCCACAAAACGTTGTTGACCTTCAAGCGTGACTACTATTGGCCAGGCATGGAATGTGACGTTTCGCTATTTGTGAAGGGATGTCAAGACTTGCTGATTCCGGGCGTCCTCGCCGCGTATAGGCTGGCTCCTCATACCTCAATGGGGTTTTCACCCTTTTATCTGATGTTTGGGAGGGAACCGGAGCCCCCGATGCACGTGCAATTGGGTATGCAGCCATCTCTTAAGAAATCCGCGGTGCCGGCGTTAATGAGAGGCACGCTCAACAGACTGCACGATGCTCGACAGGCGGCCATCAACAATTCGGCCAGCCGGCAAGCGGCTAACGAACGCCTACCAAGGCATCAGGTGTCGGGGGTTCCATGGGTGACAGAAGACAAGGCGTGGCTCCATTGCCCGCAGGTGCCCGTCAGTACATCGCCTAAGTTTCACTGCCCTTGGCAAGGCCCCGTTGAGGTCATGGAGGCCCGCCGGCCACTGTGTGCGCATTCGATTCGGTCGCCGGCATTGGATAGTCCACCCCTCTAGGTTAAAGAGGTATGTGCCACCTCGTTCGGTTAGTCCATCCCCACTCACGGAGCGGCCGGTTTGTGATGCGTCCGAAGAGCCGTGCCGGCTGGCACGGGACGCTACGCAGAATAATCCACCTGTCTGTACGCCCACAGAACCTCTCCGAGTAAGTCGCGGTGTCCCGCCCATGGGGCCCACGACAACGCGACCTAGACCAGCGGATGTCTCGCCAGATCCGAGGCCAGATGCCGCCCGTGGGAGCGGACCTGTAGCACACACGCGCTCCAGGGCCACTCGTTTTCGCTGACCATCGGGGGCCGTCCGGCCGGCCGCCAGCAATTGCGGACATCGTGGAGACAGCCACCCCAGGGGAGGAGGCCTTCCCGCCCCCGCCGTCCTGCCTGTCTTCAGTGTTGTTTCCCAGTCTCAGACATAACCTCCGCATTGGCACCCCGGACCTCGTTCTCTTGTTGGTCTTAATTAACAATTGTTGGGTGCTGGCATTACGGGTTGTGCGAGGTCATCGGCAGAAAAGAGTGAGTAGGGGGACGGGAATGTTACCCAGAGGGGGAGGGTACTTAAGGGGGACCCCGGGCCAAGGGGCGGGGTCGTTGTGGGGAGCGGAGAGGAACAGGGGACGCGCCGCTCGGGCTCGGGGACCCTCGTCCGGGGTCGGAGTGAGAAGGTTCGCCGCTGGTGACCGGACGGTGATGGATTAACCCCCGTCCGGGATCGACCAGTGGGGAGCTGAGAGAGAATAGGCCGATTAGTTAAGTGGGGCTGGGACAGTCCACGTGAAGGACCCATTGTAGAAGCACCTACCTCTGGTGCAATCCTTTGTGTGTGGTAACAGTTTAATAAACCGGCAGTAGCCCTTAACAGTGAGCCTGTGTCCGAGTGAACTTACACCTCAACAGTAATATCAACCAACTCTACAGTAGTAAATAATTACTCTACAGTAGTATCTAATGACTATAGTAGTTTCTACTGAATCTATAGTTATATCTATTGACTCTGTAGTAGTATATACTGACAATAGTGGTATCTGCTGACTGTAGTAGTATTTACTGACCGTAGTTGTATCTACTAACTCTACAGTAGTAGCTATTGACTCTATAGTAGTATCTAGTGACCCTACAGTAGTATCTACTGACTTTATAATAGCATCCATCGACTATATCGCAGTATCTAATCACTCTACTAATGACTCTATACTACTGGAGAGTCAGTCGATACTACAATAGTCAGTATATACTACTGTAGAGTCACTAGATACTACTATATTCTGACGATAGTAGTATCTACCATCACTAGAGTAGTATATACCGATTATAGTAGTATTTACTAACTCTATAGTAGTATCTACCGACTTGATAGCAGTATAAACTGACTATAGTAGACTCTACTGACTGGAGTAGTATCTACAGACTCTATAATAACTCTATAGTAGTATCTACTAACTCTATAGTAGTATCTACTATCACTATAGTAGTATATACTGACGATAGAAGTATCTACTAACGCTACAGTAGTATATACTGACTATAGCAGTATCGACTGACTGTAGTAGTATCTACAGACTCTATAATGACTCTATAGTAGTATCTACGAACTCTATAGTATTTATATCTACCTACTCTACAGTAGTATCTACCGACTCTATGGTCGTATATACCGACTATATAAGAGTATCTATCGACTCTATAGCAGTAACTACTAACAATACAAAGTGCTATGGTGAGGCCTAGTCCCGCGGAGTGCCGCCTGCCTCGCCTAGATTGCCCAGCCGGCCGAGGAGGCACCTTGGTCGGCTGGGGCTGGGCTGCAACCCCCCCCCCACCATCACCCTGCCTGCTCTACATGTAGTATGTATTGACTATAGTAGTATCTACCAACTCTATAGCAGTAACTGCACTCATTGTGGTGGGGGGGGACATCACAGTGTGAAAATTTAACAGTCGTGTTTTTTGCCCCCACAGATCGAGTGTGCCTGCTAGGGGAACCATAAGTCAGCATTCTTGCGCATGCGCAGATGCGTGCTTTGGCGCCACACTCAGCGTAGTGATATAATAATAAATAGTCATAAATTATTAATGTAACTACTTTACATTTGTAATGACATGGTGACACCTGCTGGCCGGGAAAGGGAAGCACGGGCACGGTTAAAGTAAAAACCAATCAGAGAAGGAGAGGTATCTAGGGCAAAGGTAACAGGTGGGGTTAGCCGAGATACTACGGGAACCTGCTCGAAGGTTCCATGAGAGGGCGTGGCTGGAGGCGGGGCCTAGCCACGCCTGGGGGGATAGAAGGAGGAGCGGAACCGGGGCTCAGGGTTCGTGTGTGGATTCTTGGGTCCTGGCTGCGTCGCTGCTAGCCAACATCTCTCTCCGTCGTCCGGCCACATGGAAGGTTTCCATCGCCATCATCGTCACGCCGCCAGCCAACGACGGAGCCGAGTGAGGGCGGTGGGACCATGCCGAGTGATCGGCTGTGTGTAGCCAGTAGAGCCAGTATGCCTTTTCGTGTCCTCTGCTCTAACACCGTTTTGAGACGAGGCTCAAAAGAAAGTTGTCTCTGGTGTGGACCAATCAGTTTCAAAGACAATGCATATATTATCAGAGTATGTTTTTGTTTGCATTCTGACCACAAGTATTGTGGTTATTGCTGACATGATTCCTTGTAAAAGGTTTCAGTTTGGTGTTTTAACATCTCAACACTTGTTTTGTTGCCAGAAAAAAGGGGAAAACCTATTCTCATATTGTGGTACTGGCAAAGGAGGTCCCATGATTAAGTACCCTCTTCACGACATGTCGCGGAAGTCGCTCATTACACAGCGATGTTTTGTCCGGGGGCTTATTGCGTCGTATGCGTGTAGTTTTTTTAAACGTAAAGCCAGCAGTTAGTCAGTTAAAAAGCGTCACAAGGTGTGTCCACAGACACACAGACAGACAGACACACAGACAAAAAAATTACTTTCATAGGTAAGATACTGTATGATTCACACACAGCAATGGTGGAGGAATTATAAGATGCAACTGTCACTTTGTTCAAAGTTATTCTTAATTGTTGATAGAATAGGATGGAAAGAGAAGTAAAGATTCAAACAAGACGGACGTTGTGAATGATACAGATTAACTATCGAGGGCCATGGACCGCGAACCCTCACTCTTGGCGGTTCTTCGTGCCAGGGCTGGAAAGGGGGCCTTAAGAGTGAACAATGTTGATGGCCGCGGTCAGCAGCAAGTGAGAGCATGGAGGTGGTCGAGGCCCGTGGTCAGATTATTCCCAGAGTTGTGCCGAAGACTGGGAGGAGGACGAGGACAAGCAAGTATTGCGCTCGCAGCGTGGGTTGGTGAAAGACTGCACGTGCAACTTTGGAGAAGCGGGGAGGTCAACATTGGCACTGACATGGGCGCTTAAGACAGGAGTAGTGACCGTGTCAATGCATGGCCAGATGGTTGTAAGATGTGCACGAGAAAATGCAGGTCCTGCCTTTGATTACAAGTCCACAAAGAGGATACTCGGAATTTCATGGCAGTAAAATGTAAGAAACGTAGACGTTCATGAAATAATGTTGCAAGTGTTGTAGGTGTAGATGATGGTCAGATTATTGATGCCATAGATAGAGAAACATTGAGAGCAGATCTTAAAGATGAGATGTGGACTACACATCAGTTGCATTAAGTGTCAGAAGGAGAGATTCATTATCCAAGAAACACTTGGCTGCCTGTGTTTTAGTTGACACCGCCTCTCTCTATCCATGCCCAGATGGCACTCTCTGGCCACGGGAATGTGTGAACAGTAGGCCGTGTGCCCCGTGGGGTCCTGCTGGCCGCTGCAGGTACCTGTGGCCGGCATGATTGGGTAGACAGTGAAGCGCCAGCCCCAGCCATTGACTGAACCATCGCTGGTGAACTTCCACTTGAGCTCATCACCCGGTATACGTAGCTCGCTCGACCAGTCCGACCACTCACGGCCTACGTAGATGCACGCACAAACCCACGCACAGCTCTCATTGACAGCGTGCTCAGATGGGTACTCCAAGTGCTCACTCAGACGACTGGTGGTGCTGACATGTCCTCAACACACTACACACAACACCAAATACTTTACATCGCCTGCTGCTGTGGTTTCCAAGTATTTGTTTGAGGCAAATATGACCTCAGAAAATTCCGTGTGAGAGACAGGCAGGATGTGCAAATGCAGAAACGAAAATTAATTACGTACGAATTGTTAAGCAGTGTGCGGAATCACGCCAAAGTATGATTTCATGGATTTAGACTTTGTGGCCACATGAAGCAGCAAGAGGTCATGTATTAGGCTTGGACGTCACGAGTTGAGACTTCGGTAACCCATTCACAGACACATGCGTGTGCACACACACACACGGGTGCATGCACATGCACAGAGGTATACACCTACAAAGATGACCCATGGACCAAAATGGACCGTCAGGGTAAGCGGTATTGTTAACCAGATCATAAGGCTGGTAGGGTATCGCTAGCACCACGCGTGCTCAGTCACTTCCCCCTCCCCAGCGATTCACCAGACACTCCTGTCCGAGGCTGCAGAGCAGAGGTCCGCGCTACATTCACACAGCAGTCACTACTGCGGTCGACCAGGAAGCCTTTCGCTGAGTTAGCGGGGCCACACAGCCCACGCTGCACACAGACACACGTGTGCAGATACCGACTCGTGAGAGACGGCACACCCAGAAATAACTTTTCATCTCCAAGCACCAAGTCGTGATTCTAAACTATTTTTATTTTACCAGGTAAGGCCCCACGAGCTACATAGCTCTTTTTCAGATGATAGCTCAACAAAGTGGTTTATCCTGTGGAAATTTAGAGCAACCAAATACTCTAAACGAATGGTTCCTTCATTCAGTGATGCTGACATTTCTCGGCGTCATTCTGGATCCCACGCTCTCCTTCGACACCGAAATCAACCTCGTTCTCAAGTCCTGCAACTACCATCTCAGGGCCCTCTGCCAACTGCGTCCGCTCATCAGCTCCAACAAAGCAAATAACTCTCGCCTGCAGCAACGTTGGGTCGCGGACTCGACTGTTGCAAAGCGGTAAGCATCCAGTCCATTCAAAACAACCAAAATAAACTGCAATGCCTCCAAAATTTAATTACCCGAGTTGTCCACGGCCCCCGCAACCCTCACCCCGACTCCCTGTTCATCCTTCATGCCCTTCATTGGCTGCCCATTTCAAGCAAAATTACCTTAAAGATCGTTTGCCTCTGCCTTACACTTCAATGAATCATAGCCACCTTCGCAGTGCGACGCTTCTCATCGTTCTCCGTCGCAGCGTTGTCATTTGGAACGCCATCCCAATTCACATTCGCAATGGTCAATAAATCTCTTCAGCTCGATTTGGGTGTCAAAGGAGACACTGAACTCGGCTCCACGCCTCAGAATTGCATCTTTGGTCCACAACATTGCGCACGTTATAAATTGTATTATTATTCTAAACATGGAGGGAAAAACCAGAGGAGCCAGAGAAAAATATAAGCAACTCCAGGAAGAGCATGCAAACTCCAAATATACAGGCGTCAGGGTCGGGATCAACCCCACGACCTCTTTGATACCAGACACCGTGTTGATGGCGCGTGCCCACCGCACACGGCGACGCCATCTCCCGCTACTCACCCGAGCGCACCGATACAACGCGGCTGCCCCCGTCCATCAGGGTCAGGGGGTCGTGGCGCCGCTCGGTTGAGCACTGCCGGTCAAACTCCACGCGCAGCCCCTCGGCTCCTGGGCCACAGAGGGACAGAACGGTGCGCGAGCAACGGCAGCGCGCGTGAGCAAGCGTGCAAACGTCAACTACTGCCATCAGTCCCTCGAGCACGGTGAAGACTGTGTGGGCACGGGGAAAAACTCACATTGCAAGCTCATCCCTAGTCTATCCCCTTCCCCCACTTAACCCCAAAAGATGTCCAACATCTCTCTAAGGTTTTTAATTATATAGTATTGCTTAACATATCACCGTCTTGATGCTGTTGTACAGCATTAATGCTGTTGTGCAGTATGAATGCTGTTGTTACAGTATTAACTGGTGTTTGGTGGTATTGAACGGTCTAGTATTGTGTATGATGGCGCCATGCAGTGGTGGCGATTGGCGCAGTGGGAGTGACCGGGGATGCGGACGGTGCCGCTGGAGCTGGTATCGTCCGTGTAGGGGTGGCTGCTCTCCACCACGGCCGGCTGCGCCGCGTGGCGCCCGCTCTGCGAATCAGACGCGACGTCCTCCAGCTCCGTCACGCACAGCTCCAGCAGCATCTCCGCCACCTGCGACGCAGGCACAGTGCATACGACACACGGCACACAACGTGGCTCGCAAACACAAGCATCACCCCCGTGGATAGCCTAAGCACCGGCACACACATTAAAGACAAAGATCCCCCGTGTAGCCTTAACAGGCCGGTGGGACAAGTGCTGTTAGACAGCTGCACCTATTAAGGCTGGCACGGCACACGAGGGGGTAGGTGGCCAGCACCAGGCCCGGTAGCCTTTGACACTCCAGTGATGCTTGCAACCACCGCACTAGGTACTCATTTGAGGCTGAGTCGACCTAGAGGAGGCCCAGGATCGGTTCAAATATTCACCACTGTTATTGGTCATGAGATTTCAAACTTGGGTCACCGGGTTCATATCGAAGTGCACTAACCACGATACTACCGCTCCCGATACAACATATGATATACAACATGGCATGGCACACAACATGCGATGCATTATGCACACACATCACACACAAACTACACAACCATGCACACAACACAGACACATAAATGACTAATTTCTTGCACAACCCGTCTGTTGTTAGATAAGAAACCATCTAATTACAGATGCTTACTTTCCTTCCTCTTTGGTTCTTTCGGTAAAATCACGTAGGTAGAAAAGAAGAATAGATCACGACGTTTCGATCACCACACAAGCAATCGTCTTCAGGTGGGATTGTGCCTAATCTCATCTTTGGATTTCCCACTCGCTTTGGCACAATCTCTAGCCCCCACCCTCTTGCCCGTTGGGGCAACCCCCCCCTCCCCCCCTCTCGCCTCTATATATGTATAAGGACTTGTTTCAGCAGCCTGTTTCTCTCTCCCACCTGAAGATGATTGCTTGTGTGGTGATCGAAACGTCGTGATCTATTATTTTTTCTACCTACGTGGCTTTACCGAAAGAACCAAAGAGTATGCATTCCTGCAGTCACGAAAGCTTCAAATCAAGATTGTTTACTTTCCTATTATAATGGTTTGATTTCTAACCCGATGGTTGTATATAGATGCTGGTATGAATATAATAAATATTTAAGTTTAGTTAATGATATTAACATGGAATTAATATAGACGTGATTTCCGTTTTTAATGCAACAAGTCATTACGTATTTTAGTCTTAAGCAAAGCAAAGCTTTGTAAAGCGCCTTGAAATTGATTATTGTTCTGCTTGTTCACTCGGGAAAGCGCAATGCCGCTACGTGTGATCCTAATTAAGCGATTTGCAGGTCATATTTCAGCATTGGGACGTTTTCCCAAAACCAGTCACTCTGTGTGTTTGTGTGTATGTGCTTTTTAGCTTCAGAAGGACCCGGAGAACTGAGGAATCCCGTGCAGAAAACGGGGCGAGAGAAACAGGCAACCTCCACGCAGAAAGGCAATCGAAACCAAGGCCCTTCTTGCTGAGAGGTGCGAGGGTTACCACCGCCCGTGGCGCCCACCTGGGAGTAGGCGATGCCCATGGCGGACAGTACGGCCGACAGCACCTCGCGGCCCCGCTCGCTGGCACGCGCAGCGACTGCCAGCTTCAGCAGGTCGACGAGCACGCGCGTGTCCTCGGGCACGAGCAGGCACGTGAACTCATCCAGACCCTCGGGCTCCGGCACGGCAGTCCGGGCCTGGCTCTCTGTCACCTGCAACGCACACGCGCATAAGCGTAATGCACCAAACACCTACACATACTCACAACAGCCACCATGCACTACGAGGTGGCGGTGACGGATACATCACGGCATTATTAACATCGAATAACCTTTATACTACCAGCGTGGAGCCCTAGCAGACATAACAACAACAACAAACGATGTTCACCACTAAATGGCCGTGACATCACCACGGTGCTTGTGTCAGGATAGATGCACATTGAGGTCACCATTAAGTGTTAAAAGCTTGCTGACAGGAGGTCATGGAAGAGACCCAGTTATTATGAGCTGAGATGACTGGCAGATGCACCACCTGTGCTCCCCACTGTGCAAACTTGCTGCGTTTTAGCCGCCCGGAGCTCCGCTCATTGTTGCGAGTGTTGCTCCTCCCGCCATCTGTTGTTGGAGGGCAACTTCCTCAAACTGCCCAGTAGCATTCTTCACGAGACTCGCCTACAGAGGCTGATCTTGACACTGCTGACACCAGACATTTAGTAACTACTCAGCCCATCTCTTCTCTAGCCCAATAGCCCCTTTATTTTAGCCCCCTCTGACAAGTAAAATAAAAGCTGCTTTATTGCGAGATCGTGTTTAATCCACCGAGTGCCCAAGCAGCTTCCGTTTGCTCGGACAGAGGCGGCTAAACAGGCACGGCACGGGCTGGAGAAGAGATGGGCTGATGTAATACGGGAGGTTTTGTAGCCGGTTGTAATTGCTGATGACCGGCACCAGCGTCAGTCCCCTGGTTCTGCAAGTTGGGTCGGGGGGGGGGGGGTTTGGTCACGAGACGTTTTGGATGCCTATCCGCGGGCTGCACCTTGGCTGTGTTGGTCATGGTCTCCGCTATGATGGACGCGGCTCCAGGGTCATCGGTCACGGGGATGAATGGCCGGGAGAAGGTGGTCGACGTCGATGGGGTGAGCGTGTCCTCCGACGCTGTTGTCTGCGAAACAAAAACAACAAAGTCACTACAAGTCATTACTTGGCCTCACCGAGTCTCAAGAGACTCTTTTTTTTCCAGAAGGGTCCTACCAAATGTTCGCAGTCATGGGCGATATTGTTTCTGGGCATAATCCCAATTGAGTAATTTGCAGGTAGCTTATCAGCATTGGGTTGTTTGGCTGATAGCGGTTACAATTTATGTGTTTAGCTATGGGGAGGGCGGGCACAGAACCCAGAGGAAACCCACACAGAACAGGGGGAGTACATATAAACTCGATAAAAACTCTATCATAGCACTTTAGTGACTCCACTGCACTGATGCTATATAAACATTTATGTGACTGATGCCACAGCAGCAGATACACTTCAATCACGACCACTACCCGTGTCGAGGACTCAAGTCGAGCAGACCCATCGCACCTCATTGGGACGGTGTTCAACCACCACACTGCAGGTCACCCTCACTCCTCTTTCTGCTTCCCTCGTACTGCCTCCGCTCTGGATTCACTTCCCGTCGTCTCGATTCCGAAGCTCTTATAACCTTGCTCAATTTAAGAAATGTGTTAACTGTTATCGAATACAATTTTGATAATCATGCTCTTTGGTGCTGGCCACTTGACACATTTATTTATTGTGTCTCGATAAAGAATTATAAGCGAGGATCTCAACCGTATTGGGTGCCGCGTTGGCAAGATGTTAACTACCTCCTATGGTATGTAGGAGGTCGCGGGTTCGGTCCCGACCTCAACACCTGTATATCTGGAGTTTGCGGTGTCTCTCTCCCCGTGAAGACATGGATTTTTCCCTCGGTCCTCCGGTTTATCCTTCCACATTTAGAAGCATGCATTTAGAGAATTTGGCTGCTTTAAATTTCCACATGATAAGCCACTTATCATTGAGCTATCATTTGTGATAGCCAGGTTGCTTCTGCAAAATAGCTATATAGCTCAGTAGGCCTTACCTGGTAAAAGAAACAAAGTTTAGTTTAGGCTAAGCACTATGCTGAGGAATTACAAGCCCCCCCCCTCCTCCCAGGAAACGGGGTCCAGCGCACCTCATTGCGCTTGTCCTGCCAGGGGCCCAAGCTGGGCCCTCCGTCCGTCTCCGTGGCAACAGAGGACTCGGCGTCCTCGGCGGCGGGCGGCGGAGCTGGGGAGAGGTCGCGTGAGGGCACCAGCGGGGAGACGGCGCGCTCCGTAGGGGCGATCATGCTGCCCGGCATCAGCGAGCAGCACACGGCGTCTCTGGAAGGGCAGAAGAGGGAGCAGCAGCAGCACCAACACACACAACTCTGACAGTTAGATATGTGTATGTGTGTTGAACTTCTTTCGCACTGTACGTAGCCAACCATGCTAATCAGAGGTGCGAATCGGAGAATGAATGAGATCAGGTTAAGGCAGGGGTTGGGAATCAAAATAACAAAAGGCATCTTTTTTTCCAAAATGGTAAAAAAGTCTATATTTCAAGAGCTGAAACGCGTGTCAATACGAGACGGTCCTTAATAAATAACGTCATGAAGCAGTCCGTAATGAGTTGCATGCGGCTTGGGAGCTGCAAGTTGCCGACTCCTGCCCATGGTAAAATGGACATCCATTGTAAACTGGACTACCATGGCAAATTGGACTTCCATGGTAAACTGGACTTCCATGGTAAACTGGACTAACATCATAAACTACACTTCCATGGTAAACTGGACTCCCATGGTCAGTGGTCAGGAACCAAAATAACAGGAGCCATTTCTGTTGAATTCCGTAAAAAGACAGCTAAATATTTCAAGAGCCGCAATGCAATTCTTAAAGAGCCACCTGCGGCTCCAGAGCCAGAGCTTGCTAACCGCTGCGTTTAAGGCAACGAAGAAGCGATGAGACGCTTAATGGAGCTGAGAGGCACGGGCCTGCAGCTGGCTCACGCACCTTGCATACATGTGCTGCAGGGCAGTGAGGATGTGGGACAACGCCTGCTGCTTGGCCTGTTTGCCGTCCAGCGCCAGCAGGATCTTGGTGAGGGATGGCCGGTTCTGTTTGGCCGCTACGGAGCCATTGGGCTTGGAGCTCACCAGTGGATCAGAGTCCGAGTGCAGGCCTGAGCACACACGTACGCACAAGGAAACTCCACCTTTGCAACGTTCAACGTGATAGCTTCTTCTCAGAATCGAACATTGGATTCACATTGCTTCCTATGGTTATTATTGACATATTCCAACCAAGGTCAAAATTGTGAATGCATCAGTGCTGTCTGTCCATCCGTAATAGAGCACAGGGAATCATGAAAACTCTCATGAAGACGACCCAGACGCAAACGTCACAATCATTATCACAGCGAACACTCAGGACAGGACATTGTGTAGAGACATACGCCCTGCTTCATAGCTGACTGACTCTGGTGCAATGTACAGACTTGGGTCCTGTCTGCCATCAGCTGACAATCATTCGCGTGCAGAAGCAGCACCCACCAAGATAGCTGGCACCAAGGGGGTCCCGTGCCGCCTGAAAGAGCACAGGCTCGTGCACGGCGGGCGTGGCCACGTCCACGGTGGTCCAGGCGATGCTGTGCGAGGAGCCGCAAGCCACGCGCGTGATCTTGTGGCCCTCGAGGCCCTGAACGAGTGTGGGCCGCCGGTTCACGGTGGTAGTGCCGTTCCCCTGTTGCCCATGGTCGTTGTCGCCCCATGCATAAACCTGCATGCCGCACAGTGTTATTATTAGCCTCCGGTGGTCACCCTCTGTACCCACGCCGAGCTCCACAAACCCCAGCAGCACCAAACCAGGTACAACGTGAACACTCATTAGAGCAGCGGGCCTCATCAGAGTAGAATCCCCCCCCCCGCCCCCGTTTAGCCATACAGACTTCTGGCGTATGTTCCAAAACTATTTACAAGTACCTGACAAGGCTGGCACAATCCATGATAGAGTGGTCAGCACCGTACTTTCCCATGATTGATGGTGACATAGCAACATCGGGCACTGCCAAGTTCATAAAGTAAAGAAATCTCTTTACTAAGGTGGCTGACTAATTGGACTTCTCCTGTCTTGAAATGTTTAACCCACTGTGACCCAATTTTGTGCAGCACTCACTCATTTACACGTCACGAAGAAGAGCCACTGCCCAATGCATCACCTATTATACAATTTTAGTTTTAAGTTCGTGTTTTTTTATGTCCTGAGAGTTTTCTGTTATTCGCGTTAGCGTAGCACTTTTGAGTGGTGCCAGCTCAAGATCAACAGTTTTAGTGGGAAGCATGGAGTCTCGCACTGCCTCTACATAGCTTCAGACATTGCTCTCCCATCTCAATCGCAACGGAAGCGACACTGGCAATTGCATTTTGACACGTATCACTGCCTGTTTACAGACTAGTGCAATAATCACCACGATTATTATTTAGATGTTTCTGTAACTGTAAATGTTTTTTGTTTTGTTTTTTGCCCGAGTCAACTCTTGCTCAAGGAAATGTATTTCGTTTACTATCGATTGTGTGCGTGCGCCGTTTTCAACTTCTTTGGAATGTCGTTGTTTTTTCTCCGATTTTTAATTAGCTTCATTGCCTGTACGTGTTACGCGTTATTGCTTTTCAAAAACTTCTCGTGACCCCTGGTCACTCTTGCAAACGAGACTCAATCCTGCTCTTTTGAGTCCTCGCGCCGGGTGGCCGGGCGGGCGGGTGCAGGGGGACGCACCTGCCCCCCCTCGGTCACGGCCAAGCAGTGCAGGGCCCCCACGGCCACGTGCACGATCTTTTTGTTGCGCAGTCCCTCCACCACCTGGGGCTTCCGCACGTGGGCGTCCGTGCCGTGGCCGAGCCGGAAGTAGTCTCCCTTTCCCCTGGGTCACACACCACAGGTCAGTGCGCACGCTCATTACAGACACACTCTGAAGCGAGTCTCGAGTCTCAATAATATTTTACTAAATAAGAAAGGATTATTTATAGCAACACATTTTGAGTTCCCTATGAATTTGATAGCTTAACATGGAGTAACGTTGAAGTCAGCTTTTCATTAGCACAGGATATATTTGACACACACTCTCTGGCAGAACTTGGCAATGAGACACAGACCAGGTCCACACGAGGCCGGACTTGGACAGGGCGAGCGAGAACTGCGCGCCGCACTCGATCTGGCAGATCCCCTGCCCGTTGAGCCGCTCGATGTTCTGAGGGACGTTGCACCCCTCGCTGCCCCCGCGGCCCAGCTTTCCAAAGTCTCCATCTCCCCACGAAAACACCAGACCTGGCCACACACACACATACAAGACAAAATAAATGAGCAGACAAAAATGTTTTCTTCCCATATCGGTTTCTCCACGTACAAATTATAAAAGATGGTTTACACCATCCCATTGGCCAAATGACCTTACAGGTAGTGCATTATTTAAACACAAATTCTTGACCAGATTCTAGATTCTGATTTTTTAAAAATATAATTGGATGCACTCCACAAATTCAGACAACAGCCACCGCTCGTCACTAAGTGGCAGTGACATCACCACAGAGCTTCTGCCAGGCTAATTGCATCGAGAAGCGAGGGCATAACTGTGGCTGAGAAGACCCGACGCTTCATGTGGAATGACAGGGCAGACTTCCACGCAGCATTATGCAGCTGATGAAAAACTAAACTAAAACTAAACTTCGATTTAAAGCTTTCATGACTGCAGGGATTCATCTTCTTGGTTCTTTCGGTAAAGTCACGTAGAAGGAAAATAATAAAATAATAAAACATAATAAAATAATTCTCACGACGTTTCGGCCACAACGCAAGCAGCCGTCCTCAGGTGAAGAATGAAACACCACCAAGCTTGGAGCGTATATTTCAAGCTTGGTGGTGTTTCATTCTTCACCTGAGGACAGCTGCTTGCGTTGTGGCCGAAACGTCATGAGAATTATTTTATCATGTTTTATTTTTTATTTTCCTTCTACGTGACTTTACCGAAAGAACCAAGAAGATAAAACTAAACTATTTTTATTTTACCAGGTAAGTCCCACTGACCTATATAGCTCTTTTTCATAACAGACCTGGCTATCACATATGATAGCTCAACGAAGTGGATTATCAAATGAAAATTTATAGCAGCCAGATACTCTGAATGCATGTTTATAAATGTGGATGGAAAAAACCTGAGGACCCAGAGAAAAAAACAGGCGACCAGGGAGAGAACATGCAAACTACAAATTTACAGGCATCAGGGTCGGGATCGAACTCACGACACTCTGTATACCAGGCGAGGTAGTTAACATCTCACCACCGTAGTACCGGTATACCTTGCACTTTCGTCTGGTTAGGGACCAGAGCATGGACGAATGTCAAAAATGGACGAATGTCAAAGCAGAGCCTTTATTTAGCTTGCAAATGTATTTTGCCCGGTGAAAAACGTACATGCAAATAACTATAGTAACTATATAACACATGTGTGTGAAATCTAAATTAACAGAAATAAAAGAAAAATAAACATGAAAAAAATTAATAATAAACTATATGATCATTTTAATATTTGTATTTTGCGTAAGTGGACGATGAATATATTGGTGATTTAGAGGGAATCTAGATTCATAAAATAGGAAGGAGAAAATTGGTGCGGATGAGGTTCATCATCAGAACCGGAAATCAATCTTTCTTTTTGGTGGAGATCTAACAGTGGCTGGAGCTAACGATGACGGCTCGGAATGTGAAGGGTTAGGGGGAGGGATGACTGGCGATGGTTGTGGCGGTTGCTTCTTGAAAAAGGAAACCAAGGAAGTTTGCAGTATTGAAGTGTTCTTCCTTTTTCTAAGAAGTTCTTTGTAACAGGCTATTTGGTATTCTCGGCCACTAATTACTTTAGAACTTCTTTCGAAATTGGGATCGACCCTTTCCCAAAATGCAATTGCGTCCTCTACTTTGGCAATTCCTTCTTCTAATCCTTTGGTTGTCAACGCCCTAGGCCAGGGGTCGGCAACCAAAATAACAAGAAGAGCCATTTCTTTCCAATTCGGTACAAAATTCAGTATTTCAAGAGCCGCAATGCATCTGAGTACATACTGTACATACGTACATATTGTCAAGAAGCAGCCCGTAAAGAGCCGCATGCGGCTCCGGAGCCGTAGGTTGCCGACCCCTGCCCTAGGCTGAGCCGTATCTTCAGACGAAGACTCCTGTTCATTGAAAATGTTTCTGTGTTTATCAAACTGCAGAAGATCCTCATCAGTTAGGGGCTGATCATGCGACTAAAGCAGTCCCCTAACATCTTCAGCCTCTACTTGTAATTCCAGCTGCTGAGCCATGTCCACAACACATCAAACCCTTCAAAATCGTCCATGAGGGAGGGAACCAGCTTCTTCCATACCCCTTTCACATTGGTTTCTTGTACTTCGTCCCATGCATCTCTGATAGTTTTGATTCCATCCTGAATATTAAAAGTTTCCAAAATCATTTTACATTTATTTTGCTTACCTCCCTCATCAACATCTGCAGTATCTCGTGCAGCTATAGCCTTTGCAAACGTCCTTCTCAGATAGTAAGATTTGAACGATGCGATTACTCCTTGCTCCATAGGCTGCAGCAAAGCAGTTGTATTTGGAGGAATAAACACAACTTTTCTCTGTGGGCCTCAATCACAAGTCTTGGGTGGCTTGGAGCATTATCCACCAGCAATCGAATGTTAAATGGAATTTGCTGTTGTTTGCAGTAAGCCTCAACTGGAGGCTTGAAATAATCACTGAATCAAGTTGTAAATAAATCACCAGTCATCCAGGCTTTTTTATTTGACTTGCAATGAACTGGGAGGCTAGACTTGACGTAACTTTAACGGCCCTAGGATTCTCAGAACGGTTTTAGCTTGCAGTCGCCAGCTGCATTAGTCCCAAGCAACAGAGTTAGCCTATCTTTGGCAGCTTTAAATCCAGGCACTGACCTCTCTTCTCTAGCTATCAAAGTCATTGAGGCCCGTTTCATCCACGTTGAAGATCTGCTGCTTTGTATATCCACCATCTATTATTGTTTTGGGCTCTGCTGGAAAAGTTTCTGCAGCAGCTGTGTCTGCACTAGGGCTGAACGATTAATCGATTTCAAATCGAAATTTGAAACAATGCGATTAGTAAATCGCAAAGGCTGCAATTTTTTGTGATTTGAAAAGTCCTATTACTTTATTATTGAAATTATTTTTCATTATAACTTTCTTTCTTTAACTTAAGAATTGTTATATGTTTGATTGTTCTATTTCAATTAAAACATTTTAATAAATACATGTTGGAAGCAATTCACATATTTTAAGTTATCATCCTTGCATTAGAATATATAGAGCAGTTCATATTTTGATGGTATCATGTGGAAATGCTCCATCACATGTTTTAAATCTATTACACAGTGAATATTGAACTGAAGCTTGACTTAAGAAAATGCAATCGCAATATCTGTCAGAAAAATCACAATTAGATAATTGCCCCAAATCGTTCAGCCTAGTCTGCACTAGCTGCTTCTCCCTGCACTGCAATATTATGGAAACTGGACCTTTTCTTAAAGTTGTCAAACCAGTCTCTGCGAGCCCCAAATATTTTTCCTGATGCCTCTCCTTTTTCAGCCTTCATTGTATTAAATAGAGTTAGGGCTTTAGCCGTCATAAGGCCTTGGCTTAGAGGAATGTTGTGGCTGATTTGATCCTGAATCCACACATTTAAAACTTTCTCCATCTCACCAATGAAACTGTGCCATTTTGTAATAGCTTGGTATGCACTGGCGTAGCGTTTTTTACTTCCTCTAATACTTTACCTTCATTCTTAAGAATTGTACTAACTGTTGGGCGAGGTATGCCTAGCTTGCGACTTAGATCAGCATGGGACATGCCTTGCTCATTAGGTTTGATTAGATCAAGCTTTTCTTGCAAATTGAGAACCTTATGGGTTATTTTAGCTTTACTATCACCACACTTAGGACCCATTATGAATATATTAAAGCACACACATAAGTATTTTACAGGAATCACAAAAATAAGCACAGTATCAATACTATACTCTTTGGGTTTTTCGGTCAAGTCGCGTAGATATAAAAATAAAAATCACGTTTCTATCACAACACAAGCAATCGTCTTCAAGTGAAAAAATACCGCAGGCGAACTGCTGAGGCAGGAGAAATATAGCGAGAGAACTACTGCAGCAAGAGTTTATATAGGTTTGAGATGGGTACAACCCAAGGGTAAGTGAGCGGGGCTAGAGGTGGAATTTACAAGGAATATACCTCGGCCATTGTACTGCTAGAGATTAGCATGTAAATCAGTTAATGTAACCCCACGACTACGGTGCTGAAGAAGCCATTGTATTGCTGGAGATTAGAGATTAGCATGTCAATGTGAGATGGCAGCGGCTGTTTTAATGACACATTCAGCCTATTAAACAACGAGAGCCACCGCCACATCGAAGAAAAGGGAAGCAGCGGCTATGTCAGTGAGACATTTAGCCTGTTAATGTAAAGACATTTAACAAGGTAATGTAACTCAGAGAGTCGGAAATAACTGTTAATATCGGCAGGTAGGATGGAAGCATCACACCTGGTGAATAACATCCTTCCAATGATTGCTCAGTTTGTACCCATCTTCTCAGTTTAAATTGTCTGTGTTTATATATCTGGATGGCTTCATGAACAAATCTTTGTTGATAGCCAGTGGGTTTGCATAGTATCTTCGTCTTGGAGAAATCAATTTCATGTGTGCCGACAGCGTTAAAACAATGATCAGCCACGGCAGAGGTATTAGTCCTACTATGTCTCAGATCCGCCTTGTGTTCACGAACACGGTCTGAGACATGTCGCTTGGTTTTTCCAATGCAACTACTGCCGCAGGCACAACTTAGATTGTAGACACCGAAGTATTTCATGTCAGGGATAACATCACAGATGGGATCAGATCACGCATTTGATGTACTGTGTTAAATCGAACCTGGATCTTGTGTTTGCTCATGATTTTGGAAATATATTTGGTGACCCCTGCTATGTATGGCAAGGTGATGGTTTTGATTGGGTCCTCAGGTGGTTCTCTTCCAACGGTTGGGGTGACAGCTTTACGGATTGTGTGGTCTGAATATCCATTCATCTTGAGGGCTTGGTGTACGTGCTCCAGTTCACTGGCTAGGTGGTGATGGTCGGAAATGCAACGAGCCCTGTGATGTAGAGTTTTGATGAGGGAATTCTTCTGGGCTGGATGGTGGTGGGAGTAAGGGTTTAGATAGGCATCCGTGTGGGTGGCTTTCCCATAGACAGAGTGTCTCAATGAGCCATCTGGTCTCTTTTCGATTAAAACATTCAAAAATGGTAACTTGCCATCCTTTTCCACCTCCATGGTGAATTTGATGGCTGGGTGTATGGAATTGATGTGGTTGAAGAATTGGTTCAAAGCTGGCAGGCGATGTGGCCAGATGACAAACGTGTCATCTACGTATCTCTTCCACAACTACATCGAAATACTGTACACGTGTTTTATGATCACGAAAATAACTATTAACACTGTAGTATTATACTTTTATCACAAAAATAACTATGAATTGTTTACAGTATAATCACATAAATAAGTACAGTATTATTAATATGAATAAACACAAATATAAGAGATGCTCACTGAACGACTTCTATTCAAAAACTGAATTAAAAAGATGGAAGGTTGGATGAAATCGGACGAAAGAGGAAAGCGCGTTGACGAAAATTGAAATGTGGTTATAATTGAAAACGGCCGAAAGAGCGAAGCGACGAAAGTCAAATGGACGAAAGTCAAGGTATCGTTGTATCCCAAAAGAAAAGATAATGGCGTTCGGCTGATTTGGAATGAGACCTCCATTGCCAAACCATAGCTATTCATACGTAAACTGCCCAGGTATTGAAACTTCTCCACTCTCTCCACAACATCCCCAGCGTTTAACAGTACTCTCCTTTTTGTATTTGGATTGTCAACCAACACCAGGTAAAACAACATGTGCACCTATTGTTCTCTTTTAGCCCCGCCCACCCCCCAACACGTTCCATTCATTGGCTGCCACATTCAGATAACCCCCTCCTCCCCCCTTAACTTGTATTTAAGGGCTTGTCTCTTGGAATTTTGCCTCACTTGATACAGTAAATCTAGCTGACAGTCCCACCTGATGACGGAGACTTGTGTTGCCTCCGAAACGTCGTGATTAATAATTTTATTTCTATTATTTTATTTTTATTATTTATTTTTACTTACGTGACTTTACCGAAAAAACCCAAGAGTATGAATCCTTGCAGTCACGAAAGCTTCAAATCTAGAATATGAACAGACCGTTATGCTAACTGAAATTAGTGAGCTCCTACAGGAGTGCAGAGTGGGTGCCAGTGATGTCAAGGTAGCAACAGCGCTCAATGCGTCACATGCACGCTGCCCGGCTCGTGTTACCTTCATCAGTAAGAGCGAGGGTCTGGGCGTCTCTGCTCCCACACGCCACCTGGACCACTCTGTGCCCCAGCAGTGCTTTCACCTGAGACGCATGCAGATACGAAAAATCAGAAACACGCAAACATCCCATAGCCGGCGACGTGGCTTGCAATTCGCTATCAAGTGATAAAAGGGTAGTCTTGGGCCCATCACCTTCAGATAATTTGTGCCTCTTTACACAGCTCCGAGCCACACGAGGGAAACAAACTGATGATAGAGAATGAGGCAGCTGCGGCACTGGACGTGGCGAGCCACCGCCATGTTCGCCCCCCTGCCCTGGCGTCACCGTGGGCGGGCCCTCACCAGCTTGGGCCGCAGCTGCGTGCTGTTGTCTCCGTGGCCCAGGCGGCCGTACTCGCCCAGGCCCCAGCAGTAGAGCTCCCCGCTGGACGCGATGGCTGCACTGTGCGACGAGCCACACGCCACGTCGCGGATGCGTTTCGTCTTGAGGGTGTCGATCAGCTTGGGTTTGTCCACGTTCCTAAAAAAAAATTACCAGGTAAGGCCCACTCAGCTATTTAGCTCGTTTTTTTGGAAGCAACCTGGCCGGGTTTCTGCCCCCGAAATATCTGTGCCCCCTTCCCTTGTTATTGCTCATGCTCTGTATCGGACTCTTGTTGAAAAAAAAGCGACCTGGTCCCAAATTATAGCTCAGCGAAGTGGCTTATCATGTGGAAGTTGACAGCAGTCAAATACTCTAAACGCATGTTTATAAATGTGGAGGGAAAAACGGAGGACTAGGAAAAAAATCCATGTGACCACGCGAAGAGATAACATACAGCGAGGGAAAAAAGTATTTGATCCCCTGCTGATTTTGTACATTTGCCCACTGACAAAGAAATGATCAGTCTATAATTGTAATGGTAGGTTTATTTGAACAGTGAGAGGCAGAATAACAACAACAAAAATCCAGAAAAGCGCATGTCAAAAATGTTATAAATTGATTTGCATTTTAATGAAGGAAATAAGTATTTGACCCCTTCTCAATCAGAAAGATTTCTGGCTCCCAGGTGTCTTTTATACAGGTAACGAGCTGAGATTAGGAGCACAATCTTAAAGGGATTGCTCCTAATCTCAGCTTGTTACCTGTACCAGTTATGTGTTACTTATTTATTGGATATTTACTTTTGTTACTTATTTACTGTTTTAAGTTCACTCGTTTCCGGTTAGTTTGTTTTCTTTGTGCACGTTATGATTTTAATGTTAACAATTGATAATGGAATGTATTACAAATGGTAAACTTCGTATTAATATGATGGAATTAAGCTGCGGTAACGACGTTAAATATATAAATGCATGCGGGGTATATGGAGGTGCGGGCTATCTGAAATTTGTTTTACACAAAACGCAATTTTTGCGGGGTATATGCGTCTGCGGGTTATATGCGTATGCGGGCTTTCTGCGGGAAAATACGTTAATCCACTACTAAACTGTTATGATGATATTCATCCCTCCTAGTTAGGTCACCCAGATCTTACCTACAAAAGGCAAAAATAAATATCATCATGCTCAAAAAGAATAATTATTTATTGCTGAATATTAAAAAGCAACACGAGTGTGTTGCTAGGCCGAGGCTCTGTCACCACTCTGGGCCCTCTCTCACATGCGGCTGAAGTGGCCGAGCTTGCCGTCATCGCCCTCTCCCCAGGAGAACACCTTCCCGTCGATGGTCAGCGCCATGGCGTGGCGCCCGCCTGCAGATGCGCGCACAAAGACAAAAATCCCCCCATATAGCAGACTGTTGGGGGAAAGTGCTCTTATAGCAAGCACCTATGAAGGCCCGGCACGGCAGACGATGAGGTGGGCGGCCAGCACTACGCCCGGCCACCTTTTTCTCCCCAGTGGCGATGTTTACACACCACACCAAGTACTCATTTGAGGCCGAGTCAACCTAGGGGAGGCCCAGGACAAGTTAAGATAATAGTCACTTGGTGTTGGTCCGTGAGCGGGAACTGCCGGGTTCATAGCGGAGCACTCTAACCGCTGCGCCACAAACACGCGCGCACACACACTACATGCGAATACATGACACACACACACACACGACACGCACACGTATGACGTCACGACCCACCCAGTGTCTCCTTCAAACGCTGCTCTCCTCGTCCTTCCTCCTGTTAGTAACACGGCCGCTGCAAAAGCCAGCCTAGGGTGATAATTCCATGAAAACTATGATAGTTAGTTTGGATAAGTGGATATGAATCTACATGAGAGTGTACTAGGAGTGCACAAAACATCCATTGAGAATGCGAATCCAACCAGCATCCAGGCATTCGATCATTCACGACTGACATCCAGGAAGCGTCTTGATCAATCCTAACATTAAACGTGGAAACTGGGCAGGCTGCAGCATCGAACCTGAGTGCACGGCCACCTTCTTCACCACGTAGTTTCCGAGCGCAGTGATCTGCCGGGGGATGGAGATGTTGCCGGATGTGAGGCCCAGGCCCAGGCGGCCATTTGTGGCCTCCCCGCAGGTGAACACCTTCCCCTCGGTCGTCACTGCGGAGGGCGGAACGGCAGTGCTTTAGCAACTCACAGACACAATGCACACATGCAAGCGTGCGATAACCACAGCAGACGCTTCACCCCATCACACACCAACCACACACCACCACACAGCACCAAACACCACCACACTTCAGCCCACCACAGTGAGCGTAGATTGCGAGTTCAAATTTCTGGTTGTGTAGGTTGACTCAGCCCATCCTCTGCCTTTCTCAGGTCAATAAAATGGGTAGCATTTCTGAGGAAGTCAACAGAGTGTGCATTGGATAGACACACCCCCAACCAATAAAAGGGAGGAATTTCCACCACTTATTCAGGGCTATAAAAGGGAGATAAACAGGACCTCAAAGCTCACGAGAGGACGACTCAATACCGAGTTCATAATTACCGTATTTTCCCGCATATAATCCGCGGGGTATACCACTTTTACAAACAAAACAAGACCCTGCGGGGTATATGGAGGTGCGGGCTATCCCAATAATATTTTACACGTGTGACATGTCATTACTCGTTAAACTTTTTTCATGGATAGTACTATCCACTATGCAACACTTACCTTTGACTAAAGCACTGCTGAATAAACCACTAACACTAAAATTGCACATGTTATCACGTTTAAAATTATTAGACTTGTTCGTACAATGTTTACATTGCGCAATGGGAAGGGCCTTAACAAGCGTCTACCAGACACGGAATCATAATTGCCGAGTCCCTTAGGCTGCTGCTATTGGCGGAGCACCATACAGTCGTGACCATGAGCTTTGTTTCAAACTTCCAATGGCTTTTTTGCCAGGAGGCAATGGCGTTACCGTAGTGCCGCTATTGTCTGCGCAGTGCGCAATCTACTAGTGCTAAAACTGTAGAGGGGTAACTACCGGTCCAGTAGCTGTAATATGATGAGGTCGAATGCTGGTAAGCCTAACAGTACGCTTACTTACTTATCTACCAGTCATGTGTTACTTATTTATTGTATATTTACTTTTGTTATTTATTTACAGTTTTAAGTTAACTTGTTTCCGGTGAGTTTGTTTTCTTTGTGCACGTTATTATTTTAATCTTAACAATTTATAGTGGAATGTATTACAAATGTAAACTCTGTATTAATATGATGGAATTAAGCTGCGGTAACGACGCTAAAGATATGAATGCATGCGGGGTATATGGAATGTTTGACATAAAACGCTATTTTTGCGGGGTATATGCGCCTGCGGGTTATATGCGTATGCAGGAAAATATGGTAGTGAGGAGCCTATGGAAGCTGCTGCGCACACCCACCGGCAAACAGACTCTTGGACCCTCCCGCCACCTGCACGACGTTCAGCGCGGAGATGCCCTCCGACAGAGACGGCATCTTGATCTGCACGCACGCGCGCGTAGACGGGAGGGATAAGCGCGTGGGCTACACTCTGCGCCAATGTGCGATGCGAGCAACAAAACCCGCGCACGCTCACAGTGGGGATTAAAGTTCCGGTTCCTTTTGGTTCAACCGGCTGAGAATTTAAGTAATGCCACTGGGCCAACATTTGCAAGAGTGATCCGACCGAGTTGCCAAAATGGCAAAGGAAATAACAAAAAAAACAAGTGAAGGAATTAACCAATAAGTAACCTGTTCAAAAACACCCGCATCACAGAATAAATTGATAACGGTGCGCTTACGCGTTTCACACACTACCTTCGACCCTTTCAGTCCTCCCAGCTGATCCTTGTCATTGAGGCCCCAGACGAGCACTTTGGTCTTGATGTTGAGGGAGGAGTCGCAGCTCACAGACGGCTTCTTCACCACACTGCGGGGGCGACAGTCACGTCAGTGCATCCCTCCACCGCAGGCGCCCAGCACCCACTCCGTGCTCGCCGCGTTTGCAGCCTCCACGTCCGCACGGCAAACGTTGAGCTGCGCTACGCACATAAAGCTCAGGGAAGCGAGGGGGGGGCCTTGAGGGGAGGTGTGCAAGGGTGAATTGTGAGGTGAGCAGTGAGGGCAACAGAATAAGTGTTGCAGTGATTGTAGCGGTATGTTGCAGCAAGTGTAGCTGCGAGTGTGAAGCGAGTGTGAAGCGAGTGCAGCGGTGAGCATATCAGTGAGTGCAGCAGTGAACTTAAGCAGTGAGCATAAGAGTGAGTGCATCAGTGTGTGTAGTAGTGTGTGTAGTAGTGTGTGTAGCAGTGAGGGTAGCAGTGAGTGCAGCAGTGAGAGCAGAAGGGAGCGAAGCAGTAAGCGTGCGAGTGAGGGTTGGGCCGTGAGGGTTGCGGCCGTGCCTGGCCGCGTTGCTCCTCTCCTCGTACTCCTCTTCATTGTCGGAGGCGAGAAAGGAGAACACGGCGGCCGAGTCGTCGTCCTCGGAGCGCACGCGGCCCAGTGCGATGAGGCCATGCACCTTGCAATCGATTCCCGAACTCCGGCACTGCTTCACGGCCAGCTCCACGTACCGGTAGTGCTGAAAGCACACAAAGACAAAAATCCCCCGTGTAGCCTTAACAGACTTTTGGGGCAAGTGCTGTTAGCGAGCACCTATGAAGGCCGGAACAGCACACGAGGGAGTGAGGGGCCAGCACAACGCCCGGCTACATTTGTCTCCCCACTGACGATGTTTACACGCTGCACCAGGTACTCATTTGAGGCCGAGTCAACTTAAGGGAGGCCCAGGAAAGGTTCAGAAAATCGTCACACTTACTCACCATCTACCCCCTGTGCTGTAAGCACACATACACACACTCATCACGTGCCTGTAGTTTTATCCTGAGCACACACTTCTTACACATTTGTAGGTTTGTATAAGCTGTGTGCGACGCGGTCGCAAGATGTTAACTCCCTCACCTGGTATACAGGTCGTGGGTTCAATCCCGACCCTGACAACTGTATATTTGGAGTCTGCATGCACTCTCTCCCCGTGATCATGTGTATTTATCTCCACATCCTATGGTTTTTCCTTCCATCTTTAGAAACATGCGTTTAAAGTATTTGGCTGCTATAAATTTCCACGTGATATGGCACTTCGATGAGCTATCATTTGTGGCCAGGTCGCTTCGGAAAAGAGCTATATAGCTGAGTGGGCCTTACCCAGTAAAATAAATAGCTTTGGCACAATAAGCACATCACACAACTACCAGTGCTGCTGCTCAAGTAATACAAACACAAATGCAAAATTACATTTTAGTCCCAGTGGCCACTGCTCTATCCAATAACCGAGTGTGACACGATCACACAGTTAAATTCCCGGTGGTAGAGGGAGCGGCTCGCAATCGGAAGGTAGCAAGTTCAAATCCTGGTTAGGGTTTGACTGAACCCATCATTCCTCTGGGGTCGATAAAATAGCTACCAATTTGGGACAGTTTTGCTGTTGTTTTGCTGCCTTGCCAAGCTTGAGGATTGATGTACTTATGTAATTTTAACTTATATACTTAATCTATTTTATTTATTTATTTTAAGAGGTTTGCTTACCTTTCCTATACTTTGCACTACTATCTTTTTTTGTAGCTTTCCTTTGGACATCTGTAAAAAAAAGAGCTGTATAGCTCATCGGATTTCTCCAGGATAACTAAAGATTCCGATTCTGACTGTGTAAGGAAGCAAGCCATCTGTGTCAGAGTGGTTGGCAGCGTGTAGCCTGGAGAGCGGTATGGAGCGTGCGGCGTGGAGATCAGTTGGCAGTGTGCGGCGCGGTGGAGCCGGCGCGGTCACCGTCAGCACCGAGCCCCTCCCGTCGCCTCGCCCTCTCACGACTTGTCTCGGCGACACCTTTTCTCCCATCTCTGCGACACCTCCGCTCATTCCCGTATTTTATTCACGAAGCCTCTTGAGCACGCACATGCGGTCTCGATCCGGCCCTCTGTGTGAACTCTCTCGACAGCCTCCGGCCAGCCAAATGCTGTTGCTGGCAAGTGGCATTGAAAATTTACCCACAACTCGATTGTCAAGACTTAGGTATGGTATACCCTTCATTATTCGCGATGAGGGATATGTTCCAACGATGCTTGTGAAAAGCAAATTTCGCGGATACTGGCCTACAAAAACCTATCTTGTCAATGAATTACATTAAATAAATAAATACATAAATGAACTCTTAAATACATGAAAATTATCAAAACAAACATTTACATTTGTTACAATAAACAAAGTAAATAAAAAATAAATATAAAAGTGTTATGACAATAGAGCCTGTATGCAGTGTGAGGGGACTAGTGGCCACGGGAGGTAATGACAGGGAAATCAGCCTACAGTATGAATACATTAGTGGCCACGGGAGGTAATGACAGGGGTATCAGTTGTGAATGACAAGGGACTGGTGGCTACGGGAATGTTGGAGAAGGCAGCGTGGGGTCAGGTGACGGAACGGTCGAGTCTGCCGGTAGAGCGAGCGTCCAGAGTCAGTGAGAATGATCGAGAAGGGGGCGTGGCCTCGGTTGATATATAACGGAGACTCAGGGCTGTTGCAGTGGGATCTCTGCCTGATGTCAAGTGAACGTGTCTTCAATAAAGTGCCATCAAGAGAAGTGTCAAGTCGTCATTACAAAAGAATGAAATAAGAGCTTATAAATGAACTTATTTTAAATAATGATGCCCCACATCATCACTTTATCTCATCACCTCGCATCCCATTCTCTCTCTCGCATCCCATTCTCTCTCTCGCATCCCATTCTCTCTCTCGCATCCCATTCTCTCTCTCTCTCTCATCACTTTCTTTCTCTCTCGATGCAGTCGTGTAGAGTTCCAGATGTGATTTGCAGAGAGCCAAAATCACGCAAAGCAAGTTCATGAATAACGACGGAATACCGCAGTGACACACATTTACAATAGCCAGGTCTTCCTATTCTAGAGATATTGCACCCGTACTGCCGCCTGATTGATTGGTGGAAGACAAGTACCTCGCAGCAGTCCGACAGGAGGGTGACCACAAAATCCGTGGGCGCGATGTTGATCGTCTTCAACTCGATCATGGTCGTGAGAGAGCTCCCTCCTGTGAAGGAGAAGCCTTCTTTACAGAGACGACTTGGCAGACTAATGCTCGTTGATGTATTATTGTTCACATCTCAAACGCAACATCAACAAATACGTTCCTTATAATGAGGCAGACGACCACATATTTGTAGAAAAAAAAAAACGTCACTGTTTAAATCTGGCTCCCAGTTAGACCAAATGGAAGCCTCCATGACAGTTCACAAGCACGATGTGATTGCACATGGTAAAGTCAGCGCAGTTCATGCTTGAGCAATGCAAGGCAAAAGCAAGACAGGATGTCACAGGATGTCACTATGCATGAAAGAGAATTTGGTAGCACTGGGAGCGAACCCATACATAGTGGGACAATCAGAAAACCCACAAAAATGAGCTGGCAACTCACATGCTGCACTGCAAGAGGACAAGGCCTATCAGATGTGTTGCGCGTGAAAGATTGGGAATGCTGCCACCCGAACCCCAACCTCATAGAGAATGTCCTCCAACTGGTCCATGTGGGGTTATTAAACCACTGCGGGTGAGTGCCAACTGCAGTATCCCCCTCGCATACAGGCCTAGCACTGTGCCCAGGCTGCCCAATCTACGTCCCGTATGCCCTACCTGCTGACGTGCTTGATTTGTTGATAAAAAAAAATGGTAAAGGAGTAGCCGTGCAACTGCTAGCTCACACCACTAATGCATGGAGGGCCTCCATGAGCGTGAAGTCTTGTGGGTAAATGGTCTATTCTTCCACTTCGATCAAATGAGTTTAAAGAGGCGGGTGTACCCACGCTTCTGTTGACGTGCATCTCCTTTATTACGTTTGGCTCTTCAGGTTTTTTTTTTCTAGGTAAGGCCCACGGAGCTATATAGCTCTTTTTAAGAAGCAACCTGGCCACAAATGATAGGTCAAGAAAGTGGCGTATTATGTCGACATGTATAGCAGCCAAATACTCTAAATACGTTTCCAAATGTGGATGGAAAAACCGGAGGACCTGAAAAAAAATAGACGCGATCATGGGGAGAACATACAAAGGCCAAATATACAGCAGGCGTCAGGGTTGGGCTTGAACCCAATGACCTCCTGTATACCAGGCGAGGTAGTTAACATCTCGCCACCACGACACCCCTGCTGAGAAAGCAATGCTGCTCTGCGGAAGCCACTCCCGCCCGGCCCTACCTGAGATGACGACGAGAGAGGGCATGTAGCTGCTATCTGCCGGGTGGACGATCATCTTGAGGCGGTGGATCAGCACGTCCGGGAAGAGCTCCAGCCGCACCCAGTGCTGCTCGCACGCACGGCACCAGGAGGCAAACGCAATCAAAACCTGAAGGCCACGGGAGCACGGAGCCGCTAGGGGTCACGTGAGATTGTCCTAGAAAGACACGTTTAAGGCCATGGCACGGACAAAGGAGGAAAGGCTTATGACTATTCCAAGCCATTCATATTGTGTGGGTAAACATGATCAATCAATGTGGATGACACTAGTTTTATCATCAATTACAGATCAATTGAGCAATCAGGAAACAGCAACAAGGGCAACACAGCAGCGTGTTTTGGGACGACCTTGCGGATTTATCATCGGGCCTCAATGCCAAATTCAGAATCCTTCCAACGTGGTTCATCACTCCAAGCGAAGTGATAGAGGGAGATAAGTGCATCGCACTAGCATTGTGTGCTCCGAGTCTCAAAGCACAAAAGTGAGTTAATTGCAAAAAATTCCAAGTCGTACATTAATGGATGCGTTGTCATAAGAGTAATAATTAATTTACTGCTTCAACACTTGCACTCTTGACAATTCAAGTTGTTTGGCTATGTCAGGTGGGTGGTGGAGGATTACGCGACAAAACTTTGATCGGATTCAATGTGTTCCCTTACCCTAAAAATCGATAATGACTCGCGATACGGTGATAATCGCGGCGGCAGCGGCAACCCTGGCTCTGACCTTTCCCTGGGAGCCCGACGATTGCCAGGGGGAGCCATCGAAGAGGCGCGCCGCATGGCTCGCCGCTGACGACGCCGTGACGCCCTTGACGACGCGTGACCAGTCCTCGACGAGCGAGCCCATGCCTCCCTGGCGCCGCCGCACATGGCGGCCCGAGCGGCCGGCGCACGCCGCCGTCTGACCTGTGGGTGGCGGAGGGGAGGGGGGGCGAATGGTGATCCCGCGGCGCTTCTCAACGGCGACACAACCCGACTCACGCAAAATTGGGCATGACAGAACGCTGGTAGGACGCGTGCATGGTGCAACACAGGGACATGAGTATGGTGCCTCTTTAAAGCCCTGGTCAACCTCCCATGCTCCCCATTCCAACTCCATCAGGTACAGACTCTCTGTTCGCTCCCTAAATATCCCGAACCCTTTACTCATCACTCCTTCGCTCAATAATTTCTACGAAATTTTACTTATGAACTCAAAACCTTGTTTAGCTACAAAAGAGGCACTGAAAAACTGAGTGTATAGACTAGCGCGCTAAGACGGTGCTGTCGTAAGTTCAGGTCGCTCTCTGTAACAGTCCATCATGAAACTTCAAAGCGGAAGGACGCAGAAAGCCCACCTGGCTCGTTGATGCGGTCGAAGACGTGCCGCACGTTGTGCCTCTTCGACTTGAAGCAGTTTTCGCAGAAGTCAAAATCATCGCAGTTGCGGCATTTGTAGCGCGGGCCCACGATCGGGTAGACGTGACAGCCGTCGCACCTGCAGACAACAGCACCGTTTTGTACCACACAGGCCGATCTCGGCAGACACAGCCCTACGTTAAAGATAGAGAACACCACAGAGGCACCTGGAGCCATCAACACGGTTGCATTTGACGTTGGCCAAACACTGTCTCATGTGCTACACTCGCTTGCACTTTTCAACGCGAGTGATTATGCTGCACGTATCACGTACTCCAGCACTGTGGAGGCAGTGAGGGTTAGTGGATCACACAAATTCACGAAACTTCATCCCTACCCGTGAGTGTCGAGGTCGATATTTCCTGGCTTGCCACAGAACAGCAGTGTAGCTAGTGGATTAATTTCCACATGTATTAAATTTGTATGGGGATTGAGTAATACTCCATCCAGGTACTCTGGTTTCCTCCCACATGTATAACCACTCATCAATGGAGTTGGCCAAACATTCCAATATAGGACCACAGAGCTTGGGCAATTGCTGGCACCAGTTCTGGCTGCCTTCCCACGAATCTGTGGTTTTTCCCACACCTCCGAATAAAAAAATGTGTTTTACTTATTTATTCCTAATTATTTGAGCGAATGTCCCTGACAGTCTCTTAGGCTAACATGAAGGTACTTGCATGCGTGCGCGTGTGTGAAAGTTTTTTGCTGCAGAACACTAGGGTGTGACACGTCAGTCGAATTGCTGGCCCTGCATGGGAGAGATCGGCAATTGTGTTGCGACACGGCTGGTGGCTGGGGTGGTGCGCGTACGTGACGGTGGGGTGGCTGCTGGGCACCAACTCCATCTCCGACAAGAGACCGGTCCAGTGGGACTGCTGTGGGAAATCCACGATCACGTCCTTCCCATTGGCGCTGAAGGCTGCGGTGATGAACAGTCAACGGCAGACAGGACGCACGGGTTAGACACGGCACGAAGCCAGGGGTGAAGAATCATCGAAGCCCTTCAGAATGTACAGTGTGGTAACACTGCAAAGCCCTAGAACCAAAGGAAATGAGATTTGTGCGGAGTGAGATGGGTTTTTATCTTCAGAACAGTAGTGTCTATGGTCTCATGATATTGCATACAAAATCCAATACACAAGGTCATGGGCTACGACAATAGCGCAGAATGGCCCACTCGTGCATGAACGTATATACGCGTGTTGAAATTCTCTTGCACTGTACGTAGCCAACTGCCCTAATCAGAGGTGCAGGGGCAGGACAACTAACTAAACACAAAAAGCAGTTCTAAAGAAATTAGTTTTCAATCTAAGTTTCAAAGTGCATAGCTCCAGTGGCTTCCTAATATCGAAAGGAATAGCGTTCCAGACGGCCGCAGAAGCGCATCTGAAAGCGTGTAATGCGGCAAACATCTTTGTTCGATGGCTCGCCAAAAGCCGCTGCTGCTAGGATGACCGCGATTTGTGTGTTGGTTTATGCTCCTTGACGAGATCGGCCAGGTATTGTGGCTCAAACGAACACCCAGCTGCATTTCAGCCAACCTAGATCCTGGCTCGTCCCTAACGCTCACTGTTTGGAATGCAAAACCTGGTGAAAGTATGAATCGGTGTCACGGCTGAACTCCCAAACCGCATCTCTGTTGTCTGTAACTCCTCTTAATCTGTCGGGTCACGTTGCTCAGTTTATCTGCAATTGAGAATGAATGCTGCCCCAAAGAGGAGTCGTTGACAAGAGAAAGTCCGCAGACAGACCAAGGGAAATCATGCAGTTCCAACAGGAGGCTGCCACTTGAAGAGAAATAAGAGGAGCTCACCTTTTGGAATTCCGTTCCCCTACGATTACTCAGTTATCATTGACATCACCACTTAAAATTGAAATTCGTAAAGTGCTCGTATAATTAAAACCCTAAAATAATGAGAAAGCCCATCATGACGTAAAAAATAAATGCTGGCTTGACACCAATAGACTTATCAGCAGACAAAGATGTGTGCCCCGCATGTACAAAAGCTCTCTGGTCACATTTTCACGACGCTTTTTAATTGATGGTCTAAGCTGACAAAATGGCCACACATTCAATTATTTTGGAGCTGGTGGTCTGGATAAGGCTGAGGAGCTTTGTGCATGCCATGCACACCTCTGTGTACTGTTAAACGCAAAGTACTCGTATGCTAACAAACGCCCTGTTTAATTTGTTTTACAGACATTTACACTAAACTCGCCTTTCAATGCAAAACCAGCGTCGTCTGAGCAGGGCACCGAGCACGGCCACCGTGGCACTCACCCTTAACGACGCCCACGCTGCGATGGTTCACCGAGCCCCACTTGTACTTGGGAGTCACCACGGAAGCCTTCACTCTCACTTTGTCCCCAACTTTAATGTGCGAGTGAGACGTCTGAGGCGGGTAGCCTAAGCACCGACACACACATCAACGACAAAGATCCCACGTGTAGCCTTAACAGGCTGCTGGGGAAAGTGTTGTTAGCGAGCGCAAATGAGGCTAGCATGGCACACGAGAGGGTGGGTGGCCAGCACCACGTCCGTCCGACTTGATCTCCCTAGCGGCAATGTTTACACCACCACACCAGGTACTCATTTGAGGCTGAGTCGACCTAGGGGAGGCCCAGGACTGGTTCAGATATACATCACTGATGTTGGCCGTGAGCAGGAATCAAACTTGGGTCGCCGGGTTCGTAGCACACGGCATTAACTGCTACACTACTGCTCCCCACTGCCATACACACACACATCAGAGACACACGCACACAACGACAAAAAACGCCATTCGCCACTAAGTGGAGGTGACATGACATCACCACGACGCTTGTGCCAGGCTTTGTGCAAGTTGAGACCACATGAAGTGTCTAACGCCCGCTGGCAGGAGATCAAGGGGCAGACCCAGGTGCCACGGGTCGACTGACTGAGATGACTGGCTGATGCACCACCTGTGCCTCCTAATGTGCCAACTTGCTGTGCTTTAGCCACCCGGCGCTCCGCTCGTTGTTGTGAGCGTCGCTCCTCCGCCCTCCGTTGTTGTTGGAGGGCGACTGCCTCCAACTGCCCAGTAGCATCCTTCACGAGCCTCCTCCACAGAGGCCGATCTTGACACCGCTGGTACCAGTCATCGGCTAGTCCACTCAGCTCCACGTCCTCCTGTACCACATCACTCCATTTCTTCTCTAGCCCGTGCCACGCCCATTTAGCCCCCTCGATCCGGCCGAACAAAAGCTGTTTAGGCATGCAGTGGCAGGGCCTGCAGGCTACATGACCCAGCCAATGCAGCCTTGCCTGCCAGAGGAGCTCACCAATGGGACTTTCAAGGATATGAGAGCTCCTCACACAATCCAGCCTGGTTAAACCCAGGATGGATCGTAGGCAGGCCAGCCTAAATGTTTCTAACCGGCGAAGATGTTCCATTAGGGGGGTTCACACACACACACAAACGCACAACGCTCGTTCCATCTGGCAGCCACACGCGAGCGAGTTCAATGGAGAATCAACGGTGCACGCTCACCGTTTAAGGGCTATGGTGTCGGTAAAGCGGTGGCACAAATCTACACTTATGTTGCTTTCAACAATGTTGATTAACAGTATAACAAGAATAATATTACATCGTTCCTTATTTTTCCAGGAGCCAACCGGTGTTTGATATACAAGTTGAAGGAAACCAGAGCACTTGGAGAAAACCCACTCACGCGAGGGGGCAACGCTCTATGCTCTCACAGATGGAAACAGATGGCGATTAGTCCGCTTGCTGTACTGCTTGCTCCTGGAGAGCCATGGTAGGGCACCTCGACGCCCACTGGAAGGGAGTTTCGCACCATCTGTGCGGCGATCCACCAACCCTTGCTGCTGCCTCCACAGTGCCGGATCACAGGACATGTGCAGGCATAGCCACTACCGCCCGGTCTTCCCATGGTAGAAGGATGGCTGAAAGTCAGTTGCGTGGTGCAACTGACAGGCAGCATTATAAAAAAACACTTTGATAAAAAGAAACGCCACACACGGACCAGACCTAGAGTGAAGCCACTGCAGGCAATAACAGGCAAGGTGTGTTGAGATTTAATAACAAGTTATTATTCTGTTATACGAAAGAAGATTAAGTTCCCTGGTGTAGTGCTCTTCTAGTTTTGATAATCCCATTCTGTTTCTCTGGACTGCATAAAGTTAGGATTGTTTACTGCCTGAATAAGAACGCTTTCTGCCCGGATGTCTCGCCAGTGATTACCACCGCTGATGGCCGCTCTATAAGTGTGACGAGGGAGATGTGGCGCAGCCGTGCGGGCCGTGCAGGGTGGCACGGGCTGCCCTACCCAGGATCTCGACGTGGACGTAGCGCACCCAGTAGGTGCCCCCTTTCTGCTGCCAGTCGCACTGCACATTAAGGTCGTGCAGGCTGTCGCGGTCCAGCTTCACCACCTTCCCCACATCACCCTCCAGCACTTCCTCGTAGCTGCGGCAGCAGCGCACCATCATCCCGACCTGCGGCATCACGCACACACATGCACAAAGACAAAGAACGCCCATGTAGCCTTAACAGACTGTAGAAACAATAGGATGGCATTCTAAGGTGGAGCAGTCGGAAAAAAGAAGCAAAAGCATGAATCGGCTTGTTGAGACGTGTAATGCGCCAGTGGTACACAGGGAGGGCGAGTCTGGTAGACCGAGTCCCCAACACGGTTAGAGACATCAATGCGCGAGGTTCACGGGAACAGTGACCATAGTAGCAGAGATAGAAGATTGATAAGTAGGTATGTATGTACATATGTTAAACTTCTTTCGCAGCGTATGTAGCCACCCGTGCTAATCGGAGGTGCTGGGGACGGACAACAAACTAAAGATAAAAGACCGTTCTAAAGAAATGAGTTTTCAATCTGTGCGAGTGACTAGAGCGGATCAGTGAGTGCTGGATCATCAGTCACTATGCACCGGTTGAAAAGTTCTTCTTCAGCGGGACTTGGAGTGAGTTGTTCATTATCAAGTTGTTGTTTTTTCCAAAATTATTCCAACCGTTTCTCATCACAGGAATAAATAATTCTAAAAATTATTGGGAACAGACTAACGGACAATTGAGAGGCCAGCCAACAGAGCAAGTGTGCCGGCAGGATTATAACAATGACCATACACATTACGTAAGATTTTGGAAGCGACTCATGAATATCAAATTCCACGAAGCAGAGCCTTTGTAGACAATGGAAGTAAATTTACTCCGTGGAAAGTGATGCAGTCATCCAGCGCAACAAGCCATGGCCTAAATAAACTAATAATTAGACGTGACATGAATAGCAAAATATTATCAGGCAAAAGATACCCTCTCACAAGGTTTCATCGTAATTAGCAAATGTTTTCAAACATCGGAGCGGAGAATTAAATGCATAATGGAGAATACGAAGAAGCTGCTGTTAACCATCTCAGATTAGCCGCTGACACGATCACTGTAAACTTAATTTGGACATGAATTGCAAGGTAGTAAAGTTTATCTGCCCTGACCAGCAGTAGGATGCACTGAACTCACAGGGGACGGCATAGGCGAGGGGGTCCATGGGTCTCACCTGAATGCTATCGCGGATGTACATGGCGTAGTCGTCGTTGCTCAGGAAATCTCCACGCTTTTTAAATGTTTGACTCTCGGTCACGAACACCTGCTGCCCATAGTTGCCATCCGTCCTCTACTCGCACACACAGCCAATGGTAAATACGGCTTCATTGAATGCAATACACCAAGGCCATTCGGATTCACAAGAAGAAACTGAACGTGCAACAATCAAGGTGACAAAATTAAACAAATATTTTACACCAACTGTAATAAACTGTCAAGTCATCAGAAGTTTAATGAAATTCAATATCCTTACTGCAAGTGGTATTCAGTTTAATAAGGAACTGGTATTCTTAATAGAACCCTTACGACAACTCGGATGACAAACTAAGAAAAATACACCCACAAAGCGTCACTCAAGTCCTAACGTTAGACTGATATCAGTTCCAGCCGTAACAACAACAACACGAGCCTTCAATTGGCATCCCTTGCCCTGGCCTCACGAGAGTCACCCGAGTTTGTGCGACTATGGATGGGCAGCACGAGCGGTCTTGGCAACAGAATCGCGCTCCCCGTCGCCAAGGCGTGGGTGGCGCACCGCAGGGCTACCCACGCCGCGAGGCGGTGCCGGGAGTGTTCCTCACCTCCACCTCCTCGGCCTCGTCCAGGAGGTCCTCGTCTGACACGTCATCCGACGTGGCGCTCTCCACATCAGAGATGTCCGGGATCTGCACGTCGGGGTGGTCCAGCAGCCAGCCCACCAGGGCCTCGATCCCTGTGGCACGCGGTCGGCGTTGGCCGTGGGGGAATGGTCGCTCAGCGGTTATCAACTAATAGGAAAAAAAAGAATACTCTCCTCCCCTCTTACAGGTGGCAGTCTACTCCTGCCTCTGTGTCCAATAAAATGCACCCCAAATTATAAATAATTCAGAGACTTTTACCGAACGCTGCAAATTATGATTTAAGTTTTCAGAAAGGCGCAAGATATATTTGTTCGTAGATGCTCTTCGAAATCCAAAATGTAATGAGGTAGTTATCTTCTGACAAGTGTCAAGTAAGACACAATAAGACTATAAATATTTAATAATCTTACCTATATAAGTCATTTTTTGTCTCTCTGTCCGTGTGTCTGTGTGTATGTGGACACAACTTTTAACTCACAAACTGTGGGGTTTACATTTTAAAAAATTACCCAGATATCACACGATAAGCCCCTGGGTGAGCCAGCGCTATTCGTATTTCCCATTCGTCAACTTGAAAGTAGTTAAATTAACAATGTATTACAGTCCAAGTCTGAACCCAGCCTTGTACTGCTGTAGTCCATTCCCTCTCCAGCTCCGGATCCTGCTGCGCCGTCGTGTGGTTGCTCCTTGCCGATTGGGCGGTCGAGGCACTGCTCAACTGGGGCTCACCTGCCCAGGCTACTACCCGAGGCCGCCGGTTCATGCCGTCATGAGCTTGCAGGCACCTGGCCACCCATAGGGACGTCTGCGCTTCTTCATCAACGACAGGCAGCGCGATCCCAGTCTCCTGCGCGAACACCAGCAATTTCTCGAGTCCAGTGCGGCCAGATCCATACGCGGATAGGCCACCTGCCCAAGTGCTATCAAAGTGCTGCGGTAAGCGAGGGGCATTTCAGCCTCTCCCCGCCTACGTTGCAGGAACTTCTGCCGCGTGTTGGATGGTCGCTCAAAGACGGCCGCCGAATTGTGGTCCGACTCAACTGGAATAGCTCGGAATTCCGCAAGAGCGGCGTCGTCGAGGGCCGTTGGCAGGACCCGCAGAACCTCCTCTTCCGTCAACCCTATGGACTGGTAGGCTGCCTCAAAACAGCGAGTAAAAGCAGGCCAGTCCCCGCCATGGGACGCTGTTGCCATGGGACGCTGTTGCCATGGCAGCCGGTTGCTGTGTCGCGTCAGCTGTGGGAGTAATGGCGGCCGTTTTCTGCGTCGTGGTAGAAATGGCGGCCGCTTCCTGCGTCGCATATGTCGCGCTCGCGGCAGCATTTGTGGTCGGTGATCGCAGTTGCTCCGCCGCTTGGAGGGGGGCTTCTTCAACTTCCTATCCTTCGTCTAAAGTTGCACCCAGTGGGTTTTTTCTTCTGACGTATCTTAACATTTAATTCTTGCCACTCCTGACACCAGTTGTAATGACTCGGGACTCGAACTTTAGAGGTTTATTTTACTTCACGTAACGTAGCTTAGGACCCCGTCGTCATGAGATAATGCCGACGTGGAGATCGTATGACCGAGCAGACCGTGAGGACTTGAAGACAGTGATGACGTGAAGACAGCGACGACGTGAAGACAGCGACGATGGCCCGAGTCCCTCTCCACAGACCCCGAACATCCCTTCTTGCCCTGCTTATATCCTCTAGGGAATTTCCCAACCAAGACTCTCCAGACTTGCTGGCACCTTGCCTTTGCATCCAGCCTCGCTGACACCCTGTCTTCACCTCGAGACTTACTGACACAGTCTTTACACTACTATAGTCATTAGATACTACTGTAGAGTCAGTATTTACTACTATAGAGTTGGTTGATACCACTATAGAGTCGGTAGATACTACTGCAGTCAGTAGATACCACTACGGTCAGTAAATACTGCTACAGTTAGTAGATACTACTATACAGTCAGTAGATACTACTGTAGAGTTAGTAGATATTATTATGGTCAGTAAATACTTCTACAGTCAGTAGATACTACTGTAATGACAACAGAGATGTCACTGTATGGTGCCGGCGTGCAATGTTCCTATGTCGCAAACAGCACTGGGTGGGTTGCTGTGTGAGGCCGCCTCTAGCACAGCACGGCGTGCGATGCACCATCATTGCATACACCTGTAGGCAGGTGTAGTACCAGCCCTAGTAGGGCTTGGTGAGCGCTGGGATAGCGCTGGCACCACGCAGAGCGTGTCGTGCGGGCTCCCACAAGGGGGAGTGGGAGAGTGTCGGCCCAGGGGCAGGGTTGCCCCGGGCCATGGGACTCTGGTTGAACCCGTAGACACGTGATCTGGACTGTCCACAGAGAAGGCCCCAGGTGGGGGGAGGGAGCTAGGGGGTGATCACGTGTCCAGGGAGAGCTCTCGAGGGGGATCGAGAGGAAGCTAGAACACTCGAGAAGGTGGGCGGGGCCGAGGGCAGAGTGGCCCCGACCCGGGAGGATATAAGGTGGGTCCCTGAGAGGGACCGGGGTTCTTCATCCGACAGCGAGAAGCTCTACGTCTACAAGCTGGACGCTCTACGTCCTACGAGGCATCAACACGTGGTCGGGGACCCGAGTGAGGGTCTGACCCTTTGTAGCTGTAACTCCTACATATAGTGTAGTTTGCTGGGTGGTCACCACCCTAGGCTGTATCTGGTGAAGGGGCAGTTACCCCTTTGTGTTAACGTGTTGATGTTACAATAAATGTGTTGCCTCTAAAGAAAAACGTCTGCGACTCAGTTGGACTCACTACACTACTATAGTTAGTAGATACTACTACTATAGAGTGAGTGGATACTACTATATAGTTAGTAGATACGACTACTGTCAGTAGATAATACTGTAGCGACATCGTGAATGTCACTCTGTAATACCGTCTCTAGCAAGGCACGGCGTGCGATGCATCGTCATCGCGGATACCCTGTAGGTGGGTGTAATACCAGCCCTAGAGGGTGAGCGCTGGGATAGCGCAGTGGCACCACACATGGCGTGTAGTACTGACTCCTACAGGAGGGAGTGTGTGAGAGTGTCAGCCATGGGATGAGGTTACCCTAGGCCAGGCATGTCCAAAGTCCGGCCCGCGGGCCAATTACGGCCCGCGGTCAGATTTCATACGGCCCGCAGCTTCGGTCTTATAATGTGTTATTTATGGCTCGCTATCTCTGTCAGAATAAATAAATCATAAAACTTCCTCCTTCCGCCACAGGTGGCAGCACCATTCTAATGCCCTCTGGCTTTGCATACGTGCCACGAACCCTTTGAATTATTTCTGCCATGGCGACTGCAACAAAAAAAAGAGAAAAGTTGACAGTAAGGGCCGCCGCTTTCAGGAGCGGTGGGAATTACAATACTTCTTCACTGGAAATCGAGACAATAGTGTTTGTCTTGTTTAAGGATTTCAACGTAAAGAGACACTACAAAACTAAACATGCTACAACATACGACAAGCTAACAGGGAATGACCGCGCTGAAAAAGTGAAGCAACTCCGTGCTGCTCTGGCATCGCAACAATGATTCTTCATGCGGGCCTGCGAGTCAAAGAAAAACATCACCAAAGCCAGCTACGAAGTGGCCATGTTAATAGCTAAACATGGCAAACGTTTTACTGAAGGTGCATTTATCAAAGACTGTGTCATGAAAATGGTGGAGAACATTTGCCCCGAGAAGAAGCAATAATTTATAAATGTTTGCCTGGCACGCAACACTGTGGCATGGAGAGTTGAGGACATATCGTCAGATATTCAGAGACAACTGGGGGACAGGGGAGTGGCTTTTGATTATTTCTCATCAGCCTGCGATGAAAGCACCGATGCATCTGACACTGCACAACTACTTATTTTTTTAAGAGGAGTTGATGACAACATGAACGTGACAGAGAAGCTGCTTGACCTCAAAAGCCTTAATGGGCAAACCAGAGGAACAGATTTTTTCGTTTCTGTTTGTGAAGCTGTTGATGATATGAAACTACCATGGAGTAAAGTTTCTGGGATCATTACCGATGGTGCACCTGCCATGGCTGGTGAGCGAAGTGGATTGTCCACACTGATCTGCAATAAAGTCAGCGAAGAAGCAGGCAACGCTTTTAAACTTCACTGTATCGTTCACCAGCAGGCTCTCTGCGCCAAACATCTCAAATTTGACGATGTTATGAAACCAGTGGCAAAGGCAATCAATTATATTTGCTCTAAAGCTCTATACCACTGACAGTTTCAGCAGTTCTTGCGTGACATCCAGGCTGAATACGATGACGTAATATATCACAACGATGTGAGGTGGCTAAGTCGGGGGTCCGCACTGCAGCAATTTTTCTCTCAGAGGAAATTGGACATTTTTTGGGTGAGAAGGAACAACCAATGGAAGAACTGTCCGATCCTGTATTGTTGGCAAATCTGGCTTTTTTGGTTGACATAACGAAGCATCTGAATGCACTGAATGTTAATCTTCAAGGAAAAGATGCAGTGGTGAGCCAGCTATATACTCACATCAAGGCCTTTGGAACCAAACTGCAACTTTTCCAAAGACACTTGCCCAAACAGAGCCCTGCACCGCGCACTTCCCAGCTTTGAAAGAGGTCATTGACAGTTTCCCACAGGACAACATCGGTGCGCAAATGAAGAGTTATGCAACAGCTATCGCATCTCTTTTAGTGGAATTTAACAAACGCTTTCGGGACTTTGCAGTAATTTAAAAGGACATGTTGCTTTTCTCTTCTCCCTTCTCCGTGGACCATGATGATGCTCCTCCACAGCTGCAGCTGGAGCTCATTGAGCTGCAGTGTGATGATGAGTGCCGCGGAAAACACCAGCAGTGTTATCTTGTTGGCTTTTACCGGCAGCTGGACAAAAGCAGGTTTTCAGAAATGCGGTCATTCGCTAAGAAAATACGGAGCTTATTCGGCTCCATATATTTGTGTGAGCAAACATTCTCAGTCATGAACTTAAATAAGAACCGATTGAGGTCAAGGATGAGTGACTCCCACTTGCGTGGCATTTTACGCATCTCAACCACTGCCCTCAAGCCAGACCTGGTCTCTTTACTGAAATCTATATCTCAGTATCACCCTTCTCATTAGTATCAGCAAGTTATCTGTTCCTTGATCAATCTGAAATTGAGTGTTTTGAACGGTAACATCTGTCACTATTAACAGTGAAAAGCCTAAAGCACACTAATGCACTTGGACTTATGGCACTTGTTTTATTAAACTCTTGAATAAGATTTGGTTATAACTGTTAATGTTATGTACCTGTAGATGTGACACAAACTATTGCTTTCTGAAAGATCTTGTAAAAGGCAAGGGCAAAATTCACTCATTTAAAAGTTTAATGATAACAGACCACTTTGCATTACTTATAACTCCTGTTTAAAATGTTCATGAGGTAAAGATATTTAACTCATGGAAATTTAAGGTATTCTATACAGTTTGTTCAATGTTATCTGACTGAATGAAAGGCAGAATTGTGTTTTTAGAGTTGTTCACGTCTGCCTGAGTGACTTATATTTGGTTACATTGTAATTTGAAAAATAAAGGTAATTGTGACAATGAAAATTGTTTTATAACAGTGTGTGTTTTCACGTAACTTTTGTGGTAAAAAAATGTCGGAAGGAACTATTGGCCCCCGGGCATCTTCACTTTATCAAATTTGGCCCTCTTTGCAAAAAGTTTGGACACCCCTGCCCTAGGCCATGGCACTCTGGTTGACCCTGGAAGGCACGTGACTAGTAAGATCTACACAAGGGCCCCAGGTGGGGGCTAGGGGGTGGTCACGTGTCAGGGTGAGATCCTACGGGAAGGGTCGAGAAACAATAAGAGGTTTCTCGAAGGTGGTCGTGGCCAAGGGCGGGGCCAGCCACGACCCAGGAGCATATAAACCGGGTCCACACAGGGAACGGGGTTCAGCGTTGTTGTCGTCATCTGAAGATCTATGATCTACGTTCTACGTCCAAGAAGTCACCAACATATGGACGGGGACCCAAGCTAGGATTCTGTCCTTTGTAGCTACTCCTAGTAACTAGCGTAGCTAGCCTGGTGGTCCACAACCATAGGTTATTTGGTAAAGGGGCTGTAACCCCTTTGTGTATGTGTTGGTTTAAATAAATGTGTTGCCTCCAAGAAGCACGTCTGCGACTCTTTTGAACCCACTATACTACTATAGAGTCAGTAGATACTACTATAGTCATTAGATACTACTGTAGAGTCAATATTTACTACTATAGAGTTGGTTGATACTACTATAGAGTAGGCAGATACTAATATTGAGTTAGTAGATACCACTACGGTCAGTATATACTACTACTACAGTCAGCAAATACTACTACAGTCAGTAGATACTAGAATGGATCACTACGGAACGTAGCGCAATGTACAGGTAGTCCTCTACTTACAATGGAGATTCGTTACGACGACCCCATCGTAAGTCGAAAATATCGCAAGTCGAAGATGGCCTAGCCTACCCAGGAGTCTTAAAGAATGGTGATAATTTAGCAAAACAGAGTAATTTACAGTACCGTACTGTATAAACTATATACTGTATTTACTAATGACAATACTGTATTGCACAGTAAAATGTCAAATAAAAAAAACAAGGTAAATTCTTAGCCTACCTATATGAACTGCAATTTAATAGAAAGTTTTTTCAGGAAACAATCATATCTGCTATAAAAACTTTTAACATGCATTGAACGTATCGTATCGTGGTAACCTTAAAATGAAATCGCTAAAGCTACGTATCATACATGCATTGAACGTATCGTAACGTATCAGTAGATATTACTATAGAGCCAGATACTACTATAGAGTCACTAAATAGTACTCACTATTGTATGTAGGATGTGTATGTATATTTGCCTCGGCGGGGGTAAAAATATTTTTTGAGGGGGGGGTCAACAATTTTCAGAAACCTTTTAGATCAACCATTTACCCCCCACTTTCCATAACTTTTTGGACTTCTGCAAGCCTCTCATAATTTTGTTGACGGACAAATGGACAAACGGCACGTCCAGCTTTCAAAAATAGATTAGTATTTGTGTATGTATATGTTATGTTTTTAAGAGAAGTTTTTTAATAGATTTTCCCCCCAGGCAATGCCGGGTACTTCCTGCAAGTAAAAAATAATTATTTACAGTTGTGAGACTAACATTACCAGTAATGCATCACCACTACTGTGCTTCAAGGCCTTAGTTAGCTGTTGCGTTCAGGGCCTTATGCCACTGACGCTCGGCCTGCCATGGTTCCCTCCCTGAGGAAACTCGTTCCAAAGCCTAATTTGCTGCTGGCTCCAAATGCCCGACACGTCGGGGGTCTTTTTTCGCGACGATCTTGCGCTACTAGAACAGCGCGATCATTATTACTCTCATTAAACGGTTAGTTATCTCGAAAAGGCGAAGGCCGAAAGAAGCGACGTGTACAGGCCGCGGGCATTACCGGGGAGGCCTGCCGAGGCGGTAGTGCCACCCGACAGGGACTTGAGGGCGAACTCGACGTTCCTGCGCTGGAAGCCCATCTCCATGAGCTGAGTGACAGGCGGCAGTGGCGGAGGGGGCGATGGACGGCGCCGTTGCTGCTGCTTGTGCTTGAGCGGCTTGGTGGGCGGCGCCGACGTGGGTGTCAGGGACTCGCTGGAGCTGCTCTCATCGAAGGCCGGCACCGCCGGGTGGCTCGCCTCCAGCGCCAGGTACTGGCACACGGCCAGAGCGGCCGCCTGCACGGCAACGCAACAACACCGTTTGTGTGCCCAAAGGGCCCCGGGTAACTCGATCAATACGGGAGCACTCTGTGCCTTCTTAAAAGAGGGGCACGGACAACATTGTTTTAAACAACATTATTATTGCAAGAACGTTGCACCAATCAGAAGGATAACTGAAATAAAATAACTTTATCTGTACGTCTTCAGGTCGGAATACGTACTGAGGCTACTACAAGGCCATGCGGGAGGAGGTTTGGCACAATTGTGGTCGTGTCACTAAAGTTCACTGTGGTGAGTACAACATCTCGGAATGGGAACAGGTTAATTTCTGCTTCAGTCCAAAATCCCAGCCAGGTAATGGTGTATCCTTACCAATGTGCAATTCATTTGAAATCCCCGTGCATTTTCAAGGCAAAAATTAATAAAGTTCTGCCCGGCTGTTTATTTCCCGTGTGACAGGAGCCACGCCAGGCTGGCTGTCCTGTGCCCTCTGTAGGCCTCACCGTGTCGCCCTGCACGCTGCCGTCTCACGTGCATCATGGCTCCAGCTCAGTGAACCACAAACCTCACTACCACGTCGCTAGACTACAAGCAGTTTGTAAATTATGAGGAAATAATATTAAACTATTATTATTTTACCAGGTAAGGCCAACTGAGCTAAATAGCTCTTTTTCAGAAGTGACCTGGCCACAAATGATAGCTCAATGAAGTGGCTTATCACGTGGAAATGTATTTCAGCCAAATGCAATAAATGTTTGTTTCTAAATGTGGAGGGATAAACCGGAGGACCGGGAGAAAAATCCATGTAACCATGGGGAGAACATGCAAACTCCAAATATACACGCGTCAGGGTCGGTATCAAACCCACGACCTCCTGCATACCAGATGAGATATTTAACATGTTTCCACAATGACGTGTTAATGTGTTAAAACCATCAAGGACTAAAATACAAAGAACAGGGACCACAGCTGTAATTCACAATTGCAGAGATTTCCAAACACGCTCGTGCATGGAACCATCTACGGGACAACGCCCAGAGAACGCCCAAGAAGAACCCGGATCAACAACTTGCAAGAGGATTGCACATAGACGGGGCAGACACTGGCATAGGTGGTCGGCCAAAAATCCCGGGGACAAACGGAGCTGCAAGTTGGCCACAAAGTATGCTGCCGGCGTGGACTGACGTACCGCGTTGCCAAGGTAATAAAGGCAAAGAGCAGCAATGCAAACAGGTGAGTGAGAGAGAGGGTGGCAGAGGGAGAGATCACCTCGAGCTCCTGTCGCGTGAATATGGCCTTGAGCGGAGAGGGCTGCGTGGCGGCCGTGAGCAGTTGCTGCAGGAGGATCATGGGAGGCTGCGGCATATCTGGAGAGAGGTCCGAGATGTCGGGCGACGCCACCGCCACCGCTCCCTCATCTGATCGCATCCCAGTAGCACAGGGCGCATTAGAACAAGTGGGCAATAGCCTGCCATAGCGGTACGATAATGTCTCATCAAAATTGAGTCATTTGCAGACCATGACGCCAGCACACGGTGGCCTGCTCATTTCGAAGGGCGTCACGAGACATTTAACGTCCACTGTGAAGCAGATGGCATGTATTTTATGGTTGATACATCCCGGAGTATTAACCAGGGTGGCCTGGCGGATTCGAACTGCAAACGTCGGCAAAAAGCGGCGAAGAAGGCGCGACCACTGAGCCAAGTCACCAATTATGGCCACGTTCGAAACAAGGCGCATTTCAGGATTAAAATGCGGGTTTAACGTCAGCGCATGCGTGATTTGCAAGGAGGCTGCCACCGTGGTGTAATGGTTCGTAGCACGGTGGAGAATGCACGTAATGCATCCGGCAGTCACATCCACCAGTTGACCCTCAGCACTAACATTTATCCCTATGACCTTCGCCAGCAAGCCAGTTGTGAGATCACAGTCATTTGGTGCAGAATGACAGCTCACGATGCTGTGTATGTGTGTATAATGTGTGTATGGACGAGGGGCTATCGTGTTGTGGTTAGCGCGCTGCGCGACGAACCCAGAAACACAAGTCTGATTCCAGCTCACATCCAACACCGGTGATAATTATCTGAACTGGTTCCGAGCCTCCCCTAGGTCGACTCATCCTCAAATGAGTAGCTGGTGCGGTATGTAAGCATCGCCACTGGGGAGACAAAGGCAGTCGGGCGTGGTGCTGGCCACCCATCCCCTCGCGTACCGTTCCGACCGTCATAGGTGCTCGCTAACAGCACTTGCCCCAAGAGTCTGTTAAGGCTATGAGGGGGATCTTTGCCTTTGTTTGTTTGTGTGCATGAGTGCACGTGCGCACACTTGCCATGGGATGGGTTGGGTTGCTCGAGGAGGGCCGGCTGTGACTGGATCTGCCGGAGTTTGTCTTGGTGCGAGAGGAGCGTGCGCGCAGCCTTCAGCACGTAGAGCAGCACCTGGTGCCTGGCCAGCAGCACGACGTCGACCTCGTCTAGGCCGCACGCAGCACACGGGGATGGACAAAGCGAGCGGCTCTAGCATCCGGCCACTGTGTCGAGCTCCCTGCGATCACAGGGTGCGGCCGCGTCCGCGACCGCAGACTCTCGCATCATATTTCAGGCTTCGTTCGTACAGCCAGACTTAAAGTTGACAGCTATCGTAACACAAGCGCAACCCTTCCCGATGAACAAATGAGAATTGCACGGCGTGTGACGACAGCTGTTACGACTATTCGCAGTTCGCAAACGAAAATCATACACAACGAAATGACCAGGGAAATCAAAGCTTGAAAGTAGAGATTGTCTCCACTGTAATGTATGTATGTAGAATTTATTTCGCAGCATACACAGCCAACCATGTTCATCGGAGGTGTGGGGGAAGGACAACAAATCTAAACACAAAAAGCAGTTGTAAAGAAATACGTTTTCAATATAGATTTAGACGTGCACAGCTCGAGTGGCTTCCTAATCTCGGAAGGAACCGGTTGTGCAACTGTCAGCGACTGATGCAGCGACGTCCACACAAGCGAATTGGTAGCAGGCAACCGTTCCGCGAAACTTATCGCTAAAGAGCAGAGGAAAGCCGACGGGGGCCTGGCGAGCGTTGGCCACCCCCCCCGTGCGCAGGCCACGCTCTCACCCGTGGGCCCGTGGGCCGCAGATCGCCACCGCCGGTGCTGCTTGCTGCAGGCCAGGTTCACAAGCTGGCCCCATGAGTTGAGCAGTGGCTCCGTCATCGGGAAGTTGCTCAGGTCAAAGCCGACCTCAGAGACCTGCACCATGGCCACGCACAGTGCCCAACTTCAGCCACTGCCATTTCCTTCACAGTCGGCCAGTTACGCCATAACAGCCGGGGATCTCAACAGCGGGCCTTTTCCACTTCATGTAGCCTCAACGATAATGATGATGATGGCAATGAAGACAGTGAAGGTGGTGGTGACGATGATAGTCATGGCAATGATCAGCCACGATGATGGTAACTGCGATAGCAAGAGTGACGACAACGGTGGGAGGGGAGGGGGTTACCGGTTGGAGCTGCGGCAGCGAGCACACACGACTGGCCCGTGGCGGCTCCTGGAAGAGCACGGTGATGCGCCCTCGCGCCGTGATGCGAGTCACCGTGCCCTGACCCAACTCCTCGTGCGCCACCTGCCCCCCGAGCCGCAGGCGCCCGTCCACACCGCCCACCACGGCCAGCACAGCCACCAGCCCGCGCGCCTCCAGCTGCACGCGGTCCCCCGCAGGATCCACCACACCACCCTGCCGCATGGCCCGGGCACAACGAGAGCTCTTCCAGGGCCGACCGCAAACAACGGCTGCCGGGGCCGACCAACGGTCCCCGGCTGCAAGGCGTCGCCCCCGACGCCGCCAAGCGGCCGCGTCGTTACAGAGCGCCCCGCCGTACGCCAGGGCCTCTCGGAGCGCTCTGCACGAGATCAGCGACTTGCGTCGCACCGCACCTCCGATGGGCACGGTTGGCATTCCCCCACTGGCAGCTGTCCCTGTGGGCACAAGGCGACTCCTGGCCTGCCAGTCGGGGGCAGTGGTTGCCGCTCTGTCATCCCAATTGAGTAAAACTTGCAGGGTAATTTTTCGAATTTGGAAAGTGCGAGCCGTGACGCTGGCACAGAACAGCAGACTCGTTTCGAATGACATCAAGGGATGTTTAACATCCGCCGGGAAGCCGACAATGCGTATCTTGCGGTCAGTGCACCCGCAGCAATCACTGGGGGTGGGGGGCCTGGCAGGCAGTCAAAGGGAGGGAACCGCCCACCTTATGAGGCGCGGCTCCCATGAGGTGACGCACGCAGCCTAGGTGTGCCTCCAGGTGCTGGTTGATCAGCGGGCTCCAGCGGGGCAGCGCGTGCAGCACCCGCAGCAGCGTCACCGTCTCCTCGGCCAGCGTGCTACTACACGACGCCGTCAGAGACGCCTGCGGGCGGCCCCTCCGACTGCGGCAGGTGCCATCTGCAGGGCGGGCACACGCAGGGGGTCAGCGCAAGCTGCGTCCGGGATTAGCCGTGGCCACGTAGGACCATTAACAACCCAAACGTGGAATACGATGAGGCAAAAATTACGTCTAGATCAGTGTACTTCACTAATGTTCAGAGGGGGGCCACTATCCCGATAAGACATTTGAAACCATTCGGTTTGACAGCAGCAGGACAATGATGGGATGTTTTCACGTCAGGGGCCGCACTAAAGGCCACCAGGGGCCGCCAGTGGCCCACGGGCCTTGCATTGAAGAATACTGATCTATAAAAATGAAATAGTCAGCACTGATGCTATAAAAACCAAACCTTCAGCTACCAGACACAAAAATCATTGACGTGTGTGCATCTGCATGAAACTCAAGCGCTCAGCGGTAGAGGGAGCTGCTAGCAAAAAGTTGCAAGTTCCAATCCTGGTCGGGGATTGACTGAGCCCATCACCTCTCTGGGGTCGATAAAAATAGAAGCACTTTGCGGGGAAATCAACAGCGGTTGTCCTACCATAGGATGTGGAATGTTTACCACTGGCTCAGGGCTGTAAACGGGAGATGAGCACCAATGCCTCAAAGCTTCTTTAAGTGGGAAACCGCTCCGCCTCTGATGACGTCCACACACCTCGCGCCGACAGGCTGTCGGACGAGCAGGAGCTCAGCAGGTTTCCCAGCATGAGGAAGAGGCGCTCCAGCAGAGTCTTCATCTCTTGCGCACGCTCGCCACCACCGCCGCCGCTCCAAGAGGGCAGCACGGCCCTCAGCAAACGGAGCGCCAGGATCTGAAACGAGATCCGTGTGCTCGCTCTCACACCGCCGCCACCCGTCGCTGGACCTCCACTGCGAGGCAGACAGGCTCCCCCCACCCCCCACCCCCGCGTGGCAGGGGCGGGGCACACGTCACAGCGGTGAGCCGACCGTAACGGGCATGCGTCATAGCGGTGAGCCAGCTGTAACTGATACGCATCATAGCGGTGAGCCATCTGTAACTGATACGCATCATAGAGGTGAGCCAGCTGTAACTGATAAGCGTCATAGCGGTGAGCCAGCTGTAATTGATACGCGTCATAGCGGTGAGCCAGCTGTAACTGATACGCGTCATAGAGGTGAGCCAGCTGTAACTGATACGCGTCATAGAGGTGAGCCAGCTGTAACTGATACGCGTCATAGAGGTGAGCCAGCTGTAACTGATACGCGTCATAGCGGTGAGCCAGCTGTAACTGATACGCGTCATAGAGGTGAGCCAGCTGTAACTGATACGCGTCATAGCGGTGAGCCAGCTGTAACTGATACGCGTCATAGAGGTGAGCCAGCTGTAACTGATACGCGTCATAGCGGTGAGCCAGCTGTAACTGATACGCGTCATAGAGGTGAGCCAGCTGTAACTGATACGCGTCATAGAGGTGAGCCAGCTGTAACTGATACGCGTCATAGCGGTGAGCCAGCTGTAACTGATACGCGTCATAGAGGTGAGCCAGCTGTAACTGATACGCGTCATAGAGGTGAGCCAGCTGTAACTGATACGCGTCATAGCGGTGAGCCAGCTGTAACTGATACGCGTCATAGAGGTGAGCCAGCTGTAACTGATACGCGTCATAGAGGTGAGCCAGCTGTAACTGATACGCGTCATAGAGGTGAGCCAGCTGTAACTGATACGCATCATAGCGGTGAGCCAGCTGTAACTGATACGCGTCATAGAGGTGAGCCAGCTGTAACTGATACGCGTCATAGAGGTGAGCCAGCTGTAACTGATACGCGTCATAGAGGTGAGCCAGCTGTAACTGATACGCGTCATAGCGGTGAGCCAGCTGTAACTGATACGCGTCATAGAGGTGAGCCAGCTGTAACTGATACGCGTCATAGCGGTGAGCCAGCTGTAACTGATACGCGTCATAGAGGTGAGTCAGCTGTAACTGATAAGCGTCATAGCGGTGAGCCAGCTGTAACTGATACGCGTCATAGAGGTGAGCCAGCTGTAACTGATACGCGTCATAGCGGTGAGCCAGCTGTAACTGATACGCGTCATAGAGGTGAGCCAGCTGTAACTGATACGCGTCATAGAGGTGAGCCAGCTGTAACTAATACGCGTCATAGAGGTGAGCCAGCTGTAACTGATACGCGTCATAGAGGTGAGCCAGCTGTAACTGATACGCGTCATAGAGGTGAGCCAGCTGTAACTGATACGCATCATAGAGGTGAGCCAGCTGTAACTGATACGCGTCATAGAGGTGAGCCAGCTGTAACTGATACGCGTCATAGAGGTGAGCCAGCTGTAACTGATACGCGTCATAGCGGTGAGCCAGCTGTAACTGATACGCGTCATAGCGGTGAGCCAGCTGTAACTGATACGCATCATAGCGGTGAGCCAGCTGTAACTGATACGCGTCATAGAGGTGAGCCAGCTGTAACTGATACGCGTCATAGAGGTGAGCCAGCTGTAACTGATACGCATCATAGAGGTGAGCCAGCTGTAACTGATACGCATCATAGCGGTGAGCCAGCTGTAACTGATACGCGTCATAGAGGTGAGCCAGCTGTAACTGATACGCATCATAGCGGTGAGCCAGCTGTAACTGATACGCGTCATAGAGGTGAGCCAGCTGTAACTGATACGCGTCATAGAGGTGAGCCAGCTGTAACTGATACGCATCATAGAGGTGAGCCAGCTGTAACTGATACGCATCATAGCGGTGAGCCAGCTGTAACTGAAACGCGTCATAGAGGTGAGCCAGCTGTAACTGATACGCATCATAGCGGTGAGCCAGCTGTAACTGATACGCGTCATAGAGGTGAGCCAGCTGTAACTGATACGCGTCATAGCGGTGAGCCAGCTGTAACTGATACGCGTCATAGAGGTGAGCCAGCTGTAACTGATACGCGTCATAGAGGTGAGCCAGCTGTAACTGATACGCGTCATAGCGGTGAGCCAGCTGTAACTGATACGCGTCATAGAGGTGAGCCAGCTGTAACTGATACGCGTCATAGAGGTGAGCCAGCTGTAACTGATACGCGTCATAGAGGTGAGCCAGCTGTAACTGATACGCATCATAGCGGTGAGCCAGCTGTAACTGATACGCGTCATAGAGGTGAGCCAGCTGTAACTGATACGCGTCATAGAGGTGAGCCAGCTGTAACTGATACGCGTCATAGAGGTGAGCCAGCTGTAACTGATACGCGTCATAGCGGTGAGCCAGCTGTAACTGATACGCGTCATAGAGGTGAGCCAGCTGTAACTGATACGCGTCATAGCGGTGAGCCAGCTGTAACTGATACGCGTCATAGAGGTGAGCCAGCTGTAACTGATACGCGTCATAGCGGTGAGCCAGCTGTAACTGATACGCGTCATAGAGGTGAGCCAGCTGTAACTGATACGCGTCATAGCGGTGAGCCAGCTGTAACTGATACGCGTCATAGAGGTGAGCCAGCTGTAACTGATACGCGTCATAGAGGTGAGCCAGCTGTAACTAATACGCGTCATAGAGGTGAGCCAGCTGTAACTGATACGCGTCATAGAGGTGAGCCAGCTGTAACTGATACGCGTCATAGAGGTGAGCCAGCTGTAACTGATACGCATCATAGAGGTGAGCCAGCTGTAACTGATACGCGTCATAGAGGTGAGCCAGCTGTAACTGATACGCGTCATAGAGGTGAGCCAGCTGTAACTGATACGCGTCATAGCGGTGAGCCAGCTGTAACTGATACGCGTCATAGCGGTGAGCCAGCTGTAACTGATACGCATCATAGCGGTGAGCCAGCTGTAACTGATACGCGTCATAGAGGTGAGCCAGCTGTAACTGATACGCGTCATAGAGGTGAGCCAGCTGTAACTGATACGCATCATAGAGGTGAGCCAGCTGTAACTGATACGCATCATAGCGGTGAGCCAGCTGTAACTGATACGCGTCATAGAGGTGAGCCAGCTGTAACTGATACGCATCATAGCGGTGAGCCAGCTGTAACTGATACGCGTCATAGAGGTGAGCCAGCTGTAACTGATACGCGTCATAGAGGTGAGCCAGCTGTAACTGATACGCATCATAGAGGTGAGCCAGCTGTAACTGATACGCATCATAGCGGTGAGCCAGCTGTAACTGAAACGCGTCATAGAGGTGAGCCAGCTGTAACTGATACGCATCATAGCGGTGAGCCAGCTGTAACTGATACGCGTCATAGAGGTGAGCCAGCTGTAACTGATACGCGTCATAGCGGTGAGCCAGCTGTAACTGATACGCGTCATAGAGGTGAGCCAGCTGTAACTGATACGCGTCATAGAGGTGAGCCAGCTGTAACTGATACGCGTCATAGAGGTGAGCCAGCTGTAACTGATACGCGTCATAGCGGTGAGCCAGCTGTAACTGATACGCGTCATAGCGGTGAGCCAGCTGTAACTGATACGCGTCATAGAGGTGAGCCAGCTGTAACTGATACGCGTCATAGCGGTGAGCCAGCTGTAACTGATACGCGTCATAGAGGTGAGCCAGCTGTAACTGATACGCGGCATAGAGGTGAGCCAGCTGTAACTGATACGCATCATAGAGGTGAGCCAGCTGTAACTGATACGCGTCATAGAGGTGAGCCAGCTGTAACTGATACGCGTCATAGAGGTGAGCCAGCTGTAACTGATACGCATCATAGCGGTGAGCCAGCTGTAACTGATACGCATCATAGCGGTGAGCCATCTGTAACTGATACGCATCATAGAGGTGAGCCAGCTGTAACTGATAAGCGTCATAGCGGTGAGCCAGCTGTAATTGATACGCGTCATAGCGGTGAGCCAGCTGTAACTGATACGCGTCATAGAGGTGAGCCAGCTGTAACTGATACGCGTCATAGAGGTGAGCCAGCTGTAACTGATACGCGTCATAGCGGTGAGCCAGCTGTAACTGATACGCGTCATAGAGGTGAGCCAGCTGTAACTGATACGCGTCATAGCGGTGAGCCAGCTGTAACTGATACGCGTCATAGAGGTGAGCCAGCTGTAACTGATACGCGTCATAGAGGTGAGCCAGCTGTAACTGATACGCGTCATAGAGGTGAGCCAGCTGTAACTGATACGCGTCATAGAGGTGAGCCAGCTGTAACTGATACGCGTCATAGCGGTGAGCCAGCTGTAACTGATACGCGTCATAGAGGTGAGCCAGCTGTAACTGATACGCGTCATAGAGGTGAGCCAGCTGTAACTGATACGCGTCATAGCGGTGAGCCAGCTGTAACTGATACGCGTCATAGAGGTGAGCCAGCTGTAACTGATACGCGTCATAGAGGTGAGCCAGCTGTAACTGATACGCGTCATAGAGGTGAGCCAGCTGTAACTGATACGCATCATAGCAGTGAGCCAGCTGTAACTGATACGCGTCATAGAGGTGAGCCAGCTGTAACTGATACGCGTCATAGAGGTGAGCCAGCTGTAACTGATACGCGTCATAGAGGTGAGCCAGCTGTAACTGATACGTGTCATAGCGGTGAGCCAGCTGTAACTGATACGCATCATAGAGGTGAGCCAGCTGTAACTGATACGCGTCATAGCGGTGAGCCAGCTGTAACTGATACGCGTCATAGAGGTGAGCCAGCTGTAACTGATACGCATCATAGCGGTGAGCCAGCTGTAACTGATACGCGTCATAGAGGTGAGCCAGCTGTAACTGATACGCGTCATAGCGGTGAGCCAGCTGTAACTGATACGCGTCATAGAGGTGAGCCAGCTGTAACTGATACGCGTCATAGAGGTGAGCCAGCTGTAACTGATACGCGTCATAGAGGTGAGCCAGCTGTAACTGATACGCGTCATAGAGGTGAGCCAGCTGTAACTGATACGCGTCATAGAGGTGAGCCAGCTGTAACTGATACGCGTCATAGAGGTGAGCCAGCTGTAACTGATACGCGTCATAGAGGTGAGCCAGCTGTAACTGATACGCGTCATAACGGTGAGCCAGCTGTAACTGATACGCATCATAGCGGTGAGCCAGCTGTAACTGATACGCGTCATAGAGGTGAGCCAGCTGTAACTGATACGCGTCATAGAGGTGAGCCAGCTGTAACTGATACGCATCATAGAGGTGAGCCAGCTGTAACTGATACGCATCATAGCGGTGAGCCAGCTGTAACTGATACGCGTCATAGAGGCGAGCCAGCTGTAACTGATACGCATCATAGCGGTGAGCCAGCTGTAACTGATACGCGTCATAGAGGTGAGCCAGCTGTAACTGATACGCGTCATAGCGGTGAGCCAGCTGTAACTGATACGCGTCATAGAGGTGAGCCAGCTGTAACTGATACGCGTCATAGAGGTGAGCCAGCTGTAACTGATACGCGTCATAGCGGTGAGCCAGCTGTAACTGATACGCGTCATAGCGGTGAGCCAGCTGTAACTGATACGCGTCATAGAGGTGAGCCAGCTGTAACTGATACGCGTCATAGCGGTGAGCCAGCTGTAACTGATACGCGTCATAGAGGTGAGCCAGCTGTAACTGATACGCGTCATAGAGGTGAGCCAGCTGTAACTGATACGCGTCATAGAGGTGAGCCAGCTGTAACTGATACGCATCATAGCGGTGAGCCAGCTGTAACTGATACGCGTCATAGAGGTGAGCCAGCTGTAACTGATACGCGTCATAGAGGTGAGCCAGCTGTAACTGATACGCGTCATAGCGGTGAGCCAGCAGTAACTGATACGCGTCATAGAGGTGAGCCAGCTGTAACTGATACGCATCATAGAGGTGAGCCAGCTGTAACTGATACGCGTCATAGCGGTGAGCCAGCTGTAACTGATACGCATCATAGAGGTGAGCCAGCTGTAACTGATACGCATCATAGCGGTGAGCCAGCTGTAACTGATACGCGTCATAGAGGTGAGCCAGCTGTAACTGATATGCATCATAGCGGTGAGCCAGCTGTAACTGATACGCGTCATAGAGGTGAGCCAGCTGTAACTGATACGCGTCATAGCGGTGAGCCAGCTGTAACTGATACGCGTCATAGCGGTGAGCCAGCTGTAACTGATACGCGTCATAGTGATGAGCCAGCTGTAACTGATACGCGTCATAGAGGTGAGCCAGCTGTAACTGATACGCGTCATAGAGGTGAGCCAGCTGTAACTGATACGCGTCATAGCGGTGAGCCAGCTGTAACTGATACGCGTCATAGCGGTGAGCCAGCTGTAACTGATACGCGTCATAGAGGTGAGCCAGCTGTAACTGATACGCGTCATAGCGGTGAGCCAGCTGTAACTGATACGCGTCATAGCGGTGAGCCAGCTGTAACTGATACGCATCATAGAGGTGAGCCAGCTGTAACTGATACGCATCATAGAGGTGAGCCAGCTGTAACTGATACGCATCAGAGGTGAGCCTACTGTAAAGGGCATGCGTTCGGATCCTTTATTCAACCGGGATGTCGATTACAAAAACCTGTCGTCACTTTTGCAAGGTCGACCTGGGTTACAAGAGCAATTTAAGAACGCAATTTTCAAAAAACACTTAAATTCAACAGATGATACTTAGTTCAAATCCCAGGTTCCCACAAATAGATAAAAACTGGTTCCATTTTTGGATTGTTTTCATGACCTCAGTCACCAATGACTAAACTTGAAAAATCATCGTAAAGATTTTACATTTGTATCGCGCAGTTTTATTTCCCTCTCAGAAAGATAACGATCGAGACACGTGGGAAACCACATGCAAGCGGGAAGGCATCCAGGATCGGCGCCGACAATTTTCCAAGCTCTGTGGTCCTATCCCCTGATCTATGGCCAACTCCATTCATGAGTGTTTTATACATGTGGGCGGAAACACAAAAATGTATCTTTCGAGAGCTCGCTCAGTAGGTAAGTCCCGAGCGTACCGCTCACTCTTCTCGACAGCTCCAGACCCTGAAGAGGAGGTGCTCGGGGGGGAAAGAAAGAGCTGTGATGTCACTTCCAGGTCAATCCGCAAAGTGTTTTTTGCGTCCAAAACATCAAGCGGCCAGCAATAAACAGCACGAAAAATGTTGTAATAGACGAGAGTTGATGCTTTTGTTGAAATAGAAGAGCTTGAGAAATAGAAGATCGGAGGGAATTCCAAAGTCCAGCAGTGGGAAGGAAGCAGAAAGTGAAGTGTTGTGACCTGCAGTGTGGTGAGCAAGTGAGTGGATGAGTGGGTGAGTGGGTGAGAGGCCGACTGAGTGGGTTAGTGAGTGGGTTGTTGCATCCTGCAGCGTGATGGTTGAACAGTGTGGATGAGATGAAAGAGTCAGTCTGGCAGAGAGAGTCCTCAACACGGGAGGAGGAATCAATGGGTGATGTTGATTGGAACAGAGACCATGGTAGTAGTAGTGAATGAAGTGTGTCTGCTGTTGTGGCATCACTCCCATAAATGCGTATACAACATCAGTACAGTGATGTCACTCGAGTGCGAGGATGGAGAGGCAGACAGTAGCAACATTAGTGAAACGTTAAAACCAGTGACTGACGGCCAGCAAGGTGAACGCACAACCGAGGAGAATCTCTCCAACATGAGCCACGCTTCGTTGTCGAGTCTCATGGGAGGAGCGGTGCGACCGCCTGACGCACCTGCCGCTGCAGCGATCCCACGCCGCCTCCGCCGCCGCCGCGCTGCTCGACGAAGCGCAGCAGCAGCCCGATCCACTGCGCGGTGCTCAGCGCTCTGCACACGGCCCCCGAGAGCGCGATGCTGCGAGTGAAGCCGAGCGTGCCCCAGCGGAAGTGCTGCTCCCGAGCCACCAGGTCGCTCACAGAGACGGCTGCACGGCACAAAAGGCAGAGGGGCGCGGGCACGCTCACACGGGGACTCTCCTCCTCTCAGCCGCACGGGTCGCGAAGCGCTGCCAAACACCGATTAGAGGGCAGTCGCAGTCAACGCCGATCCCCAACCCCACGCCGCGACCCCACGCCCACGCCGCGACCCCACGCGACCCCACGCCGTGACACCTCGCCGCGACCCCACGCCGTGACACCACGCCGCGACCCCACGCCGCCGTGAGGCGAACGCGGACGAACCCTTCTTGTCGACGGTGCCGCTGTGCACGAGGCTGCGCAGAAGGCCGCACGTGGCGCGCACGGCAGGTCCCGGCATGGCGTCGGCGTGGATGCCCGTGCACAGCCCCAGGCACTGCAGCAGCCCCAGTGCGGAGCGGTAGAGCAGCGCCGTGGGGTGGCAGCTCTGCTCCAACGCATCCCCGTCTGCAGCACAGCCGCAGGAGAGGAGCGAAGGTTAATCCGTCGACGCGGCCGGCACACGCACCAGTCACACCGGCTCGCAGACCGGGGCCGCACCACATGCGCAGGGAACAAGGCCAACTGTGGATTATGGGATCCATAGGTGCAGCCGTAAGGACCCGAGTTCGATTCCTCACTTATGCGCCTTTCTGTGTGGCGTGTGTATGTTCGCCCCCTGTTCTAAATGGGCTTCCTCCGGGTTCCCTGGTTTCCTCCCATAGCTAAAAACATACTATGCCATTAGAATTGGCCAAGCATTCCAATGTAACAGGAGGCTTCTGAAAACGAGTCTTTAGACGATGTGGCTATCTCCTGGGTAATTAGGCGATCATTACGGTGGCTTTAGGGTAGTCGATTGACATCCATTTTGCGCTTGTCATGTATCACTATCAGACCTATCAACACTCGCGTACGCCTACTAGCACATAAAACATGGAAAAAATTTCATTTTAATTACATTTGCAAGCAATCAACACCAAAGACTCTTCACAACAATTAATTAAATATTTTACATTTTACTATTTTAATGACATTGGTGGTGATGATAGCACCAGTGGTGGTGGTGTTGGTTGTGTTATTCGCCGTGGTGGCGATGTTAGCCGTAGCGATGTTGATGCTAGCCGTAGTGATGGTGATAGTGGCGGTAGTGGTGATGTTAGCCGTAGTGGTGGTGGTGTTAGCCATAGTGGTGGTGATGGTGAAGGTGCTTGTGATGGTGGTGGTGGTAGTGGCAATTCTAGATTAGAAGTTTTCGTGACTGCAAGGATCCACTCTTTGGTTCTTTCGGCAAAGTTACGTAGGTGAAAATAAAAAATAAAGAATAAAAATAGAAATAACTACATTAAATCACGACGTTTCGGGCGTAATACAAGCGTCCGTCATCAGGTGGGGACAACCACAGCGAAAACAGTTTGCTGAAGTATGCCAAAGAGATGACTCTGACAAGGGATTATATAGCTGAAGGGGGGGGGAAAGAGAGGCCAGGGTGAGTGTGGGGGTGGGGCGTGGGCTGGAGAAGAGCGGAAAGGCTGATCCTCAAGCTCGCGGCCTACTGCTGTGACACGTTGGGTGGGGGGGGGGGGTTGGGGGAGAACTCTGCAGAGTATGGATCCTTGCAGTCACGAAAACTTCAAATCTAGAATTAACCCGCCTCTACGGGGAGGGATTGCACTTATCTGTTAAAGCTTTTAACAGACAACGGGACAAGAAGTCACAACTAATCGAGTCGCTAACCTTCCTCAAGAGACGCCGCGACAATAAAGGTAATACCCAGCGCATTCACTCACATCTGCTGCTGTCACTTCACCGATCGCTAAACGGATTTTGTTTAAAGCTAATCCATCACTAACCTCAGAGAGAAGAAGATTGCTCCGATTTGAACTCGATAATCTAGACAAGAGTCTCTTACAATCACACTTAATGTTAACACAAAAAATGTCCCCTTCTGATTGGGACCGTGTTGACAACATGACAGCCTCCTCTGCTAATTCACTGTCAACTAAATGTAAAGTCAACTTGATCGTTAAATTCAACCTCCTGTCAAAGAAGCCAGACCCACACATTAAAAAGTTAGATGTTAACAATATTGCTAGCAATCAGAGTAGCATCCCAATTTCTGACAATCTAAAATCGGTACTAGCCAAAGGACTGAATTTCGCAGTTACCCCTAAACATATCCCAGAGGATGATATAACCTCCCAGTTTGATGTAGCCCTCAAAGGCTTGGGATACATCCAAACAGACGTTGCTAGAGCTGAAATTGCCACGATCCTCAAAAATGCAAAGAAATCCATTAGCAACATCAGCAAAGACGAGCGCTCTGAAGTCGCAAATTTGAAAAAGTGGGATGGCACAGTCATCCTCTCGGCCGACAAGGGCAATGCCACTGTCATCATGGATAAAACTACATACAACAAAATCCAGGACCTGCTCAATGATGGTAGCTACTCCAAAATCAATAAAGATCCAACTAACAGCCTAACTACAAAAACCAACAATATCATTACAGTTCGACTGCTCTAATCGAACCAGACAAACGGCTCTCCCTAAAACCTTCGGCTGCTAGACCACCCAGATTCTATGGTCTTCCCAAGAGCGTTAAAGAACGCACCCCACTGCGGCCCATCGTGTCCACGATCAACTCACCTACCTACAAACTAGCCCGTTTTCTGTCTGATACCTTACTTCCTTTCACTGGCAAGACCACTTCAGCAGTACTTAATTCAGCTCACTTGGTCTCTCTAATCAAGGACATTTCATTGTCCCCTGATGATGTCCTCGTCAGCTTTGATGTGGTTTCTCTATTCACCAAGGTTCCAGTGCCTGACACCTTAGCAATAATTGAAGACTTAGTCCAACATGGACTGAACCTTACCAACATGTACTTCACCTGGAATGGTACTTTCTACAAACAAAATGAGGGTACCCCCATGGGTTCCCCCTTGTCACCAGTGATAGCCAATGTTTTCATGGAGACATTTGAAACAGACGCCATCCAGACATCCCCCCTGCATCCTTCCCTGTGGAAGAGATATGTGGATGACACTTTCGTCATTTGGCCACATGGCCTACCAGCATTTAACCAATTTCTCGACCACATTAACTCCATACACCCATCCATCATATTCACCATGGAAGTGGAGAAGGATGGTAAGCTACCATTCCTGGATGTTGTTTGAGAAAAAACCTGATGGCTCTTTGGGACACTGTCTACATGAAAGCCACCCACAGATTCATATCTGAAACCTGACTCCCACCACCATCCGGCACAGAAGAATTCCCTCATCAAAACATTACACCATAGGGCCCACTGCATATCTGACCAACACCACCTAGCCAGTGAATTGGAACACATACGCCAGGCCCTAAAGATGAATGGATATTCGGACCAGATTATCCGCAAAGCTGTTTCTCCAACCACAGAAAGACAACCCCTTGAAGACTCCGATCAAAACCGTCACATTACCATACATAGCAGGCGTTACCAAAAAAAAATTCCAAAATCTTAAACAAACACAATATCCAGGTCCGATTCAGTACAGTACACAAGATCCATGATCTAATCCCATCCATAAGGATGTCATTCCTGCATTCAATACCTTGGAGTCTACAAACTTAGTTGCATTTGTGGTGATTGTTACATTGGGGAAACGAAACTACATATATCGGACCGCATTCGCGAGCACAAGGTGGATTTAAAACATGGCAGAACTGGATCTTCCGCAGTTGCTGATCACTGCTATAACGCGGTGGGCTCTCATGATATTGTTTTCTCTGATACCAAAGTGCTCTGCAAGCCATCTGGATACCACCAAAGATTTGTCCATGAAGCCACCCAGATATACAAACATAGACATAAACTTCAACTGAGAAGATGAATTAAAATTGAGCAATCAATGGAAGGATGTTAATAACCAAGTTAAACCTTAGCTATCTTATAGTTTATATTCATATCTGTATCTCCAGTCTTTTACTCCCAGCCCTTCTCACTCCCATCACTGGGAAATTAGCCGTGCAGTGTTTCGAGCCTGCAGAGTTTTCCCCCAAACCCCCCCCCCAACCAACGTGTCACAGCAGTAAGTCGAGCTTAAGGATCAGCCTTTCCGCTCCTCTCCAGCCCACACCCCACCCCCACACTCACCCTGGCCTCTCTTTCCCCCCCTCCTCAGCGATATAATCCCTTGTCAGAGTCATCTCTTTGGCATACTTCAGCAAACTATTTCGCTGTGGTTGTCCCCACCTGATGACGGACGCTTGTGTTGCGCCCGAAACGTCGTGATTTAATTTAGTTATTTCTATTTTTTTTCTTTTTTTTATTATCTTTTACTTTTTTATTTTCACCTACGTGACTTTACCGAAAGAACCAAAGGGTAGTGGCAATGTTAGCCATAATGGTGGTGATGGTGGAGGCGTTTGTGGTGGTCGTGGAGGCGGCGGTTGTGGTCGCAGTGGTGAAGAGGGTACAGGCACCGGCGTCTTCCTCCACGTCCGAGTCGTCCACGCTGGAGGGCTGGGCAGGTGCGGGCTGCTCGGCGAGCCGCAAGTCGTACTTCCCCTCCTTGCCCATGCGGTACGAGTTGGTGTTGCCCGTGTCCCACTGCACGCGGATCCAGCCGTCCTCGCCCAGCTCCCCGATCACGCGGCCCAGGCCAGGGGGCGGCCCATCCTGACAACACAGCGAGGCCCCTGTCCTCACCTTCACGTCGTTGCGTTCACGGGCATCCTTACGACTTCCTGGGCTTTGGCCTCAAGATGCTTCCCTCTATCCCCCTCTCTCTCCTTTTGTATGGCAGTTGATAAGCAAAATGTCGTAACTGTACGTTAACCGCCTCACCTGGTATACAGGAGCTCGTGGGTTTGGATGTTCTCCTAGTGGTCACGTGTATTTTTATCCGGGTCCTCTGGTTTAGAATCAACATGCGTTTAGAGTATTTGGCTTAAATGATGACAACACCCTGCTGCTCTATTTAAGACTGGGAGCAAGTGGAGGGCTTCACCATTCTGCAAAATGCCCGATGATGCTGGATGTAATTACCAGCGAAACGTTGTACTCAAAAATTGTAAATTATCTTGATTCTCTCTTCAACACACCGGTGGGCTAAAGTAGTGAACTATTTGTCTTTTGTAAACGTGATACAATTTTACTGTTTGGCCATGTCGGGTGGTGGAGGGTTACGACACATTTATAAATAACACGATCTAACCCAAAAAACATTATTATGAGTATTTGGCTGCTAGAAATATGTACGTGATAAGCCACTTCATTGAGCTATCATTTGTGGCCAAGTCACTTCTGGAAAAAGAGCTATAAAGCTCAGTAGGCCTTGCCTGGTAAAACTAAAAAAAAAGTTAAGTTTAGAGTTTGGTAGTCAATCCGATGACATCAGGTGCTTGCTTGATGTACAGCATGCGTGCCTCCATACATTCCCCTCAGGGCATGTCAATGTACCATTGACATGCTGAGAAAATTAGCATGTCAATGTACCATTGACATGCTAATTTTCTCACGCTCCGCCCACTTACCCCTGGGGTTGAGCCCACCAAAACCCTCTATAAGCTCTTGTTGTTAGCAAATCAGCAGTTGTCCTGCTGTATCGGTTACGCCTGATGACGCTTGTGTTGCGATCGAAACGTCGTGATTTATTTTATTTTATTTCTACCTACGTGACTTTACCAAAAGAACCAAAGAGTAGAGATTCCTACAGTCACGAAAGCTTCAAATCACATTTGGTATTCTTTAGGTCTTTCAGTAAAGTCACGTAGATAGGTTCAAAGATGATGACGATTGCTTGTGTTGCGATCGAAATGTCGTAGTTTTTTGGTTATTTTCTTTGAACCTATCTACGTGACTTTACCAAAAGACCCAAAGAATATGAATCCCTGCAGTCACGAAAGCTTTAAGTCAAAACATGTTTGGTGTTCCGTGCAGTGCCAACATGGCACTAGCAGCCGCCACTCGCATGCATGTGGACCACCGTGTATATGGATGTGAGAACCTAAGCACCTCTTGTCAAGCCACTGCTGAGTGTGGATCAAAGGGTTATTCGACCAAACTTCACCACGCTGTTCAGGGCAGGATGGATGTGGGGAGCATAGTTGTGGGAGCATAGTACAGCACAGCTATGGATTTTGCTGTGCTGTCCTCTGCTGCCCACAACATAGCCCCACAGCAGCCTGTAACACCCACTTGGTGCAAGGTGCTCGCCCATCCTTGTCCTACTAAGGCTCGACCCTGCTTATGGTGGTGGTGACAATTATGGCTTTCCACAGCTACGACAATATCAGTCGACAATGACGACAACAACGGTGGGTAATGAGGATGAAGACGATGGGGAGAAGGCACCTCACAGACCTGGTCGCCCCACTTCCAGTCGACGCCGCGCATCACGCGCGTGCCGACCTTCATGGAGGCGGCTAGCTCGGGCCCGGTCACGGGCAGCGGAGCCTGGGCCGCCTCACGCCGCGACTCCTCCAGCACGGCGGCCGATGCACCCTGCAGGGACGGCTCTGCCGCCTCCTCACTGCTGTCCCACAGTGGCCCTGCATGGCACGCACCATCACACCGCACGCACCGTCACACCGCACGCACACATGCCATCCGCCACACACACGCCATCCGTCACACCGCACACACACGCCGTCCGTCACACCGCACACACACGCCGTCACACCGTGCGCCATTATACAGAGCTCCTCTCCCACAGGGAGACTTCCACTGTGTTGCTTTGTACACTGGACGTGTTCACCTGTTTCCCAATATACCCTAAAACCCCAAAGTGTACCACTAAAAACTTGGTTTTAAACATCAATGTTTACCTCAGTGTAAATATACCCAGCATCTTTAGTGTCCACTTTATGGAAGCAGTACAATATCATACGGTCTCACTGAATCAGCTAGCATCCTACTAGCCGTGAACCTCAGTTGCAGCGGCCGAGCCTAGCGAGCCTGCCCCGTGTGGGATCTCTGCGAGCGCTCGTGATGTGCAGCATCTCCGCACCGCCCTGTACCTATGAGGCGCAGCAGTGTCTGCGTGAGGGCAAGGATGCCCGAGTTGAGCAGCAGGCCCAGGCTGTTGGCACGGTGCTCCGATGTGAGCATGCTCAGCATGACCAACAGGAAGCGAGCCTGCGGCACTAGGCCCAGGCTGGGCCCCGATGGGTTCTCATTCGTCATGGTCATGAGGGGTGCTGGCTGGATTCCTGGCAATAAAAAATTAACCGGTGTGATTATCAAACGTTATCAAACGTTCAAACACAACTATGAGAGTACACAAAAGTAGCATGCAATTTATACTTGAATACTTTAAAAGTCAAAATGCGGTTTGGCATCACGTGTACATTCACTTTATGAATTTCAGCAGTTCAGATGCAGATGAGAGGAAGACATTCATAGATTCGTTGCATATACTGCGCAATTGTTTGCACTTTGTATGATCGAGAAAAATGAGCCTGTATTATCCAGTCACAGATGAAGGAAGGCTCACACTCTCCAATACTGAGAATTTTTCTAAATCAAGACAGCATTTTGCAATGCCGAAGATTATCTACGTGTAAAATAATATCGTAGTATGTCGGTGCTTGCCTGGCCGAGATAGCCACTGTGACTCCTTCATGACAAAGCAAGAGAATTTCAACGTGACCACCTGGGGGGGGGGGGGGGGGGTGTGTCTCCTTCAGAAGGCCAAATGCTAACTATGGACACTGGTGGAACCATAACAAAGACAAAGATCCCCCGTACAGCCTTTACAGACTTTTGGGGCAAGTGCTGTTAAGGGAGCACCTACGAAGGCCGGCACGATACACGAGGGGGTGGGTGGCCAGCACCACGCCCAACCGCCTTTGTCTCCCTAGTGGCGATGGTTACACAATACATTTGAGACTGAGTCGACCTAGGGGAGGCCCAGGAGCAGTTCAGATATTCATCACTGGTCTTGACCATGAGTGTGAATCGAACTCGTGTCACCAGCACACTACGCTACCGCTCCCCAGCGCACACAAGACACAATTAGGTGCCAAGCAGTGATGCCCCAACCTGAGTTTTTGAATTTGCTGTCTGCATCCAGGACGATGCTGCGGATGTTGTCGATGGCCCAGCTGTGGACCTTGCTGAAGGTGACTTCCAGGAGGATGCGACTGAACGGCGGAGTGAGGTCGACGTCTCGGAGGCAGTCAGAGAACAGAGTGCTGTGCACACACCAACGCACACACGGCCAGGCAGCAACAACAGCCGTCATTCACCACGAAGTGGCGGTGATGTCACCACGGTGCTTGTGTGAGGCAGCACACACCATCTGACAGAAATCACAATTGCAGTGCAGTTGCAAACCAGTACTCCCGAGGAATATTCTGCATCTTAAAAGGAAAGGTATTCAATACAGCAAAGGTGTGGATTACAGGATTGATATACATGTATGTATTTTAACAGTTGCCGAGCACAGGCCCAAAGACCGAAATTGTTAAGCAGCCGGCAAGAAACCGCGTTATCAACGTTGTAACAGATAGGAGTTAACACGTATCATGAATTGAGCAAATGTATTATAAGAGCTTGGGAAAAGAGACGATGGGACAGAACTCCAGAGTGGAGCAGTGCGAGCGAAGAAGTAGACAGAGGAGTGTTGTGACCTGCAGCATGGTGGTTGAACACGGTGTGGGACAGGATGACATTGTTGCGGCTCCTCGCGATCATGTGACGAGACGGCAACATTCCTGAACAGCTCGTCAGAGTAGCTCTCGTGACAGACGGCTCTATCTCGGTACCTAATGAGGGAAATGCGGTGACCGGTGAACCGTCATCGCTGCAGCAACGACAGTGGGGAGGGGGGGGTGTCGGCCCTACCGGCGCGGGGCCCCCTCGGGGAGCAGACGTTGCCAGCCACACAGCACCGCGTAGCGCACGGACGGCAGTAGCGCGCGGCGCGACACGAGCCGGATGATGGCCTCCACGCCCTCCAGACGAACCTCCGCACGCTCCATCTGCATGGCATAATGGGGGACAACTCACGGAGAAAGCACGAGCACGCACAAGCGGGGCAAATCCACCATCTGGCACTGAGGAGTGGTGCCAGGTTCCAGAGAGCCTCACGCATGATCTCACAGGGTCAGGATCTGGCTCTGTAGGGTGGCGGCGCATTGGTAACACTTATGCCTCACAGCAAGAAGGACCGCAGTTCGATTTCCAATCCAGGCACCTCTCTGTGTGGTGTTTCTACGTTCTCCCCCTGTTCTGCATGGGTTTCCTCTGGTTTCTCCAGTTGCCTCCCATAGAAAGAAAAAAAAACAATGTAACCGGTATTAGCCTAACATTCCAATGCTAAAAAATTCTGCAAATGAATCACTCTTAGAGCAGAGACCACATTACTGAAGGAGCTAACAAGAGCAGCAATACTGAGTGGCAGTAGCAGACGCACTGAGAGCTCAGTATTATTTCAGTGTTACCAGCTTGATGCACGTGTAAAGATGTGTAGTGTGAACATAACAATTTTACCTGCTTAACTGAGAATAAAAGGAAGCTGCTGTGGTGCACTGGTTAGTGCGCTGGACTTATAATCCGGTTTGATTCTGATCTTGCCAGGATGGTAGCACTGTCTACCTCTTTCCTATTCATCCTTTCCTATTCCGAAACATCTGCAAGTTGGAGGGTGGGTGTCCCATTCACCGCCGAATCCCGGAACGCTCAAGCGGTTCAGAGTTAATTTTGTAAGAGAGGCATAGCTTCGTTGTTTTTAAAGACATTGTATGCACTGCAGATAACCGTAGAGACGATCACACTCTGACAGCTGGCGCCAAACTTGTGGGAGCCTCGGTACGTCTTCAGGTCAGAAAACGTACCGATGAAGTTATTTTATTTTTCTTACGTATACGTCATCAGAATGGGAAAGGATTAAAATGCCAGTGGAAATGGTTTACCGCGTTGGGAGAAGTCCCGCCCCCCACCCCGAGGTAGAACATTTTGGCGGTGCGCCTACTGTGTGCCAACCTGCTTGAGGAGACAGCGCCGGAGCTTCTCCACGTCCATGGGCTGCTCCTTCAGCACCAGCTCCACCACCTTCCCCATCAGCAGGGCCTGGTCACTGGCTCCCAGCGCCTGCTGCTGCGGCACCGCCCAGCGCTGCCTTGGCGGGCCCGGAGTGATCGCCTCGCCCTTGTCCTAGAGATGGTGGTACAGTGCTCACATGGTTGGCGGTGGCCGTTATGGTGCATGATGGGTGGATCACCCAGATATATCTTTATTTTTTTTACCAGGAAAGGCCCACTGAGCTATGTAGATCTTTTTCAGAAGCGACCTCACTATCACCAAGTGGCTTATCACGTGGAAATTTATAGCAGCCAAATACTCTAAACGCATGTTTAAAATGTGGAGGGAAAGACCGGAGGACATGGAGAAAAATCCACACGACCACGGGGAGAACATGCAAACTTCAAATATACAGGGCGTCAGGGTTGGGATCGAACAGACTACCTCCTGTATACCAGGCGAGGTAGTTAACATCTCACCACGGTGTACTCCTACATTTTATGCAGAGGTATACCAAAGGTTTGCTTGGAATCTGGGTGTAGGGGTAGGTAATGGTTTAATGGGGGAAATGAGAAATCACATTCCCTGCGTGAAAAACACTGGGCTATTACCAGCAGAGTAAATAAGCAGACAATACACCTTCACATATCTGCACCTCCACATAATACACACAAGTATGTTTGTACACGCCCAATCAGCCGCACGGCCTTCTGGGAATGCATAATTTCAGCAGCACCAGTTCAATGAAGCGTTTCATCAGCTGAGTCAGGCTCGCTTGAATCAATGATGTTGAACTGCCAGATGTTTATGGGCAAGGAGCCCTCTCTGTTAGATATGGGTCTCAGTTTGATGGAGAACTATATAATACACAGGTCAACATAACCATTGGCGCCGCTGAGAAAGGGTGGTCTCATTTCCAAGCGTCTTGGGTATCCGCCCAACCGAGAGCAAGAGTCCAACACGTGCGGTGGTGAATGCGTGGGGATAGGTACCCTGGTAGCGAACGCAGCGGCGTGGTCAGACAGCGAGGCCAGGGGGAGGGCCTGCAAGGATGCAGGTGCCCCTTCCCAGACGGCCCCAGGGTACTCCAGCCGCCCTTCCCCCAGGCCCTCCTCCTCCTCCTTCGCCTCCTCCTCTTTGGGAGCACCTTCCTTCGGCTCCTCCTCCTTGGGCTGCTCCTCCTTGGGCTGCTCCTCATCTACAGACTTCTTGGAAACTGAATCGTGGACAAGCCAGCCGTGTAAGCAAAGTCAATTTAGTTGGATATTCAAATCAATTACTTGCCGATTACACTCTGACTAAACACCGACAAAATTACCTGCGTATTTTATAATGACTGCAGGAGGCAGATCATAACATTCAACACCGGGCACCTCTTTTTTGCTTAGTGGTGGGCGACTGCCTGGATTTAAATTCAGGATCCCAGCGTTACTCTTCCAGTACTTAAATAGCGGGCATTAACTCTGTCAAAACCGCATCCTTCTCCCCATTACGCCAATAAAATCCCTTTCAAGAATACCAAGTGAGAGCCTGCAAAGTGATTTTTTAATTGTTATACAACAGAACTCGTGGCTCTGCCATGAGCATGCCGCACAAAGTAGAACACTCAACTCTGTGGGCCCTAGACATGAGGCTGCATGTAGATGTTGAACTTATTTTGTTCAGCGTACTTGGCCAACCGCGCTAATGGGGAGGTTCTCGTCCTTTCTGGACTCACGGCCTTACGGACCGTGGTCCGTACGTTGAGGCCCACTGGCGCAGCCAAGTGGCAAAATTCAACAACGAATTTTCTCCCCTACGCCTCTTGGAAACTGCCCCTCCGATTAGCCTGGTTGGCTATGTACGGCGCGAAAAAAGTTCAACATACTCTTTAAAAAACTATTAAACTAAACTTTTTTTGTATCTTACCAGGTAAGGCCCCTGAGCTATATAGCTCTTTTTCAGAAGCGAACTTGCCACAAATGATAGCTCAGCGAAGTGGCTTATCATGTGAACATTTACAGCAGCCAATCACTCTAAACGCACATTTCTAAATGTGGAGACAAAAACCGGAGGACCTCGGATAAAAATCCACGCAAAAGCGGGGAGAGATAACATACAAACTCTAAATATACAGCAGGCGTCAGGGTCGGGATGGAACCCATGACCTCCTGTATTACAGGCGAGATAGTTAACATCTTGCCACCACAGGGCTTACCGGCCTGCGCACGCCTCTGCCGGATGAGCGTCTGCACGATCTTGCGCCAGCGTGACAGCGAGCCCAGCAGCTGCACGCGCGATGTGACCGACAGCTCGGTGCTGACGGCTGGGCGCAGCTCGTTGAAGACGAAGCGGCAGCGCTCTGTGACCGGCGCGCACACCTCCTTGTAGGAGCGGCCCTGCTCCTGGTGCGTCTGGAGAGAGGCGCGGAGTGAGGGGTCAGCTCTCACGTCAACGCACTTCACCCGGACGGGAGAGAACGCAATGCAAATCACAGCTCGAATGATGATCCAGTGCTCACCGGAGTCGCTCCAGCGACCTGCTCACCGGCGGTCCAGTCGCCCTCCTCATCATTCTTCCATTGCTACAAGAGTAGGGACTGTTCCAGAGACCTTTCCTTCCTTGATTCTTCCACCCATGTTGGAGAATCATTCTACCATGTTACATCCGTTCCGAGTTCAACCACTGCACTGCAGGTCACCTCACTTGTCATTCTGCTTATTCCCTCACACTGCCCCACTTTAGAATTCCATCCAATCATCTATTTTCCCAAGGCTCTTAAAACCTTGCTCAATAAAAGAAACGTATTACACTATTGTCTATTATAACCCTGATAGTGCTGCTGTTTGTTGCTGGCTGCAATATGTTTTGGGCCTGTGCTCAGCAACTGTGTTTAATAGCAAAAGAACCACACTGATATGCTTTCCTCTGCCAATTTGTGGAGCCAATTCACACAACTCTCAAAACTCTGCGATGTAATGTCGCTTCCACTCAATCCGAAGTGGGCACATAAATCCGAGGATCTCAAACAGGGGTCCTGAGCCTCCTTTGTGACCATTTGTCTTTGATTTGGGGAAGGATCTGCCAAAAGGCAATGAGCGTGCAGAGTGCCAGACAGTTCATGATGTCAGGCAGATGAGGTCAGCACTGGATAATAGAGGCTGGCAATGGATATGGATGCTGTCCTTCAGCTGGTGTGACTTCCACTGGCAGTTTCGACTGTGTATTTTAAGGTCCTGGTGCTCGTATTCGAAGCTATAACATAACTCAGAGAGGGCTCACTAAGTGGCACTAAGTGACAAGGCAGAAAAAACTGCTGCCTCTTGTGTCCGCAGCTCAGTCCAAAAATCAAACGAGGCAATTGGTATCAAGAATAATGCTCCTGGTGCTTGTCATCGGTGTGAGAAGGTGGGTGGAAGGACTCGCCTTGATAAGCGTGCACTTCGCCTGGTACACCGCCCTGCACACATCCACCAGGGGCTTGGGAAGCCTCGCCGCTTTGCTGGGGTCTGACGTGGGAAGTTGCTCGATCACCGACAGAGCCATGTGCCCTGTGACAAGCCACATTGCTAATCAGGCAAGGAATGAGGCACAGTTTGTGACACAAAGTGTCAAACGAGCAGTGGGCAGTGCTCACGCCATCGCCTGCCCTAAGCCCCGGCGCTGGGGAGGAAATTCCATTTGCCTGAGAAGGGTACAGTTCACCTTGAGACAACTGCTGTTGTGACTTCAACAAAGTGGTATTTATTTTTTCAACCCCAGGAAGGGTTGATGGGCTGAGTCGAACCCCAATCTGGATTTTAACTTGCAAGCGTACAGTTATGAGTCAAGCATTGTCCGACAGCATCACAAAAACAAGGAACACGACGTTAGCAAGGTGTGAAGGTTAGGCTGAAGGTAAAAGGTCAATCATTCTGGAATAATAACAATAATAATGTCTATACCAGCAGCTGCATTTAATTCAACTGCGGCTGCCTCAGCAACCTTGCTCACTAAACAGTCATGATACAATAAACAAAGGGATTGTTTTTTTTTATGTCGTTGATACCGAGAATTACATAAAACAATATCACCGACTACACAAACCTGGCAAGGCCCTCATGAAAAAGAGTGCAATAAACTAGCAGTTTAACACGTGGGCTTTCATGACCAATATCTTACCTATAAAGTAATTATTTGTCTGTCTGTCTGTGTGTGGCCGACACTTGCGAGGGATTTGGCTCGCAAAGCGTGGGGTTCACGTTTTAAAAAAGTACCCAGGTAGAACGGCATAAGCCCCGTGGTGAACCAGCACTATTCCGATTTCGTGTTCGTCACCTTTAAAGTACTTTAATTAGCCATTTAGTGCCGTCTATTGTTATTTATTTATTATTTGCGCCTCCCAGCACGGCGATGTACGCATCTGCGCATGTGCGCCCCCTAGCGACGCGCAAGCGTTCGGTGGGGGGGGGAAATTCTCATTCACGTTAAAAATGCAACCAAAAAAACACACAAGACTTCAGTCGTGTGTTTTTTTAGTTGCATTTTAAAGTGTGATTTCCTCTCCACCCCCTCACCCCAATGTGTGAAATTACTACTATAGGGTCAGAAGATACTAATAGTATAGAGCTTACGTACTATTACTGTAGAGCGGGCGGGGGGGGATGTTGGGGGGGGGTAGCAGCCCAGCCTGCCAAGGTGCCACCTCGGCCGGATGGGCAATCTAAGCGAGGCCGGGGGCTCTGCACGGGACTAGGCCACACCACAGCACTGTTAAGTAGGTACTATTTTCTTGCTTCTTTCGCTAAACTCACGTAGATAGAAAACTAACATGAAAAAATTTAGTTAGGAAATATTAAAATTATAGTGTGTGTGTAGACAACTAATATTAAAAAATGTAGTTAGTAAATATTAAAATAATAATGTATGTGTCTAAGTCCATGTGTGCGTGCGAGTCGATGTGCGTTTGCGTCGATGTGTGTGTGTAAGTCCATGTGTCTGTGTGCGAGTCAATGTGTGTGTGCGAGTCGATGCGTGTGTAGGTCTCCTACCTCTATCAATGAATTACCACGAGACTACGATATAAACATACAAATGTAACAAATAAGCTTGTGCCGGAGGCCCCGGGGGGACAGGCTTCTATGACGTCTCCTGGCCAAACCCCAATTGGCTGAGCCAGGAGATTGAATCTTCACCCTCGGGGCTCCTCCAGAAACAACAAAAAACCACTGCGGGTGGCCACGTGGAATGTTCGAACGCTCACTGCGGAGGAGAGGCTGCCACTCATTTGTCGGGAGCTGGACCGGTACCGCCTGGATCTCTGTGGTATTCAGGAGGTCCGATGGACCGGCTCTGGCTCCTGCCACCATGAGGGGTGGACAGTCCTTTTCTTGTGGCAGGAGATTTCCAAACAACAGGGAGTGGCTCTTCTTCTAAACAAAAACATGAAGGGGGCGTGGGAGCGTGGCGGTGAGATGTGGGAAACTGTAAGCCCCAGGCTACTTTGGGCTCACCTCCCATCAACCAGAGGCGAGTGGTGGTCGTGGTTACTTATGCCCCCACCGAAGACGAACATCCGTGGAGGGATGCAGGCAAAGCCGATGAGTCAGATGCCTTCTATGACCCTCCTGTCACAGGTGCTGGCTAAAGTGGCCACTCGGGACAGTCATCTTGTTGGGTGACTTCAATGCCTGAGTTGGTCATGATGCTGGCACCTGGTCTGGAGTGATTGGAAGGCATGGGCCAGATCAACTCAATAATAACGGTAGGAGGCTGCTACATTTTTGTGCAGCCCATGGGCTTGTAATTACCAACACGCTCTTCCGGCATCGGCACATCCACATAACATCATGGATGCATGCCAGGTCCAAGCAAGAATATCTGCTGGACTACATAGTGACGGACCAGCGGATGCGAGCCCATGTCCTTGACACCAGGACCTACCGTGGAGCTGATCTGCCCTCTGACCATCGACTAGTCATCTGTAAGATGCGCCTGCCATTCTTCCACTCCGGTGGTGGGTGTACACCCAGAACCCCATTCAAACCCTTAGTGGCATGGTCTTAGCTAGCTGATGAAAGTTGCAAACGAGAATTTCATCAATCGCTTGCAGCTGGGGTTGGCATCATCCTCCTGATGCAGAGGGGAAATAGGCGAGGTTTAGGACTTTGACTGAGGCAGCTGCAATGGCTGCTTTGGGTACACGGTCCAGACCTCCCCAGAGACTCTGGCTGAGAGAGGAGGTGTTCAGGCTGGCTGAGAAAAAGCGACAGGCCCACTCTCATCGGCTACAGCATTCCACGTCGGAGAATGAGGAGGCTTACCCGCAGCCTTCGCTCGGAGGTTCGGAGATCCGTGAGACGCCGCAAGGATCGGTGGATGTCGCGGGTTGCTGAGGAGATGGAGTCTGCCTCAATGGCCCGCGATCACAAATCACTCTTTAATTCTCTCCCAAGCGAAATGCTGAGGGAGGGTGGCGTTTGTGCACAGACTGCCCTATATGACATCATAACAACAGTCTGGACCACTGGATGGGTTCCACAGGATTGGACTGGAACAACTACCGGGGCATCTCACTCCTCAGTGTGCCGGGAAAGGTTCCGGCAAGGATTATTCAACATCGCCTTGCTAGGCACGCTGAGGACAGGATTGCGGAGCCCCAATGTAGTTTCAGGAAAGGGCGGTCCTGCACAGATGCCATATTTTCTGTCCGTCTGTTACAGCAGAGGTGTAGAGAATTCCAACAAGACCTACATCTCTGTTTTATTGACCTGGTCCAGGCCTATGATACCATCAAGTAGGCCTGGGCTCTGGGGTTGTTCTTTGTGCTTTCGGAGTCCCTGACCCGCTGCTCACGATCATAAAGGACCTTCATGATGGTGAGCGGGCCAGGGTAAAACTACGTGGCCGGGAGTCGGAGCCATTCCCTGTACACCTTGGGGTGGCGACAGGGATGTTCTCTGGCTCCCACATTATTTAACATCTATTTCGACCACATAGTTCTTGAAGCCTTCAATAGCTGTACCGGAGGAATTTCCATCTGGTACAGATACAATGGGAGGCTGATTGATGCCCGGGAGCGGTCAAGCGAGGGCTCCCTATTGCTCAACAATGTTATTTATGCCAATGATCTGATAATTGCTGCTCACTCAGAGAAGGCGTTGGAGGCGCTGCTGCTGAACCTGGAGCTTGCCACTTAGAGGTGGGGCCTTACTATCAGCCCCACCAAAACTAAGCACCTGCCTGGGTCTTTTAAACCATCGGACACTCCACCCCCACAACTCCTAATTGGTGATAGGGTAGTTCTAGAAAAAGCGGAGAGTTTCCCATACCTGGGCAGTGTGCTCATGACCGGCTCCGGTTTAAATCGCAGAGGTCCCACTCCGAATCAGTCGAGCGGCAATATATTTTCATCGGTTGCGTAACGCTGTGTGGAAGCTACCTGGTCTGTCGCCTTCTCGGCCAAAGTCATTCCCTCCCTTCTCTACGCTTGCGAAACGTGGACCCCCCCTAATGGAACATTTTTGCCGGTTGGAAACATTTAGGCTGGCCTGCCAACGATCCATCCTGGGTTTAACCAGGCTGGATTGTGTGAGGAGCTCACAAATCCTTGAAAGATCTGGGCAAAGTCCCATCGGTGAGCTCCTCCGGCAGGCAAGGCTGCGTTGGCTGGGTCATGTAGGCCGCATGCCCAGCCACCGCATGCCTAAACAGCTTTTGTTCGGCCGGATCGAGGGGGCTAAACGGGCATGGTACGGACTAGAGAAGAGATGGAGTGATGTGGTACAGGAGGACGTGGAGCTGAGTGGACTTGCCGATGACTGGTACCAGCGGTGTCAAGATCGGCCTCTGTGGAGGAGGCTCGTGAAGGACGCTACTGGGCAGTTGGAGGCAGTCGCCCTCCAACAACAATGGAGGGCGGAGAAGCGACGCTCACAACAACGAGCGGAACACCGGGTGGCTAAAGCACAGCAAGTTGGCACAGTAGGGGGCACAGGTGGTGCATCAGCCAGTCATCTCGGTCATCTCAGTCAGTCGACCCGTGGCACCTGGATCTGCCCCGTGACCTCCTGCCAGCGGGCGTTCGACACTTCAAGTGGCCTCAAGGTGCACATAGCCTGGCACAAGCGTCGTGGTGACGTCACCGCCACTTAGTGGCGAATGGCAGTTGTTGTTGTGTAAGTCTATGTGCGTGTGTGCGTGCCTTTTTCGCCCGGGCAACGCCGGGTACTTCCCGCTCGTCCATAAAAGGTTTTTTTGGGTTAGATCACGTAAATATAAATGTGTTGTTAAACCACCACCACCCGACACAATCAATTAGTAAAGTTTGTCACCTAAACAAAGCATGCCAATTATTTACAACTTCAGCACACCGGTGTGTTGGAGAGTAAACCCACAACATTTACAATTTGAGTACGATGTTTTGTTGGTGATGGTGATGACATCACCTTTACTCTATTTTAGACCGAAACAGGAAGACTTCTTCACAATCCTGGAAAAACGCCTGATAAAGCTGGTTGTAATCACCGGCGAAATGTCATGGTACTCAAATTGTAAATGTTGTGGGTTTTAATAAACAAGCAGCCGAGTTGGGGGTCTCATCACAAAACTGCAAGTCCAAGGGTTGCTGCGTATACCCAGGTCCAGGTGCTTGAGAAGGCAGCAGAGCAGCAATCGGCCAATCTCCTCGACGGGATGTTCAGCCGGGAACGCGATCGGAGTCATGAGGTTGCTCTGCTTGTGGAAGCGTTCCAGGTGGCACAGGAAGTCCTGTAAATCCACACACACGTGACCACAAAGCAAAGATGTTGAGGAAACACAGCAATGGCATTCATTTGCAGGAACGGCATTCGTTTTTCATCGCTTCTTCTTTCGCACGGATGTGTTTTGAGGAGCAACTATCCGTCGACGTCGAGGTTGTGAATCGTGCTGCCGGCTTCAGAGCACAATGAGCGTGAACCACGTTTGCCCTCGAAGGCTGCTCGCGGGGGACGCGGAGTTGTGTGCCGCTCTTTGGCGTGGTGCTCCCCAGCCATGTCAGTGGTGCCGACCCGGTAATCAGACATCAACGTTAGCCCAGGCACCTTGACAGCGTGGTCGTGGGTGGCGTTGTCCGCCAGGGCCTGCAGGAAGGGTTGCGAGGCATCAGGCAGCGTGAGGCGGCGGGCCTTAAGTTTGGCGGCGCCAGCAGGGTGAGACTCGTGCGCGCTGCTGTGGTCTTCGTCCTTCTCCTCATTGTAGCTGTAGCGAGTGGGGTTGGTCTGCAGCCCGCCTCGGAACAACGGAGACTGCAGCCACTCTGAGGGAGCAGTAGCGGGACAGCAGGTCAAAGGTTAGCCACGAGACACGACGGCATGGACATGGGAAGGGTATGTGCTGGCCGCCTACAGACAGCCAAATAAATTACATTGCCAAACACAAATGATGGGAGGCAGACAACCCCACACATCCGATTACTACATATGGTGCGAAATAAGTTCAACATACATAGATACAATGACAAAGAGCAAGATTTACAACACAGGCAAGACAAGACCAATCTTGATTTGAAGCTTTCGTGACTGCAGGAATCCATTCTCTTTGGTTCCTTCGGTAAAGTCACGTAGGTAGAAATAAAATAAAGTAAAACAAATCACGATTTTCGCATGATATTTCCGAGATCAAGGTACTCTGCAAATCTTCGGGCTACTATCAAAGGTTTGTTCATGAAGCCATCCAAATATATAAACAAAGACATAACTTCAACCGAGAAGATGGATACAAATTGAACAATCATTGGAAGGATGATATTAACCAGGTAAAGCCTTAACTTGTTGTGGTTGTTTTCATCATACCTGCCGGGTACTAGCCTATTTTTCTGAGTTACTTTCCCCCGTGTCCCCAGCTTCCCACTTCTAGCCCCGCCTACTTCCCCCCCCCCCACGCCTCACTTCTTCTCCCCCTAACGCTCACGCAGCCCCCCACATTCCACTACCCCCCCCCCTCTCTCTATACTCTCCCCCCCCTCCCTCCTTTCCTACCTATATAACCTCTTGCCACAGCAGCTCTCTCGCCTACTTCAGCATTTTTTCTTGCTGTGGTTGTTCCACCTGATGAGGATTGCTTGTGTTGCGATCGAAACGTTGTGATTTTTTTTATTTTATATCTACCTGCGTGACTTTACCGAAAGAACCAAAGAGTAAAGACAAGACTACTTTAGCAAACAAGGCCATTGCATACCACTGAATGCGACAGGTTTAATATTGGGACTCAACTGTCCACCCTGTGTGCCTTGTATCTTTTAGTGTAAAACTCCTTCCCATCGCCTCCTTCCCACATCTGTCCCTCTCCACATCATACATTTTATTATTGTTTTGTTGTTATGAGTGTTTATCCAGCAAAACCTCACCGAGTCTCGAGAATTATTCAGGAAGGTCTTGCCAAGTTTTTGCAGCAGCGGGAGATTTTCTTTGTGTAATCCAAATTGAGTAACTTAAAGTAATTTTTAAGCATTGGGATGTATGCATAATACCAATTACATTGTACTTTCTGTTTTTTTTTGCTATGTGGGGAAACCAAAGAACTTTGAGGAAACCCATGCATACAGGGAGAAAATATAAAAACTCCATACTTAAAAAAAGGTACTGAAGTTGGGAATCGAACCCAGGCACTTTTCTGTGAGCGATGAGTGTTACCATGGTGCCACCTTGCCACCCACAATATAAGAAAATATGTTTTACTCATCACATCAGCCGCATGGCCTTCTAGGATTGCGTAATTTCAAAAGAAGCAAATTCTGAACATAATTTGGAAGGTTGCGTATTGTCTGCTTTATTTACTTTTGTATATTTTGGCTATGGTGTAAATGTGTCATTGTATTGAGTATACCGTGGGACAACATTCACCATTACTGAACAAAAACTACTTTTATTTTACCAGGTAAGGCCCATTAAGCTCTTTTTGAAAAGTGACCTGGCAACATAAAATAGCTCAACAAAGTGGCTTATCACGTGTAAATGTATAGCAGCCAAATACTCTAAAGGCGTGTTTCTAAATGTGGAGGACTCAATCACGCAATCACAGGGAGAGAGACATGCAAACTCCAAATATACAGGCATCGGGGTCAGGATCGAACCCACGACCTGCTGTATACCAGGTGAGGTAGTTAACGTATCACCACGTGATGGTTATGATCACAATGATGATGACGGTGACGATACCGATGCATACCATTAATTCACTGCGAGGCGGGGATTTCAGGAGTTTGCTGTTAAGAGTAGCCAAGCCGCGTCTTCGTGCCACGCAGCGTCGCGACCATCCCCCCGAGGTGCGGCTGGCGTATGGCGCGTACCTGCACATTCGACCTCGACGGCCGACAGCGGGGTGCTGCAAGCAAGGTGGGCAGAGTGCAGGCCCAGGAGCAGGCCCAGGGCTCTCTCCGTGTCGGCGAGAGGCGACGGCATGCTGCCCAGCTCCGCGCACGACACCACGTCTTGCTCCGGCTGTTGACAACAGCGTTCGGGTCAACACCGACCCGGCAAGCACCCCAGGCACAACACAATCCTACCTACATGTTTTCAGTTCATGCCTGAAAACACCAGAATTATACCAGAAAATCTAGGCCTTCTTGAATGATAGATGCGGCACTGACCTCTCTCCATCAAAACCAGGTGCCCTTTCAAAACACAAACACGCCATACTCCAAAACTTTAATATCATAGCCAGAAGAACCATCTTGGCTAACTGGAAAGACCATGAACCCCCCTCATAAAAACAGAGGCACAACCCCCTGCTAGCCCATGCGGGCCCTGACCACCTGTCCCACAAACTTAAAGGGAAGGAATGAGAATTCAAGATCAGGTGGGTCCCCCTTCCTGTGGAGTTTCAAAAGAGGAAAGGTGGAGAGGGCCAGGGCCGGGAGATGGGAGCGGACACAGGAGGGGCAGACCACCCCCCCCTTGTCAGCCACAATGAGATGGACCCAAAATCGAGCGCAGGTTTGTCACCCCCACCCATAAAGCTGCGTGTATGTAGTATGTAGCATGTAGTATGATTTATAGCATGTTCTTTTTCCATCCCACCCACACCCGGGTCTCCCCTTAGAACCTTGGTTACCTCTTCCAGGCCCCCTATTCACCCCCCACCCACCCATATATATATAACAAAAAAAGCTCTCCGCCCCCCCCCTTGACAAAAGATCACCACAAGTTGGGGCATCGAGCCTTCATTTTTTTTCTCCCCCTCCCCCAAAACCACCGGGCTTGCGTGCTTACCACAAACAATTTAAAACATCGCCCATCATGCTGTGTGCCTACACAAGTCTACACGCAGTGGGGAGGGAGATTACCCCCGAATGTTGTTCAACGTGGTCAGCATGTCATGCGTCAGTTTTTGTGTGGGATATTATCGTTTCATTGTTGTTACTCTTTGGTTCTTTCGGTAAAGTCACGTAGAAATTAATTAAATAATAATAGAATACGACGTTTCGATTGCAACACAAGCAACCATCATCAGGTACAAATGAATGAGAAAACAAACCTAGTAAACTTAGATATATGATGCAATACAACACAGAGTCGGCCAACACAACAGTCAACACCCCACCTGGTTGATTACGTTCTTCCAAAGATTGCTAAATTAGAAATTAAGTGTGAAACAAACAAGCACGTCAAACCTTCCCCGTAGAGGTGGTTCAAACTAGATTCGTTAACTGTGTGCTAACCGACTCTGTGTTGCATTGCATTACACTTCCTAATTTTACTAAATTTGCTTTCTACCGTGCTTGTTTACAAGTCCATTCTTACCTCTGGCCGCTATGGGCAGGAATTCCTGCCCATAGCGGCATTATATTTCTAAGTTTACTAGGTTTGTTTTCTCTTTCATTCGTACCCGACGATGGTTGCTTGTGTTGCAATCGAAACGTCGTATTCTATTATTATTTAATTACAATTTTTTCTACGCGACTTTACCGAAAGAACCACAGAGTAATTCCTGCAGTCACGAAAGCTTCGAAACCAGTTTCATTGTTGTTGTTACGTTCGTTTAGTCAACAGCCTCCCCGAGTCTTAAGATACTTTTTCTGGAGGGTCCTGACAAGTTTTCGAAGTAAAAAGGTGATGCTGCTGTGTGCAATCCCAATTGAGTAATTTGCAGTGTCAGTTTTGTTTGCATTGGAATATTTGGCCAATACCCGTTCCAGTGAGTGTGTGTGCTTAGCTATGGGGGGGTGAAACCAGAGAACATGGAGGAAATCCATGAAGAATGGAGAGGGAACAAACGGAGAGGCGCCCTTGTCGGGAATCGAACCCAGGACATTCCTGTTGTGAGGCACAAGTGATACTATTATGCCAGCCTCCCTACCGCCCACTTTGAAATTCACACACGTTTTCCTTTGCCATGGGGCTCCCTGCAGGCCTCCTGTGGTTCAGACAAGCGAAGGGCTTACGTCCAGGTAGGGTCCCACGCAGAAGCTCTGCATGGTCTCCTTGAGCTCCTCACAGTGCAAAGCGGCCTCCAGTGCAGCCAGAGGCTCCTCGCCCGCGTACTCGGCTGCATGGGACGACACGAGACAGCCCCACTCATCGTCTCTGCCCTCCGTATGCTCTCAACTCAAGCAAGCAAGGCCTTCTGTTTAAAGCCTCCACCAATAGGAGGCCACTCCCTCTCTGCCGCTGCCGCATGACATTCCCTGCATCGCCGCCGACTTCCTGCTCCTGCTCCAATCCAGGCTCAAGGCCTTCCCCCATCTTCTCGACCAATGGTGGACTGTCCTCCATCTAGAAAGTGCTTTCAATCACACCTTACTTTAAAAATATAAATACCTAGATTTAGTTCATGTGATGAGCAGTAGCAAACTTTCCGTACTCTTGCTGTCGGAAAAAACATAATTAAGAAAAGTACCACTTAAATTGTAAAGACTATGGCCCTCAGTCAGAGTGCCATTACCAATCGGAGAGCACCAGAGAGCCAGTTCCAGACCTTGAGAGCAGCAGTGGAACAGAAGAAAACCCCTCCTGCAAACCCAGTGATGGGAGCGTGACCCAGAGCACAGGCAGAATAATCACCCAGGTGGCCGTTCTCGACCAGTGTCTGTGCGTGGAAAAGCAGGACGTCGTAGACGCGGCCCTGCAGGATGGCCCACTGGCCACCATCCTTGTTGTGGTTCTCCAGATCTGACTTGCGGATCACCGTTACCTCCTCGCTGTTCTGGGGGCTGAGCGGCACCAGGAACGACCATGGCACTGAAATAGACGATGGTAGAGTCAGAGTGTGCACTGAGGTGGGGCACCATAACCTGATCAAGGTGCCTGCCTACAATTTGCTAACAGAGAGGGGGGGGCGCTTAGGTCCACAGTGATGGCAATACAAAGCCATAATAAATTTCGATTTAAAGCTTTCGTGACTGCAGGGATTCATCTTCTTGGTTCTTTCGGTAAAGTCACGTAGAAGGGAAGTAATAAAATAATAAAAATAAAACATAATAAAACACTGCTTAACCAATACATACTTCACCTGGAATGGAACCTTCTACAAGCAAATTGAGGGCACCCCAATGGGCTCCCCCCTATCTCCGGTTGTAGCCAACATCTTCATGGAGAAATTTGAGACGGACGCCATCCAGACTGCCACTCTACGCCCGACCTTATGGAAGAGATACGTAGACGACACTTTTGTCATCTGGCCACATGGCCGGCCTGCTCTAGACCAATTTCTCGACCACATCAATTCCATACACCCAGCCATCAGATTCACCATGGAAGTCGAAAATGATGGCAAGCTACCCTTTTTGGATGTCCTAATCAAAAGGAGACCTGATGGTTCAATGAGCCACTCTGTCTACAGGAAAGCCACCCACACGGATGCTTATCTAAAACCGGATTCCCACCACCATCCATCCCAGAAGAATTCCCTCATCAAGACTCTATATCATAGAGCCCAATGCATCTCCGACCATGAACACATTTCCAGTGAACTCAAACACGTACGCCAAGCTCTTAAAGCTAATGGTTACTCCGACTACACAATCCGCAAAGCCATCACTCCAACCATCAAGAAAGATCCTGTTGAGGAGCCTTTCAAGACCATCACCTTACCCTACATTGCTGGGGTCACAAAAAAGATCTCCAAAATCCTGATTAAACACAAGATCCAGGTCCGATTCAACACAATACATAAAATCCGTGATCTGGTACCGTCTGTAAAAGATGTGATTCCAGACATACAGTACCCTGGCGTCTACAAACTAAGTTGCCTCTGTGGTAGCAGTTACATTGGGGAAACCAAACGACACGTCTCAGACCGCATTCGTGAACATAAAGCTGATCTAAAACACGGTAGGACAAACACCTCAGCCGTGGCAGACCACTGTTATAACTCAGTGGGCTCACATGACATTGACTTCTCCAAGACGGAGGTTCTCTGCAAGCCATCTGGCTATCATGAGAGATTCGTTCATGAGGCGATCCACATATACAAACACAGAGACAATTTTAACCGAGAAGATGGATTCAGGCTTAGCAATCATTGGAAGGACGTAATAAACCATTTCGATACACATTAGGGTGAGTTGAATAATACATAGTGTTATATTAAAATGTATAAAGTATAGGGTGGTTTACAGCAATAAAGTATATAATTTAATGTTGGGTTTATCTATGGCAGTATATAGTACTGTATATGCTAAGAGAATAAAGTTTAGATGGAAGTATATTATATACTTCTTACGACGTAGAATTGTAATTTATTATTTGTTGTTAGTAACTCAGCTTATTGTAGAGTATAGTAAGTATCAGTTTATATTTTAGTTTTTTATGTAGTTTTCACTTTGGTTTTCTACGTGGTTGTTTGGCAAATGCAGCTACATATCACTAACATTCCTTTCCTTTATTAACGCTGTTCCTTGCGCCCCCCCGTGGTGCTGTTGATCCTGCATAATGCATGGGCATAATGGGACTTTGAAACCCCTCCGCCCACCTCCTATGCATTGCCCATTGGTATGCTAAATTCCTCTTCATATGCACATTCTTTTGTTAAGGCGCTCCTCCTCGCTACACCTATATAAGCTCCTAGCTTGATAATGTTCTCATTCTTCGCCTGAGGACGGCTGCTTGCGTTGTGGCCGAAACGTCGTGAGAATTGTTTTATTATGTTTTATTTTTATTATTTTATTACTTCCCTTCTACGTGACTTTACCGAAAGAACCAAGAAGATGAAAGCCATAATAATCATGTTTCATTTTTATATCTCGTCATTCGTGCAAATTGCATCTCGAAACATTTATAATGCACAGAGTGTTCGCACAGAACCGCAGGAAATGACAGCCAAGCGGGAAGGCAGTCAAAACTGGTACCGTTTGCCTGAGATCTGTAATCCTATACTGTTGTCCCTCGTTTAACAGTAACGTTTTTCGGAAAACGTGTCACCTCCCATAGGACCCCATGGTTTCCACCAATGTTAACATTGTTAACTAATGTTACAATGTTGACTAACAGTATGTTTACGTTATGCACACGGGCGTCAATTTCATCACAAATTTTTGTGTTGGGCAACATAATGCCATTGGCCGCAAAACCTATATCTTACATTTACCGTTCCACCTCTTAATTTGCTGCTTGCCTCCGAGGTCTACAGAGATCGGCTTGAAGGAGGGCTGCTCGAGCAACAGCCGGTGATCGAGTGACGCAAGCAACTCCAGCCGGGCGCACTTGAATGACTTTAAGGAAACGAGGAAATGGTCGGCCGCGGGCAATCGCGTTCCGCGAGGGCAAGCGGGGGAAGCGGCGTCACCCAAAATGCCGGGCCAGGCGAGGTCCTCGTGGTCGTCCTTCTCCGCGCCGGGCGCCAGGCCGTTGAAGCGGTCGAGATGCTCGAGCAGCCCGGCGAGCACGGGGATGGCGCCGGCGTCCTGCACGAGCGTCGGCGACTTCACCTGCAGCAGCAGGACGCCGAGCACCAGCTCCGGCAAGAGCACACCTGGTGCACAAGGCGCACACGCGTGTTAGCGCTCGCATGTCAGCGCCCACGCGGGCGGGGCGCACAGCTGCGGGAGGTGGCATCCGCAGCTCCTCCACCCGGAACCATTCCCACGCGTTCTGGGGATTCTTTCGCTCGGTTGGGCGGGACCCAAGATGCCTGGGAGTGAAGACCACGCTTCTCGATGGCGCGAATTATTACGTTGCGTCGTGTGCGAGAATAAAAGCCCGATGAAGCGTGGGCATCGGGAGACACAAATAACACCCATGTTACAGGCAACTACACGCGTTAGAATGGTATATGTATTAGTGTGTCCCCATGTCTCTCTACAGCTGTGCGTGTGGTGCGCTAACCACTGTGCCACTGCTCCCCACACACCCATATACTCACCCACTCACACAATCACTCACCACACTGCAGGTGATAACACTTCTCTCTGCGTCTTCCCTCACATTGCTCCAGTCTGGAATTCCCTCCAATCATCTCTTTTCCCCCAAGTTGTTACAATAATAATGCTACTCAATGCAATAAACTGTCAATGAAACTTTGATACCTCTGTTTGTTGCCGTCCGTTTGACATTTCGGGTCTGTGCTCAGCAACGGAGCAAAAAAACACACGCAGCACACAGCCTGCTCGAGCGCCAAGCCGCGCGCTTGTGAGACACGGTAGCACGGTGCGTACCACACAGGTCGCTCTCCAGGACGTACGAGACCTCGGCGAAGTGGCGGCTGCTGGAGTGGGCCACACTGGTGGCCACGGGCAGCACGTCGGCCACATGGCTGCACATCAGCACGATGTACTTCTTGAGCAGGGAGCCGGCGCCACTGGGCTCCAGTCCTGGGCAGAAGAACGGCAGCGCCGAGTCACGCGAGGCGCCGAGTCACGCGAGGCGCCGTGTGACGCGAGGCGCCGTGTGACGCGAGGCGCCGTGTGACGCAAGCGAGGCGCCCCCCCCAGACCGCCCCCCTCCACCCCTGCCCCGTGGTGCTGGGGAACGAGCCCGACACCGTTAAGCCTTCCTGGAGAATAGCGAGTTGAATTGTAACTCGTTGCACTTGGTACTCGCGCCATTCATACGGCGCAAGGCTATCATCACGAAGGAATGCGCCACTGTGTCTCAGCGCCTCTAAATACCAGTGTGGCTACGTTTATGGTGCAAAAGAAGTTCAACATAAACACGTACATAGACAGTCTGCCGTAGTTTCTCAGGAGGAGGCACACAATGGTGGACTCTGTGAAGCAGATGTGCAGGAATAGCCAGGGTATCCTGGTGGATTCGAACCCCAAACCAATGCAAGAAGTGGCGAGCGAAATACCGCTGGGCCACGTCATATCAGCACCCCAAGAACATTGACAGCACTCCCCGATCCCAAACACTTGAGTGTCAGAACACGGCGGCAGCAGCAGCAACAGCGTGCACAGGGCATTCCCAGCCACTGACACACACAGGTGTTAAGAAAATTACACATTTATGCAGTACAAAACCCTGGGTCGTGCCATGTGGAAGGGAATTAGTTTCAAGTTTCATGTTAATTTTGTTTAACCGGGTGAGAACTCAAGAGACCAGGATGGTAACATTCGCAAACATTACAAAGGCAACAACGTAAATAATGTAAAAAGATGTACAACAATAAACAAAAATATAAATCAGAGCAAAAACAACCAAATAATACTACAGTATAAACAGTGGTGTTCTCGGAAGAAGCCGTGACCCAGGAAACCAAGAGGCTGTGGCTCCGTGCCCTCACAGTGGGCCCTAAATCCCCAGAGGTATCCTGCTACATCCCCCAATCTCACACCACGATGGGTTGTCATCACGAGCGTGGACACACCCTCTGCTGGGTACAGCTTGCTGAACAGCAGCCTCTGAAAGCGCAGCAGGAGGTCGAGGGAGGCCGACTTCTCCCTTGGGGGACTCCCAAACTCGCAGAACTCAGAGGAGGCGATGTTCACGGACACAACCTTCAGCTTGCCGATCGTCTGCGATGCCACGTTTCTGCATTCGCGCACAGTGGGGAACAAATAATCTAAACTCATTAATTTTTTCCAGGTAAGGCTCACGGAGCTATATAGCTCTTTTTCAGAAGCGACCATATATTATAGCTCAACAATGGCTTAATATGTGAAAATGTATTGCAGCCAAATACTCTAAACGCAGTCTCTAAATGTAGAGGGTAAAAAACAGAGAACCCGGAGAAAAATTAACATGACGACGGGGAGAACATGGAAACTCCAAATATACAGCAGCACCAGGCGTCAGGGTCGGGATCGAAACCACGACCTCCTGTATACCAGGCGAGGTAGTTAACTCGCCACCGGGGATCCCACTCAACTGATTCGTCATCCTCAATCATTCCTCTGACAATAACAACGTGGTATCATTATTATCTTATAAAAGCTGGCACGGGTAATTCATTGACAGACACAATCACGGTGATCCAATGCTTACGACCCCATCATGCACATTTCAAGCGACGAGGCAGCAGCGTCATGATGCTGGGATCAAGTCTGGGAAGCCGCCCGCAAGTGAACCAGGTTCTCACATGCACCGACTTTGATGGGGTCAAAAGGGCCAAAATAACTGCCAAAAATCGCTTTCGGCTTTTAGTCAGAGGGCCACCGATCGCAAACACACCAGACAACTGGCACAGATTAAAATCTTTCAGCTTTAGAAGCACGAAGGCGGGCCACCTTCAGGGCCTCAAGAGAGGTTTCCTAGCATCACGTTCATGGCCGTTCCCTTCCCTGGTGTTCTGCTGACCGAGGGTATTTGAATAGCAACGTAACGTCACCAACTGCATGGCATCATAAGCAGCAGCATGCATGGGGATACAAAACAATGGAGGTCGCGAGAGCCAGGGTCCGCACGCGCACCTGAGCAGCTGCTGGACGAGCTGCACCAGCGGCAGGCTCTTGGCGCCGGTGTAGTCGTTGTAGAGGCCGGTGTTGATAATGTCCTTGTCGAGCTGAGAGCCGGTGCGCTGCAGCGACGACACGTTGGCCTCCTGCTCATCGATCTCCTTCTCCTTCTGCGCCTCCTTCTTGGCCTCGATGTCCTGCTGCCACACATGAGCGCACGTGCGCACCGCACACTCCATCACCGGGTCTTTTGCTACAGCTTAATGTACTCTAAAAATTACTCTTTGACGTTTGATTCGGCGAGTGGGAGGAAAACCACGTGCCTAAAAACACCAAGCACCCTAAGACAATGGCCACACTCTGCCAATTGGTCTGAAACAGACTTGCACACACAACACTGTTGTTGCACAGGACACGAGTATTCTCTAAGTCACGATTGCAATCTGCATTCAGTGAGTTTGGAATCCACAAAACTTGTATGAAAGTAGTTAATATTACTATAGGACATGGAGTAGAACTACAGGGCAGGGGGTGGAGCTAAACAACCTGTGTAGAGCGATCCAGCAGAGGATCGCTAAACCCTGGGCTAACTCTGAAATGATTGGTGACAATTCGTCCAGGCAGCCCTCCACGCCTATTAGGCAGACAGCATTCCCTGCCTGCTGGGAAGCAGCGCCTGAAGCGAGAATGGGAATGACGGGGTCTCAGTGTCCACCTGGAGCTCGGCGGCGATGGCGGCGTTGAGCGCGCACTCGAGGCCGCCGTCCGCCATAAGGCTCCCGACGAGCAGGTCGGTCATGAAGCGGCGCCCGGGGCTCATGCCCACGTCATGTCCAGACACTGCAACGGCAGAGACGACACGAGCGAACGTCGCCCACTCCCGCGTCAGCAATGCATCACACCCGCGTCGGCCATGCATCGCACCACCAGCCCAAAACCCATTTACATCTCCGGTAAACTCCCACGCACAAACTACTAGACCATTAACACAAATTGCAATACTGCAACGTGGTTTTTATAGAACTGAAGGAATTAATCAAACGAGTTATTAACAGAATGCCCGAGCAATAAAAACATTTCCTGCATAGGGGAGAGTTGGAGATGTGACCTAGGTCAGCAGGTGTCGCCTGTGACCTCACAGCAGACTTGCAACCAATCCACAGAGTGACTACACGAAGGAAGTAGTACACGAAGGAAGTAGTACACGAATGAAGGAAGAGACCTGCACTAGGCAGCAGGGCAGAGAGGGCCCGGGCTCGTTCCTCGGCTGTGGGCAGCAGCACCGACCAGCCGTTCTGCAGCACAGCCTGGGCGGCCGACTGCACGGAGGGCAACACGCCCGTGTTGCTGGCCAGCGTCACCACCGCCTGCTTGATGCTGCTGAGCAGCGGGCTGCCCATGCCCAGGCCGAGGCTCGCCGAGTCCACCCGGTGGCTGATGGCCGCGTGCAGCTGGCGACGGCAGAAAAAGGGGGAGACGTCGGCAATCTGAGCAACGGGCATTCGCAAATGGCGTAACAACAGCAGTGCCCTAGAATAGCAGCATGAAACACTGTTAGAGGAGGCCATGTGAAGGTGAGACGTGCACGGCTGTAACGTTAGTCACGTTTCAAATTCCTCTGGGTAGACAACCGATTCACCATTGACCTATGTGTCAACAGTGGTACGTGCCATGAACATGAACACAATTATTGTGAATGAACGTGTCATTGTAAAGTGTGCGGGTGTGTGAGTGAAGGCCGAGCAGTGAGGCAGAGGCTCATGAAGGACGCAACTTGGAATTTTGAGTCAGTTGCCCTTCAAGAAAAATTAAGGCCGGGGAGTGATGCTTATAACAAGCGGAGCGCTCGACAACGTGGGGGAGCACAGCTGGTGCATCTGCCGGTCAACCCATGGCACCCGAGTTTGTCCAGTGACCTCCTGCTAGAAAGCGCCTTCGACACTTCACATGACGGCCTCGAAGTGCACCTAGCCTGGCACAAGCTCCGCGGCGGCGATGTCGCTGCCACTTATCGGCGAACGGCGGCCGTCGTCGTTGGGAGCGGTGTGTGGCGCGGGCCCCCACCTGCAGGCGCAGCAGGTTCAGTGCCGACACGCACATGCACTCCTTCTCCTGCGGCGGCGGCCAGTCGGCAGAGCCGTCCATGCCCTCGCTCACGCCGTGCAGCAGTGGGTCGAGCTGCTCGAACGTGGCCTGGCACACGTCCACCACGAGCTGCGCCCGCAGGCCCACGGTCCAGTCGGAGCAGGAGCTCCATACGAAGCTCTACCAGGACGGCCCACACAGAGCGACGTTACACAAACACAAAGGTGACCCCCCCCCACACCACACCACCCTTACATCCGTACAGACCACTGCAGCAAGTGTTGCTACGCAATGGCGATACGGTGGCGAGATGTTAACTACATCGCCTGGTATGTAGGAGGTCGTGGGTTCAATCCCGACTGATGCCTGCTAGATATTTGGAGTTTGTATGTCTCTCTCCCCGTGGTAGCATGGATTTTCCTTTTTTCCCTCCACATTTAGAATCAATGTGGTTAGAGTATTTGGCTGCTATAAATGTATGCATAAGCCACTTTGTTGAGCTAACATTTGTGGTCAGGTCGCTTCTGAAAAGTACTATGTAGCTCTGTGCGCCCTTACCTGGAAAATAAAAAGTTAAGTTTAGCTGTAAGCGAGCACCAATCAAGGCTGATAGAGAGCACAAGGGTGTGGTGTGGCCATCACCACACCAAGCTGAATTTTTCTCCGCAGCGTTTCAGGTACTCGTTTATGGGGAGCAGAGGGGGGAGAGTGGAACTCTCAGGTTTGGAACTGAGCCGATACCCCACCCCCACCCCCACCCCCGATACCCTCCCCCCTCCCCCCCACCCCCGATACCTTCCCCCCTCCCCCCCCACCCCCCCACCCCCGATACCTTCCCCCCTCCCCACCCCCCCCACCCCCGATACCTTCCCCCCTCCCCCCCACCCCCGATACCCTCCCCCCCTCCCCCCAAACCCCCCCACCCCCAATACCCTCCCCCCTCCCCCCAAACCCCCCCACCCCCAATACCCTCCCCCCTCCCCCCCACCCCCGATACCCTCCCCCCTCCCCCCCACCCCCGATACCCTCCCCCCTCCCCCCACCCCCGATACCCTCCCCCCCTCCCCCCACCCCCGATACCCTCCCCCCTCCCCCCACCCCCGATACCCTCCCCCCTCCCCCCACCCCCGATACCCTCCCCCCACCCCCGATACCCTCCCCCCTTCCCCCCCACCCCCAATACCCTCCCCCCCCCTCCCCCCCACCCCCGATACCCTCCCCCCTCCCCCCACCCCCGATACCCTCCCCCCCTCCCCCCCACCCCCGATACCCTCCCCCCCCCCACCGATCCCTCCACCCCAACGTTCTCCACCCCACCTGCGCCGGGCCGCACGCGATACCAACGACGCGGTGGCGATCCGTGTCGGGCAGCGCGAGCATCGTCGGCAGCGGCTTGCTGCTAAGCGCCGTGTCGAAGTGCTGCGACTGCTCATTGCTGCCCCAGCTGTAGACGAGGCCCTCCTCCGTGAGCGCCAAGCAGTGCGTGCTGCCCACGGCCACATCCAGTACCTTCTCACCTGCGCCAACAGTGGAAACCATTCGCATCGTTTCTCGCAGACGACTAGACAGCGAGCTCTCAATCCTTACATTCATCTCTGTCTCACTCTCCTCCTGCGGCAGCATCCACACATTATCGTCCGCACCCCCATCGTCAGCACCCCCATCGTCCGCACCCCCATCGTCCGCACACAGCATCACCCACACAGCATCATCCGCACAACCATCATCCACACAGCATCATCCGCACCGCCATCATCGTTACTGCCATCAGGAGCAGTAGCAGAAATTTAGTTTATATGGTTAAGTGGATATCAGTGGATAATTAAGCATCATATTGAATATACTCAATCAGCTTTAGAGATATTGGCTGTACAAGCCTGTGATCCAGTTCCCTTCAACTTGTATAATAAACTAAACTCATCACCAATTGGCTGAAAACATCTTAAAATAAAAATCCAATGCTGGACCCTCCTGGGTAAATTAATTATGTTATAATAAAAATAATAATCAATGTAAATAAATAAATACTACCTCATGAAAGTAAGAATGTGACTCTGCATGTTCAAATCGAGCTGAGTGACACTGGGACGACCAAGCCTCAGACCTTAGCCTAAATAATAAACGTGTTTATAGTTGGTTGCTCCTCCCCCGCACCTCGAATTAGCGCAATTGACTAAGTACGGTGCGAAAGAAGTTCAACATACATGTGCATGCGTAGAATTCACCTGGATAATCCCTACCGTCAGCACCCCTCCATACTTAAGGGTGCCCAGGGGCACGGAGCGACGCCCCCCGCGTACCTTGCAGCGCCTCGAGCAGGCGTGGGAAGCGCACGTGCTCCTCGGTGCCATGGCCCAGCCGCTTGCGCTCGCCCTTGCCCCACGTGTAGACGCAGCCGTCGCGCGTCAGCGCCACCGAGAACTGGGAGCCGCACCATACGCGCGCCACGCCCACGCCCTGCAGCTTGTCCACGGCCTTGGGCGTCTTGCAGCCGTCGCTGCCGCCGCGCCCCAGCTTCCCGTAGTCTCCGTCGCCCCACGACCACACTTGGCCTGCAGGAAGGTGGGGGAGCCGCCAGCGACGACCAAAGTCGACATTTGTTTAACCTGGCACGACGCACGGCTCTAAGGCGACACTGCCATTTGTAATACAGGCAGTCCCTGGACTTACCAACACCCGACTTACAAACATCCGTTCTAACAAATGAGCTTCCATAAGATAATTATTTTGAACCATCTGACTTGCGAAGGTGAACTCGCATTTGCGAACCGAACCACGGAACTATTTGATTTGGCAAATGCACAACGTTTTTTCTTATTTATGAGTTTAACAATGTTTCCCTTTTTGTTGCACCATAACACATTTATAACACTGACCATACGTGCATTTAAATGCAGTATATTATTGTGTTCGACTTACAAAAATGTCTCAGGAATGGTACCTGTTCGTAAGTTGGGGACTGCCCGTAGCCATTTTTGTTTAAGGCCATGTAATGAGCTTGCAATTTTTTTTTAGGTCACCCTCCACCACCCTACCTAAATTTGGTCGTGCAAATTGTTTTTACAACAGGAGGGCTGAGAGAATAATTATTGGCACATTAAGCGCTTTACTTAAGACAATGGGTGTATTTTAACAGCATCATACTGCGTGCCGTCGTCTGCTTCAATGGACATTAAAACCCTCGTGACGTTATGCAAAACAGAGCAGGCCATTTAGCGCCGGCATCATGACCCATATTTGCCACACATTGAAAAAAGCTGACATATTTACTTGGTAGCAATCATCACCCTTACAGTGCTAATACTTAGCAGAACCCTCCTGAAAAAAAAAGATCCTTGAGACTCGGCGAGGCTTCCCTACTTAAACAAGCGTAGCGATGAATGCGTCTGTAGTGACTGTACTTGTCACTGTGTGGTGCCGGGACTTGCGAAGTCACGGCCGGTAATGTTGTCATTGTGGGCAGCCTGGGTTGCGGGCTGCAGTACCAACACTAGCTGTGGTTGGGTGAGCGCTGGTTAGCGCGGAGGCACAGCGAGCAGCGTGCAGTGCCGGCTCCCAGTGAGGTAGCGAGAACGAGCGTCAGCGAGCCAGGGTTACCCTGGGGCATGACGCTCTGGCTGTGACCTGTTGTCACGTGACCAGACGATACTGAAAGGGGGCCACCAGTGGAGGGGGCCCGAGGGGCGGTCACGTGGTTCCGGACAGCTCTCGGGAACATTCGAGAGGGAGCTCGAGAAGCCTGGAAGGTGGGCGGGGCTTGGGGCGGGGCTGAGGGTGGAGCCAGCCCCAGCCCGGGGGCATGTAACGAGAGCTCCGTGAGGAGCTCGGGGTTCTTCACGTGTTGGTGTTCGAAGATCCACGTCGGGGAGAAGAAGCCTCTAGCCACGCGATCGGGGACCCAGCTTGTGGTCCGGACCGAGATAGCGAACCCTGCCTAGTTCTGCCATAGCGTGGTTAGATGGGCATTCGAGACCCGAGCGTAGGTTGTGTTATGTTACGTATGAATAAATAGTGTTACTCCAAAGATAATGTCTGCGACTCAGTTGGACTCACTACACGTCTGTCAAACACGCACCGTTGAGACCGACTCCCTCCTCTTTCCCCTTTCCTTCCCCGAAGAAGTTGTACCCCCCCCCCCCCCCGTGGATGGATCAATAAAAGTAATTTACAACAAGAAAACACACACCGTTATCCGTAACGGCTAGGGTCTGTGCGTCTTTGGTGCCACAGGCCACATCGATAACCTTCAGCCCAGCCAGGGCAGCCACCAGTGTGGGGGTGCTCTGGTCCTCGCTGGTGCCTGCACACACACACAACAGAGATACCCCAGGTAATCTTTAACAGACCATTGGGCAAAGACGGCAACAAACGGCACCATCGAAGTTGCGATGAATGAGAGCGTAACGCGGTTCTCAGATCGAGCGATGTTGTTCGCGCTTGGAAAAGGGGGCAGCAGTGGCGCAGTGCGAAGGAAGAAGGGGAGAGGAGAGAGCGGCGAGGTCACCGTGGCCCAGGCGGCCGTAGTTGCCACGCCCCCACGTGTAGAGCTCCCCGTCGGCGGTGATGGCCGCGCTGTATGTGCTCCCGCAGAACACGGACACCACTTGCTTGCCGGCCGGACGGCCCGACAGCGCCGCCACCAGCTTGGGCTCGTCCACCGCACTGCCGCGGCACCCGCACACACAAGACAAAGATCCTTCGTGTAGCCTCAACAAACTTTTGGGCCAAGTGCTATTAGCGAGCACCTATGAAGGCCGGCAACGGTACACAAGGGGGTGGGTGGCCAGCACCACGCCCGGTCGCCTGTCTCCCAAGTGGTGATTGTTTACACACTTATTTGAGGCCGAGTCGACTTAGACGAGGCCTAGGATTGGTTCAGATAATCATCACTGGTGTTGGCCGTGAGTGCGAATCAAACTCGGATCGCCAGGTTCGTAGCGTAGCGTGCGCTAGCCACTGCACTACCGCTCTCCACCACACACAAAGACAAAGTTCCCCCATATACTCTACACACGCGCACACACACACATTCGCACACACACAACCCAGCACAAACGCAACCCCAGTTAACCAGCACATGTCCAGTGATAATCCAGAATTGTGGAGGTAGCAGCGAGAGTTGGTGGATCATCGCACAGAGAAGGCAGTAGTACAGCAAGTGGACTATCTATTCCCATCTCTACGGAGATAGAGCGTTGCTCCCTCGCGCAAGGCGTGGGGTTCTCAGGGTGCTCCGGTTTCCTCCAACTTGTATAATAAACACAACTCGTCACCAAATGGATGAAATATCCTAAAATAAAAACCCAATGGGGAACCCTTCTGAAAAGAGTCCTACGACTGAGTGTGGCTCTCCTAGATAAAGAAGTAAACTATTAGAATAAAAAAAAATTCATTAATTGATAATACTCGGTGCAAGTAAGAATGCGACTCTGCGTTGAGATCGAGCTCAGTGACACTGGTCGACCAGGCCTCAGGCCTTAGCACAAACTACGGGAGACCTGCGACTCGACTAAAGAGAACCTCACGACTGCTGGACTCCTCGGTGTCGATTCGGACCAAGGTAGGCTTGCCGAGACGATACTGTAATTTATTTACATCAACAACAGCAGGTGCCTCTCAGCATTAAGCAGCGGCGACATCATTCTAGCACCGACACCAGGCTTGGCACACTGCAAGGGTGGTGAAGGCCTTTTGGCTACAGCGCACGTAAAGCCGAGGTGATGAGAGCTGAAGCGATGGAGCTGGGCACCGCTCCAAGTTGCTACAGTTTTGGCTGCTTAACGTACCGGCCGCTGCGAGTCACTTCTCTGCCCACTACGGAGGAGCGACACTCCCTGGTGCGAGGCAGCGGGAAGTCCGCCCCGGCTGCAGTGCGCACAACAAAGACGAAGATCCCTCCCCTGTAGTGCCGCCGCACGGACCGAGGGGCTCACCAGGGGTCCCCGTGGCCAAGGCAGCCGCTCTCCCCACAGCCCCACGACCAGACGTCCCCGTCGGCAGAGAGGGCCAGGAAGTGCTTGCCCTGTGGGTGCGTGGCCACCTTCACCACCACGTGCTCCGCCAGCGCCTCCAGCAGCTGCGGCGGTTGCTGCGTACGCGCACGCAGGAGGCACCGAAGGTGAAGGCACGCGGGCGAGGCGGCACGCGCGTCGCGGTAGCGGCACCGCCAAAAACGGAGCGACTTCACGACGTGGCAGACTTTGGTGAACGAGTGGCCTCCACTAGAGCCAGGTGTACAAAGTCAAACTCGGTCAGCAAAGTTACGTAAACAGTGGTCTCATTTCACCCATTTTACAGCCATGAGTGAATCAAATGCAGGTCACCCTGCAGCTAGCCATTCATGACATGCGTGTAGATGGGAATGGTCATATTTGATTTTTGGTGAAGAATCTGCAGGGTGAATAGGGCCCGACCTTGGTTATTCCTCGTGCAATGTTTTTATTCTCTAGCTATTGCCACAAGGTGGCAGTAGACGCATCCTGTGTGTGTTGTGGGTGTGGCCCACAAACAACAGCGATATTCGCCCGTGTGAACTCGTCAACTCATATCGGGGCCCAGCCACAATGACGAAGGCATCATTGCCGGTTCCCGGGAACCAGCTGTGAATCGGTTAAGAGCTGTGAGGACAACTTCATTGTTTTAATTCATCAAACATATTCCAACTGCTTCATAGGAATCGCCACCACAGGTGGTAGAAATGCCCCGCGGACGTTCTTATAGCCAGCAGTCAGATCGAGGGTGGGTGCCAAAAGAAGCATTCAGAAAAAGATGAAGGAGTTGTTGACAGGAACGGTGATTGAAACGGCAAAGCGAGCCAAGACGATGGTGTGGAGCGTAGCTTTTGCATGGAACGGCGGAAAGGTGGAGACGGTTCGAAGTGTTCGAGACGTGGAGGAGGGTGCAGAGAATGGGCTGGGCAAAGAAGATGACCAATACAGCCATCTTGAATGGCATCAATAAAAGAAGAATGACAATAGAAGTCATGAGAAGGAGAAAGAGGAACTGGAGTGTGCACAATGTTAATGACGTTCAAGAGGGGAGAATGCAGCAGTAAAGAGCAAGAGCAAGGCCGAGGATTTGGATGTTGGAAGAGCTGCAGAAAGGGCCATTTGTGGAAGTGAACAGGAGGGCGGAGAACGGAGGATGAAGAGGGTTGCAGCCGGGGGGACCTGTCGGTAAGACAGAGCACCGAAGCAGGAGAGCAGAAGGAGCAGCGAGGTAGCGGGCGCAGTACCTCGCCGTGGTAGGGCTGCACGTAGACCCTGCCGTCCTTGGCAAGCGCCAGGAGACACTTCTCGGAGCAAGCAACGTGCTCCAGGCCCAGCTCTGAGAGAGCCTCCACCTGCATGGGGCCGTTAACCAGGGGCAGCGTCTGACCGCCCCAGTCCAGGAGACCCCAGGCCTGGACGAGCTGGGAAAAGCGGCCGCCCCCCTGCAGGGCACCGCGTGAGGGAGGGCGATCAGAACAACCCAGCACGCAGCACTTGGCAAAAAACGAGTCAGGCCTTATGCTTGCATGTTTCAGGTTTCACGGTGATTTTGTTTAACCAGGTGAGAACTAAAGAGACGAGGATGGACCTCTCGTTTGCGAGAGGGGTCACCAAAAATGACTAAAAGATAGGATAACAAGTACGACAATGAAGCCAAATAGCAATTAGACCCAAAACAACCGCGCTTTACTCCTCTATCCCTCAAGAAATCTGGGCCGATGGCTCCAACACTACACAGTTTGCCCGAATAAACCTATAAAATTTTATCCTGGAGGGCCAAGCGTGCATTATCTCAAAGTAAAAACTAAACTATTTTTATTTTACCAGATAGGGCCCACTTAGCTATACATCTCTTCTTCAGAAGTGACTTGGCCACATGATAGCTCAACGCAGCGGCTTATTATGCGGATGGAAAAATCGGAGGACTCGGAAAAAAATCCACATGACCACAGAGAGACATGCAAACTCCGAATATACAGGCGTCAGGGTTGGGATCAGAACCCACGACCTCCTGTATACCAGGCGAGGTAGTTAACATCTCCTAGCCACCAAAATGGTACACGGCCATGGCATAAAGGGCGAGGGAGGAGGAGCCTCACCGGTTGTGAGGACAGCGCGTTGCAGGGTGGCGGCAGGCACGGCGCCGCCAGTCGGTCCAGGTGAGCCATGATCACCACGGCCGTCTGCCGCAGGTCGATCTCTACCTCATTGTCCTGGGGCAGCACCAGGTAGCGAAGGAAGCTCTCATTGGGGCCCAGCGGACTCACCAGCACCTGTGCCCCACAAAGACAAAGATTCCCCCCGTATAGCCTTAACAGACTTTTGGGGCAAGTGCTGTTCGCAACTAGCACCTATGAAGGCAGGCACTGTGCACGAGGGGATGTGTGGCCAGCACCACACCCAACAATCTTTGCCTCCCCGGCGGCGATGTTTTTACACACCGCAGCAGGTAAACATTTGAGGCCGAGTTGACCCAGGACTGGTTCAGATAATTGTCACTGGTGTTGGCCGTGAGCAGGAATTGAACTTGGATCGCCGGTTCGTAGAGTTGCGCGCTAACCACGATACCACCATTCCCTTGCGCGCACACACACGGCACCAGGCCACATGACTTCCAGCCGCAGTGAGAATGGACCTGCCCCCTCTGGTTCTCCAAGCCACAAAAATCATACTGCCAATGAGCAATCCCTCCCGTGGCCGTGTCGGCAGGGCTGCCACCGTTCCCACAAAACAAAATTCAGACATATTTCTCAGTCAGCCTAGGTCTATCAAAACTGTGCAGTCGGCTGCAATAAACTTCAACAACACAATACCGGTAACAGGTCTCAGTAGAAATCGATCCTTGCCACCCAAACGCAGAAGAAAATAAAGCCTTTCCAAAACATTGCAGGACTCAACCGCACGCCGGGCAGCACGCAAGACGAGCGGAACCATCATCCCGAATAATTCCCTCGTCGCAGATTCCACCACCACCATCCAGCCACGGGGGGGCTCACGGCCCCCTTGCAAGCGGTGGGCTGCCTTGCATAGAACTCGACCTGGCCGCGGCAAACGCAATCACCCTTCCACAAACTATCACCCAAATGTGACTGCGGCGCAAGAGTGGAACAGATCATGAGTCTATGGGTCTCTATGTAAGTCTATGAGTCTCTACTTGAGTTTATGAGTCTCTGTATGGGTCTCTGTGTGAGTATGTGGGTCTATGTGAATTTTTGGGTCTCGCTGCGAGTCTATGGGTCTCTGTATGTATAGGTCTCTGTATTGATGTCTATGTAAGTCTGTGGTTCCCTGTGCCAACTGACAGTGTTCTCCGAGGGCACGCGTGTGATACACGCATTGTCTCTTGAAGCCAGCAGCTAGACTTACAACTCAGCCGTTGATTGATAGTTGTTACTTAATTAAATTCCTATCCATGGTGAATGAAAACGGATGCCAACTTCCAGACTGTCCGGGCCAAACCAGGACAGGTGGAAAACCTAAAGGCACGAGAGTCGCCGGCTGGTTACCCCTCTCCAGAAATCGCTGTGCTCCCTTTTGCAACCTGCCGGTACGGGAGGCGGGCGCTTGCCTGTGGCTCGTCCTGCTTGGAGGCGGCAGGCTCCTTGCCAGCCTGGATGTGGTGCAGCCGGCGCAGCAGAGGCAGCAGGGGCGCGCTGGTGCCCTCGGACGAGCGCTCGTTATCCGCCTCTCTCGTGCCACTGTCCCAAAGCTGCAGCAGCAGCTGCACGGCCGACAGCATCTGGCTGCACAAACCGAGTGGAGGAGCAGAAAGCCGGGCCGTCAGCGCACAGAGGGGGAAAACCCGAGAAGAAAAACCTGAAGTCACGGGTGGCAAAAGGTAACAGCAGCCTCGGAAAGAAACAGAACCTGTCTAGATCGACAAGAAGGCAGGCCTTCATTCAGCAGCAGATTGATCATGGCTAGGATGACACTGACCAACAAACATACATGACCAACAAACATTCCAACCCACTCGTATACTATCATTGGTCGAGGTTGAATGATGATACAGCACTTATGAATTTCACCCCAGTCGCTTGCTCACTGGTGGTCGGTCAAATCTATATTACTCCTCCAGCGCTACTACCATGGCCACTGTTCCCGTGAACTTCACTCGCCGATTCCTCCACCCATGTTGGCGACTTGGTCTACCAGACACCTGCCCACCTACCCACTCACCAACTCACCATACTGCAGGTCACAACACTTCTCATTCCACTTTTTTCCCCTCACACCGCTCGGCTTATGAATTCCATCACAGACTCTTTTCCAAGTTCTTGCAATGACCAAGCTCGATAAAAATAAACACGTTAACTCGTTGGCCGGGCAGTACCTGAGCGTTCCTCTCTGCACCGCGAGCTCGAGCAGCAATGCCAGGGCCAGGTGCTGGTCCTGAGGGGGGATCCCGCCAGGGCCCTTGGCGGCTCCATGCACGTCGCTGCACGACAGGGGGCACACGCGTGTCACCAAACTCCGCGTCACTCTCGCGCCGGCAAAAAACACACCCACTCGGCGAAGGGATGCAGACTGGCAAACAAGACCGGCATAAACGGTGGAGTCGACACAGACTAAGCTAGACAGACATATGTACGTGTTGAACTTCTTTTGCACCGTACGTAGCAAACCGTGCTATTCGGAGGTGGGCAACCAACATTGGAGGGCATGGGGTTGAGAGAGGTGGAAGCTCTCCGAACTGCAGGAGATCGGAGCAGATGGACGCGGTCAACTGGCCTGCAACTCTCACGGTTCCAGGTGGCAACCCTACGTGACCCGGAAAGTCCGAGAATCGGCATCTATGCTCAAGTGGCTGGCATTTCTTAGTTCCGAGAACTGGTAGTATCGTGTTGAACTATACTAAAAAAACTAAACTATTTTTTATTTTACCAGGTAAGCCCGACTAAGCTATATAGCTCTTTTTCAGAAGCATCCTGGCCATAAACGATAGACCAACGGAGTGGCTTATCAAGTGGACATTTACAACAGCCAAATACTCTAAAGACGTGTTTCTAAATGTGGAGGGAAAACCGGACGACAAGAGAAAAATCCACGCGACCACGGGGAGAACATGCAAACTCCAAATATACAGGTGTCAGGGTCGGATCGAACCCCCAACCTCCTGTATACCAGACAAGGTCGTGAACATCTCGCCACCGTGACACCCCTATAGAACAGGATACCGCACAGAAGGCTGCGAAGTTTTGCAGTTAAGTTACAACTGTAAGCAGTCAAAGCATGGTATAAGAAAAGTTCTCAATCACACCTCACCATGCATATTGGAATTATGTTTTTTTTTTTTTACATGGCAGCCTGTGTAAATGGGATAAATGAAAAAAATGGGGAAAAGAACACAAAATACATAACGTGAAACAATCTCTAAAACAAAATCACAAATCTGTAAAGTTTTTCGTTATAATCAAGAGGCACGAGAAAATGCAGATGAGCGTAACCAGGCGGTGAGTTGGTACCAACGTCACCCAAGACATTTCCAGCGAAATCACACGAGCCTTTATACACGTGGGAGAAAACCAGAGCACCCGGAGAACATCCGGATGGAAAGATGTTAATCCACTTTCTCTCCTGCCGACGCTTGCGGCAGGTAGGGAGGTTCACAACAGTTGTGCGATCCACCAACCCCCGACGCCTCCACGGTTCCGGATGACGGGCCGCGTGCAGCACGGCCACCAGGACCGGCGAGGAAAACGTGAAGCGAGGTGGAGGTGGGGGTGGGAGTGAGGGTGGCGGGGTGGGGGGGTCCCCCGGCACGCACCCAGTGACGACGGAGCGCAGAAACTTGGTGGCTCGCTCCACCACCTCCAGCCACACGGCGGAGACGCTGGTCTCGTCGAAGAGCGTGCCCTCGGGCAAGGCCTGCAGTGCATCCAGCGACTCCTGCAGCAGCTCGCTGCACAGGTCCGCATCTTCGCCTGCACTCGCAAAGACAACAGACTTGTTGGGGCAAGTGCTGTTAGAGAGCAGCAAGCTATGAAGGCCGGTACGGCACTCAAGGTGGAGGGTGGCCAGCACCACACCCGGCCACCTTTGTCTCCCGAGTGACTACGTATATACATCGCACCAGGATCTCATTTGAAGTTTAAATCGACCCAGGGGAGGCCCAAGACTGGTTCAGGTAATCGTCACTGGTGCTGGTGGCCGTGAGCATGAGATAGGAAATCCTCGACCGATGGGCCGGCATTGAATATTGTCCTTAAATCTTTGTATTAAAACTGTGACTGTAAGACTGTGCAACTAAAATAATATATATAGTTATATCCTACATATTCTTGGATATGGGTTAAAAACATCTGTAGCTATTTCAGTAAAAGTCAGTCGGGAGAAAGGAGGGGGGATCACAGTCGTACATTGCATAGCACCCCTGTTGAAATAGGTCGTCAGCTGCTGGGTTACGAGATGTTATTGGCATTAGCACTCCAAACAAAACATGGAGCTCCATTCAACGCAAGAAGAATACAGGTCTAACATCGAGCTTTTTGAGCAAGTTCAAATAACCGACATAAAACCATGCCACAGCATTCTGTGTCAACTCCTGAAGTTGAGAACATCATGGTTTATGGAGCCTGTTCATGAGGTCATGGTGGAATGTGTACAATACGGGCACAGATAAGGATTTCAGCAGTGGAAAGTCAAAATAACATCTAAAATGGGTTAATTATAAATTTGTATTGCTAAACACCGCTTAAATATAGCAGCCACGGGGCAAAATTGACCACAGATTTCCTGACAAATGACAGCCTTCCATCTAACCCAAGGTTTCGTAAGATGTAAACCCACCTGCGTTTACAGCCCAAGCGGCGGACAAGGCCAACAACTTTCCTGCGTTCACTCTCAAGTCACAAATTCTGCCTTCGGTCCTGATAATGGAGGCACTGCCACGCAGCCAAATGCCACTGGAGCTGAAGCAACGTTTCTGGATTAGCTTTGCACCGCGAGCAGTGTGTGGCCGCTGCTGGAAATGGTAAATATTTCCTCACAGAAGGAATAAACTATTGAATACAGTTCTTTGGGGAAACGAGAGCAAAGGCTGAGACAATTTATTTTGTACAACGCTGACCTGCCTTTAAATATAATCCAAGCCATATCTGGCAGTGACAACAAAATCAAGCTAGACTTGATCGTACACAAATAATGAAAACAAACAACCAATGACGGACAAACACCTGGCGTGTGCACGTTCACGCATGGACACGGAAGGGAGGTTACGAACCCGAACGCCAGGCTCTGCGCAGGAAGGCAAAGGCGAATGAGAGGGCAGCTCGAGAGCCCACGCGAGCCAGCCCCTCGACGCCCTTCCCCACTGCCCGCATGCTGGAAAACAACAACAAAAACAAGGGACAAAGCTCCCCAATATCGCCTCGTGTCCCTCACCCTTTCCCCTTTTGTACAGACACTGGGGAGACGTAATTGTACATCGTTGCAATTCTGGATAATCGCCCGACGAAACGTCACAGTACTAGAATTGTAAATGTTGTGGGTTCACTCTCCAACAATACCGGTCTACTGAAGTAGTAACTAATTGGCACGTTATGTTTACGCAACAAACCTTACTAAGTGGCTGTGTCGGATGGTGGCGGGTTTAATGACACATTTATAGTCACGCGATTTAACCCAACAAAAATCTCTATTATGGATAATATTGGTCAGCGAAAGCCTACGTGTCAAAACGCATGTAGGCGACGTCAACATCTCAAGCGGATCGTACGAACTGATCTCTACGCAGGAGAGCCTGTGCGAAGGCCGCAAGTTAACCTTGGGCCTCACCCGCACTTGTCGGTCACCGCGGCGGAAACATTGGCAGCGGCCGCAACAGAGCCTGTGCCGCCGCCGTTCGGGGTGGTGGCAGAGGGGGCGGTGGCGCTGGGCGTGCCCGCGCCGTCGGCGGGCGAGGCGGGTGACGGCGGCAGGCTGCGGCCCAGCGCCAGCAGGTAGCGCTCCAGAATGAGCAGCCGCTGGCGGAGACGGGCAGCCGACAGCGTGCTGGAGGCCGCCTGTGCCGCCATATCCTGCTGCTCGCTCACGAGCACTTGCAGGCACTCGCGCAGCTCGCTCATGTCTGCAGCAGGGGGAGTGAGAGGGGGAAAAGAGAGACGCACAGACCGCTCTTCTAGCCGACCGGCGCTCGAAGGCTCGACAGCTGGCGGTCGAGACTAATGAAGGAGCACCAGAAATCAGAGGGCACAAAATACTAAATGGAGAACCCTCTGCCCTTATCTCTGTAAGAATGCAAGCTCATTATATAGTTGTATAATATTAGCACATTATATTTATTATATATTAAGCAGAATTCCATTCTGTGTCTTAATTATTTAGTTTCAGTTCATCAGCCTTTTTCTTTTGCAGACTAATATTATCAAACAGGATGTGTGTAAACAAATCAAGTCTGTACCAGTATTGACCTTCTGGGTCTCATCAGGCAGTCAGGTTTGTTGAAGCCAATAGGCTGATGGATAAAAATTATTGTATTTGTACGTGGAGAAACTGAACTTTGTCCTCGTATATGAAATGTACCCACAATGCTCCACGGCAATGCATAACGCAGTCTGCCTCGTGTGCACCTACAACTTTTCTTATGAGGGACTGTGGTTTAAATCCGGGGACACTATGTGTACCGTGCCCATCGGTCGCTTTACAAGCAGGGAGCACGGGGGCCGGGAACGCACCGGGCTGCTTTCCCCACACCCACGAGTCCATGATGGCGCGGGCCTGGCGCGGCGGGGCCTGCAGCTCATCCTCCTCCTTCTCGCGCTCGTTGGCCTCCTCCTTCCTGGAGCTCGACTGCGACTCCCGGCTTTCATCTGCCCATGTGCACACTCTCGTCATGATGGCGATGACGACAGCGACGATGATCATCATCTTCTTAGGTTTTTTCGGTAAAGTCACGTAGAAAGTAAAATAAAATAAAAACAAAAATCACGACGTTTGAGGCAACACAAGTCTCCGTCATCAGGTGGGACCGTCACAGCCAGATTAGCTGTATCTTGATACAGCTAATCTACGTGACTTTACCGAAAAAACCTAAGAAGATGATTCCTTGCAGTCACGAAAGCTTCAAATCTAGGATGATCATCATAACGAGAATGATTTTGACAGAGCCGCCCTCCTCTACGCCGGGCCCCTCGGAGCACTTTACACGTGACGAGGGGACTTGCGTGGCATCTCATTCCAAGTATTTGGAAGGGCGACGGGTAGCCATCCTTGCTACCCCTGTGGGCACAAGGTGACTCACTACCTGTCCTGAAATCCAGCCATTAAACTGCCAGTACGTGGTGATGTTGCTGTGTACAACCCCATTTGAGAAATTTGCGGGTAATGCCATGCCCTGGTTAACGCGCAGAATGCGTTCCTGAAAATCAGAACGCAAATCGAAAGGACTTAAATCGAAGCAAAAAGATAGGGCGATGGATCGTAACATGGTACAGTACATAAATAGAGGATGCTCAGTGACCCATTGCACATCTGTACTGTGCAACAATCGGTGTAAAAAGTGTATATTATTGATATTTTAAGATATCCATTATACTATATGTATTATTAGTTGTTTATCATTCAAAACAAGTGTAATCTTGTATAAAAAATTGTTGCCATAAATACGGTATGTGAGGAACAAAATATGAATAGAGTACGGGTACACATATGAAAGACTAAAGCCAATCAGGGAGACTCAAGCTTGGGCACCATCTGGCTCCTCAAATGTTGCCAGGCAGCAAGAGCCATTTGGGTCTTCATGGTAAAGTTTGCAAATCTCGATTAGCTTATGGCAAGGTACCACAACGCAAAACGGGACTGGAAATCAATAAGTTGAGTAAGTTACAGTGAAAGTACGTAAAACGGGAGGGCGTACATCGGGGTATTCCTGAAAATTTTCGAATTTGGCAAATTTGGACATAATGATGCAGGCCACACAATGGACTTCTCATTTTGAAGGACATCACAGGATCTCTACCGTCCACTGTGAGGCAGATGGCACGCAGTTTATGGTTATTACACCCGCAGTATTAACCAGGGTGGCCTGCAGGATTCGAACGGCAGGGCTCTGGAAGAGGCAGTGAACGCGCTACCGCTGGGCGACTCCTGTGCCAAGGTGCAACAAGCACGATGAGGAGTTGTGCAGAGAAACCATCAGCAAGAAGAAATAGAGATTGGGTGCCATGGTTGCGAGATGTTAACTACCTCGCCTGGTATACATGAGGTCATGAGTTCGATCCAGACCCTGCAAGCCTGTATATTTGGAGTGTGCATATTCTCCCCGTGGTCCCGTCGATTTTTCTTCGGGTCTTCCGATTATTCCCTCCACGTTTAGAAACATGCGTTTAGAGACTTTAGCTGCTATACATTTCCACGTGATAAGTAATTTCGTTGAACTATCATTTGTGATGGCCAGGTCACATCTGAAAAGAGCTACATAGCTCAGTGGGCATTACCTGGTAAAATAAAATAGTACAGCATAGAGTTGCGTGAACGCATAACGCACGCTACCTTTAGGACTCGCCACTTCGTTGGAATTCTGGGGTCCATCGCAGTACACGAAGGACACCTCACCATCCTTCACCATCTCGTTCCACAGAGTGCACAGCCCATCTCGGCTGAAGATCAGCTGCAACCAAGAAATGTGTTTTTTTGTCAAAATTACCCCAAAGTTTGGGTGTGCGCCTCACTGTCTGGAGCATCTAAATATCCAGAGAGCGCAGTCAATGTAGGGCAAGATCAAACGAAGCAGAATCCCTCTTCCTCTTAGTATCTTTCACACAACGGTCAATGGTACAGTGTATAATAACAAATAGTATAACATTTATATGCTTAATACAATGTACAAAGTAATATATAGTATCGTAATTGTATAGTCAATATACAGCAGTGTGATATACATTAGGGTGGGTAGAATAATACATAGTGCAATATTACAATGTATAAGGTTTATAGCAATACAATATATAATTTAATGTTGGGTTTGTCTATGGCAGTATATAATACGGTGTAGACTCGTGTGATGTAAGAGAATAAAGTTTAGATGGAAGCATATTATATATTTTTTACGACGTAGAATGGTAATGTATTACTTACTGTTAGTAACTCAGCTTATTGTAGAGTATATTTAGTATACTGATGATACTATGTAGTTTATACTTTAGTTGTTTTACGTGGTGGTTTTAGTTACTGCAGCTACATACTATTAACACTCTTTCCCTTTATTAATGCTACCCCTATCCCCTCCCTTTGATGCTGCTAATCCTGCATAATGCACGGGCATAAGTAGTACTATTCACATACCTGCATTTCCCATATCCCCTCCCTTTGATGTTGCTAATCCTGCATAATGCACGGGCATAAGCAGTACTAATCACATACCTGCATTTCCCATATCCCTTCCCTTTGATGCTGCTAATCCTGCATAATGCACGGGCATAAGTAGTACTATTCACATACCTGCATTTCCCATATCCCCTCCCTTTGATGTTGCTAATCCTGCATAATGCACGGGCATAAGCAGTACTAATCACATACCTGCATTTCCCATATCCCTTCCCTTTGATGCTGCTAATCCTGCATAATGCACGGGCATGAGTAGTACTAATAACATACCTGCATTTCCCATAAATATGCTAAATGCCTCTTGATATGCATATTCTTTTGTCAAGGCGCTCTTTTCCCCCCTTCCAACCCAGCTTATATATATGCTCCAAGCACGTGTGCTGTTTCATTCAGACGCTGTCGCCTCGACAGACCTGGTATCACCTGAGGACGGCTGCTTGCGTTGTGACCGAAACGTCGTGAGAATTATTTTATTATGTTTTATTTTTATTATTTTATTACTTCCCTTCTACATGACTTTACCGAAAGAACCAAGAAGACAGAATCACCAAGTGAACATATTGGCAGTACATATTCTTTGGTTCTTTCGGTAAAGTCACGTAGCTAGAAAAAGAAAAATTATAATACCAAAAAGTGAAAAAAACGAATGTAGACTGTCGCCTGGTTATTAAGTTTGGTGAGTGTACTGGCAGTCTATAATGTAGATTACATTATGAGTACACTCACTCCAATTAAGAACCAGACTACAGTCTATATTAGTGTATATATTTTTTTTTATTCACTTTTTTTTTATTCTAAATTTTCTATCTACGTGACTTTACCGAAAGAACCAAAAAATATTAATTCTTGCAGTCACGAAAGTTAAGTTAAAATTTAACCTTTGGTGTTGTGTGGTATATAACAAAAATCACATTTTTCTAAATATTTATTTTCCCGCGATTCGAAACCCTGGTCAAAAAATATTGCAGCGTGCTTCAAAATCAGTTCTCATGATGTCAAAGCAGTCGACATCAAGAGATGCAGCTGAACATGAAGTTTCAGTCTGTTGCCGTAAAGCAGCACCCAGCTTGATGACGATTGTCTGCTCCCTGTTCCAAAGGCAGATATGACTCCTCGTGCCCTAGACTTGGTCGGACGGTTCCTCGATTCATTTCCAGAATAATTTCTTGGCGGACGGTGGCATAAAAAGATTACGACTCGTGGTGTCGCCACACATTCAAATGGGAAAGCAGCTGCTGAATCAAAGGTAACTTCAGATTGAGAGTTTGCAGCTCACTCAAAGGCAACAGGGACATCGTCAGAATGTTTTATGAGAACCGGTGTGTAATGCTGCACCGGTGTACCACCAATACATCAAAATGCAGAGATGGAAAAAAAGACGAATTAAAATTAAAACCAAGCGAACAAGATTATAATTTAGGCGCAGTTATATTTAGAATGCGAATTAAAAACAAGTATTTACATTAATTCCATAAGTGAACGGTTTGTAAATGCCAAGAGGATTCAATATTTTCCACGAGCACAAGGCATTACACAGCCTCCACATGAGGCGACCTTTCTCGAAAGAAAGCTCACAAATGCAGAGGCGCACGCCTTGCCTCACAAGGCTTGCAAGGCTCATAAACAAAATTAACGCGGTGGCGATTAATTTGCAAGCAGCACTGATGACACCCTTCGACGACTGCAGATGTTGTGTTGCTGACAGTGGGAGGAGACCGGTCTTGCTAAAGCAATCGCAGTGAACACAACAGCTCTTATTGATTTACAATCGACCCTAAGCGCGCGATTTAAAACCAGTAGCAAAATGTGCGTGGCCATAATTTAGTTAACCCTGCCTTGTCATACAACAATATTAATATATCTTACTACAGGCCGATGCTCCGGGCAGTTAGGGACAGTGTAGTGGGAGTTTGTACACTGGGGCCTGGAGAAAACTTGGATAGTTTCGGAAACTTGAAAAATTTGGTTTAAAAATTGACACGCAAGCAGTTTGCTATTAGATTTAACGACACACAAATATGTGCTCTCAGCCTTATGCACACCACCATCTCAAAACAACTGCATGTGTGGCCATTTTGTCATTTTAGAGACAAGCCAAAGAATGGAGAAAGTTTCCACGTGTACAAAACAAACCCTGCAAACCTAAACACGGGTACAAAATATTTCCGTGTATTAAAATAATAAAATGTTACTGCAGAACTCTATTATGAGATGGACCATGCCAATTATTTCACAGAAAACAATGTATGCAAATGCTATGCTCATGCTACATCCAGGCGAATGGAGCGAATAATACTGCACACACAAGGTAGAATAAACCGCAAACGATACAAGCGAGGTGGTAAACTCGAGACAAATATTAATTCTGTTCGAGTCAAATCACAACATCGACAATGAGGGGTGAATTGCAAGATGCCAACTAGAAATGAACAATAGTTGATAATAGTTCATAATAGTTCAAATCGCGCCCGACTTATATTAATAGCCTTAGCAACCACACAAACAGCAACCAGCGAAGAGACGTGATGGCTCATCCATCGTCTATGCCAAGGACGTAACATTATAGTTGCACGAAGGAATATGTTATTATGTAAGTGTAAATTTAGGTATGTGTACCTTGTTATGAATTTCAAAGATAGCACATACTTAAATCCAAACATGTATTCATATGGCATGTATTAGTTGGCTGGACAAACATACAATGCATCCAGACACTGTCTGCTTATAATCTCCACAACAACCCCAATGAAATATTCTGTGCCGAGTATTACATAGTTTTTCACCAACTAGGACCCATATTTAACAGAGAGGATCTTGGCCTATAAACATCTGGCAATTCACCAGCATCGGTTCTAGCAAACCAGACTGCTGATGAGACGTTGAATGTCAAAATCGGTCCAGACTTTGCTTGTATTGAACCAATGCTGCTGACATTCAGCCCTCAGAAGGCCATGTGGCAAAATGCATGCGTAAAAAAACACACACACTCGTATTTTCACGTAGATGGACAGATATGTGAAGGAGTATTGTCTGTTTATTTATTTTGATTCCAAATGAACAGGTTTGTGAATCTCCATGGACTATAAATAAGTGAAAAAAAAAGAAAAAGTATACGTAAAAAAAAATCATGGACCAAGCCTTATTAACTCATCTCGCTATCATATCAATAGAGCAGCATAAAGTTGCACGATCCACCCACTTTGAGAAAATCTTAGACCGATGGGGCCAGCATGAAAGCAAGATGCGTGATAACTTAATTGCGAGTATTGTACCTTTCAATATTTGTATTAAGTCACTGAGAGACTGTCTTCCTCTAAACCAGTAGTTCTTAACCGGCAGTGCACGTACCCCCTGGGGGTACGAGATACCCTTTCTGGGGGTGCGAGACATGCCAGATTTTTTTTGAAGGTAAATCATCAAAAACACAAATTAAGCACGGGCATGTAAGTACAACTACTTTGTTTCATCAAACCCTGTGTATTTATTCACATTATAAAAACATTTACGATTGAGAACCAAAACAGGTGCAGACTGCAGTAAAGGCTAAGAACTACTGATCTAAATCCAATATACGGTGCAACTAAAATAATATATATAGTTATAGCCGACATTATTGTTTACGGGTTAAAAACATCCGTAACTATTTGAGTAAAAGTCAGTCGGGAGAAAGGAGGGGGGCCCACAGTCGTATCTTGCATAGCCCCCCTGTTGAAATAGGTCGTTGTGCCCCTGGCTGCTGGGTTATGAGATGTTATTGGCATGAACACTCCAAACAAAACATGGAGCTCCATTCAACGCATGATGAATACAGGTCTAATGTCGAGCCTTTTGAGCGAGTTAAAATTACCGACATAAAACCTATCCACAGTATTCTGTCAACTCCTGAAGTTGGGGAAAATGGTGCTTTATGGCGCCTGTGAAAACATCGTTCATGAGGCCATGGTGGAATGTGTACAAAAAAGGCACGGATAAGGATTTCAGCAGTGAAAAGTCAACATCATCTGTAAAATGGGTTAAATAGAAATAGTTATTGCTAAACATCGTCTACATATAGCAGCCACGGGGCCAATTTGAACACAGATTTCCTGGAATGACAGCCTTCCATCTAACCCTAGGTTTCGTAAGACGCACGCCCATATGCATTTACAGCCCAAGCGGCGGGCAAAGCCGACAACTTTCCTTCGGTCACTCTCAATTCACAAATTCTGCCCTCGGTCCCGAGGACGCAAGCATCATGTGACCTGTGGTGCCACACAACCAAACGCCGCAGTTGCTGAAGAAAATCAGTGTGTGGCCTCTGCTGGTAATAGTAAACAAACATCGACTGCACTTTAACTAATAATAGGGGTTTTCCCCTTTTTTCTGGCAAGAAAACTGAAACCTTGTTACAAGGAATCATGTGTGCATTAACGACAATACTTGTGGTTAAAATGCAAACAAAAAACACTGATAATATATGCATTGTCCTTGAAACTGATTGGTCCCACACATGAGACGACTTTCTTTTGAGCCTCGTTTCAATTGGTGCTTGACCACAAGTACTGTGGTTAATGCACACATGATTCCTTGTAAAAAGGTTACAGTTTTGTTGCCAGAAAAAAAGGGGAAAAACCCTATTATATTTTGGTACTGGCAAAGGAGGTCTAATGATGCACTTTAACTGTTGCAAAGCATTCCTTATCAACAACTGGTGCACACAGTGGTACCACTCATGCTGGTGCAACCCAAGCGAATGATGGTTTGGTTCGGGTTATTGATTACAGCTACAATGGACCATTGTCTGGTGGCAAACAACAATGTACACGACACAAATGTATGACCTGTGAAAACAATGTTACCAAAGGTTATAATGATTCAAATTACAGAACAAATTTTCAAAGCTGCATATCGACAGACTTTCATTGTAATATCCTCCATCATGTCAAAATGAGCAATGTTGCAGAATGGCAACATTCAATACTTTTCAATGACCTGTATTTAACCGAAGTGGAGCACGCCAGGATTATCTCTTTGCTAACGAGACCTTGCTATGAATAAAGAGAGCAAGCGCAAGTTGGACGGAACTTGATAACCAAAGGCACCACACCACTGTACCTAAAGATTAAAGTTTCTAATCGATGTGTACGATAAGCTAGACGCATGTCTCAGAGATAATACGCATGGCAATATTCGATTATTTTCACGGACAAAATTTAACCAAGGTAGAGCCTTGGTTCTGCACGTGCAACTGTTTGGAATTACACCGAGATACAGCAAGCGGAGAGCGTGGATAAGAGACGTACATCACGTTTACTTATGCAGAAAAGGGGGGGTTGGGAATGACAACGTCACTGGATGTAATCTCACAGCCGGTACCCGTAAAAGACAGGCCGCATCGCTAAACTGAGATGGTGTTGTGGGAGGGTGACATGCACCGTCAGCGGACAGCAAATCGCATCAACATCGTGCTGCACGGCAAACCCGCAGCTGACCGTGGCGGGTACTGGGCAGCGTGTGTGCGGCGAGCACGTGCCACTGCAACAGACGGCTCTCGCTTGTGTACGTCTGTGTATTTTGCAATAGGCTACACAGCTCGGCACATTGAGCAACTATGTGCAATACACTAGGGCTGCGCAGTTTGTGTACAGAATTAGACTGTGATATGAAGGACGGCAGCGCGTTCGCTGAGGTTGCCGAGGTTCGCGTCAAGCTGTGCATCGGATACGTTAAACAATAACTCAGTTGCACGTGCATCGGATACGTTAAACAATAACACTCAGTTGCACGTGCATCGGATACGTTAAACAATAACACTCAGTTGCACGTGCGTACATGCTGTAAAACCTGCACCCCTAAGCAGACTGCATTAGGATACTCGTGTGCGAGTTGCTTCATATAATATTAATAACAATAGTAAGTTTTATTTTCTGTATATAGCGTCATTCATGCAAATTGTATCTCACAATCCCGGAGGAAACGCAGTCAAGCCGGAAGGCAGTCAGACAGTGAGCCGCTGCCAACAATTCCCAAGCTCTGCAAGCCCTCTACATAGTCAGATGTTTTAAACCGAGTAACAAGCGTTTACACGCGATGTACTCCGATGCTGCATTCGGCTGCACATCTGGGTCATTCGCCCACTGCCTGCGCTGCCCAAATGCACGTGCGCCATACTCCCCCGAGCAATGTACACAGCATGTGCAGTGACCTGATCTGCACTCACGCACAGGCGGCGCACTGGAGTGTGTGTGTGTATGTGTGTGGGAGTCAGAGCCTTTCCCTGTACACCTTGGGGTGCGACAGGGATGTCCTCTGGCTCCCACATTATTTAACATCTATTTTGACCACGTAGTTCGTGAAGCCTTCAATAGCTGTACCGGGGGAATCTACAATTGGTACAGATATAATGGGAGGCTGATCGATGCCCGGGTGCGATCAAGGGATGGCTCCCTATTGGTCAACCACGTTATGTATGCCGATGATTTAGTAATAGCTGCTCATTCAGGAGGAGTTGGAGACGCTGCTGCTGAGACTGGAGCGTGCCACTAAGAGGTGGGGCCTTACCATCAGCCCCACCAAAACTAAGCACCTGCCTGGGTATTTTGTACCATTGGACACTCCACCCCCACAACTCCCAATCGGTGATGGGGCAGTAGTGGAAAGAGTGGAGAGTTTCCCATACCTGGGCAGTGTGCTTATGACCGGCTCCAATTTAACAGCAGAGGTCTCACTCCGAATCAGTCGAGCGGCAATATCTTTTCATCGGTTGCGAAACGATGTGTGGAAGCTACCTGGTCTGTCGCTCCGCACGAAGCTTCAAGTCTTCTCGGCCACAGTCATTCCCTCCCTTCTCTATGCTTGCGAAACATGGACCCCCCTAATGGAGCATCTTCGCCGGTTGGAAACATTTAGGATGGCCTGCCTACGATCCATCCTGGGTTTAACCAGGCTGGATTGTGTGAGGAGCTCACAAATCCTTGAAAGATCTGGGCAAAGTCCCATCGGTGAGCTCCTCCGGCAGGCAAGGCTGCGTTGGCTGGGTCATGTAGGCCGCATGCCCAGCCACCGCATGCCTAAACAGCTTTTGTTCGGCCGGATCGAGGGGGCTAAATGGGCATGGCATGGGCTAGAGAAAGATGGAGTGATGTGGTACAGGAGGACGTGGAGCTGAGTGGACTTGCCGATGACTGGTACCAGCGGTGTCAAGATCGGCCTCTGTGGAGGAGGCTCGTGAAGGACGCTACTGGGCAGTTGGAAGCAGTCGCCCTCCAGCAACAACGGAGGGCGGAGGAGCGATGCTCACAACAACGAGCGAAGCGCCGGGTGGATAAAGCACAGCAAGTTGGCACAGTAGGGGGCACAGGTGGTGCATCAGCCAGTCATCTCGGTCATCTCAGTCAGTCGACCCGTGGCACCTGGGTCTGCCCCGTGACCTCCTGCCAGCGGGCGTTCGCCACTTCACGTGGCCTCAAGGTGCACATGGCCTGGCACAAGAGTCGTGGTGATGTCACCACCACTTAGTGGCAAATGGCGGTTGTTTTTTTATGTGTGTACGTTGAACTTCTTTCACACCGTACGTAGCCACGTTCCAGGACGGGGAAGGACAACAACAAAAACACAAAAAGCAGTTCTAAAGGGATGCTGCACCTTTACACAACACGCGTGTTGCCGTCGAGCTGCACACTGCACTTGAAAATGCGGCTGCTCTGCGTCACGTCGCGCGTCAGGGGCAGGCACGTTGCACTGGGCATCATAAGCAGGCTTGCTGAATTAGCATACCGCGCGAACTTGCTGTGTTGGACACGCGTCCTCCTCCTTTTGCACACGGGTGCAATAATCAACCTCAATTGATTTGGATGTTTCTGTAACTTTATTTCAATATGAATGGTATTCATAAATAATGACTGAAAAATATTTAGCATTCAACATTATATTTGCCCGCCACTATTTGGTATGGAACGTGGTTGTTTTGCCTTGATTTTGATTTGGTTGTTTATCTCAACTTGGATTTGCAAAGAATGAATAAAACAATTTATTATTAAAAATCATTATTGCATATTTACTTGGTTTTTATATTTTATATTTGTGTCATTTTGGTGACCCAGATCCATCATGCAAATGAGACTTATCCTTGCCTCTTAAGAGTTCTCCTCTGGTTCAACAAAAAATAAACTTGACACCTGAACTGGGGTTTTTACGTCATATTCGGATAGACTGTACACCCGAGCACAACGAAATTTCGGGGGCAAACACGCTCAGGCACACCGTCCTGTTAGAGAGCGCTAATCTCTCGCCACAGTGGCAACCGCGACGTCGTGGTAACCAGGCACACGTTCTCACCTGTAGCTCTGTCTCCAGCCATTTGGTGTCGCAGCGAGCTTGGGGCTTCAGCACAAAATGTTTGCTGGGCATGTCTGCAGCCTCACGCTCACCTCACCTCCCTCTGTAGCCGGAGCTAAGCGTGGCCACGGCTTAACGGGACAAGACTGCTCCTCCACACATCTGCAATTCAAATGGAAAATATCACACGACGGACACTCATGAAACGAGGCAGGCTCATGCATTCCACCAGAATGTCATTTCACGCCGACACCATCATGAGACGCTTGCATTTGGCGGTGTTGTTGATGGGCAGGTAACATAGTGAGCACATGCAGCACTGAGCCAGTTCGTACGGAGTTATTAGAAGAGTCCTCAGCGGTACCCAAAAATACAGTGAGGGAAAAAAGTATTTGATCCCCTGCTGATTTTGTATGTTTGCCCACTGACAAAGAAATTATCAGTCTATAATTTTACTGGTAGGTTTATTTGAACAGTGAGAGACAGAATAACAGCAACAAAATCCAGAAGAACGCATGTCAAAAATGTTATACATTTATTTGCATTTTAATGAGGGAAAGAAGTATTTTACCCCCTCTCAATCAGAAAGATTTCTGGCTCCCAGGTGTATTTTATACAGGTAACGAGCTGAGATTAGGAGCACACTCTCAGCTTGTTACCTGTATAAAAGACACCTGTTCACAGAAGCAATCAATCAGATTCCAAACTCTCCACCATGGCCAAGACCAAAGAGATATCCAAGGATGTCAGGGACAAGATTGTAGACCTACACAAGGCTGGAATGGGCTACAAGACCATCGCCAAACAGCTTGGTGAGAAGGTGACAACAGTTGGTGCGATTATTCGCAAATGGAAGAAACACAAAAGAACTGTCAATCTCCCTCGGCCTGGGGCTCCATGCAAGATCTCACCTCATGGAGTTGCAATGATAATGAGAACGGTGAGGAATCAGCCCATAACTACACGGGAGGATCTTGTCAATGATCTCAAGGCAGCTGGGAACCTAGTCACCAAGAAAACAGTTGGTAACACACTATGCCGTGAAGGACTGAAATCCTGCAGTGCCCGCAAGGTCCCCCTGCTCAAGAAAGCACATATACATGCCCGTCTGAAGTTTGCCAATGAACATCTGAATGATTCAGAGGACAACTGGGTGAAGGTGTTGTGGTCAGATGAGACCAAAATGGAGCTCTTTGGCATCAACTCAACTCGCCGTGTTTGGAGGAGGAGGAATGCTGCCTATGACCCCAAAAACACCATCCCCATCGTCAAACATGGAGGTGGAAACATTATGCTTTGGGGGTGTTTTTCTGCTAAGGGGACAGGACAACTCCACCGCATCAAAGGGACGATGGACGGGGCCATGTACTGTCAAATCTTGGGTGAGAACCCCTCCTTCCCTCAGCCAGGGCATTGAAAATGGGTCGTGGATGGGTATTCCAGCATGACAATGACCCAAAACACACGGCCAAAGCAACAAAGGAGTGGCTCAAGAAGAAGCACATTAAGGTCCTGGAGTGGCCTAGCCAGTCTCCAGACCTTAATCACATAGAAAATCTGTGGAGGGAGCTGAAGGGTCGAGTTGCCAAACGTCAGCCTCGAAACCTTAATGACTTGGAGAAGATCTGCAAAGAGGAGTGGGACAAAATCCCTCCTGAGATGTGTGCAAACCTGGTGGCCAACTACAAGAAACGTCTGACCTCTGTAATTGCCAACAAGGGTTTTGCCACCAAGTACCTAAGTCATGTTTTGCAGAGGGGTCAAATACTTATTTCCCTCATTAAAATGCAAATCAATTTATAACATTTTTGACATGCGTTTTTCTGGATTTTGTTGTTGTTATTCTGTTTCTCACTGTTCAAATAAACCTACCATTAAAATTATAGACTGATAATTTCTTTGTCAGTGGGCAAACGTACAAAATCAGCAGGGGATCAAATACTTTTTCCCCTCACTGTATCCGAAGGGTTTTTCTGAATTCACTCTCTGCTATGCAGTGGGCGTTGAAGACCCTATGATGTAATTTTCAGGTGCAGGTACTTTGTGGTTATTCCATAGCCAAATAGCCAAATATAAGATTAATCACACCTACCAAATGTCACCTGTACAACATCAACTCACGATTTTGCATGACAGTGTGGAAAAGTTATAATGATCTCACGGAGAAATTTTCCCCCAGGCGAATGTAGAATTCTTCACCGCTGGCTCAGGTCACCAACCTGCAAATTCCCCCAGCCCAGAAATCTCGTTCTTTCGTTTACCGAGAGCAGTGCCGTCACTGCACCTCCCCCACATGCATTGCCTTGACTGCTCCCGTCTGAATTCTCTGGGCCCAACAATAAGCCAATTACAACCAGAAATGATCCGCCAATCACGCAGCCAATCACAACGTGGCCGGTCACACAGCCACTCACAAAGCCAGTTATAATCATCCAGCTAATGACACAAGCAAGTTATGTGGTCAGTCACATAGCCAGGCACGCAAACCAGTGGTGTGATGACAAATGGCTAGCCACAATGCACAACAGTCACAATTGGGTGTTGCTTGTACCAAAGTGGAAACCCTTTCCAGTCAATGACTCCCAACGGTTAGCAACAAGAACACATTTTGCCAGAGTAAAGGGCCCACAATCATCCTTGAATACACCACACGGAGGCCCGCTCGCGGAATCAGCAGGATGTTGTCCTGCAGCACACAGTACGGCGTCTCACTCGCACGTTGTCACACGTGGTCAACGCCGAGCCGAGGCTGGATTTGAACCGGTGACCTCCGTGCAGATGTAGTGACATGGCGAGATGTCACTGTACAGTGCTGGCCCTAGACAGGCACGGCGTGCGATGTAACGACATCGCGGACACCACTATGATGTGGGTGTAGTACCGGCCCTAGAGGGGCTCGGAGAGCGCTGGATGGCACACTTTGCGTGCAGTGCCAGCCCTACAGGATAGGGTGTGGAAGTGCCGGCCGTAGGAATGAGGTTCTTAGAGGCCATGGCACTCTGGTTGACCCAAGAGGACACGTGACCGGTTAAGTCTACAAAGGGGCCCCAAGTGGGGGCTAGGGGCGGTCACGTGGTCAGGGTCAAGATCCTGCTGGAGGATTCTGGAAGATGGTCGTGGCCAAGGACGGAGCCAGCGATGCCGCAGGGAATAGAAGCCGGGCCCCCCAGAGGGACCGGCGTTGTTGTTCATCCTGAAGAAACATTCATCTTCGTTCTACCGAGTCTCCAACACGTGGACCTGCACCCTAGGTGTGGTCCAGTCCGTAGTAGTTAGTTAGGTTGTAATTAGTGTAGTTAGCCTGGTGGTCACCACCCGGTTAACTACACCAGTTACGTTGTGACGAGTGTAGTTAGCCTGGTGGTCACCACCATAGCTTGTTGTTCTGTTAAGGGCCAGTTACCCCGTGTGTTGGTGTTAAACGTGTTGCCTCCAAGAGTCCGTCTGCGACTCAGTTGAAGTCACTACACAGCAGCAGTGACAACCGGTGCAGCCTGCACAGCTGTGGCTTAGCAAAAGCCTGCGATCGGTTGCATAAAATACCTTAAGGGGTATAGGGCATTGTCATTTAGCTCCTGAACGTATTGCCACACGCAAGCATAGAATAGGGAGAGTGGATAACTGTGTATGCAACAGGCCACGAGACTACACCGCACTCAGCTGTATTCTGTGCGACATGCAGGCTGTACCACGTGAGAGTACCCGTGCCGTGATGGTACCCGTGATGGTACCCGTGCCGTGATGGTACCCGTGCCGTGAGAGTACCCGTGCCGTGACGGTACCCGTGATGGTACCCGTGCCGTGACGGTACCCGTGCTGTAGGAGTACCCGTGCTGTGATGGTACCCGTGCCGTGAGAGTACCCGTGCTGTAGGAGTACCCGTGCCGTGATGGTACCCGTGCCGTGATGGTACCCGTGCTGTAGGAGTACCCGTGCTGTGATGGTACCCGTGCCGTGAGAGTACTCGTGCCGTGATGGTACCCGTGCCGTGATGGTACCCGTGCCGTGATGGTACCCGTGCCGTGATGGTACCCGTGCCGTGAGGGTACCCGTGCTGTAGGAGTACCCGTGCCGTGAGGGTACCCGTGCTGTAGGAGTACCCGTGCTATGTGAGTATTCGTGCTACGAGTACCCGGGCTGCGAGGCCACACGCCTCTCCGCTCTACTCACCGCTGCGTCTCTGCTTCACTCTGTCCTCGTCTCGTCTCCCTCCTCTCGTCGATGCTCTTCCTCGTCTCTCCCCTCTCCCCGACTTCTCTCCTCGTCTCTCTACGTCTCCCCTCGTCTCTCCTCGTCCCTGTCCGACCACGACGACGACGATGGACGAGGCCTCCTCCGCTCCGAGCGAGAAGCAGCAGCAGCAGCGGCGCGCCGAGCTGCGTCACCGAGGCGCGCGGGAGGCAGAGCGCCGCGTCACCCACAGGGGGCAGCACCCAGCCGCATACTCTTTTATACTCAGACTGGAGGAGGAATCCGATGAGCTGTCAAGCTCGTCTTCACAAGCTCCAGCTGGGGCACATCAGAACGTTGCGACGACAATCAAAACAAAAACAACGAGAGGAGTTGCAAACTGTCATCATCATCATCACGATCCATGGGTAGATAGCCCGTAAAGTGTCCGCTCCACATTTCGTCATTTGTTTCCACTTTCCTCTCTGTCTTGTGCCCGATATGCTCAAGTTGCGGCCACGTATTTCTGGCACCAATCTCTTCTTACGTCGTCGTCAAACCATTCTCTGTTGGGTATTCCTCTCTTTTCAGTTCCTTCCATGTTTTACTAACACACTTTTAATGGTCCTGTTGTATCCATCCTACATAGGTGTTCAAATAGTGCCAGTTTCCTTCTCATAACTGCCTGCAATCAGGTCTTCGTCCTTGTGAAACCTTTTTCCTACTTCTACGTTGGTCAACTCTTTGGGTCCAGCTTAGATGCAGTATCCTTCTGTAGCAATACAAACCATAGGAAAGGTAAACAAATCACTTTAAAAAAAGAAAGAAATTAAACTAAAATATGTTTTGTTCTTGCCAGGTAAAGCCCACTGAGCCATTAGCTTCTTTTTTAGAAGCGACCTGGCCACAAACGATAGCTCAACGAAGTGGCTTATCACGTGGAAATGTATAGCAGCAAAATAATGTAAATAATATAGAGGCATGTTAAACAAATGGAGGGGAGAAGCAGAGGACGCGGGGGAAATCCATGTGACCACGGGGAGAACATCCCTATATAGACTTCAGGGTCGGGATCGGGATCGAACCACAGACTTCCTGCATACCATGCGAGGTAGACAACATCTCGCCACTGTGGCACCCCTGAAATAACTAAAATATGTAGAAGGTAAAATTGCATTCGTACATCAATTCCCAAGCTCGGGAAATGCAGTAAAACAACAGCAAAAATAATCCCAGACTACACCAAGACACAGTCCCTCAATAAAATAGTACATTAAAATCGTTACATTGTTGATAATCAAATTTACAAATCACATTGACAAATGTGGCTGTATCCGGCAATAATCTTCTGCTTCGTAATATTTTTTGAAGAAAGATTTATGATGTTAATTGAGGAAGCAAGGTTGTTCCGAAACGTTGGTGCTGCAACGGCAAAGGCTTTGTCACCGATTCCAATTCAGGAGGGCAGCACCGATCACGTGGACCAGGAGGACAGCACCGATCACGTGGACCAGGAGGGCAGCACCGATCACGTGCTCACCACACCTGATACTGACCACTCACCGGACACACTACTCACCAGATGCTCACCTGACGCCACTCATCTGCCGCAACACGAACACATACGACCCTCGCAATCACACTCACCACTCGCACTTGTCAATCACCACTAATACTTACCAGATACCCAGTCACTCACCGAACACTCACCACTCATCAACCAGACACTCATCAATCACTCACCCGACACCAGTCAAACGAACCACTTACTTCACACGAGACACTCAAGAGTAGCAGTCGCCACTCACCACCACAAAGATCCCCCGTATAACTTTCACAGACTGTTGGGCCAAGTGCTGTTAGCGAGCACCTATAAAGGTTGGCACGGTACGCGAGGGGGTGGGTGGCCAGTACTGCGCCCGGCCACCTTTGTCTCACCTGTGGCGATGTTGACACACCGCCCCAGGTACTCATTTGAGGCTGAGTCAACCTCGCCGACTCACCACCTGAGTCGGCGACTCTCCACCGCCCGGGCGCAACATTGCGCAGCGAATCCACCTCCTACGCATTTCACAAGTAGTACTAATCCCATATTTGCATTTCCCATAAATATGCTAAATTCCTCTGGATATGCAAATTATTTTGTCAAGGCGCTCTTCCCCCCTCCATCCCAGCTTAAATATACGCTCCAAGCCTGGGGTGTTTCATTCAGACTCTGTCTTCCCGACAGACCTGTTCTTCACCTGAGGACGGCTGCTTGCGTTGTGGCCGAAACGTCGTGAGAATGATTTTATTATGTTTTATTTTGATTATTTTATTATTTCCCTTCTACGTGACTTTACCGAAAGAACCAAGAAGATGAATCCCTGCAGTTACGAAAGCTTTAAATCGAAATGTAGTAGAAACTTAAAGTCAAAACTACACTCTTTATTTCACGAGCTAAGGCCCTCTGAACTATATAGCTCTTTTCAGAAGCGACCTGTCCACAGATGATATCTCAACGAAGTGGCTTATCATCATGTGGAAATTTTTCTCAACCAAATACTCTAAAATTGTGTTTATAAATGTGGAGAGGAAAACCGGAGGACCCGGAGAAAAAGCCACGCAACCACGGTGAGAGAGAGACACGCAAACTCTCCAAATATACAGCAGCAGGCATCAGGGTCGTGATCGAACCCACGACCTCCTGCACACCAGGCGAGGAAAAGTCAACATCTCGCTGACCACGGCACCCAACATCCTCAGACACCACCAAATCACGATCTCTGCATGCTCGGTGCCAATATAAAATAACTACGATACAATTTAAATCCATATGGTAACCTAGAACGATATTAAATACCTTTCTAAACTCATTCATCGTCAGCAATGTGGTCTCCAAGAGTAACCAGCAAGCATGAACCATCTACGTAACGCATGCAGAACGTCCGTTGATTTTATCGTATTCGCTTGCAGTTCCTAGCTAGTTAGGATACATCACTAAATAGACAATTGGTTAAAATATTCACGTTCATTATTCATAAAAAAAAATCTCAGAACCATGTTGGGCCAGGCAAGGGGTTACTCGGTTTAAACAAACGTCAACAAAGACAGAACGACTGGATTAGAGCATCATTTATTGTAGACAGTTGGAGAAATAAGCGCACGGACATTAATGTTTGCGGCAATTTAAACGTTTCATTTACCGGCGGCGCAGTCGTTAAAGCAGCCAATGGCAGTCGAACACAAGTCGCGTGTCGCGTGCAGTAGCACACAGCGCCGTGTTGTGTCCCACTCATCTATTGACTCCACACTGGGTCTCGACCGCTGAGAGGGATTATTCACTCACTGCCGTGTGAGCCCCACTTTGTGGTGAATTTAGCAGTCGCCGTCCTATGGTAGAAGCCCCTTTGCCATCGGGACGTGGACTCTCCGTCACCGTGTGCCCAGGGCTGTAAACGGTAGAAGAGATCACCCACTCAACGCATCCCGTTCGTGACTTGTTGTTGACCGACATCGCCATTGCGTGGCGCTGTGTTCACACGGCTGGTGCCTTGCAGCCAGCGCACGGCAACTCTCTGTCCTCCAAGGTCTGCGTGGACTTCCTCCGGGTTCTCCGGGTTCCTCCCGCAGCGCAGCCAAACGCATGCAATGCCATTCGCGCTTGGGCCTCAACATTCCAATGTGGCAAGAGCCTCCTGATAAGTAGTCTTCAGACTCGGTACGGTTCTCCCGGGCGCCGCGGTGGCCAGGAGATGTTGACTCCCTCGCCAGGTGCACAGGAGGTCGTTGGGTTCAATGCCGACCTGGCGTCTGCTGCTGCTGCGGTGTATTTGGAGTCTGCTCGTTATCTCTTTCCCCGTGGTCGCGTGGATTTTTCTCCGGACCTCCGGTTTTTTCCCGCCACATTTAGAATTGGCGTGCGTTTTAAAGTATTTGGTATTTGGCTGCTATAAGGGGCCGTCCATAAATGACGTGACGCGATTTTGGACGATTTTTGACACCCCCCCCCCCCCTCGTCACACGGTGTCACAAAAAGTGAGACCCCCCCCTCTCAAATATGACGTCACAAAGCTCTGCCCCCCCCCCCAAATCATATTTCCATTTTGAAAATAAAACACGTTTTCAAATCGCTTTAAACTATTGTCATTGTAGTGCCTATTTAATGTGGCGCTGCACTCTGATGTTGTAGGAGAAAACATTTATTAAATCGTCTATTTAATTAAGTAGAACGTGTTGTCTATATTTATTTAAAGTTGCGCATTTTGATGTGACGTCACATTTCTCACCCCCCCCCCCTCGTAACACATCGTCACAAATGTCTAATCCCCCCCCCCCCCCCAGGTGCGTGACGTCATTTATGGACGGCCCCTAAATGTCCACACGATAAGCCACTTCGTTGAGCTATCATTTGTGATAGCCTGGTCGCTTTTGAAAAAAGAGCTCGATAGCTCAGTGGGCCTCACCTGATTAATATATATATAGTTTAGTTTAGATTGAAAAATTATGAGTATGACACCTGCCATGGTGTTGCAACCTGCCCTGCCGAAGGAGGAGGACACGGAACCGCACGTCACCAGCACTACGGCCAGCAGCCGTCAGTGTTACTTCCGTCGCCGGCATGAGCGGCAGCTTCATCAGCAGCAGCTTCAGCAGCAGCTGAGTTGAGCCATCTCGCCACTCCGCGGGTAGGTTAATGCGCAACAACGCCACTGAATAGCTTGCTCAAAGCAGACTGCCATCTCCATCCACTGTGTTTAACCACCACACTGCAGGTGACAACAACACACTCACTCAACCACTCATCCACTCAACCACTCACCCACTCAACCACCACACTGGAGGTTACAACAACACACTCACTCATCCACTCAACCACTCATCCACTCAACCCCTCACCCACTCAACCACCACACTTGTGTGGCAAGTGTCACAATTGAGTCGCTTGTGGTGGAGTTGCGTCGCTTGTCGTGGAGTTGAGTCGCTTGTGGTGGAGTTGAGTCAATTGTCGTGGAGTTGAGTCGCTTATGGTGGAGTTGAGTCGCTTGTCGTGGAGTTGAGTCGCTTGTGGTGGAGTTGAGTCGCTTGTGGTGGAGTTGAATCGCTTGTCGTGGAGTTGAGTCGCTTGTCGTGGAGTTGAGTCGCTTGTGGTGGAGTTGAGTCGGTTGTGGTGGAGTTGAGTCGCTTGTGGTGGAGTTGAGTCGCTTGTGGTGGAGTTGAGTCGCTTGTCGTGGAGTTGAGTCGCTTGTCGTGGAGTTGAGTCGCTTGTGGTGGAGTTGAGTCGCTTGTGGTGGACACCAGTTGGAGCTAACGCCACTCACCTGGCGCAGGGAGACAATCGTAGTCAGAAGCTTCTAAATTCCCAAAACGCACGTTTCATATTTTGTGTGAATTATCTTACGACATTGTGCTTTACAAGTGGAATTTACTGCTACGTTTGTTCCGTGTTAAACTGAAAGAGGGAAGTCGTTGCTTAGCGTTCGTCATTGCTGTACACACAGCCGGCGACTTTCGTGACAGCGGTAACAGCAGGAGAAGGTGCAACAGACGCGAAAGAGGTTAATTCGTGTTGCAGCTCGAGATTATTCTAAACAATCATTTGACTCGAATAACTTGAGCAGGTTTAACCGCCACGACGGGTCACGGAGAGACACAGAGACGCAGACGCACACAGAGAAGAGGAACGGAGATCAACGGGACTTTCCAGGTGAAATATTTTATTTAATACTTTGTATCTTCTCAAACGCGGTTGTCTTTGCTCTGATTTCTATTTGGTTGTTTTTGTTCTGATTTCTATTGGGGTTATTGTTGTGGTTCATTGCTTTTTTTTGTCTTTTTAGTTCTCTCATGGTTAAACGATATATTGACATTATTAAATAAAGAGCCACACAGAGACAGCGAATAACTGAGATCAGAGGAACCCCGAAGAGCAAAGATATGTAAGTGATAAGAGAGAAAGGCAGACATGGCATTGTACTACATTGGATTGTAATACATTGTATTGTGTTGTAACACTTTGAATTGTAACACTTTGTATTTTCCATAATAGAGGTTTTCGGTTAGATGGCGTAAATATAAATGTGTCGTTAAACACGCCACCACCCTACACAACCAATTAGTAAGGTTTGCCACCAGTGTATTGGAGTGAACCCACAACATTTATAGTTCGAGTACGACGTCTCCCCGGTAATTACAACCAGCCTCATCAGGTGACTTTGTATTTTAACACAATGCATTGTAACACATTGTATTGTAGCGCATTGTATAGCAACAAATTGTATTGTAACACATTGCATTTTAACACATTGCATTGTGACGCTTTGTATGGGCGCCGTGATGGCGATTTTTCACTACTTCGCCTGGTATACAGAAAGTCGTGGGTTCAATCCCGACCCTGATGCCTGTATATTAGGAGTTTGCATGTTCTCCCCGTGGTCGTGTGGACATTTCTCCAGGTCAACTGGTTTTTCACTCCATATTTAGAATCAACACGCGTTTAGAGTATTTGGCTGCTATACATTTCTACATAATAAGCCACTTTATTGAGCTATCATTTGTGGCCAGCTCGCTTCTGAAAAAGAGCTGTATAGCTTAGTATGCCTTACCTAGTAAAATAAAAATAGATAAGTTTAGATTGTTACACTTTGTATTTTAACACATTGTATTGTAACACATTGGATTATAACACAGCATTATAATACATTGTATTATAACACATTGCATTATATCACTTTGTATTTTAACACATTGCATTGTAACACGTTGCATTGTAACACGTAACATTGTAACACGTAACATTGTAACACATTGAATTATAACACAAGGCTTTGTAACACATTGCAATACATTGCCCTTGTTTGTTTTTCAGGGTCGTCAGGAGACATGGCATTCTTGAGCCTCGCCCTGCTGCTGTTCATCCCCCACGTGACGTCCGGATGCCCGGGCGAATGCGCTTGCTACGGGTCCACCATCGACTGCTCTTTCAGGATGCTGGCATCTGTTCCGAGGGGCCTGCCTGCCGATGCGGAGTGGTTGAGGCTGGACTACAATCAGTTGACCTACCTTTCACACACCGACTTCCCCAACAGCGACAGCATCGCGCGTCTGTGCCTAAACGACAACAGCATACGGAATTTCAGCCGAGGCACCTTTGACCACTTCCCACAACTTCAGATGCTCTCACTTCACGGCAACCTCCTGCAGAGCATCCCATGGGGTGGATTCGATCGGCTCTCCAATTTAATCATGATTCGATTGTACAATAACCCGTGGGACTGCGAGCAAAGAGATGTTCTGTACTTGAGTCACTGGATCAAAACCCACAAAGAACTGTTTGATGAATACGACGATGTGAGTTGTTCTACAGGCCTTATGTATGTTAAAGATGTTAAGGATCTTGACTTTGAAGTAATGACCAATGACAGTAAGACATTTCCTACAATCCCGGCAATCAAAGCAAGTATTGCTTCTCCTGCAGATGATTTTAGGTGCCCTTTTTATGGTTGTCATTGTAGAAATGAAACCGTTGATTGTACTAATAAAAAGTACTGCTCAATACCTCCTGGTATACCACAAACCACAAGAATCCTCAACATGAAACACAATAATATAAAATTAATTAATGCCAAAGCCTTTTACACAATGCAAGAATTACAACTATTGGATCTTAGTCATAATGAGATATCATCACTCTCCAATGAGACATTCTACGGCCTCACAAACTTACGGAAACTTTTTATCAGCTTCAACAAACTGAAAAGCCTTGACAGAAGATTACTCCTTCCCTTGACTGGTTTAGAACAGCTGTATCTCAACAATAACCAGCTGAGATGTCTTCACCAGAGTGCATTTAATTCGTTGCAGAAGCTCAGGTTTTTAAACTTGTCAAGCAACAATTTGTCTGTAATTCACAAAGGTACATTTAATTCACTCAACAGTCTAGAGGGAATCGATCTCACAATTAACTTTTGGAACTGTAAATGCAAACATATTTTACACCTTGTTCACTGGATGAAAAATAATACTAAAAAGTCTATGTTAGAATCTGTGATGTGCGCAGGTGGTCATAAGCGTGTGGTTGCAGTCAGCCGTCCAGATGTAAGCCACCATCACTGCTTGCCTCAACGTGGCGTGGAGGATTGTAATTTAGGTCAACATTCACATAATTCATCATCGGGTCACGAAAATAACAGAAACAGTCAGGGGGTTAACAGTGGTGCACTCCATAAGTTTTCTTTCAAAATAATATTTATTCTCTTTAGTTCAACACAGTGGGCAAGAGCTTAACATTTACAATATCCCCCCTTCTCCCCATGTCACCTGTTACGCCCACCTTCCCCCTTCTTTCTCGCAGAGTGCAAGCATCTATCGCTTTTTGTTTTTAAGTGAGGTAAACGTAAACATTAATGCACTCTGTGGAGAAAGTTCTTATAGAAGACCTAAGGGGCGGATCGATATAATGTTTCCTCTCGTCGTATTCTGGAAGATTTTTGGCTGGAAAATGCAGTTACTGATGAGCAGAGCTAGTCTGAAAGGCGTGGGGTGGACCGATACAATGTGTCGAAGAGACTTCCAGTATAAACCTTCCTCTAGCAATGTTGTCTGTCTGATTAAACACCTTTTTTGTCTTCGTTTAGATTTAAGGTGGGGAGATAAAAAACAATTGAAAGGGAAATGTATTCTGGAAAAATGTTAGGACATGATTAACGTATGTGGAAGATTCTTTCAGAGTAATTAACCATCGTTGATGTGCATTCCTCCCATTCGTTTTATGTAAATGATCCTTGACGAGGTAGAGGACCAATAAGCATCATCAAGAATAAAGCTGCTGGTCAGTGTACTGTATACATCTATTATCGGGTGGGGTGATGGTCGTGACGTTTTTGTTCTGAAAATATCCACACGAATTCACGTAATTACAGAGTACATAGCACTCCATTGTGTTCCAGAGTTACCGATCATAACTGAGTTTGTTTTTTACGTGCTGCCTTTAACGAGCCGGGAATAGTTGCGACTATACGACCTGGGGAATTCCCAGAAAGGCCATGAGATGAACTGGTTACATATCCCATTTCTTTCATGGAATTGCAATCATTCTGGGAAAGGGAAATGAGTAACTGATATATTTCCCCCCTCTATCGCGAATGGGCCTGCATGAGGATGTTCCGGCACGTCGGGCTGGGTGGTGCAGTGGCAGAATGCTCGGCTCGCAATTGTAAGGTTCAGAGTTCTGATCCCCAACCGGGGATCAACTCGAACCAGCACCCCTCGCTCTGTGGGAAGTCAGGAGTGTCTATACTGTGGATAAACTGATCCCTACCATAAGAATGTGCAATGGACACCAATGACTCACTGATTCACCAACATAAATGAGCACTGCAATGCTCTACGTATGAGCGTATTCTTGATGTTATTTCAAATGAAGGCAGAGAAGAGGGTGGTGCAAAGTAAACTACCTTGATCAGAGTAAAAACTTGGGCCACGTTCCGTCAACATGCAGAAGGTTTCAACAACACACAGTAGCGTGTACTGTGTGTGTAAAACAAGCTCTCAGCCTTAAGCACTTTGCAACGCCACTAGTTCCTGAAGAACTGCACTGTTGTCATCTTAAGTCACCATCACTGAATTCAACAACACACAGTAGCGTGTACTGTGTGTGTAAAACAAGCTCTCAGCCTTAAGCACTTTGCAACGCCACCAGTTTCTGAAGAACTGCACTGTTGTCATCTTAAGTCACCATCACTGAATTCAACAACACACAGTAGCGTGTACTGTGTGTGTAAAACAAGCTCTCAGCCTTAAGCACTTTGCAACACCACCAGTTCCGGAAGAACGGCACTGTTGTCATCTTAAGTCACCATCACTGAATTCAACAACACACAGTAGCGTGTACTGTGTGTGTAAAACAAGCTCTCAGCCTTAAGCACTTTGCAACGCCACCAGTTCCTGAAGAACTGCACTGTTGTCATCTTAAGTCACCATCACTGAATTCAACAATACACAACACATTGTTGTGTCTTCTTGGTTCTTTCGGTAAAGTCATGTAGAATGAAAATAATAAAATAATACAAATAAACATAATAAAATACAATTCTCACGACGTTTCGGCCACAACGCAAGCAGCCGTCCTCAGGTGAAGAACATGTCTGTTCGAAAGACAGCATATTTATGGAAAATGCAGATATGGGATTAGTCACTACTTGTGGAATGCGTTGGAGGTGGGGGGGGTCTCAAAGTCATATTATGCCCGTGCATTATGTAGGATTAGCAGCATCAAAGGGAGGGAGTAGGGTTAGCAGTAATAAAGGTGTAGTATTCTTGAATGAGACGGAGACTTCTTTTAGAGGCCACACGCTTTATTTCCAATAACCACTCTATTCCTCCTCACTCACTGGGGGAACAGCCCAACCACACAACCTAGGGAGGTATGGCCTCCACTCTATTCCCTACCACTCTACTTCCCTAGTCTATAGCTACTCCGCCAGGGACGCTTAACGGGCCCCTCGGCCACTCAGTCCCGGCGGGGCGGCATCCTCGAGGCTTGGGGTCCTGGATCTCCGGCGGCACCTCCTTCAGCTTCAGATGAGATGGACTGGCTCCCGCTCTCCGGGAGCCGTCTTATATATCCCCTCCCTGAGGGGTGGGGGTGTCTCAGGCCCTGGCTGTCGCCAGCCCCCTCCCCTCAGAGCGGTTCCAACCGCCTCTCGTCCCTGCCGGTACGAACCGGTCCAAACCGGTACGTACCCCTCCCCTAGGTTGTGTGACCTGTGTCATTCTTGACCACCACATCACCCCCCCCCCCCTATACAGCCCGCAGCCGTCCCGGCTGCATCACTATTCACATCCCAACCTTACTCGTGAACCAGGAATTCTAACGCGACAAGAACAGTGCGTGAGCCTCAACACACAGTAACAATAACAGAACAATAAAGCACAACAATCCCCAATAATTTACCCCAACCCCCCTGTACACAAGAACACTGCAGACACACCACGCCAACGAACGGGGTGGATCGAACCCCCGGCCCCGCAAGGAGGCAGTGTATCAACGACAGGTCTCAGGAGAACCTGAGACCCTTCGAACAAGTCCGTGTGGCGGGTCCATCGCAAGAGGTCAGCGTTCCTTGCGGAGGGTCAGGAGGGGCCAGATGACGGCCGTCCGGCACGTCCCGAGGCCCGGGGACAAAGCCCGTGAGCCCTCTTCCTGCTGGACAGGCGGCCGGGCCGCTTCCCGCTCCTCCGGTGAGGCCACCCTTGGTGGACTCACACCTGCAGCATCCGAAAGAGTGGCAGGGGGTTTCGGAACAACAAGGGGATCACGAGGCCCCTCCCCCAGCCTGCCGGACCCATCACGCGGCCGGCCCCTGCGAGATGAAGGTGTGTGAGTGCGTGGTGCGACATAGGGTTTCAGGCACGAGGGGTGCACGTACCAAGAGCGCCGTCCGCACGCGACCCTAACACACTGGTCCCGAACGACCTGAACAATGTCGACCGGCCCCCGCCAGGCCCGCAGCAATGTCGATGACGTTGACAGCGGCACCTGTGGGCAGTGCAGCCACGCCTTGTCCCCTACTGCCCATCTGTGTACCGTAACCCGGCGATCATAGAGACGCTCATTCGCTCGTTGCCTAGCCCTGGAATTTTCCTGCGCAACCACCCTCGCCTCGACCAACTTCCGAATATTGAATTGAGCGTGTTCGGACAGTTTCGAGCGCGACGCCGCCGTCTGGACTCGCAATTGCACCTCCATGGGGGGGTCGACATCCCTGCCATACATTAAGTAGAAGGGCGAATAGCCCATGGCCGCGTGAGGCGCCAACCTATATGCGGCCAGAACTCCCGGAATCCTCAGGTCCCAATCCAACTGTGTGTCGTCCACCTGATGGCACAACATCGAGGTAATGGTCCGGTGTAGACGTTCGACCATACCATCGGTTTGCGGGTGGTAGGGGGAAGTCCGGACCTTCTGCGTGCACAAAAGGTCACAAACCTCCCGCAGAAGGTTGGACGAAAAGTTCCTTCCCTGGTCGGTTAGCAGCCGTTCCGGGGCGCCCTTATCCAGGACGTAGCCCTGGAGAAACGCCTCCGCAATGGCTGCCGCCGACTGGTTGGGGAGGGGCCAGGCCATAGGCCAACGGGTGAAATATTCAACCCCAACCAGCAGGTACTTATTACCCCGAGCGGTGACAGGGAAGGGACCCAGAATGTCAAGAGCCACCAACTCGTTAACCCGGGACACCTGAATCGACTGAAGGGGTGGGCAAGCCGCCCTAGCCGGGTGTTTCCGCCGCGCACACTGCGTGCAACTGTTCAAAAGGTCGGCGACATCGCGCGCCATCCCAGGCCAAAAAAAAATCCAATTGCAGTGTGGCGAGCGTTTTGTGAATACCCAAATGCAGGATGCGTTCGTGCGCCGCCCACACGGCTCTGCCCCGCAGAGCGGTGGGGACGACGATTTTGTAACGCCCCGAGCTGGCGTCCCATGACATGAGGAGACCCTCCCGCAACATGACAGTACCCACCCTTTCCTGACAATTTCCCCCTCTCTCCGCACGACGGCGTAACCTGAGGAGGGAATTGTCCTCCATCTGGAAGCGTCCCCATTCGTCGAGAGGCAGATCGAGGAGCGAGTCGCGAGCGACCAACACCTGCGAGTCTCCCTCGGCGACAGGTTCCCCATCGACCACCCCTGCTGCTGCCGCCAAGGGAGAAGCCGGAGCAGTACTCGTGGGCGATTTGCATCTCCCCGAGCCCATAAAACACGCGCACCCATCACCCGGAGGAAGCCGTGACAAGCCATCCGCGTTTGAATGTTGTGTCCCCTTCCGGTACACCACCGTGAACGTGTAGTCCTGTAGGACCTCAAGCCAACGTGACAGCTGGCTGGACGGCTGGTCTATTTTCAATGCATACTGTAGCGCGGCATGATCGGAACGAACCGTAAAATGCCTACCGTACAGGTATGGTCGATATTGTTGAACAAACACGACAATAGCGAGCAGCTCACGGCGAGTGACGCAATAACGTTGTTCTGCCGGAGACAGAACCCTACTGCCATAGGCAACGACCCGTTCAACCCCGTTGACAACCTGCGAAAGCACCGCGCCGATGACGGTATTGCTGGCATCGGTGTCCAGGATGAAGGGCAACGTGAAATCGGGATAGCACAAGGGTGGAGCTCGGACAAGGGCATCGCGAAGCGCCCTGAACGCCCTGTCCTCCTCTTCCCCCCAATGGAATTTAGCCCCCTTGGCCGTCAGAGCATGAAGGGGTTTGGCAATCATCGCAAACCCCTCGACAAACCGGCAGTAATAGGACGCAAAGCCTATAAAACTGCGGACTTCCCCCACAGACGTGGGCGTGGGCCACGTTCTCACACAGTCTGTTTTAGCAGGATCGGTGGCTATACCTGTAGAACTGACAACGTGGCCGAGGTACCGCACCGATTCACGCAGCAGGAAACATTTCTGAGGCTTAAATTTAAGGTTAGCCGATCCCACTCTGAGAAATACAGCCCGCAGTCTGTCCAAATGTTCCTCAAACGTACGGCTGAAAATAATTACGTCGTCCAGATATATAAGACAAGAGTCCCACTGCAGGCCAGCGAGGACCAGTTCCATCAATCTCTGGAACGTCGCTGGAGCTGAATGCAATCCCATGGGCAACCGATTGAACTGATAAAGGCCCTGTGGCGTACGGAACGCGGTCTTAGGTTTGGAAGCGTCATCCAAGGGCAGTTGCCAAAACCCCGACAAAAGGTCCAAGGTTGAAAAATACCGCACCCCCGCCAAGGCATCGAGCGACTCGTCCATGCGCGGGAGCGGATACGCGTCCGCCAGCGAAACCTTGTTAAGCTTCCGAAAATCCACACAAAACCTCAAACTGCCATCATGTTTTTTTACAAGCACAATCGGCGCACCCCATGGGCTGCATACTGTAGCGCGGCATGATCGGGAGCCACAATATCCGCGGCAAGCATGTCATTCACTGCCAACCGGACATGTTCCTTCTCTGCCGGACTCAATCGGAACGGATATTGCCGAATGGGAGCGGAATCCCCCGTATCAATGTGGTGTTTTAATAGATTAGTGCACCCGACATCGAATTTGTGTTTGCTAAAAACATCGGGAAATTCACGAAGCAACATGCGCAGCTTTAATCTTTGTGACTCGGAAAGATTTTCAGCCCCTGAACAGAGAGAATCCATCCATACCTCATCGACACCCACCTGCGTCCCGAACCCCGGCGCCTCCCCGACATGAGCCGCGATGGAGTCAGTGGCCAGCGGCAATGACGCATGTGCAATCACAGCCCCTCGGTGCACGACCTTCGTCCGCAATCCCGCATTCAGCACCTGAATGAAGGGCTGTCCCTCTTTATGCACAAGCGTTTGTGCACCCACCAAGTCCAACCCTCGCTCGGCCGTATTGGAAGGAGACAACAAAACCCCCGACGTAGCGTCTGCCTCCAGTGGTTTTCGTAACTGAAGTGGTATTAGCATCTGCGCACCCGGCGGAATCCGCACGGTTTCAGACGCCATAGCCGGAACAGTCGCGCAAGCTGTGCGTAGCCGGTTTGGTGAGGGCAGAAACGCCATCCGTCGGCCCGAAGGGAGCTCGATGCAGCCTGTCAATAAAAATTTTGATGGGCGTCCTCCCCAAGAAGTCCGTACCCAACAAACAGGGAACGGCCAAGGCATCGGAAACCAAAACGGGACCAGATAATTTAATATCACCAATACAAATTTGAGCAGTTATTTGTCCAATAATCCCCAGGGAACCCCCATTCGCCGCAAAGCAAGGGACGGAGAATGGGGCGAGTGCCTGACATCTCTTTGGTAACACGTTGTATATGAGGTCGGAAATTATAGTAGCCGAAGCCCCCGTATCGACCAACAATCGAAATTGAATCCCCTCAATATCCCCGAGAATAACCGATGAGCCCGTCGCCGCGGCCACGACCCTGTGGGCCAACTCGGACCACTGAACCGCGCGAAGCGGCCCACGAACACCAGCCCCGTTCCGCTCCCCACCCCTCAACGCAACACGATTTAGTGGCGCGCCACTTCGCGGTGTATGCGGTGTATAAGATGCGGGCAGGGACCGTGTGCATGAGGTGTCGCGACATGCCTGGGGTTCTTGTGGAGCGGCCGGTGGACGGGCGGACGATGGTGGACGACCCGGAGCCCGGCGCCGGGGTGCTGGGCAACCCGATGCCAGGTGACCCTGCAGGCCACAGTTGTAACACGTGACGCGAGCCCACGCCTGCAGGGATCCGTTTCTCCGCCGTGGTTCCCCTTGGCGAGGCCGGTCGGCCCCCCTCCAACTGGCGGCCCGCTGCGACGCGAAGGCCTGGTTATCCGGAAGCTCGTCCACTCTTGCAGCGGCGCACGCCGCCACCTGCCCATCCCGCTGGAGGAGCAACTCCGTGTGCAGGTAATGTGCCGCCCCCAGCAAGGAAAGGTTAGCTTCGTCTTTGACGTGGACGGCAATCCTCAGTTCTCGAGCCAGCAGCAGCAACTTCTCGAGCACGATGGAGTCCAGGCCCACATCGTCCATTCGAGGATAAGCCGCCTGAGCCAACGTCATCAGTGCACTCTGATAGGCAAGGGGTGTCTCGTCCGCCTCCCTCCTCCGACTGGCGAAACGATGTCTTGTTTCGGATGGAGGTCCATACACTAAGGCCATCCGATCGAGGGCCTCCTGAAAGGTGGAGCGCTCCCTCCATGGAATAAGGAGGAACGTGGCCAAGGCCACGTCGTCCAAGGCGGAAGGCAGGGCTCGGAGAGCGATGTCAGCAGACCACCCAGCCGTCTCGGCATTTGCCACGAAACGGCGTGAAAAAGCCACCCAGTCCCCTCCCTTTGCCGCGAAAACTTGCAGCGAAGGCAAGTGCTGTTGCAGCGCCGGGATGTAGTCCCCCTTTGAAGACAACAGCGTCCCCAGTGTAGTATTCGAAACGTCTCCCGGTGGCAGAATATCCGTCCGAATCGGTGGGCACCGTCCCGAAAACTCTGCCTCTCCTGGTGCAAGGCCCCCGACTCCGGATGTGACGCGGGCCCCCTGTGCCCCCTGACCTCCTGGCCGGTTGACGTCGTTTCCCCCGGAAGCGGTGAACCCCCCGGCGGAAGTGACGTCATCTCCGGCGGCCGCGTTCCCGGCGGAAGTGACGTCTCCCCCTCCGGAGGTGACGTCAAAATTTTGCGCGGGAATGGCGCGTTTTTCGGCGGGAACCCCACCCATCCTCCGGCCTGGTCCTCCTCCCGGTGCTCCCGCTCCCCCCAGCGTGAGCTCGTCGAGGATGGAGGCAGCGGCGTGGAGGAGATCGGCCAGCCGGGCATGGGCCGACTGGATCGCCCATCCCGACGTCGGCGGACTCCTGGAGGGCCCCGGAGAACCCGAGCCCGCCCCCGCAGACCCGTCCCCCGGAAATGTCGCTCCCGCCTCCGGCTCAGCGTCGCCCTCGACGTCCTTCTCCTGGCCCCTGGTGAGCGCTTTCTGTCTTGTTTCCATGTTGGCGTAGTTCTTTGGCCGCTTCTGACACCAGTTGTAGTATTCTTGAATGAGACGGAGACTTCTTTTAGAGGCCACACGCTTTATTTCCAATAACCACTCTATTCCTCCTCACTCACTCACTCACTGGGGGAACAGCCCAACCACACAACCTAGGGAGGTATGGCCTCCACTCTATTCCCTACCATTCTACTTCCCTTGTCTATAGCTACTCCGCCAGGGACGCTTAACGGGCCCCTCGGCCACTCAGTCCCGGCGGGGCGGCATCCTCGAGGCTTGGGGTCCTGGATCTCCGGCGGCACCTCCTTCAGCTTCAGATGAGATGGACTGGCTCCCGCTCTCCGGGAGCCGTCTTATATATCCCCTCCCTGAGGGGTGGGGGTGTCTCGGGCCCTGGCTGTCGCCAGCCCCCTCCCCTCAGAGCGGTTCCAACCGCCTCTTGACCCTGCCGGTACGAACCGGTCCAAACCGGTACGTACCCCTCCCCTAGGTTGTGTGGCCTGTGTCATTCTTGACCACCACAAAGGGAAGGAATTTTAATAGTAAGGAGCTGCAGCAGCTAAACCACCACGTAAAAAAATATTAAATATGCCTCCAGCTAAACTTTTTTCTTAAACCCAACATTAAATTATATACTGCATTACTATACACCACCCTATACCTTAAACTATACATTGTAATATTACACTATGTATTATTCTACCCACCCTACTGTATACCACACTGCTGTATATTCACTATACAATTACGATACTATATATTACCTTATACATTATATTGAACATTACACTTTTATACTATTTATTATTATACAATCTGCTATACACTATACCATTGACCGTCGCGTGAAAGGTACTAAGAGGAAGCAACGAAATATGTCAATGGGAGAGTGGTGGTAGGAGACTTGCAGCGGAGCAAAGACTCCATTCCCTGCGGAGAATACAAAAGATATATAGTCAATGCCAGTGAGTAGACTGCAGTCTGAAAGTCACCGTAAACGTGAACACAATTAGTTAAGATCCAAAATGGTTTATTACGGCCTTGCAATGATTGCTGAGCCAGAATCCATCTTCTCGGTTGAAATTGTCTCTGTGTTTGTATATGTGGATCGCCTCATGAACAAATCTCTCATGGTAGCCAGATGGTTTACAAAACTTGGCGTTTATGCACTGGACACTTTTCAATTAACAAAATAAAATATCCGCGTGAACGGAAGTTCACAACGCACGCGCTACCACGAGATCAGCAAACAAGAAGCCAGCCGGGAGGCTGCGTCGTCATCCATCCACGACAGTGTAACAGTAACGCCTCCACATCGCCTTGCCAGTCATTCTAACATGCAGCAGATCTTTTAGCGAGTTCCCTGAAATGGTTAGTTATTTTTGGTTTAAATTCATTATTCAATCTTTGTAATTGACATAGATTCACTCACACTAGCAAAGACAAAGATCCCCTGTATCTCACGAACAGACTTCTGGGACAAGTGCTGTCTACGAGCAGCGACAAAAGCCGGAATGGCTTACAAGGTGGCCAGAACCACGCTCCGCCGCTTTTGTCTCCCCAGTGGCGATGTTTACACAAACTTGATTTGGAGCTTTCGTGACTGCAGGAATTACTCTTCGGTTCTTTCGGTAAAGTCACCTAGAAAGAAAATGTATCTTCTTGGTTCTTTCGGTAAAGTCACGTAGAATGGAAATAATATAAATAATAAAAATAAAACATAATAAAATAATTCTCACGACGTTTCGGCCACAACGCAAGCAGCCGTCCTCAGGTGGAGAACAGGTCTGTCGAGAAGACAGAGTCTGAATGACACACCCCAGGCTTGGAGTGTATATTTAAGCTGGGATGGAGGGGGGAAGAGCGCCTTGACAAAATAATTTGCATATCCAGAGGAATTTAGCATATTTATGGGAAATGCAGATATGCGATTAGTACTACTTGTGAAATGCATAGGAGGTTTGGCGGGGGGTTTAAAGTCATTATGCCCGTGCATTATGCAGGATTAGCAGCATCAAAGGGAGGGGATAGGGGTAACATTAATAAAGGGAAGGAATGTTAATAGTATGTAGCTGCAGTAACTAAACCACCACGTAAACAACTAAAGTATAAACTACATGGTATCATCAGTATACTAAATATACTCTCCATTAAGCTGAGATACTAACAGTAAGTAATAGATTACAATTCTATGTCGCAAAAAATATAATATGCTTCCAGCTAAACTTTATTCTCTTACATCACACGGGTCTACACCGTATATACTGCCATAAACAAACCCAACATTAAATGATATACTGTATTACTATATACCACTCTATACCTTATACATTGTAATATTACACTATGTATTATTCTACCCACCCTACTGTATATCACACTGCTGTATATTCACTATACAAGGTGCTCTTCCCCCCTCCATCCCAGCTTAAATATACGCTCCAAGCCTGGGGTGTGTCATTCAGACTATGTCTTCTCGACAGACCTGTTCTCCACCTGAGGACGGCTGCTTGCGTTGTGGCCGAAACGTCGTGAGAATTATTTTATTATGTTTTATTTTTATTATTTGATTATTTCCATTCTACGTGACTTTACCGAAAGAACCAAGAAAATGAATCCCTGCAGTCAGGAAAGCTTTTAATCTAAAAAAAGAAGAAAATGTAATTAAATGATAATATACGACGCTTCGATTGCAACACAAGCAATCATCGTCATGTACGAATAAAAGAGAAAACAAACCTAGTAAACTTAGCAATATAATGCAATACAACACAGAGAGTCGGCTAACACAACAGTCAACACCCTACCTGGTTGATTACGTTCTTCCAAAGATTGCTAAATTTGAGAGAGAGAGAAAACACAGACGCGGAGACACATAGACAGACACATAAGCAGAGAGATAACACAGACACACAGAGACAGACACACACATAGGCACACAGAAACAACGCCTCTGTGTCGAGGCCTTAAATAGAGAGAGAGGGGGGCAGAGAGAGGGGGTAGAAAAAATTTACCCGTAAAAACAAAGTTTTTCACTATAAATCCTTAATATGCGTGGCGGCGAGAGTCCTCTCGTCCTCTGGCTTGAGATGGCTGCCACCTATGGGTCAGATGATTGCCTGCCACCATTAAGCAATTGGTAATTAAATATAAAAAAAATCCTAAAAAGTGTAAAGTTATGGAAAATTTTTTTCACGAAAATCAATTGTCACGCACAACGAGTCTGTGTGCAAAATGTCAGCTCGATTGGATCACGGGAAGTGGGTTAAAAAACGACCGAAAGATTTGCACGGTCGTAAGAACGCAAGCAAGCAAGCAAGTGAACTTAATATAAAGGATTAAAAAATGAGCCTGTCAATGAGAGATTTGGAGCCTTCGTGACTGCAGGAAATACTCGAGCGATAACACAAAGACAGATAGAGAGAAAATGCACTTAATCAAACAAGCTTAGTAAAATTTCATCGTCGTATGCTATTATTTAATTTTCTTTCTACGTGACTTTGCCGAAATAACCAAATAGATGTTTATACAGTGCAGCAGTTAACATTTTTAGGCTAAGTCGACCTAGGGGAGGCCCAGGACCGGTTCAAATAATCGTGACTGGTGTTGGCCGTGAGCAGGAATCGAACTCTGGTTGTCGGGTTTGTAGCGCAGCGTAGCACTAACCGTTCGCTACACCACACAACTTGATGACAAAATATGCAGAACTAAAAGGCGAAATTGACCACCGAAAGAACCAAAGAGTATGGATTCCTGCAGTCACGAAAGCTTCAAATCAAGATTGACCACAACAGTTTCCCATTCGTCACCGCCTCTTCCGCACTGTATTCACTGCACTGCAGGTCACGAAAACACACCCACTCATTCACTCACCCACTCGCTCACCCACCCGCTCACTCACCCACTCGCTCGCTCGCTCGCTCACCCACTCGCCCGCCCACTCACTCACTCACCCACCCACTCACTCACCCACTCACCCACCCACCCACTCACTCACTCACTCACCCACCCACCCACCAACCCACTCACCCACCCACTAACCCACTCACACACCCACCCACTCACTCACCCACCCACCCACTCACCCACCCACCAACCCACTCACCAACCCACCCAACCACCCACCAACCCACCCACCAACCCACTCACCCACCCACTCACCTACTCACTCACCCACCCACCCACTCAACCACTCACCCACCCCCCACCCACTCAGCCACCAACCCACTCACCCACCCACCCACTCACCCACCCATCCACCCACTCACTCACCCACCCACCCACCCACTCACTCACACACCCACCCACTCACCCACCCACTCACCCACCCACTCACCCACTCACCCATCAACCCACCCACCCACTCACCAACCTACCCACTCACCAACCCAACCAACCCACCCACCAACCAACAAACCCACCCACCCACCAACCCACCCACCCACTCACCAAACCACTCACCAAACCACCCACCCACCAACCCACCCACCTACTCACCCACCCACCCACTCACCAACCCAACCACCCACCAACCCACCCACCCACCAACCCACTCACCCACCCACCCACCAACCCACTCACCAACCCACCCAACCACCCACCAACCCACTCACCCACCCACTCACGCACTCACTCACCCACCCACCCACCCACTCACCCACCCACCCACCCATCCACCCACTCACCCACCCATCCACCCACTCACTCACTCACTCACCAACCCACCCACCCAACCCACCCACCCACCAACCCACCCACTCACCAAACCACTCACAAAACCACCCACCCACCAACCCACCCACCTACTCACCCACCCACCCACTCACCAACCCACCCACCCACCAACCCACTCACCAACCCACCCACTCACCCACCAACCTACCCACTCACCCACCCACCCACCCACTCACCCACCCACCCACTCACTCACCAACCCACCCACTCACCAACCCACCCACCCAACCCACCTACCAACCCACCCACCCACCTACCCACCCACCCACTCACCCACCCACTCACCCACCCACTCACCAAACCACTCACAAAACCACCCACCCACCAACCCACCCACCCACTCACCCACCCACCCACCCACCAACCCACCAACCCGCCCACCAACCCACCCACTCACCCACCCACCCACCAACCCACCCACCCACTCACCCACCCACCCACCAACCAACCCACCCACCCACCCACTCACCAACCCACCCACTCACCCACCCACTCACCAACCCACCCACTCACCCACCCACTCACCCACCCACTCACCAACCCATCAACCCACCCACTCAACCACTCACCCACCCACTCACCCACCCACTCATCCACCCACCCACCCATCCACTCACCCACTCACTCACCGCACTGCAGGTCACCTCACATCTATTTCCGCCTCTTCCCTTGCACTGCCCAACTTTAAAATTCAATCCCCATCACCTTTTTTCCAAGCTCTTTTAATAACGATCTTGGCTCAATTCACTAAACGCGTTACACGCTTACCCATTCCAACTCGGGCAGTACTGTTTATTGACGTTAATAGGCATTTGAGCCCGGTGTTGAGCCACTGTGTTTTGTTATCATCCATGATGAATGGAATGTCGGTGACAGGTGCCTTAAACCTCGCGCAGGGGAGCACCACAATCTCAAACCACGGGCATCCTGGAATTGTACCGATTTCCGTTCGGATGGCAGGAAATCCTTTGTTACAGCAAACTGCACTGGGTCGATAGATGTAGGCTGAGAGAAATATGGATTCGGTCTTGCAGTGGGAAAGGCGGCAACATTAGTCTACGGGGATTCATGAGTGGGCAGGAGTCTAAATAAATGGATGCGTATGAGTCTACGTGAAGTTTCGTGCTGTACTTTAATGTACTGTAGAATGAGGCATATATTGTCTACTCAAAGTTTAACACGTCGGCTTTCGCGACCAATACTATTCGTAATGAACGTGTTGGCACGGCGCCCGATGATTGCTGGATGTAATTACCAACGATGCACACCGCAACGACATTGACCCTTCTGCGAAAACTTGACCGGAGCCTCCTGAAATCGAGTCTTCAGACTTTCCTGGGTAACCGAACGTGACCCTAAGTAAGAGGAATACGAAATTGGCTGCGTGCTTGATGCTGGAGAGATCAGGGGTCTGGGCGAGACCATCCTGGCCCTGCCCACCCCCCACCACCTCCCGTGGAGTGGTTTGCCCCGCGCGGCTGGGGCGGGTGCGGAAGCGCGCTGCGTGTGCCGGCTTGGTGAGTCAACGGCGACTGCCCCACTCATTCATTCTTCACTCATTCAGTCTTCACTCATTCAGTCTTCACTCAGTCATGTAGACTTTTACCCATTCATGGAGACTCCTGCATATTCACTGAGACATTCTTCACAATGTTGTGATCCACCGGCCACTGCGTGCAAAGTTATTGATCGCAGGCGGGCGCCACCCAAGACAAAGTTCCCCCGGGTAGCCTTTAACAAACTGTTGGGGCAAGTGCTGTTAGCGAGCACCTATTCAGGCCGGGACGGCACACGAGTGAGTGTGAGCGGGAATCGAACTCGGGTGGCCGGGGTTTGGTAAGCGCCGTGAGCCGCCCGCTTCGCCACCGCTCCCGCCGCCTCGCACGGGCGTCAGTTCACTCCTCGCTCGAGGAAAGTGCCGAGCCCTGCAGCGCGATCCCGCGGGGGGAGCCCTGAGCCAGAGGTCTCTGTCCTGAGCGCGACCACTCGGGTCGAGAGGTCGCCGCGGGGACGTGACCTCGCCCCGCCACGCGCACGCGGCTCGCGGTCTGAGGCGCCACGGGACATGCACCGTGCATGGCACCACCGCTGGCACCGCAGCCACCACCAACCGGGACCCTCTGGGGAATCTCTCGCCCTGACGAGGAACCGAGCAGATGACCCCGATCGCCTCTGCTCTCGGATCCAACGCTGCACAGCGACGTGCGCTGCTTGTACTAAAGCTCTCGGCCTATCTCCAGATGTCCGGCACTAACGAGCGAATGTCGTGTCGGACCACCGATTCAAAAATCGAGTTCGGAGAAGATATGGCCGCACATTCGCTTCTTCGAGCTGGCAGTCTGGAAATCGATTTGATTTCTGCCCATAAGTGTTGTTTGGGGTTAGACCGCATAACTAATATTGTAATAATATTGGATCCATAATAATGGATACAATATTGGTCATGCGATGGATAATATTGGTCGTGAAAGCCGACGTTTTAAATTGGTTTCTGCCATTCACAGAGACGGAGATGGAGGAGGCGACGGCCTCAACGCTCGGAGTGGCCGTGGCGCTCGCGTGCAGCCTCCTCAACGGAACCTCCTTCGTGGTGCAGAAGATGGGTATTGGGCGGGCGCAGAGGGCAGGTGCGGGGCATTCACTCGACGCATGCACCGCCAACGCAGCGCATGCATCGCTAACTCAACACACCACAAACACAACACACACACCACTAACTCAACACACACCACAAACACAACACACACACCACTAACTCAACACACACCACAAACACAAGACACACACACCACCAACTCAACACACACACACCGCTAACTCAACACTCACCACAAACACAACACACACACCACTAACTCAACACACACCACAAACACAACACACACACACCACTAACTCAACACACACACACCGCTAACTCAACACACACCACAAACACAACACACACACCACTAACTCAACACACACCACAAACACAACACACACACACCACTAACTCAACACACACACACCGCTAACTCAACACACACCACAAACACAACACACACACACCACTAACTCAACACACACCACAAACGCAACACATACACCACTAACGCAACACACACCACAAACACAACAGACACACCACTAACTCAACACACACCACAAACACAACAAACACACCACTAACTCAACACACACCACAAACACAACACACACACCACTAACGCAACACACACCACAAACACAACACACACACCACTAACTCAACACACACCACAAACACAACACACACACCACTAACTCAACACACACCACAAACACAACACACACACACCACTAACTCAACACACACACACACCGCTAACTCAACACACACCACAAACACAACACACACACCACTAACTCAACACACACCACAAACACAACACATTCACCATTAACGCAACACACACCACAAACACAACAGACACACCACTAACTCAACACACACCACAAACACAACACACACACCACTAACTCAACACACACCACAAACACAACACACACACCACTAACTCAACACACACCACAAACACAACACACACACCACTAACGCAACACACACCACAAACACAACACACACACCACTAACTCAACACACACCACAAACACAACACACCCCACTAACTCAACACACACCACAAACACAACACACACACACCGCTAACTCAACACACACACCACTAACTCAACACACACCACAAACACAACACACACACCACTAACTCAACACACACACACACCGCTAACTCAACACACACACCGCTCACGCAACACACACACACCGCTAACTCAACACACGCACCACTAACTCAATGTGCACACCGCTACCTCAATGTGCACACCGCTAACTCAATGTGCACACCGCTAACTCAATGTGCACACCACTAACTCAATGCACACACCACAAACTCAACAAACACACACTGCTAACTCAACACACACACCGCTAACTCAACACACAAACACCACTTACTCAACACTCCACTAACTCAACAAACCACGTCTTCTTGGTTCTTTCGGTAAAGTCTCACTATGTGAGAATTGTTTTATTATGTTTTATTTTTATTATTTTATTACTTCCCTTCTACGTGACTTTACCGAAAGAACCAAGAAGATGAATCCCTGCAGTCACGAAAGCTTTAAATCGAAATTCAACAAACCACGATCATGGCTTGTTACATGGATAGTTTTCATTCGCTCTCAGAGTGAACTTCATTCGCTCTCAGAGTGAACTTCATTTGCTCTCAGAGTGAACTTCATTCGCTCTCAGAGTGAACTTCATTCGCTCTCAGAGTGAACTTCATTCGCTCTCAGAGTGAACTTCATTCGCTCTCAGAGTGAACTTCATTCGCTCTCAGAGTGAACTTCATTCGCTCTCAGAGTGAACTTCATTCGCTCTCAGAGTGAACTTCATTCGCTCTCAGAGTGAACTTCATTCGCTCTCAGAGTGAACTTCATTTGCTCTCAGAGTGAACTTCATTCGCTCTCAGAGTGAACTTCATTCGCTCTCAGGGTGAACTTCATTCGCTCTCAGAGTGAACTTCATTCGCTCTCAGAGTGAACTTCATTCGCTCTCAGAGTGAACTTCATTCGCTCTCAGAGTGAACTTCATTCGCTCTCAGAGTGAACTTCCTGCGAGAAACAAGATTCCCCAAGCTCTGTAGTCCTATCTTTCGATTTTTGGTCAACTCCATTCATTAGTGTTTATATATGTAGCATGAAACCGGAATACCCGGAGAAACCCCACGTGTGCAAGGTTAGTAACACTCATTCCCTGTCCAGATGGAATACAGATAGCGATGAATCCACTTGCGGTACTGCCCATACCCTGCCAAGCCAGGAGGTGGCGACCTCGCTGTCCAGCGGCTTTGGGAGTTTCACCAATTATCGTGTGATCCACCCAACCCCTTATCTCCACACAGCACTGGATCACAGGCCACGTGCAGAAATGTAGCAAACACAGCTCAAGGTGCAACTTCAGATATCATTAATTTCATAATCTACGTATAAAATGCACCCTCCTCACTTGTGCCGCTGTCTTATTTGCAGGTCGCTCTTGCCTCAGGGAATGGCTGTGGTGGGTCGGCACTCTTACAAGTGAGGGCGACACAACCCACCACAGAGACACCCGACACTGCTTCTTATGTTAAACATTACGTGAACATTCATTTTCACAAACATCCAAATGTTTTTTGACGTGTTTAAGGTGCAACACTTGTTTTCTGTGCACTTTTTAACTATTTTGTCGATGCGCATCTACGTTCGTGTGGGGAGCAGCGGCATGGCGTTTTGCTGTACTCCCGATATAAATGAACTGACCCACAGCTTGGGTTTCCACTTGTCCCGGTTCAACTCGGACAGCTGACAACCCAGGTTTGACCCAGACAGTGCGGGAATTGGCATCTGTGTACGGGTGGCAGGAATTAACAAGCCCAGACGCACTAATGACTGCCCGGTTCTTAATGACCTAGGCTGACTGCGGCGTATGTCCGAGTTTGGTCTGTGGAATAGCCCTTACCCAATAACACCTGTTCAAGTAACCCTCAGCGCTGTAGCTGGCTAAATGTTTCGGGGTTTTTTCTTCTCTCTTCATAAAAGTACGAACTAGAACCGCATGTAATGTTGAGACTTTCAAAGTAGAGGAGTCTAAGGGCGAAGCAGGAGAGTTGTGGCCTGAGCGTGGGGTGGTTGAACAGCGAGGATAACTGAAATGCAATAACTTGTTTATATTAAACTTTGAAGAATTATAGGCACTGTGTGAAAATAAAATGGGCTTATCCACCTTGAAAAAGGACGTTTGCAGATACAAAATTAAGCTTTCGATTAATAACGAGTTTTGTGTATAAATTAAAAATGAATGTTTAACGTGAACATTGACTCAACTTTATTTTCAGTGGCACTGGGCCAAGCAGGGAACTTTGTTGCCTACAACCTGGCTCCAGCAACACTTGTGACACCCCTGGGTGCCTTTGGGATCCCATTCGGGTAAACATTTACCATCTTTTGTCTGTCACTGAAATATCACGGCGCTAATCGCACGTTCCCGTTCTGGCTGCCATCTCCGCTCGTCTGTGGTCTCCCGCGGCAGCGAAATATTTTCTCTTTCTTGAGAGCGAACGAAAATCAGTGCACATTGTTCACTCGTGTAGTTTATTTTACAGTAGCAGTGACAATGTAGTTCACATTAATGGTGGTGAAGATGGTGGAATTCATATTGTGGTGTTGATGATGCCCATAGTTGTGATGTCAAATCGCTGCAGTTCCTTCTGCCACTGTCACTGCTGCGTGTGCTGCTGCCACTGTCACTGCTGCATGTGGTGTTGTCACTGTCACTGCTGCGTGTGCTGCTGTCACTGTCACTGCTGCATGTGGTGCTGTCACTGCTGCGTGTGGTGTTGCCACTGTCACTGCTGCGTGTGCTGCTGCCACTGTCACTGCTGCGTGTGGTGTTGTCACTGTCACTGCTGCGTGTGCTGCTGTCACTGTCACTGCTGCGTGTGGTGTTGCCACTGTCACTGTTGCGTGTGCTGCTGCCACTGTCACTGCTGCGTGTGGTGTTGTCACTGCTGCGTGTGCTGCTGCCACTATCACTGCTGCGTGTGGTGTTGTCACTGTCACTGCTGCGTGTGCTGCTGTCACTGTCACTGCTGCGTGTGGTGTTGTCACTGTCACTGCTGCGTGTGGTGCTGCCACTGACACTGCTGCGTATGCTGCTGTCACTGTCACTGCTGCATGTGGTGCTGTCACTGCTGCGTGTGGTGTTGCCACTGTCACTGCTGCGTGTGCTGCTGCCACTGTCACTGCTGCGTGTGGTGTTGTCACTGTCACTGCTGCGTGTGCTGCTGTCACTGTCACTGCTGCGTGTGGTGTTGCCACTGTCACTGCTGCGTGTGCTGCTGCCACTGTCACTGCTGCGTGTGGTGTTGTCACTGCTGCGTGTGCTGCTGCCACTATCACTGCTGCGTGTGGTGTTGTCACTGTCACTGCTGCGTGTGCTGCTGTCACTGTCACTGCTGCGTGTGGTGTTGTCACTGTCACTGCTGCGTGTGGTGCTGCCACTGACACTGCTGCGTATGCTGCTGTCACTGTCACTGCTGCGTGTGGTGTTGTCACTGTCACTGCTGCGTGTGGTGTTGCCACTGCCACTGCTGCGTGTGCTGCTGTCACTGTCACTGCTGCGTGTGGTGTTGTCACTGTCACTGCTGCGTGTGCTGCTGCCACTGTCACTGCTGCGTGTGGTGCTGTCACTGTCACTGCTGCGTGTGGTGTTGTCACTGTCACTGCTGCGTGTGCTGCTGTCACTGATGCGTGTGCTGCTGTCACTGTCACTGCTGCGTGTGGTGTTGCCACTGTCACTGCTGCGTGTGGTGCTGCCACTGTCACTGCTGCGTGTGGTGTTGTCACCGTCACTGCTGCGTGTGGTGTTGCCACTGACACTGTTGCCACTGTCACTGCTGCGTGTGCTGCTGCCACTGCCACTGCTGCGTGTGGTGTTGTCACTGTCACTGCTGCGTGTGGTGTTGCCACTGTCACTGCTGCGTGTGGTGCTGCCACTGTCACTGCTGCGTGTGGTGTTGTCACTGTCACTGCTGCGTGTGGTGCTGCCACTGTCACTGCTGCGTGTGGTGTTGCCACTGTCACTGCTGCGTGTGGTGTTGTCACTGTCACTGCTGCATGTGGTGTTGTCACTGTCACTGCTGCGTGTGGTGTTGCCACTGTCACTGCTGCGTGTGGTGTTGTCACTGTCACTGCTGCGTGTGGTGCTGTCACTGTCACTGCTGCGTGTGGTGTTGCCACTGACACTGTTGCCACTGTCACTGCTGCGTGTGGTGTTGCCACTGACACTGTTGCCACTGTCACTGCTGCGTGTGATGTTGCCACTGACACTGTTGCCACTGTCACTGCTGCGTGTGGTGTTGTCACTGTCACTGCTGCGTGTGGTGCTGCCACTGTCACTGCTGCGTGTGCTGCTGACACTGTCACTGTGTCACTGTCACTGCTGCGTGTGGTGTTGCCACTGTCACTGCTGCGTGTGGTGCTGTCATTGTCACTGCTGCGTGTGGTGTTGCCACTGTCACTGTCACTGCTGCCACTGTCACTGCTGCGTGTGGTGTTGCCATTGTCACTGCTGCGTGTGCTGCTGCCACTGTCACTGCTGCGTGTGGTGTTGCCACTGTCACTGCTGCGTGTGCTGCTGCCACTGTCACTGCTGCGTGTGGTGTTGCCACTGTCACTGCTGCGTGTGGTGTTGCCACTGTCACTGCTGCGTGTGCTGCTGCCACTGTCACTGCTGCGTGTGGTGTTGCCATTGTCACTGCTGCGTGTGCTGCTGCCACTGTCACTGCTGCCACTGTCACTGCTGCGTGTGGTGTTGCCACTGTCACTGCTGCGTGTGATGTTGCCACTGTCACTGCTGAGTGTGGTGTTGCCACTGTCACTGCTGTCACTGTCACTGCTGCGTGTGCTGCTGCTACTGTCACTGCTGTCACTGCTGCGTGTGCTGCTGCCACTGTCACTGCTGCGTGTGGTGTTGCCACTGTCACTGTTGAGTGTGGTTCTGCCACTGTCACTGCTGTCACTGCTGCGTGTGGTGTTGTCACTGTCACTGCTGCGTGTGCTGCTGCCACTGTCACTGCTTCGTGTGGGGCTGCCACTGTCCCTGCTGCGTGTGGTGTTGTCACTGTCCCTGCTGCGTGTGCTGCTGCCACTGTCAGGGCTGTGCTGGCTTCGTGGCTGCTGGGTGAGCGGCTATCCCCGCTCGGAAAACTGGGGTGCGTGCTCTGCTGTGTCGGTTGCATTGAGATCATCATCCACACCCCCAAGGGCAGCGAAGTCAAGCGTCTAGCTGAGCTCGAGGACCGCTTCACTGACCCAGGTAAGACCCACGTCCAGCTGCCAAACAGGGTCTCTTTCTTTTTCTGTCTTTACATCACTTTTTTTTCTTATTTCTATCACTACGGACATGTTTACCATTCGTGTTGAGGATTCGGTCTACCAGACTGACTGTTTCGTCTCATCTGCACCGTGTTCAACCACCACCACACTGCAGGTCATAACAACACACTCACTCACCCGCTCACTGCACTGGGCTGAGTCAACTCCAACCAGGATTTGAACTCGAAACCTTTCGACGACGAGCTGCTCGCTCTTCCACTGAGCCACCCGGCCGGGTGATAGGACGATGCAAGTCAGGGATCATGTAATCCTTCCTCTCTGAGATTTATCTGACTCCTCTTGACCCCTGCAGTGCTCTGGGTCTACGTGGCCCTGGTGCTGCTGGCGCTGCTGGCGCTCGTGCTGCGAGCGGCATCTCCCGCCGGAAGCTCTGACGCGCTGGTGCCGATCGCCATCTGCTCGCTGTTCGGCAGTTTCACGGTGCCGAGCTCCAAGGGCCTGGGCCTCGCCGTCTCGGAGCTGTTGCCCTCGGCGGCGCCCCCCGGCGCGCCGCACGCCACGCGGCTGGCGCTGGCCGCAGCGGCGGTGCTCGCGGTATCGCTGCCGGCACAGCTGCGGTATCTGACGCGCGCGCTGGCCGTGTCCAGCTCGGCCACCGTGGTGCCCGTGTACTACGCCGGCTTCACCGTCTCGGTGACGGCGGCATCCTCCGTGCTGTTCCGCGAGTGGGCCGGCGCGAGCGCGGTAGCGGCGCTGGGTGCGGCGTGCGGTTTTATGACCGTGTGCGCCGGAGTGGTGCTGGTGGAGGCCTACAGAGACGGTGGCCCCCCCTTGCCGCGCCAGCCGCCACAAAAGCGAGACTGACATTGGGGCGGTTCTGACGATGGGCCGATATGGCCCATAAAGTCCTCCGTGGCCCGGCGGTAGCGCCTTCGCCGGTTGTTGCAATTGAAATGCGACTGGCCGCCCTGGTTATTCCCAGGTGTGCATCGCCCGTGAAACACGCTGTCTTCTTCGCAATAGACATTAAACATCCCGTGCCATTTCGTGCCAATGTCATGGTCCAAATTTGTCAATTGTTTTAAATGATACCGCAAGTTAGCCAATTGGGATTTCACACGGCAACGTCATTGCCCCCTGCTGTGAAATCACTGGAGACTACGTCTACAAAACAGCGGCGCCATCCTTTGCGATAATTACCTTGCGCTATAAGAATGTCGCGAATACCGAATGCACTTGATTATCATTTTTAGAACATCCTTTAATCGCCAGCTTTTTCTCATGTTTAAAGGCCTTTACAAAGATTTAGATAATTACGTCTTGAAAGCTACTCGTGATACCAATTATCTGATTATGCGAGTGTATGTGTGGGTTAGTAAGCATGAGGCACAACGCAGCAGCGGTTAATGCCAGCTACACTGCACTCACAAAAGTGACATCGCTATGCAGTGGCCTCATTGTCCTGCTGTTGCCTAAGATAGTGTAATGACAGTAGAGTGTGAGTGGACTAGTGGCCAGGGGAGGTAGTGACAGGGGTGTCAGCCTCCAGTGCGAATATACTAGTGGCCATGGCAGGTAATGACGGGTATCAGTTGTGAGCACGAAGGGACTGGTGGCTACGGGAATGATCGAGAATGGAGCATGGTCAGGTGACGGAAGAGGACGGGAGAGTCTGCTGGTGGAGCAAGCGTCCAGAGTCAGATAGAAGGTTTGGGAAGGGGGGCGTGGCCTCCGTCGGTATATAAGGGAGATGCGCGGGAGACTCAGGGCTGTTGCAGTGGGGTCTCTGCCTGTGTCAGGTGAATGTGTCTTCAATGAAGTGCCACCTCAAGAGAAGTGTGTCAAGTCGTCATTACAATAGTATGGCCACAATTTGGTTGTGAGGACCAATCCTATGGACTTGGTATATGCGGCATGATGTGTTTGTGATGGCTATGACAATTGACGCCCTGGACACCTTTGTAAATGAGATGTCCCATCTCGAGGGATTTCCCAGGTGAAATATTTTAATTAACCAATAGCCAATTAATTTTTCCGCCTGTAAATGACCTCTTCTGTGCGTCTTGTTGGCCAATGATTGTTGCTAGAACGAGACAAACTGAAATCCAGAACTGCTTTTATGTAGTTTTAACAGTTCAACAAATAAAATAAAACAGTTAAAGTAAATCTGCACAGAATCTCGGATGTGTCAGACGCCTGTTATTAACAGAAAACGTATATTTACAACTAACACATTTTAAATACATCAGTTCTCCAATCTACAGAAGAGATTACCAATCATAGTTTTGTCTGCAATTACAAACGCGCATGTGTGTGTGTGAGATTTCAACAGTTTTAAATAAAACATTACTACAGCACAGTACCAGATGTATGTAAACATGAACATAGGACAGAAAGTAATTTGACATTTTAGGAGATCATTTTATGAATTCACCCTCTCATTGGTTATATGAAGATTACAATTGTTACAAGTTAAAGGGATTGTTTGGACGAAGGTTGAGGGTTACATTTTTCTCATACTGAACGTGGAATCATAGTTCCAAGTTTATTTTGTGAAACCAGGTAGGAACTCAAGACACCAAGATAGGGTAATTCGTAAGAGTGACCTGGGGCATTATACCAGTAGGGGACGATACTTGGCTGCTGGGTGTGGATTCCTAATTGAGTAATTTGCGGGTCATTTTCGAATTTGCCAAGTTTGGATCTTGATGCCAGCACACATCGGCCTACTCTTGCGAATAACGTGCGGGGATTTTTAAGGTCCACGCATATGGTTAGTACGGTTACTACGCCCACAGTATTAACCAGGGCAACTGCTGAATTCGAACTGTGAGCCTCCACAACGAGTGGCGAATGCGCTATCTCAGGTTCCACGTCGCCACCCACAGGAAGGAGTCCGGCACGTGTTCCTGAGCGCCAATGTTCGTAGACTTGTGACCTTTACGACGAGGTTAAAACCCCATTGGGACCAGGGGTCTGCTTTTAAACGGAGACCTAATTCTCATCCTTTGCCAGACCTGAATTAGCAAATCTGAGGTCCTCGTTTGAATACAACACTCATTGAAGTTTACTCCGAAACAATGTTTTCAAGTGTCTGCATTTCATGGTTATGGAATCTGAAAGGTCAGCACATCACATGCAACGTAAAACATTGCTTTAAATGATTGTTGTCGAGCAAGGCTCAAGGGGAAGTTTTGCATAAGTCGGTCGGCTGGATATCGGGTGGTGGAGACACCGGAGGAACGGACAAGTAGATGTGTGGCTACGCAGAGAGGTCGCTACTGAAGAAGAGACAGTAAATTGTCCCCTGTGTAATCGCACGAGGGGTGCCTTGCCACAATTTCCAATGTGGGAATTGGCATCTGTGCTCGGGTGGCAGGAATGGGTCTGTACCATGATCTGGTACCGGTGTTGAAATGTTATTGCACGAAACTGCACCGTGTTTTGATCGACTTGGGCTGACTGGAGAAGGATGCCCGTGGTTGGTCTTCCTCGCTCGTACTCCTCACCAATGTGGATACAGTTGCGAGTGGCCAATGGCAAAACTATGAATTGTCACACATTGAGATTTGTCACGTGGCCCAATGTTTATGTTTATCAGCACAATATAATACGTCTTCTGCGTTTATTAATATGAATGATAAAAACTGGGCAAGAAACACATGCCGAGATAACAATGTTGCTGCACCACGCCTGCGTGCGCCCTGTAGACGCGCAGTGGCCTCGTGCGGTTCCCGTGAGTCGCGGATTGGGGCAGGGTTGCTCCCGCAGTTGCCACCTCTGAGCTACAAATCAACCAGGAAATTAGGTGTTCTCCCCCCGTTCTGCATGGGTTTCCTCCCATGTCTGAAAACACAATAATGTACCCGGTATTTGCCAAATATCCCAAAGCTGCAACATTACCAGCAATTACTGAGCAGCAACATCACCCCGTACTGTGAAGACCCTGGCAGGACCCTCCTGATAAAGAGAGTTGAGATTCTCGAGTACAATCATAATACATAATACACTGAGATGATGCGAGTGATCACAGTGTTGCCTTGGGGAAATTCTTAGAATTCAAATGCAAGATCTGAGTGGTGCCGATTCAATGTTCTGTTCGCCCAACACCACGTCCACTCACAAACGCGCCTCGTGGCTACGAGCTCACCGCTGCACGTTATTTTACCAACATCAAATTGGAGTGTGTTTAACACGTGGGCTTTCGCGAACCAAAATTATCCATAATAACAGAACATGCCAATTCGTTATGTTTACGTGACAAACCTTACTAATTGGTTGTGTCGAGTGGTGGCGGCTTTAACACCACATTTATTTACGCGATCTAACCCAAAAAGAAAACCTGTATTATGGACGATTTGGAGTGTGCTATGTAAATAAACATTTATTTCACCTTTTTCACGTAACTCATCTGTATCATAAGTTGTATATAATCACACTTTAATGTTGAGGAAAGTTCATTATTATTTAAGTAAATTTGCCAAATATTGTACGTTCGGAGTCAACAAATGTTTACGATGGTAGTGCCACATCATTGAAGCTGCAGTGCCTGGCAAAACACGGCTAGAGCGTACGCGTCATGCGCCACGTCACACTGCACAGAGAGGCCACTCCACAGAGGTTATCTCGTGCCTGAGCTGGAGTACCCAGTTCCCACCTCACGACATCTGATAGAATTCAGAGTGAAGCAGTCAGGTTGAATGATGATCCAGCACTCACCGATTCATTCCAGCCCCTCCCTCAGCAGTGATGAGTTGTCTCTTTATCACTCTTCGATCACTACTACCAATGGTTACTGTTCGTCTGAATGTCATTCTTTGATGCCTCCACCTGTGTTAAGGACACTGTCTGCCAGACTGACTTTGGTCTCATTCACACTGTTCAACCGCCACACTGCAGATAACACACCCACTCATCCATTCACCCATGTACTCACTCACTGACTCAACCACACACCACGCTGCAGGTCACAACACTTCTATTTCTGCTTTTTCCGTTGTACTGCTCAAATTCTGAATTCCCTCCCATGCTCTCGTTTCTCAAGCCCTTATAATAACTTTACTCAATTCAAGCAATATGGTCATTCTTATCGACTACAACTGTGATGGTGTTGATTGTTGCTGGCCGCTTTACTTTTTCGAGCCCTTGGGCCTGTACTCAGCAACTGTACAAAAAGAAGAAGAGAGGTTTATTTTTTGCAGTAAATATTACTGACTTTCCTTGACGGAGAAGGATTGCCACGATCCTGGCCTCCCCCGATGAGGATCTGGCACTCGCAGTGGTCGGCTCCACTGGCGCAGCCTCGCGTCCACCCATGGTGAAGCCACAGCAGTGGGTGCTGGTGTGTACTGGTGTGCCGGTGCGCCGGTGTGTTCTGTTGTGCCAGTGAGGTGCCGGTGAGGTGCCGGTGCAGTGCTGGTGTGTACTGGTGCGCGCCGGTGTGGTGGTACAGTGCTGATGTGTCCTGGTGTGCCGGTGTGTACTGGTGTGCCGGTGTGGTGCCGGGGTGTCCTGGTGCGCTGGTGCAGTTCCAGCCCTCGCGTTGCCGTCACTGGGGCTGCCGCTACCGGCCGGGCGCGCGCAGAGCCAGCACGCAGGACTTGCACGTGAAGAATCCGGTGATGCACAGGATGCACAGCGCGAACACGGACACCCCGATGAGGATGCGTGTCACAGCCTCTGTATGCAGGCTACCTGTGGGAAAAGGACACGTATCAGACCTATGCAACGTTTGTGGTGGCTAAGTAACCTCAAAACGTTTTCAGAAGGCTCCTGACAAGTTTTCACAGTAGCGGGCAATGCGGCTGCTGTGTATAATGTCTTTAATGAGAAATGTGCAGCTCCACTTTCAGCTTTGGGATGTTTGGTCAACACCAGTTCCACTGTGTGTGTGGGTTTAGCTTTCGGAGGAAACCGGAAAACCTGAAGAAAACCCATGCAAAACTGGGAGAGAACATAAACTCCACACAGAAAAGCGCCCGAGTCAGGAATCAAACCCAAGCCCTTGTCAGGCACATGTGTTACCGGCGGTGAGCAACACAAGCATTGCTTCAAGCAACCCTGACTCTGCTGACGAGAGACTGAATGTCGAAACAGTTCCAGAGTTTGCTTGCGTTGAACCAATGCTGCCGACATTGAGCTCTTCGTGGCTCATTCGCAGCGCCATTAGCTCTGGCCCTGTGGGAGGCTCACGAGTCGAGGCAGTGCCCGCCACGAGCACGTGGCCAAGCGTCAACGCTATTCCAGTACTGCGCTCGCGCAGGAATCTCAAGCGCTCGCACGTGCCCCTCACATGCAGCGGCTATGCTGCCCATGTGCTCCTCGCTCTTGGGATCCGTGGCGTGTTTCCCATCTGCCTAGGCATGCTCACATGCTGCGACCAATCACACACGCGTGGGGCATTGTTGGGTGAAATACCGGTGTTATAAGCTTGTGCAAAAAACTCTCAACGAAATTAATTTCAAAGGACAATACAAATACACCGCAATTAGATGTGTTTAATCCCAAACGTGTAACGCATGATATGGGGACCAATATCGTGGATCATAATATACGTGGGGTTTTCTGCAAAGTGGCAATGCCTTGGAAAGTGCCACCACGTGAAGCACAGTTTGAGGATTGTGGTCAGATACATGATATCACCTTTGGGTAAATTATCAATACCATGCGTGGTTCTGAGTTTATTTGTTATTTGTAAGAAATGCACAGAATACAAAGTGTTTGAAACAATTACATCTGATCTGCGAGTAGCTATGGCCCTGCTGCTTAAAATAAAATTCTGAGTAAAATCTTGAAAAAAAAATCGTATTTTAATACCAGCTGTTCCTTTAACAAAATGCTGCCTTGCAACTTGTGACTCGCCAGTACTCCGAAATTCTTAACTTGCATTTTTGGAAAAAATAAAATCTAGATGGCAAAGCAATGCCACCTTTCCACTGACCAAACCCACACTTATTTTTTAGTCAACCCGAGGACTACCAAACCTCTGCAGTATCTTGTCATAAAGTTAACCACAATACCAGTACAAGACATCGGTATGGTACAATTCAATTCCTGTCATACGAACACAAATGCCAATTTCCGGACAGGTGGCATCTTCAGGGTGGAAAAACGCGTTTCATCGGGACTGCAGAGTGACCAATTTGGACGTGCGCTGGTAAGGACGCGTCCCCATTGCCACGCGGCACATGCAGGCGGCTGGGGCATCGTGCATACGAGGATTGAGCCATCTGTCTGGTCCCAGGAGCCGGTGGATTTCCTATCCAGATATTCCACGTGCATACAATGCCATTACTCTGTACGCGCACCACACAAGTACAACGCAGCACTTTAAATCTACCATAGTATTCTAGACTCGGACACGGAATGAGGATGATGATGAGATTTGGCCGTTGATTGTCAGTGACAGACGGCAAATGTGCTGGTCAGGCCACTCAGGCCTGAGCAGCGTCTCCGACTGTCACCAACGAATTTCTTCAGTTCGGCTCTGAGCCAATCAAATGCATTAATTCTAAGAATCCCACAGATTTCTAATGCCCCATTTCCACGACCACTGTGGATGGTTTCTATACCAGGTTCACGGGTTTGGCCTATGGACATAGCCTAATCTAACCCAAGCCTGCATTATACTTCATTTAAAACTTTCTCATTCGTTTTGTCCACACGTAGCGGGGATGGACGAAATGAGAAGGGATGACTCCATGGAGCTCCAGGGCTCACGAGGTGTAGGGGGACACACACCAGGCCGTGAAGACGAGGTGGGCAAATCTGGCCACCGAACCTGCTCTCTAATTACAATCAATACGCGGACAATACACCTCTACTTATCTCTCCACGTAAAAATATCAAAGTATATACAGTATCATGTTCATTGAAAGTTACATTTAAACAAGCACTAGACAGTGTACGATGCACTGGAATGCTGCAATAATCTGAATGACGAGGAGGCATGAAACCAATTTGATTTGGTGTGTCTCGATGTCGCAGCAGTTTAGCGCACTGCGCATTGAACCCGACAATCTGAGTTTGATTCCTGGTGACAGTGAAAAGTGATATCTGAACTATTCATGCCCCCCCCTTCACCAATCCACAATGACCAGCACGAGGAAGTATGGTGAATGGATAGTGACCCAACTGAGACGAGTCGCACCGTGTTCGATGAGCCAATCAGCAGCCGGCTGCTCGTTGCACTGTGCTGATCACAAATTACTGATTCAGAATTGATTTGCGGTTAGGCCACGTAATGATCCGGTCAAGTTCGTGTCATTAAGACAGCCACCACCGTTTAATTTTTATTTGCTAAACGAGGTGACACAATAATTGGCGCAATGATTGCTTGTACACCGAGCGACAGTTAAATTTGTTTAGCTGTGTTGGGTGCTCAATGTATTAATTATGAATACAGTATTTGGTCAGATCATTACGTGGCCTAACCATGAATCAGTTTTGATTCGTGATAAAACCTACGTGTTAGCTCACAGATGTCTGTTTGGATTCAAAACCACGATCCCATTGCCGTTTCCTTTGGTACGCTGACAAAGCACAGGGCACCTAAAGCACCTGGCTATGCAGTGTAATGTCTGACATGGGGGTGGTGCGGTGGTGGTGCTCGAGAAAAAACCAGCCTTCGCCGAGCGGCGCGCCGGCGACGGGGCGAGTACAGACCCTGCGTGGTCTCGGGGCTGCGCGCACACGTCCAGTTTCTCAGGCAGAGCTCACAGTGCTGGCCACTGAAGACGGCGCAGAAGGAATGCGAGTCGCAGCCACAGGTGGAGTCGGCGTCGCGCGAGCAGTTCCTCGCCAGCACGAGGCCCCTCTCTGCGAACACACGGGGCACCGGCGGTCAACTACACGGCTCGAGAGCTCCCCCCCACTCTGTGGCCACCCCGAACTCCTCCAAGGTCTCAATTTGAGCTCGTGCACACTCCAAAGTTTACCTCCCAAGACAATGTGGCATTGCTTGATTTGAGGGCTTGTGGGAGTGGATTGACAATTGTTAAAATTAAAACATTTACGTAATATTTATTACACTTGTTTACCTTACCCAGGAAAGCCTCAAGACTCATTTTCAGGAGGATGGTTTGAGGTGTTTTCTGTGTTTCCCCATCGAGTACTTTGCAAGTCATATATTTTTTTTTTTGGAAAATTGGACCGACTCCCGCACAAAATGGCCTAAACTTCTTTGAATAACGGCACGGAATATTTAACGTTCACTGCGAAGCAGACTGCATGCATGATCACGGTGAATTTACAGACCGCAGTGATAACCAGGGCGAAAGAAGTTCAACATACATACGAACCGCGAACCTCCGCAATGGCGAGCGGCGACTGCCCCACTGCTGGGCCGGGTCACTGCCCCCCCCCCTGCCCCTTTGAGCAAACAGCCCGACTGTACTTTATTCCTTTTCCTACCAGGTGCGGCTTTCTACACGCGCTACGGTTTCTACGTGTGCTCTCGCCAACACGAGAATCAGATGCACAGCGTTCGAGGGGCTTCTCGTTAACGGCTCAACGCGGGCCACGGTGATGTGGCGAGAAGCACGCGGCTGACCGTGGAGGCACGGCGTGCACGGCAAGCAGTGCGTCAGCGCGTTGGGGAAGCTGGTGAAGGAGCCGGGCGGGCAGGGAGAGCAGAGCACCGCGTCCCTTGCCTCGGAGCCCACCTTGTAGCACCCTGCAGAGACAAAGATCCCCCGTTTAGCCTTTAACAGACTGTTGGGGGCAAGTGCTGTGAGCCAGCACTCGTGAAGGCCGGCACGGCACACGACGAGGAGGTGGGTGGCTACGGCGCGCACACGGCGCATGCCGAGCGGACTCTGCGTGCAGCTGACCACCGGATCATCTGGCGCGCTCACTCAAGCCTAGATGAGTCGAACGTCCAGAGCTCTGGTTCTGCGTCTCATGGTCTCTGTTGTTCACAAGTAGTGAACCTGCCATGCTCAGCAATGGTGGCTCTGTGTGGAATGTGGCAGTTCGGCAGGGATGAGGCCGTGAGAGGAGTGGTGCAGTAAATTCTTAAGGAACAACCAATAATGTGGATTATAGTTGGGCTGGTTTCACTCAGTTGTCCGCTCGAATTCAATCGAGGTTTGAGCAGGGCCGGCAGAGGCAATGAATGGTCCACTTGACCACCCGGCCACATTCAACTTCATGTGTAAATTGAACAGAAAGAGATGTTTTCCCCAATAATGTTTAATTACAGTTAATATAAAGCATGATATTTTTGACCGTGTGGCTGATGTGTAAAAACAAGTACTTCAATTTTTATGTGGCAGGAGAGATGTGCGAAGAAGGTGCATTGTTTTCTGATTGCATTTTTTTGTTATAAGCTCCACAACGATGCTAATTATAAATTAGTGTTGTGTATTTAATAGTTTTGCTTCGAACTAGGACCCATATCTTACGGAGACAACCCTTGCCTATAAACACCTGGCAGTTCAACTGAATTGGTTCAATCGAGCCTGGCTCTACTGATGAGACTCTGAATGTCGAAGCCAGTCCAGGGTTTGCTTGCGTGAAACGAATGTCGTTGAAATAATGCAGTCCATGAATGCCGTGTGGATTTCACGTAGAGGTTTTCGCGACCAGTGTTCTAATTCGTAATTGAAATCCGGGTCGGATCGCGAGAGTGAAATGTGTGTCATACACCCTCCTCCCCTCCACCTGAACGGATACAATAATTCACAACTCAACACACAATTGAGTATTAGAAACAAATCGGGGAACACAAGAAATAAAATGGAATCAGAACAATTAAACTCCGGTATATTGCAGGGAGTCACTGATAAGTTAGATAGCTTATTGGAAAAACTAAATCTTTGTGAGATTTGGCACAGTCCCAAGGATTAACTTTATCCAAAATAACAAAAAAAATAGTTTGCTAGATTACTTGCATTCGTGGCACACGCTGAATTGCTGGCCAGATGGCATGAGAGATTAGCACGATTGACTACGTACGGTGCGAAAGAAGTTCAACATACCTACATACAACAAAATACAACATTAACGGAGTAACATGGAATACTCACAAATACAGTTGTTAGAGTTGTGGATTATACCTGCCAACCAGGACATTTGATGGATATTGATCATGTTGATGTCCTATACAAAACAAATTACTATTGGCCAAGACTAATTAGAACATCTATTGAAATTGAGAACTCTAGGCTGAGTGTACATTATTTTACACTAACAGCATAATTAAAACATTACCAGTGTAATAGCGCCGGCTGGTGGACAGCAGAGGAAATTGTAGTGGACAGAGTACACATGCTGGTGAGCGTGAGCACGGGTGTGTTGGCAGATTGGACAAACTAGAGCAAGGGTCACGGAGGACCCCATCTGGAGGCCCCTGGAACCTGCTGGCGGGTTCGAGAAGAGAGGCGAGGTCAGGGCGGAGCCAGGCCGCGCTGGGCGCATAAAAGGAGCCGAGAGCGGGAGCTTGAGGCTGCCGGTTCTCGGCGTGGACTCGTCTCGTCCTTGCTGTCGTCTCGTCGCCGTCGTCGTCGCTAAATGTCTCCGCTAAATATTGCGCTACAAAGGAGAGTAGTTGGCTATCTCAGTCAGCGCCGTCAGTGTTAGACGGCTAGTGTTGTGTACAGGCTGGGCTGAGCTACTGTGGAGAGTATGTGGACGAGACCGTGAAAGTTGTTAATGAAGAACGTGCCCCCTAGAAACTCTGAATCGTTGACACTACACCAGTATGACCAGGTAAGTTGTTGTACCTCATATTAACATATCTCCCGTCATTTATTATAAGCGAACGTAACTGTCTAGTGTAACTAAATAACAATGACTAACCTGTTCCACCACATATATACTATCCATACCTTTATATTGACGTATCTAACATTATTTATTGTCTTATAATATAATCTTATAATTTATGCAGGAACATTAACATCTAGGTATCACTGGCTGGCACTGCTGCTGAAGCAGTAATTAATTAGGCACTTTTATTCACCCGATGAATGTATAATTTAGCTGTGTCGGGTAGAGGAGGGTTTACGACACGTATTTTGCTTACGGGACCTGACCTGACCCAAAAATCAATAATGAATCAAGGCCGTGCGGTTGATGGGATGCAGATCTTCCCTGTATTCCCAGGTCGAGGTTTCGGTCTATGGGTGACCGAGCTTTTTCCCGTGTAGCCCCCAGGCTATGGAACGCTCTTCCATGAGATATCAGAATCTCTGAGTCTGTGGACATTTGAAAAATGTGCCTTAAAACCTATTTATACGCTACCGCTTATTATTTTTTTGTTCATTTAATAAATGTTTTTAAAAATATATTCATCATATTATTTTCATGCTGAGTGTCCGCAACTGCTGTGTCCTGTACACCACTTTGATATCCTTAATGAAAAGCGCTATATACATGTGTAGTGACATGTAATGTGTCACTATGGCGCATAGCGCCGGGGGAAAGGGACGTGAGGCAAGGGGGACAGAGGGGATGTGAGGCGAGGGGGTTAAAGGGGACGTGAGGCAAAGGGGACAGAGGGGACGTGAGGCGAGGGGGTTAAAGGGGACGTGTGGTAAAGCCCGGGAACCTTCTAGTGAGTTCTATAAGGGGGCGTGGCCGAAGGCGGAGCGAGGCAACGCTAGGTGGATAAAAGCGAGACCCCGATCGAAGGTTCGGGGCTGTTGTTGGAGTGGAACCGTCAAGTTTTTGGAGTTTTCGTCACCGCCTTCACCCTCTCGGCGTTGTAAGTCAGGCAGCCTGTTAGCTGTCCTGACCTTAATGTAGTTAGCCTCTGTGCCTGTGAAGGCTGTAATAAATAGAGTGCCTCCTACAATTAGTGTCTCCGAGTGATTCACTACACATGTAATTAGGATGATTAGATATGTAAATACGTGCCTTACAAATGTAAATTAGTATTATTTGTCATGTGGAGGGTATGGGCAGGAGGCGTGCTGTCTGCACGTTAATGTTGTGGCGGTGTCATTGATGGGACGAGGCCCCTGGCCATTCACCTGCGGCGCAGAGCAGGCAGGAGCGCTCCACGGGGTCCCAGGCCTCGCAGCACTCTTGGCTCCCGTGCCTCACCGCAGGCAGAGCAACTCCACACAGCAGCCGGACCTGCACCGCGGGGCCACGCGCACACCGAGCCATTGCGGCTCCGCTCAGCGGCTAGCAAAGGTGGCTCAGCGGCTCCACTCAGCCCGGTGGCTCAGCCGCTCCACTCAGCCAAGTGACTCAGCGGCTTGGAAGGTTGTAAGTTCAAATCCTCGTTGGGGGTGAACTCACCCCATCAAACCTCGGGTTGATAAATTGTGACCACTTTATGGAGAGACTATTTTAACAGTTATTACAGAATCGGCCATTGATGATGAAATGGCAGTCACACCATGACAGAGCTTCTGTGAAGCTATGCGATGTTCCTGCGTGTAATCCCAATTCAGTAATGGGCAGATATATTTTTAGCATTGGGAAGTTCGGCTCATACGAGGTACGTTGCACGTCTTTGTTAGCTACGGGAAGAGACCCATGCAGAACCAAGGGAAGAACTTTCAAACTCCACGCAGAAAGGTGCCGAGGTCATGCATCGAACCCAAGCACTTCTTGCTGTGAGCCACTGCACCATCCTGCCACCCAAATTACACCACAGAGTGGTAGGAGGCACATTGCCTTTGTATTCCAAGTGGTGTTGCTAAGCGTGCAACAAGAATGAACATTCGTGACTTAAAACCACGGTGAACCCCTAGCCAGTTCTATATAATAACACCCACCAGTGTACACGGCCAAGAGTTAGATCCATGCTTTTGGGGTAATAGCGCAGTGCTCTATCCACTGCTCAACGTGCAAACCACACACCTCTAACAAGGGAATCGTAATGGCCGTGACCACATTGCCACGAAACTTAAGACAAAGAAACTGGTCGTGCCATAGACAGTGTGGCCGTTGCTGCACGCTGGTATCAAAACCGATAATCCAAATTTGACAAATGTAAATCCACCATCAAATTAACTGAACAACACTGCCATACTTATATATCGTACCGCAATAGTCTCTCAGCTGGTTAAAACTGTCATGGCCAGTGAATGGATGCCCCATTCACGGCTGCTGTAGACTACCTCCTTTTGGTTGAGCACACTCAGGCACGAGTATCACCCGAAGGTGAAGTGGGGAGAGGGGAGGGCCGAGTAGTGCAGCGCAAAGGGGCGGGCTGTGGGCTGAGTGCCAAGGGTTCCAGGAAACTGGCTCAGGGGCTAAATCTCAGACATTACCAGGTGGTCAAATAACCTGTCGCCTCTAACCCGGGTACATGGCTAAATTCCCAGACTATCTGGATCAACCCCAGACAGGCAGCGGCTCAACTCACAGTAATTCAAGCGCTTCTGTAATTACATGCGTGGACGTCCCGTAAAGGTTTATTGCCACGATAATAACGAAGCAGCTCAGAAGTAAGTCGCTGGAATTTGAGCACATGTGTTTGATACGATGTTAGAAATTCCTTCGCGAGACAGGAGTAGCCGCGCAAAAGTGCAAGAGAGAACATGGTAGGAAATCGTGATAGAGTGGGACGTGTGTGCAGAATTGGGGTGGGCCACTTACAAAGACAGGCATTCGAATGGTCTCTACGAGTTTGGCGACCTAGGGAAAGAGCTTAGGCGAGATGGAGACTGTTAGGACAGATCTATGGGTGTCTATGTGAGTGTGTAAGTCTCTGTGTGAGCCTATGGCTCTGTAAATATATAGATCCCGATGTGATCATATTTAAGAGCATATGGTGGGAAGACTGTCAGGGCAGATTTCGGAGGTAGCTGTGGGATCTGGCCGAGGGTAGACAGCCTTGGCGATGTGTGGTGGTGACATCAACGACTTTGGCCATTGATGACATCCTGATGTTGGTCTATGCATGTTTAATTTGTGAAATCAAAGTAAATGTACTGCTTAACATCTGCATCAAATTACCCTCACCTGCCGGGGGTGATTACATTTCACAAAATGTCTTGACAAATGCCAGTAAGGTCCGCAAAACCTTTTGTTAACATATATAGTTAACAATGTGAGAGCCCATTTTGATGCATTAGCTTCTTTTTCTAAAATACAATCTGTACATTTGACATTTCGGATACAGGATGACACTGCTCTTCTCTGAGAAGTGGCCTCATTGCAGGATCTCAGTATCCACAGTCTGCGTTGCCAGTGCCTCCACAAATCATCATCATCATCATACTTGACAGCCACCGGAACCCCACCACCCACTCTGCGAAAACTGACCTTGTGCCAATGAATATATTTACACGGTAATACTTTCTCAGGCATGTTCAGTATAACGCACGAGCACAACTCCAACTTAACCGTAGCAAAATATTGCTTTTTTGTGGCAGCAGCCTAAGGTGAGCACCCGATTCCCACCTCCGGCTGATGGATGATCCAGCACTCACTCATCCATTCCTGTCGCTCGCTCATCAGCAGTCGCCTCCTTATCGCTCTTCTATCGCTAATACCATGGTTACCATTCCTGTGAATTATATATATATATATGTCTGCATAATGATTGGCTACTTCATGAGACAGATGAGTTTTCTCGAATGTTCAATGCCCAGCTTTGGATCACCACAAATGGGTTAAGGGATTAAAGGATATACATTACAGCTCTCTGATTATTTATTGTCTACTCAAATGAGTGTAAGTGCTCACCTCTTGTTTACAACCCTGATCCATGGGTTGAAATTCCACATTCCTATGGTGGGGGGACAAGCAAATTCACTTCAAAAGCACTCTTCACTCCCATAGAAAGGATCACATTGTTTGACCCTGGCGGGATGAACGGCCGAACCGATCTCGGTTCCAGATTCGAAGTCGTAGCTTTCTGATTGCAGCAAGTTGAGTGCTGAGCACAGACCCAATCCCGCTCAAGGCATGCACAGCACCTTCACAGAGGCTCGTCAAGGCCAGTGGAGATGAAGCCGCCTCTAATTAAAGCTCCGCAGAGAACTCTCACAGGGCTCTGCTTTCTTTGTAAGGAGATCTGGGGACCATGCCATCCACAGGAATAGAAACAATGTGGCAGGAATGCGTGGAGGCCCACGGGCCCGAGACGCGCAGGTCTACTTCCCATGCGGAGGAAGCCGCGTATCGTGTTTGTGTCGCGGTCGGGGCTCAGGTGTCGTGGCTACCGTTCTCCGTACCCGGCAAACTGCGCCCGCGCCGTGCTCTGAAAACGCAATTACACGGCTCAGCCTACTGAGTTTGTCGTCACCGCCAACTGAGGCCATCCGAGGCCTTTACCCACTGTCCAACACAATCGCCAACATTCTCCTGTCTCCCATAAGCAGATGCATACACTGTTGATCGAGGGACAGTATATGGTTTGGCATATCTCAGAATGCTGAATACCTACTGCAAAACATATATAAGCAGACAATTTACATCATTCACAAATCTGTCCCTCCGCATAAAAACTAATTTTAGTTTTACACATCCAACACATCAGCCACATGGAATTCTGGGAGTGCTTAATTTCAGCAACATTTGTTCAACACAGCAATCTCTGGACCAGTTTTAACAGTCAGTGTCTCATCAGCAGAGTCGGGCTTGCTGAACCAATGCTGGTGAACTACCAGATATTCATAGGCAAGGATCCTCTCTGTTAGATATGGGTCCTAGTTCGATGCAAAACTCTGTAATACACGACATAATCATTCGATTTGTTGTGGAGACTGTAAAGTAACACAATGAATAAGTAGACAATTCACCAGATATGGGGAGCAGGCGTGCATCTGCTTATTTACTTTGTTACCTATAATCTACACAGTGACGCTCATGATTAATTTGTGTTTTGTGATGAGGTTCACAGGCATGAGAGAAACCCCAAACACCGCAAAACTTGCCTCTCTAGATTCAGCACTAGACGGTGATAGATGAAGCATGGTCGTGAATAGTTGGAAATAGAATTGCTATCACTGGTGGCTGTAGAGAGGTAACCATCTCAGGTTGTACACGTAACGAGTTTACATGTGGCAGGACAATCTAGTGGTTCATGATGTAACCCCACCTGTCCGTCACATTCGCATCGCATTGCACGAGAGGGCACGTGCAGGGCAATGTGGAGCAGTCTCCACCAGATCCAAGTAAGGTTCCTGTTGTTAGGGATTCAGAGAAATTCCCAAAACTCAGAGGCAACCTTCCGAGAAATCTCAGCGTAAGCTGAGAAGCGTTTGATAGCTTCCCTGGGCTGCCGCCGTGTTTGAAGCTTGTGTCGGCGACTGATAGAGCCTCCCCTGATACGACTGCAGATTCACAGTGATGTAGAGAGAGCCTTGCAATATTAGCCACTTCATATTTGTACACTGACATTTTTTAGATGAGCGTTTACTTCAGTGTTTCTGTACATTTCAATGTGTTTTTTTGTTGAATTACATAGCCACCTTGGGCGCCACACAGTGGTGAGATGTTAAATACCTCGCCTGGTATACAGGAAGTTGTGGTTTCAATCCTGATCCTGACACCTGTATATTTGTAGTTCGTATGTTCTCCCCGTGGTCGCGTGGATTTAGAAACATGCGTTTAGAGTATTTGGCTGCTATGAATTACCACGTGATAAGCCACTTCGTTGAGCTATCATTTGTGGCTAGGTCGCTTCTGAAAAAGAGCTGTATAGCTCAGTGGGCCTTACCTGCTAAAATAAAAAAATAGATATAGAAAGTTACTGCTTCCGTGAACTTCACTCATTGACGTCTCCTTCAATGCAGGTTGACTGCTGCCTCAGCCACCCACACCAAGTTCAACCACCACACCGCAGATCACAACACCTGCTATCTGCTTCTTCCTTGCGCTACTCCACTTTGGAATTCCCTACCATCGTCTCTTCCCAAGCTCTTATCAAAATAACCTTTCTCAATTCAAGAAACGTGTTAACGCTTAGCACAACTTGGACGGTAGTGCTGTTTGTTTGCTGGTCGCTTGATCTTTTGGGTCTAGTGGTGCTCAGCAACTGTATACCTGTCAAGCCCTTACCAGTTTTCCACCTTATTAGAGACCAATTCAGGCCTTAATGGTCACCCCGTGCCCTTATAAATCTCAACGTTCATCCTACAAAATCCCATTACAAGGGAGAAACAGAAAGAAATAGACAAAACAAATGTTTCCTCTACTGAAACGGTTGTACGCCGTATGGACCTGAAAACTAAATTTCTCTGTAAATGAATACCGGTAACCGTATGGGTTGACAGCTATGCAACTGTGGTTAATAAAAATAAGCCTGCATCCTGTTGCTGTCATCAACTGCATTGCACCACGTCACTTTGCCTTGTTGCATATCATTGCAATATTTGTTTTGATATTTAACCCGATTATATAGCCTGCTGGGTTCTTTTCTCTCCCAACATGCAATGAAGAAAAGTCGCTGTGGAGTCTACAGCAGGTGGCGAGGCCTGCACAGCACGACAGGTGCAGAATGCGTGGGATTCAACCGAAATGCCCAGTAAGGCCCAGTGCACTGAGCAAGGAATTTTGTGCTGAATTTGAAGAATCTTACTCACGTCGACTTGGGAGCCCAAGGGTTGACCCCGCTGGAATATGTCACCACCTGTTCTCCACTTCTCACAATTAGCTACGCGTTTCCGGTAGTAATGTTAAAATAATGGCTTCAACCGCGAGTTATAGTAATTGTGGAGTAGCTTTATTTTAACAATGTATATACGTATGTGATGCACGTATACCGGCATATATTAAAATGACCAAGTATGCGGTCGTGCAAATTGCAGCGCCCAGAGGCTGCTTTCCTCACACCCAGAATCATCAGCTCTTCATAGAGTGCGTGTACTGTATGCGCAGTTCTCAAACATGACCTATCCCTTAGCTGTCAACCCATATTGTTTACCCGCATTCTTATACAGGGAAATTGAGCTTTCATGCCCATACGGCGTACAGCCGTTTCAATACGGCTAAATAAATAATTGTCTATGTTTGTGTTTCTCCCTTGCGATGGAACTTTGTAGGATGAACGTGGAGATGTATAAGGGCACACGGGGTGATCAATAAGGTTTTAATTGGTTTGTAATAAGGTCGGGCACTGATAAGGGGTTGACGGGTATAGACTATCGTAATGCGGTCCTGTGTGTAACGGATACATTTTTATCATATCTCTTCAAGGTGATTTCAGTTGTCATGACGTGCACCTTTTAAGGCAGTGTAATTGACAAATGTGTGGAGTTGTATTGTTAAGAGTACTTGTGCACCGCAGCTAAAGCAGTATCACTAAATGCTGGCTTCATAAAAACGATAGCTCTCCAGTTCAAATCGATGGCCTAAGCTACAAGAAAGCGTTCATTAGCCACTTGATAAGTCGCCGGAGATGTATTTGCAAAGAAGACAAACGCACGTCCGTTGTAGTGCGTCACGTGTATCGGCGAGTGAGTGGAAGTTACTGTAATGTTCCATTTGTGGGTCTCTGATGAGAAGCTGCGCACAATGACCAGTGGTCATACTGACTGTCAGAGTCCATCACTGTGTTCTCTCATCAGAAGCAATATTCAAAGTTCCATAAAGGCCACTTTACAAACGGTGTGCTTCGGCAATTTCCTTGCAGGAGAATACCAGCTGGCGATTAAACCATTGACACAATGGACCATTGCTCTCCAGAAATGGGATTTCTTTAGAAGCCGCTTTGTGTCTTCAGTTTGTGATCCTTCAGCACAATTGGCTACGTACGGTGCGCGAAGGAAATTGAACATACGCGCACAGACACATACGAGGACACCCCAGCAAACCGGCTGTACAATGTGAGCAGCAGAACTTTAAACGTTAAGCACGCGGCTTGAACACTCACCTCCAGAGCCGCGAGCATGAGGATGAGCCGCGGCGGAGTCCGTGAGAGAGCCATGTGGCCGCGAGTCGCTCTCTGTGACGGGGCGTCTCGGCTATCGAGCGGCAGCAGCGATCTCTCTCCGCTCGCTCTCTCCCCACCCTGCACGAGACGACGGGACGCGGTGCGCACCGTGGTTAAATATAACGCGCCCGGAGCCATCGGACTGTGGGCGAGAGAGAGGGGGGGGAGAGCCAAATCTGGCTGGGTGGGTCACTGGGGGGCGGCGGCGGGGGGGTGCAGAGAGAGACGTGCCTGTGTGGCCCTGCTCCTCTTGGCGTGGCGTGAGGAGGGGTGAGGGGGTGAAGGGGGTGGTGGGTGAAGAGGGGTGAGGGGTGTAGGGGATGGTGGGTGAAGGGGATGAGGGGGTGAAGGGGGTGCGGGGTGAAGGGGGTGGTGGGTGAAGGGGATGAGGGGGTGAAGGGGATGAGGGGTGAAGGGGGTGGTGGGTGGAGAGGGATGAGGGGGTGAAGGGGGTGGTGGGTGAAGAGGGGTGCAGGGTGAAGGGGGTGGTGGGTGAAGAGGGGTGAGGGGGTGCGGGGTGAAGGGGGTGGTCGGTGAAGAGGGGTGAGGGGGTGTAGGGGGTGCGGGGTGAAGGGGGTAGTGGGTGGAGAGGGGTGAGGGGTGTAGGGGGTGGTGGGTGAAGAGGGGTGAGGGGGTGTAGGGGGTGCGGGGTGAAGGGGGTGGTGGGTGAAGAGGGGTGCAGGGTGAAGGGGGTGGTGGGTGAAGAGGGATGAGGGGTAAAGGGGATGATGGGTGAAGAAGGGGGTTAGGGACCAGGCTGGGGAGCAGCGAAGTGAACGAGGTTGGGACGAATGTCGCTCTCCGGCTTATCCGTGATGTCAGCTCCCCCTGAGGACCCAGGGAGACAGCGGCAGCTCCCAAGTTTAGAAAGCGTTGCTTGGCACTTCTCAGTCCAAACTGCAAGACGCCGATATTCCTCTGCCGTCAAAGTGGCTACCAGGTGAACAACACGCGAATGATGAACACCGACTTTACTGAGATACACTGAAGAATCAGAATATGAATTTATACTGGAGGAATCCGATGAGCTATAAAGCTCTTTCTCACAGATGTCCAGTGGGGGCGAGTAAGAACGTTACAACAACAAACAGTATAAATACATTATAGTAGTGCAAACTACAAGAAAGGTAAACAAATCACCCAAAAACATACAAATAAAACTAAACCATCCACATCCTACCAGGCAAAGCCCACCGAGGTATTAACTTGTTTTTCAGAGGTGGCCTGGCGATCACAAATGATAGCTCAACAAAGTGGCTTCTCATTTGGACATTTAATCTAAATAATCTCGATGCAAAGGACAAAATGGAGACATTCTCACGTATAACACGAATGTCACCTCGTCCACTCGCAATACAAACACGCGGACAATGCGCCACTTTCACATCTGTCCCCACATCTGTCCCCACACATAAACAATGCCAAGGTACGCTTTGACGCATCCCATCAGCCACGCACATTTGAGACGTTAGCGAAAGGCGCCTTACGAATACATGTAAATTATTATTACTTTGGAAGCGCATACTTTTAAAAGCATTTGGTTCAACTCAATAAGAATGCCAATTATCATTTTGTACACGAATTAAAAATGTTGTGGGTTTAATCTCACCGCTGTATATTCGCTAATATATATTCTCAGCAGCTCTCCCGCGATATTTCTCATCGGATGAAGATTACTTGTGTTGCGATCAAAACGGTGCCCACTGGCACCATAGGACAATGCAGCCAAGCCCTGTCCCCCACTTGCCATCGTTCCCACGGAGGCTGTATACCGTGCAGGCGCTCATTAGCCGCCTGCCTCCGCTCCGTGTTTCCCAGTGAGACCTCTGGTGCTCGCAACGGCACTCGATATGGTCGCGCCTGTGCCTCTCACCGCGCGCACCCGTTACATGCCTTAACGTACAACTGAACATCGTTCTGCAAACCCGGCCAGTAAAAATACTCAAAGTCAATGCGGTTTTCTTCTCACCCAACTGCATCAACGCTCGTGCACATCGTGAATAAGTTTTCCCCTCAAGCACAATAGTACCACAATACAAAAAATTTGCAACACCTTACTAGGAGATCATCTATGAGCCGAAGGAAGGGCCGATCCTCCGACCCTCTAGCACGGGAGGCCCGAAGCCTAGATAGTGACAAACAGCGCCTATGCCCGCATCACTGGCATCGGTGTCAAGAACAACATCTCTCCAAAATGCGGATCCGAGCGGCGGTGCGTCTGCTAAAGCGGCCCGAAGCGTTTCAACGAACGCTGTTCCTCGTCACCCCATAGGAACTTTTTACCCTTAGCGGTCAGTGTATGCAGCGGCCTCGCAATCGTAGCGAAATCTTTGACAAATCGACGGTAGTACGACGCAAATCCCACGAAGCTACACACCTCCGACACCGTTTTCGGCACTGGCCCCGTGCGTACACAACTCGTCAGTGGCACTCCCGCCGCGCTGACAACATGACCCAAATACTTGACAGACGTTCTCAACAATGGTATTTTTGGGGTTTATATTTAAAATTGGCATCCCGTACCCGGCCAACCACAGCTCGCAACCGTTGCAAATTCCCCTCAAAATCCTTACTGAACACAATGACATCGTCAAGGTATATCAGCATGACTCCCACTGCAATCCGGTGATGTTTCAATAGGGACATGCGACCGACATCATATTTCCCTGAGCCAAAGATGTCCTTAAATTCCAAAATCAGCTTACGAAGACGCGACCGCTGCTCGGATGTCAAATCATCATTACATTACAAATCCCGGAACCATCCCGGTTCCTCATCACACTGCGGCAGCGCATTTTCCTCGCCCGCTGCCAAGCACGCATCCCCATCTGAGTTCTGCGCAGCCGATGCATGCGCTAACGTAGTCCCTTCTTGAATAACAACTGACTCGTGCCCCGTAGCAAAAACCTGTATAAATGGTTCGAAATTTGCCGAAACCATCGGAAAAGCTCCGACCAAGGAGGTCGTCCGTGCCACGGCGTTTGACGGCGTCAACAATATACCTTCCCCCAGGTTATCCAATGGCAGGCCCTTTTTCAAGCGCAACGGTTTTTCATGATTCCTTTCAAAAGGTGTCAGTTTTGTTGCCAGAAAAAAGGGGAAAAACCTTATTAGTATATTTTGGTACTGGCAAAGGAGATCCCATGATGTAGCTGCTCACCCCGAGCTCTCATTACTTTGGTATTGCGTTGTCTTTGAACTGTGCGCCTTTTGGCGTCATCTGGTCGAACACCATATGAGACTAGGCTCCAAAGAAAGCTGTCTCTGGTGTGGACCAATCAGTTTCAAAGACAATGCATAAATTATCAGAGCATTGTTTTTTGTTTGCATTTGACTGCAGGTATTGTGGTTAATGTAAGCATGATTCCTTTCAAAAGGTGTCAGTTTTGTTGCCAGAAAAAAGGGGAAAAACCTTATTAGTATTAATACCTCCCAAACTTGAATTGTTGCGAGCACGCGACCCAAAATTCCCAAACTGCCCCCATTTGCCGCTATACACGGGCCATCCACTGGTTCCAAAGCCTGGGGCGAGGTTGGCAACGAACGAAAAGTTTGAAAATAAATGAGGGTCGCTGAAGCCCCCGTATTGACAATTACTCTACTCTGTACCCCTTGAACAAGCGCCATCACATCCGATGAACCCGGCGCGGCACCCAAACGCGATGAACCAACACGCCCCATACAGCATTACCGTGCGATTCGTACGAAGGGGGATTTACAGTGTGGTGTCGCGGATGGGTGAAGTGAAGGATACGGCCATGTATTAAATGTGTCGCGACTCGCCTGTTGGTCCTGGAATGGGGAGAATCTGCGGTTGTAGTCTCCCATCGTCCTTGGGAAGACGCCTCTCCGTCTCCAGCAGTCCCGTGTGAAGTGTCCTCGACGCCCGCACTCGTAGCACGTCCGCGTGGCGCCACCCCCGTACGTCTCGGGGCGGCGAGGCAGGTTCGTGAGCGGCCGTGCGGCCACTGCTGCCAGCGACCCCGGTTCCTCCAACTCCGACGGGCACCCGGCGGGGCTGGCGCACACCACCAGAGGCCGTGCCGTCACCGCCGCTGGTTCGTCGCGAAGCCTCAAACTGTTCCACGTGCAGCCGGCGTCGTGAGCCCGGAGTCGGCGACCCCGGTGCCCCATCGGCGTCCGGCTCCGTTCCTGGAGTAGCGGGAGACACAGCTGCGCCGTCGGCCACCGCTGGTGTCGCACGCTCGTGCGGCGGCTGGTCTGATCCTGTCGGCGCCTCTCGTATCGATAGCATGAATTGATTGAACTCCTTCGCGAGCACCACCATCTTGGCCTCCCACTCAGCCATCACAGCCCTCCACACGTGAGGTGGGCTCGGTTCTGCATCGTCGTCTAGGTCATCCTCCTCCCGCGGAGGTGCCCCTCAATCCAGGTCCGCCGGGGGAGTGACAGCCTCCAGGCCCGACGGGGGTACCACGTCTGCATCGCTGCTGTCGGCCGATGATCCCGCCGGTACATTTTTCCTCTTAGCAACTTTCTTTGACGTGTCAGCGCGGTTATTTAATCACTTCTGACGCCAGTTTTAGTGCTCGACTTGACACGACAGCTTCTTGCTTTTCTCTCTCACTTTATTTCGCTAATACCGATCAACATTCCTCCAGCTAACACCAATCAACATTCCTCCAGTGCGCTCTCCGCTCGCTCGCCACGTTCCGCCGGCCTCGCTCGCTCCGTGTCTCTCCTCTGTCGACTCTCCTCTCCACTCTCTCCATCACAGTTCAGCCGCTCTTTATCGGCTCCCCCGTCACACTCAGCCGTATCTCTATTGGCTTCTCCGTCACACTCCTGCCGCTTTCTGCTGGCTTTGCCGTCACACTCCAGCCGCTTTCTGCTGGCTTTGCCGTCACACTCCAGCCGCTTTCTGCTGGCTTTGCCGTCACACTCCAGCCGCTTTCTGCTGGCTTTGCCGTCACACTCCAGCCGCTTTCTGCTGGCTTTGCCGTCACACTCCAGCCGCTTTCTGCTGGCTTTGCCGTCACACTCCAGCAGCTTTCTGCTGGCTTCTCCATTGCTACCTTATACTTCTCCGCTGCTACCTTATACTTCTCCACTGCTACCCTATACTTCTCCACTGCTACCCTATACTTCTCCACTGCTACCTTATACTTCTCCACTGCTACCTTATACTTCTCCACTGCTACCTTATACCACTCCACTGCTACCCTATACTTCTCCACTGCTACCCTACACTTCTCCACTGCTTCTGGCTCTGTTGCTTCAGCTCCAACATCCTTCTTCTCCTCCCAGGCGCGAACTCCCGTCTCCTTCAAAACCCCCTCTATTTATCCCCAAGCCAATTAATCTCCAATTAATCGATGGCATCCCCCGCGACGCCCCTCGCCCCCCCAGCCCCCGCTGGCACCTGCCACGTTTTCCAGACAACACAGCACCACTTAGCGACAACAACAACTTCCCGGCCAATCAGCGCCCTGTGTCCTTAATCGCCCCCTACCCGTCTCTGGCCTTCTCCTCACGCCTAACGACAATAACAACCTCGACCTCGTTTGCTCCCACTGTACTCTGCGTGCGCATACAACCACTCCCGCGTGTGGCGCATATTTCATGCACTACACATGTATTATCAAAGTGTGTTTTTTGTTTGCATTTTTACCACAAGTAATTGTGGTTAATGCACACATGATTCCTTGTACAAAGATTTCAGTTTTGTTGCCAGGAAAAAGGGGAAACTCCTATTATTATGGTTGAGCATGATTGCCACTACCTATAGCCGGCAGTATTAGCTTGTGCCAGTAGGGAGCGGAAGGGAGACTGAACCTGCTGGATAATGATGACGTGACGGGCCATTGGCCCTAGGCAATCCCTGGGGGGGAGCATCGTGACCAACGGTCGAGACCCCAGACCCCAGGAAGGGGACTGGGGGATGATGTCATTATTCAGGCCCTTGGAGAAGGTCCTGGAAGGAAGGCGTGGCTAGAGGCGGAGTGAGCCGAGACCCTGTATATAAGCCAGGGCCCTGAAAGGTCCCAGCAGTCATCGTCCGGCCGAAGACCGAAAAGCCTCACCTGGAGCCCTGAAGAGAAGAGCCCAATGGGCAGAGCCGAGCCCAATGGGCAGAGCCGAGCCCCTGGCTAGGGTCGGCTCGAGCTCGTACCAGTGAGAGCTCCAGCTTATAACCAGTGAAGACTCAAGAGAAGACTCAAGCCCCAGCAGTGTAGGCATAGTGATAGCCAGTAAGAGGCGAGCTAGCCCGGAGGAACTCCCTCCATAGAGTATTGGGTGAAAGGGGCCGTTACCCCTTTGTGTTGTAGTCTGTTGGTGTTGTAATAAACGTGTTGCCTCAGAGTAAGCTTCCTCCAGTTTATTACCCACTACATTTGTTTTGAATCGGCCCCATTCACCACCTCCAGATACGAACTCTCAGAGGCCATATGTTGTACACCCACCCGCCTGATTATTTTCCATGATCTATAAACAAATATTAACATTACGTTTTGTATGGGATGTGAGTGTAGATCTAGAACAGCTACAGTAATTCTCCACATTTGGCCAAAAGCCAAGACTTATATAATGAAATAAATAAATAAGCAATTGCCTCCTTCCCATATCTATGCTTCCACTAGAAAATAAAAGTAATTTTCACACATCAGTAATACTGTTTTCTCAGAGCGAATATTCTTCAGCAGCATATGTGTAATGATACAAGCTAGCTCTGCATCGACTTCGACATTCCGGGTCCCCTTAACAGTCAGGCCGCACCATCGTTGAGCACAGTTGACTACGTACGGTGCGAAAGAAGTTCAACATACTGTATGTACATACAGGCGAGCTTCTGTAAAAAGGCACGGTCCAGTCGTGCTTAGTCCCTCCAGTGCCACTGTATTTTCAACCCGTCTAGAGTGACAACCATGACTAGACGTGTATGCGCTCACACACACACATCGCCCCCTCTGATGCGTGCGCACTCACAGACGCATGCACTCGCATGTCCTCAGGTCATTGACATAAGGCAACAGAATGCCAGGCATGCTTCTCTGACGCACTCTCGCTTCCCCATGCCTTCCTCCGCACAGACACGCCTGGCATTCCCCCTGCCCTCCCCCACCACAATTAAAACATTTACCAAAGCCACCACGGGGTCAGCCAGTGTTAAGGAAACAGTGTAAAGTTCACGTTGGCACTTGGGTCACTATCCAAGGCGTGCCTGCTCCATTACTGTCATTCTTGGGCCGTTATTTATACACATTCGCGCACTGCCGCTGCCAGGCAGCACCCATAGTCTTTAGTACATCAGACACATAGAAAAAACCAGTCAAACAAAGGCGTTATTATCTTACTATTATTACGTTCGTTTATCTAGGAAAGCCTTACGGAGTCTCAAGACATTCCAGGACGATCCTGCCCAAGTGATCGCAGTAGGGAGTGATGTTGTTGCTTCTGTTGTGTTATTCTATTTGAGCAATTTACAGATAATTTTTCAGCATTTCGATGTTTGACCAATACCAGGTACATTGTTTTCTTTTTTAGCTATGGGAATAAACTGGAGAACCCGGAGGAAATCCATGAAGAACAGAGGGATAACATACAAACTCCACACAGAAATGCACCCAAGAGAGAATGTATGTACATATGTACATATGTTGAACTTATTTCGCACCGTATGTAGCCAACCGTGCTAATTGGAGAAGGCAGCAGGTTTGACCACCTCACAGGTGGAGAATGCAATTTACACAGTGGTGGTTTGAAAACAAAAGTAATTAGCCACCTTAAATTCAAAGTGAGAATTCCCCTCCAAAAAGATGAATGGCTTACCATGACTTAAAAAAGAAACAGCTCTCTGATTCCATGGTCTGGAACCCAGTTTTATCAAATCTACAGTTGTATACAAGTTCCAGAAGCTTTGGGGTTCTCTATAGTCAGCTCTGCTGATTGCTGATCCGGTGGAAAGCCACCACATGCCCCAGTCAAGTGTGCTGGTACAGCAATGCACACAGCCGATACATGCATTGGGGTCCAGCAGAGCCTTCACGGGACCTGTTACACTCATTGCACTACTCCACTCCCCAAACAAGGCCAGGCCACAGAATGCACACCGTGACCACCAGACATCACGTCACCGTACCCAGACGCGACACGGACTGACCTCTAACTTTGCACGTTTTAGCAGAAGAGACCCTGAGGGATTTCCTTTGCCCTCTCCACAGAAGGCTCAGCCGAACAGCGGTGGAATATGTTTTATCTCAGTGGTCCCCAACCTATCTAGACCCACGGACCCAGTAGCAGAGACTCTGAATATGTGTATTTTATTGATATTTCCCAGAGAAAATATGTTTAATGGTTTTTTTTTTTTATGAATGTAGGGCCCTCTTTAAAATCTTCACATGCTGGCACTACCTGCCCCGCTAGAAAGTTTATAAATATTCCTCTGTGTTAACCACTGTCAAAAAATGTTAGGTTTGCAGGCCACCATGGAATTAAATCTGGTGTTTTGTGAGAGAAATTGTATCTGTCATAGTTCTTCGGACCACTTTCACAGTGGTTTGGATCCACTGCTTTAATATCTCCGAGTTTTCATTCATGGAATTACCGCCGATCGTTTTCAATTGGAAATTCTGTGAATACCGTTGCATGCAATAGTCTACCACTGTAAACGTTACACGGAGTCTCTTCTTAATTATAAACGGTGGCTAAAACATGATCCTACTCAAGTTGCAAATTATTGGCAACTCCTCAATGTGGGTGAAATGTCACGAGAATTGGTGTCGGCATTATATTATCCAATGGCAACGGCCACAGCCCTGTAATTGTTTGCTCATGCAATTGCTGGCAGAAGAGCCGCCACTGAAGGGCGTTCAAGAGAGAATTTGGTCTCCTCCACCACGCTGACCAGACATGTCCAAAGAGAAAGAGGTCGGAGTACCCACACTTTAACTCACCACAGTAGACCGAAATTTATACACCACAGTCGACCGGTAGGTCCGGTAGGTCGACTGTGGTGTATCGACTGCGTTGTATCAATTTACCTTGTAAAAAAAACTGGTCACATTGATCAAAGGATAGCCCAGATTTTACAACCAGGGTGCTTAGATAAACAACCAGTGCTAAAAGATGTATTCCGCACGGTCATTAGCAGTGATTAATTTGTTTTTCATCGTCAAATTTGAACCACATTTTTGCAAAGCTCAACTAATAACTGATAACAACCACGAAGTATACGTGTTACAGAATCTTAACCTGATGTGCATTATTTATTTATGATTGCGGCCTATTTATAATTAATCTGAGGACATGTTTAGCTATCACATATCAAAGCTGAGGTAATTTTAGGTAATGTTTCACCACTCTTTTCCCCCTACACAGCTCCTAATGAGCAGCATTTCCCAAAGGTTTGAAGTGCACAGCCAAAGTCAGATTTAAATATAGTAGTTATGTCACCTGAAGTTTACTGAAGTTGTTAAGGTTAATAACTGCATCCATATACTCATTTATAAACGATCCCAATGTGCTCTCACTTTTATAAAGCAAAATAATTGCAATTACTTTATACCATTGTCTACATTATTGTTAATATAAAACCGAAGCTTACATATTCTGAAATACAGTGTTCTGCGCATTCTGGCCTCTGCACATTTCGACTTCACTTTTAAATTGACATAGATCCATGTATTATGCAGCATTTAACCATTACCACGGATTGAGAAAAGTACAGATAACTTAGGAACATAAACTTCTGGATTGGCAACACAGCGAAGAACATCTCAGTAAAGAGATACCCGTTATGTAACTTCAACCAACCAAGTTAGTAGAAATGGGCCTCGCTATCACAAGACTGTGAAGACATTCATCAGTCACTTGTTTTCAATAAATTACCTCTGTTTTTTAAATAGTCGCTGTCCTCAAAACACCAGCCTGCCGTGACTTGGAAGGCAGGAGAATTGCGCTGTCAAGTTGCTCTTCTTGAATCTGCATCAGTGTGATTGACTTAGTATGAACGCATACTTCTGTGTAAGAAGTTGATTTTAAAAGGAATCTACGTGTCATCTCGGGTTTGCTATGTGCGTGTCACTTGACACCCTGGACACCTGAGGTTGTCCATCTCAAGAGATTATCCCGTGTAAAATATTTTAATAAACATTCTTTTGATAACGAGTGCTGTGTGGGAAAAAAATATTCCAGTCCTACTTACAACAGATCGGCATAACAATATTTGAAACCCCAAAACCTTATCTCTGTCTCCAGAACTAACCCACGAGGTGCTCTAATTATACACCAAAGTCTGCGTCACTGTCTACATTAAGAATAGGGAGCTACATGAGGATCCATTGCCCACCCTTTTTTCTTCACCGTGAACCATTTTTCCCCCTCTTCTCATTATAGAGCGAGAAAGTGACTAAACAGTTGCCGCAGCAGGCGATGGCGGGGGAATGTGCCGCGTGGCGGCCTTCCTGTCCACAGGCCCTGCCGTCCGGGCTCTTGCAGCTGTCCCCCTGCTCCGTCATCGCCTCCTGCGCTTGGCGCCCTGAGCACGCCGCTGCTCAACATTTTTGTTCATCGCTCTGGCCACAACTTTGTTTGTGGGCGTTGTCACAAATTAGCAAGGCAATCACTGGCAAGGCTTCTACATGGAAACACATTTATTTATTTATAAACAAAGGCAATATTTAACACAATCTAAAGCTACTGTTAAGTGCCATAATTATTTAAAGGGACTGAGGTAATTACTGTAATTAGCAACGCTTTCTCTGTGTGTAGTCAATTTATTGCGTGACGTATTGTAACATAGCATTTAGCACGACATTTATCAGAATGCTCATGAATTGCTGCCCTGTGTTGAAAACATTCATCACCAACCAAATTAAAAAGGCCTCAAGAAAACGACTAAAATTCAGTTTCATGAGTTTAGGTGTATAGACTAGGCAGTAGTTTACACCACTTGGTTGACCTGCTGCAGTACATCCCCAAGCTACAGGGTAGCCAGGGCGCTGAAAGGTTGTAAGTGCTGTCACCTCCTCGGTAAGTGCGAGGTGATTGGAAATGAAGAGGATGGCTTCCCCACCAATGTCACCCCCTTGCCCATGTCTGGTCATGACGACGCCGCAGAGCTGCGATGGAGATGGGAGAGCGGTGGGGGGAGTCTGATACCTAAGTTGGGTCCCCTTGCGAATCCTTTCTTATCCTAGACTCAACATCTCCTGTTTATCATCCAGGGGGGCCCCAACGACCGAGAGACAGGGTCAACTTGGATATGTCTATTGGAGATATGTGAGAAATTGGACCTGGAGTTGTGTGCGCAATGTAAACGCTGTTGTTGTGCATTGCGTACTCACAGTGGGATGAGTTCGACCACTGGACTGACTCAGTTTGGGTCCAGATCAGAGGTCGCAATCGGGTACCCGATACCCGTACCCTACCCGATACCCGGCTACCCGTACCCGGCCGGGTACGGGTACGGGTACCCGTTTGCGACCCTGGTGCGGCCGGGTACAGGTACGGGTAGGCCGAGTCACTGGTGAGTAACCGTTTGTCACTCATTTCCCAACGTCTTGTCTCTTCTCACAATTCAAGTTCCTAGAATCATCCCACCCGCGCCTGCAACATGGCTTCATCCCAGAGGTCGCAATCGGGTACCCGATACCCGTACCCTACCCGATACCCGGCCGGGTATGGGTAGCCGGGTATCGGGTACGGGTAGGGTACGGATCCCGTTTGCGACCCTGGTGCGGCCGGGTACGGGTAAGGAATCAAAACCCATTTGCGACCTCTGGTCCAGATTGAGGATGGCACTCTGGGGTATGGTGGAGGGGGGGGGGATGTAAAACATCAAGCCAGAGTGGGGATTGTGATTAGCAACAGGATAGTTAAGTGTGCACCAGTGGATGAGTGGAATATTTGAATCAAGCTACAATTTCGACATTGCACCATGTCAGTAGTAGACTATGCACCGACTGAGAAAGCAGAGGATAGTAAATGCCAATTTGTATGATACAATCTTGATTTTAAGCTTTCATGACTGCAGGAATCCATACTCTTTGGTTCTTTCGGTAAAGTCACGTAGTTAGAAATAAAATAAAATAAAACAAATCACGACGTTTCATCGCAACACAAGCAATCGTCATCAGGTGGGACAACTACAGCAAGAACCAACTGCTGAAGAAGGCGAGAGAGCTTCCGTGGCACGAGGTTATATAGACTACTAGCTTTACTACCCGGCTTCGCCCGGGACTTGTATTCACGACGCCCGGCCGCCTTTGTCTCCCCAGTGGCTATGTTCACACAACACACCAGTTACTCGTTTGAGGCTGAGTCGACCTAGGGGAGGCCAAGGACCGGTAAAAATAATCGTCACCGGTGGTGGCCGTGAGGGGGAAACGAAAATTGGGTCGCCGGATTCGTAGCACAGCGCGCTAACCACTACACTACAATGCGTTACGCTTCCACATGCGCGGGTCACGTGACAGATTTGACGTCACAACTCACTTGCTGTGCAAAAAATATATGAATGTCCTCAGCCGGGTATGATGAGCGGGGACTTGCACAGTACAAGGGTGACATAGACGAGGGCAGAAGAATGATGTCACCGGATTACTTGAGTTTTGCAGCAGCAATGTATTAATTATCTGGAACACATTGTTTGAACATAGGTCATGCACGCTGGCATGGAGTTCGCCAAACAAGTGAGACTGAGACTGATGACAGGAGGCGACTCAGCCAATCATCTTTTTAGGGTTGAAACATTGCTTTTCACTGTACCGTGTCTGAATGCACTGCCAGATTGTTTTGACTTGTGGGAAGTCACCCGATGGATGCTCCATTGATATACACTCACTTGTGACGTGTTACTCCACAACACAGTCTTATATTCCCATAAGTTTTATTCACGCCAAGTCCTACAGGAAAAAGAGTCTAATCAGAATGGGTTCTCACCTGGTGTCAATAATATTTATAAGAGGGATGAGTTTCGGATTTAAAAAAGGCAGATTTTGAAAGGGCAAATTCAGATCCTTTACATTGGGTGAGATGTAACGCGTCTTCGTGCTCACACAGGTGACGTCACCCGATGCCACGTGATACCACGTCGGTGGAAAAAGCATGAAAGTGATGGCATGTTGCGGAATATTGTGATCAGTCCTAAACAGAACATTGTTTTAGGATTATATAAAATTGTTTCTCGATTGTATTTTCAGATCAGTCTGAACATCAGAAACACATCCCTGTCATATACACTTTGTCAATCCTTTCTTGGTAACGTTATGTTTCTGGTTGAGTAACGTACATTTTAAAGATGCTCACATGAACCCATTGGAGCTGGAGTCATGGCATGTGGGAAAGGTGCCAGATGCCGGTCTCTTAAATTCAACCTTCTAATTCTAAATAGTTCTGCCTCACCATTAAGGATGTAATTAACACATTCCTGTTACGCAAAAAATGCACATGTACAATGAGGGAAATAAGTATTTGACCCCTCTGCAAAACATTACTTAGTACTTGGTGGCAAAACTCTTGTTGGCAATCACAGAGGTCAGGCGTTTCTTGTAGTTGGCCACCAGGTTTGCACACATCTCAGGAGGGATTTTGTCCCACTCCTCTTTGCAGATCTTCTCCAAGTCATTAAGGTTTCGAGGCTGACGTTTGGCAACTCGAACCTTCAGCTCGCTCAACATATTTTCTATGGGATTAAGGTCTGGAGACTGGATAGGCCACTCCAGGACCTTAATGTGCTTCTTCTTGAGCCACTCCTTTGTTGCCTTGGCCGTGTGTTTTGGGTCATTGTCATGCTGGAATACCCATCCACGACCCATTTTCAATGCCCTGGCTGAGGGAAGGAGGTTCTCACCCAAGATTTGACTGTACATGGCCCCGTCCATCGTCCCTTTGATGCGGTGAAGTTGTCCTGTCCCCTTAGCAGAACAACACCCCCAAAGCATAATGTTTCCACCTCCATGTTTGACGATGGGGATGGTGTTCTTGGGGTCATAGGCAGCATTCCTCCTCCTCCAAACACGGCGAGTTGAGTTGATGCCAAAGAGCTCCATTTGGGTCTCATCTGACCACAACACTTTCACCCAGTTGTCCTCTGAATCATTCTTCAGATGTCCATTAGCAAACTTCAGACGGGCATGTATATGTGCTTTCTTGAGCAGGGGACCTTGCAGGCACTGCAGGATTTCAGTCCTTCACGGCGTAGTGTGTTACCAACTGTTTTCTTGGTGACTATGGTCCCAGCTGCCTTGAGATCATTGACAAGATCCTCCCGTGTAGTTCTGGGCTGATCCCTCACTGTTCTCATGATCATTGCAACTCCACGAGGTAAGAACTTGCATGGAGCCCGAGGCCGAGGGAGATTGACAGTTCTTTTGTGTTTCTTCAATTTGCGAATAATCGTACCAACTGTTGTCACCTTCTCACCAAGCTGCTTGGCGATGGTCTTGTAGCCCATTCCAACCTTGTGTAGGTCTACAATCTTGTCCCTGACATTCTTGGAGAGCTCTTTGGTCTTGGCCATGGTGAAGAGCTTGGAATCTGATTGATTGATTGCTTCTGTGAACATGTGTCTTTTATACAGGTAACAAGCTGAGATTAGGAGCTCTCCCTTTAAGAGTGTGCTCCTAATCTCAGCTCGTTGCGTGTATAAAAGACACATGGGAGCCATAAATCTTTCTGATTGAGAGGGGGTCAAATACTTATTTCCCTCATTAAAATGCAAATCAATTTATAACATTTTTGACATGCGTTTTTATGGATTTTGTTGTTGTTATTCTGTCTCTCACTGTTCAAACAAACCTACCATTACAATTATAGACTGATCATTTATTTGTCAGTGGGCAAATGTACAAAATCAGCAGGGGATCAAATACTTTTTTCCCTCACTGTATATTACTATAAAACATGTGGAACATCAAATCCCCGGATGCATTTGCATGCAGATTTGTTTTCTTGTCACATGATGCAGGTTTTTGTTTTTCAAGCTGGATTCCGTTCTAAAAGAACTAAAACATTTAATGATTAATTTTTTCTCGTGTCGTTCATGCAAATTGCATCTCACAGTCGCTGATGAACCACAGACAAACTGTAAGGCTACCAGGCAGTGAGCCAGTGCCAACAATTGCTCTGCAGTTCTCTATGTATTCAGATATTTTCAGCGAATTAATGAGTGTGTATACTACATGTGAGAGAAAAACGGAGAACCCGGAGAAACCCCACGCATGTGAGGGGGCAACAGCAACCAAAATAATAAGTAGAGCCATTTTTTCTGAATTCGATTTAAAACAATCTTTCAAGAGCCGCAAGGCGTGTGAATAGATTTTCCTTCATAAATAACGTCACAAATAAGTCATTAATGAGTCGTAGCTGCAGGTTGCCGACCCCTGCCCATGGTAAACTGGACTTCCATGGCAAACTGGAATTCCATGGTAAACTGCACTCCCATGGTAAATTGGCATTCCATGGTAAACTAGACCTCCATTTGTAAACTGGACTCCCATGGTCAACGGGGACCACCTATCCTACGTGTTAGAGTGTAAAGGACCGGATAAAGTAAATTAAGTTTTGCAAATAAAATGGCTACCCGCAAAGGGGCAGCCAAAAAGCCGCAAGGGGGCACCCAAAGAGCCGCATGCGGCTCCGGAGCTGCATGTTGCCAACCCCTGCTCTATCCCATCCATACAGAATGGACATGATCTGTCCACACTTTTCTGTACTGCATTCTGCTGGCGAGCCAGGGTATTGCACCTCGTTGCGCACGGGAAGGGAGCCTTTCAACATTTTTGTCATTTTGGGAGGTGATCCACCAATCCTCGCTGCATAGCCACCACCATGCGGCATTATGGCTGTTTTCAGCTGAGAATGAGATTAATTTTGGCCAAATCAAACTCTTTAAGTTCAACATTTTTGCTGACTGTGTAAGGCTAAGTGCAACTGTAGATTTAGCCCAGTGTCTTTTCTAATTTACTACTTGTAGCAAGAAACTCACCTCTGGATGCAAGTGTAATGACTCTCGGACAACACGAACTGTATAGGGTTTATGTATTTCTTATTTAGGGCGCTTCACGCAGATAATCTGGTGAGGGATGACGCACAGGTATCTTGGGCCACGCAAGTGGCGACGACGCGACGACAGCGACGACATGAAGACAGCAAGGACAACGATGACGAGAAGACAGCAACGATGCGAAGACAGCGACGGTGTAAAGACAGTCGACTCCGATCCCACGGCAGCCTCGAACCTTGCTTCTCGCCTCCTTTTATTCCCGGCGTGACCCTCACTCCCCTCCCGGCCACACCCCCTTTCTCGAACTCTCTAGCTCGTTCCCGAACTTCCCAGATGGTTCCTCCCTTCTCACAACTTGCCCTCTGTTAATGTCCACCCCTATAATTACCCCTCGTGACCACTAAGCCACGTACAGGCCCTGCACCCGCACTGTCTCCACACACGCACTGTCTCTACACAAGTACTGCTGAACATTGTCCCAGTATTCTGAAGAGTGAGGCACACAGCGCATAATCCATTACAAGTGAAGATTAATTACAAAAAACCTCTGTGGGGCACAACAAGTTTTTGGCCTGCAGTATTTGGCTGGCCCGTAGCTACCATAAATCCCACGTCCAATGCACACACACGCTCCAGAAATGCGGCCCACGTGGGTATTTTAATAGTTATTTTCCGAGAGATGTGAATAGGATCCACTCAAATTAGAGGCAGCAGAGACAAGTGCGGGGTGGTAACATGTGCACGTGCGTACATAACGTCTAAAAATAAGTTGCGGGGTGGCTTCACAAAATATAACAAGGACCGTTGCTTAGCATGACATACACAAATGTGCCTGGCCATGGTGTCCATGCAAAATGTAAATGTAATTTTGCATGAGTTAAATATTTACAGCACTTGTAATGGTGTGTTGCAGCCTTGGGTACAATGCCACATTATGGGTTGTCCTAGACTTATTGGCTCAGTCAGCCCGTGGTTTAATAACCTAGATTTAAACTTTGATATATCATACAGGGACACACTCAAGACGCTTATGAATACAGGAACAATTCAAATGCTGCAATCACACGAGGCCTCTTTAGTTTACCATGACCAAGAACCAACTACACCTCAAACCTCCCCATATAAACCAAGAAAATGTGTTTCATTACACTTTCTAACATTTTACAATGAGTGCAATGTGCTCAAAAGTCAAAAGTTATCAATACCACTGATGTCGTAAAATCGATTGAATGATCATTTCCTTCTGCCAGATCCTGAATCTGTTGATCCCAACAGTTGACCTTGAAGGAAGAGCCTTAGTGCCACCCCCATAAAACCTCCTTTTGCTAATTAATTCTACAACGCTGTCTTGCTATGTAGTATCCCAAACTTCCTAGCATTCAATGTCTACCATTATCCCCATGCACTTATTCTATATTCATACTCTCACCTTCAGCATCAAACCCCTCACTCAACTTCCTTCTAAAAAAGCAGTCATCAAAAATAAACATCTTCAAATTATCTTATTAAATAATATGCTGGATAATTATGTAAATAGTATTATGGTTATTTACATGCATCATGCATAAAGCTTAGCCGAAGGGATCCAAATAAATGCATACCACCCAGAATAACAATAATGCGCAGTGCATTTTGTTGTCATTAATACATGGATCAGTACAGGATGCCAAAAATGTATAAGATGGCCCAATAAGCTGGTGATCGATTTGCTCAGATGATGCGCATATTACCAGAAGAGCAATTATTGTAGCCATCCGCAAATTTGCGTAGGAAATTGTGAAAAGAATGTCAGCTGCAAAACGAATGTTAAAGTCCATGATTCATTGATTGACGAGATGAAGCAAATATGTAGTGATAGTGCCTCAATTCCTAACCATCTAAATGTGAAGCGATCTAACGCTTTGTTTTTTCCGATATAAATATGACCAATCAGGTATCCAATTAAAATGAGAGTATGAATCTAAATGAGTAATCATGTGGTAATAGGTTTTTACCCTTTCAACTGGTACAAAAACTGGCACCTTTTTACAAGGCATCATGTTTGCAATAACCACAACACAAGCAGTCAAAATGCAAACAAAAAGAAACAACTCTGATAATGATATGCACTGTCCTTGAAGTTGATTGGTCCACACCCGAGACAGCTTTTCTTAGAGCCTAGTCTCCATTGGTGTTGGACCAGATGACGCCAAAGGCGTACAACTCAAAAACAGCGCACTATCAGAGTATTGAGAGCTCGGGGTAAGCATTTACATATCATTATCAGAGTTGTTTCTTTTTGTCTGCATTTTGACTGCTTGTGTTGTTGTTATTGCAAACATGATGCCTTGTATAAAGGTGTCAGTTTTTGTACCAGTTGAAAGAATAAAAACCTATTACTATATTTTGCCACTGGTAAAGGAGGTCTCATAGTGAGATTAATCATGTGGTCAAGCAAACAATGAAATAGTGATATATATTCGCGTGCATTATCCACATTGAAATACGACCTGCGTGCTCTGCAATGTACAAATATCAGTCTGCACAAATATCAGACACAGGGAACCCACGTTTGACAATAGAGCCAACAAAGTCTGGGCGCTCGACACACACACCTACGCGACTTTACCGAAAATACCAGAGAGTATGGATCCTTGCAGTCACGAAAGCTTCAAATCTAGAACGCACACACTCATCAGCTCTGGGAAAAGCACGCTCATATTTCACCCGTGCATGCCACGGCTATTTTATCGATGTGACACTTAAATAACAACATTCAAGTGTGTGGCATGTGTATCCGTTACTTTACAAATGCTGTTGTGTATTTACAGGGCAAATGGTCGTGGTTTGGGGTTCTAATAGGTCGGTGCATTTGGCATTCGCACCATTCTTAAGGTTCAGGGCGATCGTCACGGAGGAAGGCGCTGCTCTGTTCATTAAGGCGCCATTTTCCACTTTCTTTTTTGAGCGACACTCGAAATCGTTCCCAAAAACACAGGGTGTGTCACTCCCAGAGGGTGTGTCACTCCCAGAGGGTGTGCCACTCCCAGGGGGTGTGTCACTCCCAGAGGGTGTGTCACTCCCAGGGGTGTGTCACTCCCAGAGGATGTGTCACTCCCAGGGGGTGTGTCACTCCCAGAGGGTGTGTCACTCCCAGAGGGTGTGACACACCCAGAGGGTGTGCCACTCCCAGAGGGTGTGTCACTCCCAGAGGGTGTGCCACTCCCAGGGGGTGTGTCACTCCCAGAGGGTGTGTCACTCCCAGGGGGTGTGTCACTCCCAGAGGATGTGTCACTCCCAGGGGGTGTGCCACTCCCAGAGGGTGTGTCACTCCCAGAGGGTGTGACACACCCAGAGGGTGTGTCACTCCCAGAGGGTGTGTCACTCCCAGAGGGTGTGCCACTCCCAGGGGGTGTGTCACTCCCAGAGGGTGTGTCACTCCCAGGGGGTGTGTCACTCCCAGAGGATGTGTCACTCCCAGGGGGTGTGTCACTCCCAGAGGGTGTGTCACTCCCAGAGGGTGTGACACACCCAGAGGGTGTGCCACTCCCAGAGGGTGTGACACTCCCAGAGGGTGTGCCACTCCCAGGGGGTGTGTCATTCCCAGAGGGTGTGTCACTCCCAGAGGGTGTGTCACTCCCAGAGGGTGTGTCACTCCCAGGGGGTGTGTAACTCCCAAAAGGTGTGTCACTCCCAGAGGGTGTGCCACTCCCAGAGGGTGTGTCACTCCCAGGGGGTGTGTCACTCCCAGAGGGTGTGTCACTCCCAGAGGGTGTGACACTCCCAGAGGGTGTGCCACTCCCAGGGGGTGTGTCACTCCCAGAGGGTGTGTCACTCCCAGGGGGTGTGTCACTCCCAGAGGGTGTGTCACTCCCAGAGGGTGTGTCACTCCCAGAGGGTGTGTAACTCCCAAAAGGTGTGTCACTCCCAGAGGGTGTGCCACTCCCAGAGGGTGTGTCACTCCCAGGGGGTGTGTCACTCCCAGAGGGTGTGTCACTCCCAGAGGGTGTGACACTCCCAGAGGGTGTGCCACTCCCAGGGGGTGTGTCACTCCCAGAGGGTGTGTCACTCACAAGGGTGTGTCACTCCCAGAGGGTGTGTCACTCCCAGAGGGTGTGTCACTCCCAGGGGGTGTGTAACTCCAAAAAGGTGTGTCACTCCCAGAGGGTGTGCCACTCCCAGAGGGTGTGTCACTCCCAGGGGGTGTGTCACTCCCAGAGGGTGTGTCACTCCCAGAGGGTGTGACACTCCCAGAGGGTGTGCCACTCCCAGGGGGTGTGTCACTCCCAGAGGGTGTGCCACTCCCAGGGGGTGTGTCACTCCCAGAGGGTGTGTCACTCCCAGGGGGGTGTCACTCCCAGAAGGTGTGTCACTCCCAGAGGGTGTGCCACTCCCAGAGGGTGTGTCACTCCCAGAGGGTGTGTCACTCCCAGAGGGTGTGACACTCCCAGAGGGTGTGCCACTCCCAGGGGGTGTGTCACTCCCAGAGGGTGTGCCACTCCCAGGGGGTGTGTCACTCCCAGAGGGTGTGTCACTCCCAGGGGGGTGTCACTCCCAGAGGGTGTGTCACTCCCAGAGGGTGTGCCACTCCCAGGGGGTGTGTCACTCCCAGAGGGTGTGTCACTCCCAGGGGGTGTGTCACTCCCAGAGGATGTGTCACTCCCAGGGGGTGTGTCACTCCCAGAGGGTGTGTCACTCCCAGAGGGTGTGACACACCCAGAGGGTGTGCCACTCCCAGAGGGTGTGACACTCCCAGAGGGTGTGCCACTCCCAGGGGGTGTGTCATTCCCAGAGGGTGTGTCACTCCCAGGGGGTGTGTCACTCCCAGAGGGTGTGTCACTCCCAGAGGGTGTGTCACTCCCAGGGGGTGTGTAACTCCCAAAAGGTGTGTCACTCCCAGAGGGTGTGCCACTCCCAGAGGGTGTGTCACTCCCAGGGGGTGTGTCACTCCCAGAGGGTGTGTCACTCCCAGAGGGTGTGACACTCCCAGAGGGTGTGCCACTCCCAGGGGGTGTGTCACTCCCAGAGGGTGTGTCACTCCCAGGGGGTGTGTCACTCCCAGAGGGTGTGTCACTCCCAGAGGGTGTGTAACTCCCAAAAGGTGTGTCACTCCCAGAGGGTGTGCCACTCCCAGAGGGTGTGTCACTCCCAGGGGGTGTGTCACTCCCAGAGGGTGTGTCACTCCCAGAGGGTGTGACACTCCCAGAGGGTGTGCCACTCCCAGGGGGTGTGTCACTCCCAGAGGGTGTGTCACTCCCAAGGGTGTGTCACTCCCAGAGGGTGTGTCACTCCCAGAGGGTGTGTCACTCCCAGAGGGTGTGTCACTCCCAGGGGGTGTGTAACTCCAAAAAGGTGTGTCACTCCCAGAGGGTGTGCCACTCCCAGAGGGTGTGTCACTCCCAGGGGGTGTGTCACTCCCAGAGGGTGTGACACTCCCAGAGGGTGTGCCACTCCCAGGGGGTGTGTCACTCCCAGAGGGTGTGCCACTCCCAGGGGGGTGTCACTCCCAGAGGGTGTGTCACTCCCAGAGGGTGTGCCACTCCCAGAGGGTGTGTCACTCCCAGAGGGTGTGTCACTCCCAGAGGGTGTGTAACTACCAAAAGGTGTGTCACTCCCAGAGGGTGGGCCACTCCCAGAGGGTGTGTCACTCCCAGAGGGTGTGCCACTCCCAGGGGGTGTGTCACTTCCAGAGGGTGTGTCACTCCCAGGGGGTGTGTCACTCCCAGAGGGTGTGTCACTCCCAGGGGGTGTGCCACTCCCAGGGGGTGTGTCACTCCCAGAGGGTGTGTCACTCCCAGAGGGTGTGTCACTCCCAGGGGGTGTGTCACTCCCAGAGGGTGTGTCACTCCCAGAGGGTGTGTCACTCACAGAGGGTGTGTCACTCCCAGGGGGTGTGTCACTCCCAGAGGGTGTGTAACTCCCAAAAGGTTTGTCACTCCCAGAGGGTGTGCCACTCCCAGAGGGTGTGTCACTCCCAGAAGGTGTGCCACTCCCAGGGGGTGTGTCACTTCCAGAGGGTGTGTCACTCCCAGGGGGTGTGTCACTCCCAGAGGGTGTGTCACTCCCAGGGGGTGTGACACTCCCAGGGGGTGTGTCACTCCCAGAGGGTGTGTCACTTCCAGAGGGTGTGTCACTCCCAGAGGGTGTGTCACTCCCAGGGGGTGTGCCACTCCCAGAGGGTGTGCCACTCCCAGGGGGTGTGTCACTCCCAGAGGGTGTGTCACTCCTAGGGGGTGTGTCACTCCCAAAGGGTGTGCCACTCCCAGAGGGTGTGTCACTCCTAGGGGGTGTGTCACTTCCAGAGGGTGTGTCACTCCCAGAGGGTGTGTCACTCCCAGGAGGTGTGCCACTCCAAAAAGGTGTGTCACTCCCAGAGGGTGTGCCACTCCCAGAGGGTGTGTCACTCCCAGGGGGTGTGTCACTCCCAGGGCGTGTGCCACTCCCAGAGGGTGTGTCACTCCCAGGGGGTGTGTCACTTCCAGAGGGTGTGTCACTTCCAGAGGGTTTGTCACTCCCAGAGGGTGTGTCACTCCCAGGGGGTGTGCCACTCCTAGGGGGTGTGTCACTCCCAGAGGGTGTGTCACTCCCAGAGGGTGTGCCACTCCCAGGGGGTGTGCCACTCCCAGAGGGTGTATCACTCCCAGAGGGTGTGTCCCTCCCAGGGGGTGTGCCACTCCCAGAGGGTGTGCCACTCCCAGACGGTGTGTCACTCCCAGAAGGTGTGCCACTCCCAGGGGGTGTGTCACTTCCAGAGGGTGTGTCACTCCCAGGGGGTGTGTCACTCCCAGAGGGTGTGTCACTCCCAGGGGGTGTGACACTCCCAGGGGGTGTGTCACTCCCAGAGGGTGTGTCACTTCCAGAGGGTGTGTCACTCCCAGAGGGTGTGTCACTCCCAGGGGGTGTGCCACTCCCAGAGGGTGTGCCACTCCCAGGGGGTGTGTCACTCCCAGAGGGTGTGTCACTCCTAGGGGGTGTGTCACTCCCAAAGGGTGTGCCACTCCCAGAGGGTGTGTCACTCCTAGGGGGTGTGTCACTTCCAGAGGGTGTGTCACTCCCAGAGGGTGTGTCACTCCCAGGGGGTGTGCCACTCCAAAAAGGTGTGTCACTCCCAGAGGGTGTGCCACTCCCAGAGGGTGTGTCACTCCCAGGGGGTGTGTCACTCCCAGGGCGTGTGCCACTCCCAGAGGGTGTGTCACTCCCAGGGGGTGTGTCACTTCCAGAGGGTGTGTCACTTCCAGAGGGTTTGTCACTCCCAGAGGGTGTGTCACTCCCAGGGGGTGTGCCACTCCTAGGGGGTGTGTCACTCCCAGAGGGTGTGTCACTCCCAGAGGGTGTGCCACTCCCAGGGGGTGTGCCACTCCCAGAGGGTGTATCACTCCCAGAGGGTGTGTCCCTCCCAGGGGGTGTGCCACTCCCAGAGGGTGTGCCACTCCCAGACGGTGTGTCACTCCCAGACGGTGTGTCACTCCCAGAGGGTGTGTCACTCCCAGGGGGTGTGCCATTCCCAGGGGGTGTGTCACTCCCAGAGGGTGTGTCACTCCCAGGGGGTGTGTCACTCCCAGAGGGTGTGTCACTCCCAGGGGGTGTGCCATTCCCAGAGGGTGTGTCACTCCCATAGGGTGTGTCACTCCCAGGGGGTGTGCCACTCCCAGAGGATGTGTCACTCCCAAAGGGCGTGTCACTCCCAGAGGGTGTGTCACTCCCAGGGGGTGTGTCATTCCCAGAGGGTGTGACACTCCCAGAGGGTGTGTCACTCCCAGGGGGTGTGTCACTCCCAGAGGGTGTGTCACTCCCAGGGGGTGTGTCATTCCCAGGGGGTGTGACACTCCCAGGGGGTGTGTCACTCCCAGAGGGTGTGTCACTCCCAGGGGGTGTGCCACTCCCAGAGGGTGTGTCACTCCCAAAGGGCGTGTCACTCCCAGAGGGTGTGTCACTCCCAGGGGGTGTGTCATTCCCAGAGGGTGTGACACTCCCAGAGGGTGTGTCACTCCCAGGGGGTGTGTCACTCCCAGAGGGTGTGTCACTCCCAGGGGGTGTGTCACTCCCAGAGGGTGTGTCATTCCCAGAGGGTGTGTCACTCCCAGAGGGTGTGTCACTCCCATGGCTTTGGCGGTGCACAAAGAAGCCAACTGCTCGGGAATCTGCAGTGCAACAGATACATATCGTAAGACGCTCCTCGGACAATTTTTTTAATAAAAAAATAAAATGTACTTATCCACATTTGAAATAATTGATAGCGTGTCTGCTTTCACTGTGACACTTATATTATCTCTAAATTATATTGTACAACTGTATTTAACGCTCTCTGTCAGCGGATCGCACCCACGTCGCTATGGTATATCCCAAAATGTGGTTGAGAAATTGGTTCAGTGCTGGCAGGCCATGTGGCCAGATGACGAACGTGTCATCCACGTATCTCTTCGAAAAGGAAGGACGTAGGGTGGATGTCTGGATGGCATCCGTCTCAAATTTCTCCATGAAATAATTCGCTACCACTGTCGATAAGGGAGAACCCATTGGGGTACCCTCATTCTGTTTGTAGAATTTACCACTCCATCCTACGTGCCGATGTCAGCTGTTATTTTTTACTCTCTGTGTCTCTCTCTTTGAATTGCACTCTCATGTTCACGTCCGTGGATTGCACTCTCATGGTGCTAATCTCTCATTAACACTGCTGTTGTGCGCATATGCGGGCATGATACTCTTATGCGGCGACGGAAGCTCATTCTCTCTCATCTCCCTCTCTCCCTAATCCCCCATTAACACAACTGAGGTGCTTGCGTCCGGGGGTGGAATTCCTTTCCAGCTCAGACCCCGCTTGCTTGCCCATCGCCACATATATAGCCTTGTTGTAGCTGCTCTCTCGCTAGTTCAGCAGTTCCACTGCTGGATTATATTTTTTCCGCCTGAGGACGACCGCTTGTGTTGCGATCGAAGCGTCGTGATTTATTTTATTTTATACCTACGTGACTTTACCGAAAGAAACAAAGAGTATGGATTCCTGCAGTCACGAAAGCTTCAAATCAAGATTCAACGTAACAAATATAAACAATTAAAATTCTGAATGCAAGTGTTCAAATAAATGAAATAAACTTATGTCTCCTGACTTTTGGGCCAACCTGTATATCTATCTATATATATCAAAGTCAAAAATTGTGTGTGGGTTTGTGGCGGGGTTTATGTGTGGGTTTGTGTGTGGTCGCGCGCTTGCCTCTCCAACGGTGGGGTTTACGTGAAAAAAATAGCCAGATACCACACCGTAAGCCCCGTGGTGAGCAAGCGCTATTCTCTTTTCACATCCGTCAACTTAGTTTAATTAGCGATTTAGTGCATTTTTTGTGCGCTTCCCGTTTAGCTATTAATGTATTTCTGACGCGTGCACGACCATACCAACTCACGTGCTTTTGGTGGGGGGGACTGCCCATGCCAAGTCGCACGCCTTCGGTGGGAGTGAGGGGGACATTTTCTTTCGCGTTAAAACCCCTATAAAAATACACTAAACGCTCAAGTAAATTCTTCACTGTCTTATGTCCCCCACACCCAGATGCCTGCAGTTATTACTACTATACAGTCGGTAGATGCCACCACTATAGGCCATTGATATTACTGCAGAGCGGCCGGGGTCATCGTGGCTGGAGGGGGGGGGTCAGAGGTAGCATCCCAGCCCCAGCCTGCCAAGGTGCCACCTCGGCCGGCTGGACAATCTAGGCGTGGCCAGAGGCTCTGTACGGGACTAGGCCTCACCACGCCACTCTGCCAGGTGAGTATTTTGTGCTATAGAGTCCATAAATACTACTATAGAGTCAGTATGTACTACTGTAATGATAGCAGGTACCACCACAGTCGGTATGCACTGCTGTAATCATAGTAGGTACCACCGCAGTCAGTATGCACTGCTGTAATCATAGCAGGTACCACCACATTATGCATTGCTGCAGTGAAAGCAGGTACCACCACAGTATGCACTGCGGTAATCATAGCAGGTACCACCACAGTATGGACTGCCATAATTATAGCCGGTACCACCACAGTCAGTACGCACTGCTGTTAGATTTTTAAGAGTAGTTTAGAAATATTTTTAAGACCCGGGCAACGCCGGGTACTTCCCGCTAGTATAGAATAAATTATATATATATATATTTCACATGCACATTAATTATACTTAATAAACAAAACACTATTGCAGGTGCATGTGTAGAGGAGTATTGTGAGTAACGAATGAAGGGGCGAGCAGAGGAAGATGCGAGCGGGTTGCCAATCAACAATGATGTAACGTCACGTGTAACGGAACGGGTCTTTGGTGAGCACCTTTGGGAACATAGGTGAAGCCGAGCTGGGGGGGGAGGAGCCACCCAAAGGGTTCTTAAGGGGAGCCCCGTGACGGAGGCGTGGTCGTCGTAGGGAGCCAGGGTAAGGATCGGCTGCAGAGGGTCTCTCCCTCCGTATCGCGGAGTGGTGTTGGCTGAACCCCCGCTCCGGGCAGATGAGTGGGAGAGCCAAGGGGATGGCCGAGGGTAGGGTCCCGTAGTATTCAGTAAGGATCGGCTGGAAGAGGGTCTCTCTCTCCTCATCGCGGAGCGGTGTTGGCTGAACCCCCGCTCCGGCCAGACAAGTGATAGAGCCCAAAGGGTAGCCGAGGGTAGGACCCAATTAGTATTCTGCGTCCGGGGTAAAGGACCAAAATACAGTGCACCTACACTGGTATGAGCATAGGATGCTGAGTGTAACAGCGTTTTATTAAACGGCAACAGCCCTTATAGAATTCCTCATCTCCGCGTGGTTCCACTGCACTACACATGAACTGTGATGTAATCATCAAGTGGATGGTTTATGTTTCACTAAAGCCCACGTAAACCACGGGCATGTACAGGGGAATTCCCGGAGCATTGGATGACGTCACAAGCTTGAGTTTTTTCAAAGGCCCACGTGACTCCCAACTCATCTGTTACGTCATCAAACGCAGTGCCGTTACCAATTACGTCATGCAGATCGAGCTTCCATTTGCGCGTGTTTTCACAATTATCTCAACATGTGAGTGGAAGTTTCCACGAAAGAATTATCCTGAAAGTTACGATGATGATAGTACAATGGTGTTTGTTACGGTCGTGTTGATTGTAGTGGTGATGGAACTGAAGCTGCTCTTTGTTTGAAGTTGATTGATGAAAGTGATGGTAATGCACAGCTGCGAATTGGCATTGTGGTAGTAGACGTGATGGTTTACTTGTTTGTGGTGGTGATGATAGTGAGAATATTTGCGATAGTGTTAGTGATGGTAATGCCGATTGTGGTGTTCATAAATGTTGTAGGTTATTACTTTAATGAATCAAAGTGTTATTTTATTTATTTTAACAAAAGCTTAAAACTAACTGACATTAATATTAATACATGCAATACATTTTTTTAGGACTTTTACAAATATCTCGGCCTCGCTGTGTGCTGCGTTGCACCGCTAGTCGAGTAGATAACCATGTGTTCAATAAACCCTCGGAGCCAGGATGACCGTCCAACTCCGATCGTCATTTATTGATTGTAACAGGTAAAACTGGTGAGAAAACACAGATACAGCATCTGTTATAATTCGGAAACACCCACACAATGAACACCACAGCATCAGAACGTTGTCTTAGATAACAATAGATCCTGGAAGGACCAGGCCCCCACATTACCCCTGAACAACTAGACAAAGGCACAAGCTGGTGCGTTGCATACAGGCACATAGTGTATTCATCCCACTGCACCCCAAATGTACAGCATTACACTTAACACTAAACTGTGGATGAGATACTTCGTCATCACTCTCAGGATCGCAACATGGGCACAAGTCTGACTCAACCTACTAAATCACCAGTAACATCCACAATAAGGAAAGTCACAGGCTTCGTTACTAACTAGGCCTCGTATTTACTACAACAACTTAACGGCACCATAAAGGCATTTACATTGCTATAACGGTCATTCCAACATTACAACAGCATTTCCAATATTATAGGAATATAAACAACTTACAGATAATGCTTCTTAAGCTCCCACAATAGACAAGTGCGGCTGTGGTCTCACTGAGATGCGATGCGTGCCGCCATCTTGACTTATCTGTGTAATGGCTGACGCCCGCGTGGTACAGTGGAAATCTAACATCGTCACTTCCTGGTCACGTGACCAACATTAGCATAAAAAAACAGGAACTTCCTGTGAACGCACGCTCCACATCTGCCGTGAGGCAAGACACTCCCCGTCTGGTATCTAGGAGATACCACCATTTATTTCCTACCTCATAAACAAGTGTATAACAACTTCAACGGGTCGACTTATTTGTCCATATCTTTGCGAGAGAGAAGTAGTACTATCTCAACTATGGGCCTGATGAAAGTTCTTGCGACACCTTGCTTCGCAATCATAACCTCGACCTTTCGAACTTTTCCATCGGCACTTGGAATCGACTTGAGGATGCGGCCCATTGGCCACTCATTCCGTTTGGCTTGGTTGTCCTTCAGTAGGACGAGGTCGCCTTCTTGGATGTCTGGTCTATTAGACTGCCACTTGTTGCGCACTTGGAGTGTCGTAAGGTACTCGTTTTTCCAGCGACGCCAGAACGTGTTCGCGAAGCTCTGCACTTGTCTCCATTGACGTCTGTAGAGGTCTGCAGTGCTGGCCTCCTCGGTAGGTGCTGTGAGCACATCTGTCTTCTGGGTAAGAAGTGTAGCAGGAGTCAAGATGAATGGTGACTCCGGGTCGGTTGAGATGGGGATCAGGGGTCTTGAGTTAATTATGGCTGAGACCTCGGCCATGAGAGTGGCCAAGACCTCGTGAGAGAGCCGTGTGGACCCGACATCACATAGCATGGAGTCGAGAATGCGTCGAGCAATCCCGATCATGCGTTCCCAGGCTCCACCCATGTGCAATGAGTGGGGAGGATTGAAGATCCATGTGCAGCCTTGGTCACTAAGGTATTTCCTGACAGAATAATCTTCGACATTCTCCGTATTGATCTTAAGCTCTTTACATGCTCCTATGAAATTGGTTCCACAATCAGAACGGAGTTGCTTGGCTGGCCCTCTGATGGTGAAGAACCTCCGGAGTGCATTTATAAAGCTCGAAGAGTCCATGGACTCGATGACTTCGATTTGCACTGCTCGTGTACTCATACAGGTGAACAGCACTGCCCAACGTTTGCTGTTCGCGAGCCCTCCTCTGGTGCGGCGGGAGATGACTGTCCACGGTCCGAACACGTCAATCCCTACAGAGGTGAAGGGAGGTTCCACACTGAGTCGATCGGCTGGGAGGTCTGCCATTTTCTGTTCTTCCTGTTTTCCACGTAGCTTGCGACACCGGATACACTTGTGGATTGTGCTGGCGATGCACCTCTTTGCTCCAACGATCCACAGCCCTGCAGATCGGATTGCTCCTTCTGTGAAGTGCCGACCTTGGTGCTTGACCTTCTCGTGGTAGTGGCGCACGAGTAAGATTGCGATGTGGCTCTGGCTTGGGATTATGAGGGGGTTTCGTTCATTCTCATCTAATTTTGCATTCCCTAGCCGACCACCGATCCTGAGCAAGTCGTCTTTGTCCATCCCGGGGTTAAGCTTCCTGAGGGTGCTGACCCTAGGAAGGTCTTCTCCCTTGTTGATGGCCTTGATCTCACTTGCATAAGCTGCCTGTTGCACACAGCGGAAGATTGATTTCCTTTCTCTGGAAAGCTCGTCTTCAGTGCGTGGCACTGTGCAGTAATGCCATCCATTGCAGCTACCAGTGGTGCCTCTCATCGGGCGATGGAAGCAGTCTGCGATATGCGTTAAATGTGCTATCGCTCGCACGAGCGTCGTCCATTTCGAGAAATGTTCAAAATGGTGTGGACTCAGTGGACTTCTTGGTCGCACATTTGTTACGAAAGTTGTCACTAGAGGACGAATCTCCTTGTCGGACTCGGGTTCTAAGAGTCCAAAGGTCTCCTTGGTAGTACATGGGCCAACGTCACGTCGTAACAGGAACGCTGGACCCGTCAGCCAGATGGTTTGATTCAGCAGAGATGCAGGGACGGACCTAGTTGCGAGATCTGCTGGATTCTGGTCAGTTGGAACGTAATTCCATTGCTCCGGCTGCGTCGATCTCCTGATGCGCTCCACCCGGTTGCTGATGTAGGTGTAGAACCTTCTGGTTTGGTTGTTTATGTAGCCTAGTACGACCTTACTGTCCGTGTAGAACTTGACCGCGTCCAGTTTGACGTCAAATTCGTCTAAGATCAGTTCCGCCACCTCTGTAGCAAGAATGGCTCCACACAGCTCGAGCCTTGAGATGGTATGTTCCGGTTGTGGGGCCTTGCCGTGGAACTCCTTCCAGAATTCCCACTCGGACGATAGCTCCGAGTCGAGGAACGGAGAGGCCACGGTCACAGCGACCACCGCCACGACCACCAGCAGAGCGACGAGCAGCGGCTTCACCTTAGTCTTCTTCCCGTCAGTCAGGACTGGCTTGGAGAAACGTGGAGGAACAAACTCCAACGAAGACGGTGGATGCACAAGCGAAGTCATGGTGGTTTCTTCGTAAGTCTGCACGGTACAGCCTTGACTTCTCTCGCCGAGTTCCTCTTTCAGCGTGAAGTGGTTGGGGCACGGTTTGAAGAGCGACGTGCGTCCATTCGTGAGCACACTCGTTCTGAATGTGCTAATGTGGTCTGGTTTGTGTATTCCCTTCAGACAAACGTCACCTACGATGACCCATCCTAGGTCGAGTCTCTGGGCATAGGGAGCGTCGTGAGGTCCATTGCGTTGGTTACGAACCTTGTGGACTCTCAGCATGTCCCTGCCGAGCAGAAGTAAAATCTGTGCCGCGTGATCCAATGGCGGGATGAACTCTGCTATGGGTTTCAGGTGTGGGTGGTGACGTGCAACTTCGGGCGTGGGAATCTCACTCCTGTCGTCCGGTATCTCGTTGCACTCTGTCACCGTAGGAAGGGCTAGCTTCATGGTGCTATCTATGGTTTCCACCATGAGGCCGCTCGCTCTTCTTCCCGCTGTCTCCATCAGTCCTGAGCATGTTCTGAGCGTGTATGGAAAGGAATTCCCACCTACACTTAGCTGAACTCTGACCTTGCCAAAGACCTGTTGCTCTGGTCGTCCATTATGGCGTACATCCTTACTGCCCTTTCAGGATGTCCTTTGGGATAGACTCGGACGAGGCATATCTTTGAGCAAGATCTTCCTTTGAAGCCTTCTCCACAGACTTCCGTGCATTTGGTTGTGATTGACGAAGTGAGTGCGGCGGTCTCGCCTTGCTCCCCGCCGTGCTCTGCTTCGGGATCGGAAGCCTTAGTGCTACTGGGTTTCGAGTAAAATGTGTGCAGAGCAGTTGCGTGTTTGTCGCTGCCACATTCCTCGCACTTGATATCTGCCTTGCAATTCCTTGCAAGGTGGTTAGTAGAAGCACAGCATTTGAAGCACACTCCAAATTCTTTCAGCATGTTCTTCCGCTCTTCCAATGGCTTCCTCCTGAACTCACGGCATTTCTGGAGGGAGTGAGGTTTATCATGCAATGGGCATTGCTTCTCTGGATCCTCTATCTTTTTCTTTGTGGTGGTTGCCTGGACGGAGTTTGCGAATGTCGCAGGAGAGACCTCAGCTTTCTTTAGAGCCTAGTCTCCATTGGTGTTGGACCAGATGACGCCAATAGGCGTACAACTCAAAGACAGTGCACTATCAGAGTATTGAGAGCTCGGGGTAAGCATTTACACTATGAGATCTCCTTTACCAGTGGAAAATATTGTAATAGGTTTTTACCAATGGAGACTAGGCTCTCAAGAAAGCTGTCTCGGGTGTGGACCAATCAACTTCAAGGACAGTGCATATCATTATCATCATCAGAGTTGTTTCTTTTTGTTTGCATTTTGACTTCTTGTGTTGAGGTTATTGCAAACATGATGCCTTGTATAAAGGTGTCAGATTTTGTACCAGTTAAAAGGGTAAAAACCTACTGTTAGCAAGCGCCTATGAAACGCCGACATGGCACACGATGGGGGTCGGTGGCCAGCACCACACCCGTCTGCTTTTGTCTACCTAGTGGCGATGTGTACACACCACACCAGGTACTCATTTAAGGTTGAGTCGACCTAGGGGAGGCCCAGAACTGGTTTAGATAATCCTAACTGGTGTTGGCCGTCAGTGGGAATCAAACTTGGGTAGATGGGTTTGTAGCGCAGCGGCGCTACCTGCAACACTACCACTACTCCACTTGTCGATACCACACACACACATCCGGAGCTAATCCTTAAATGGTTATACAGCTTAATTAAAACCCGAAACATGGAGCCCAAAACGGGTCTCTTTTTTTGAAATGATTCATTATTTTCTTTATTGTTTTGTGATTGGAATTGTGGCTGTGTGTTTATTACACTGTTATGTGTATGTATGACTAATCGTGTGTGTCTTTGCATGTGTGCATGTGTGTGTCCGTGCAGAAGTCTTAGATAGATTCAAAGACAGAATGACAGAATTGGAACGTGAAGAAATCATGGAATTCAATGAAGTTTTTTATTTTAAGATTCGTACGACAAATGTCCCTTTGAATGAGGGCTGCGATGACTTCCAAAACCACTACTTAACGGTAGCGCATGTTCATTCCAACTAATCCTACATCCCATCACAAACCACAACATACCTACATAAATGTGTACACTACTTGATTAATTGCTCGGGATCTTCTGTGTGAAGAACGCTGAAAATGTAAATCTACCCAACCTGGTTTGGGCCATTTCAGAAATGCTGTCCTGGTGTTACAAACCAACTGTATTTTGTCTCGAATTAAAATATTCTGGCCTAATTCTCAAATCAGGATACGAGCAAATGGTGGGGTCCACCTGAGTAGTGGGTGGGATTGGCAGAGAGTGGGTGGGGCCTATGAGGAGCATGCAGGCCGAACAAAACGTGAACGGGACTGAAGGGAGGGAGGGCTTGACATTCCATGGCTTTAATCTTGGTGGCCTCAGACAATGATTCATAAACACGGATGAGGGACATTCTATGAGTCACGCTTTGCATCGAGTGGTTTCTAGTGTGGGGCAAAGAGGCAATTGGCAGAAACATCAGAGAAAGTTGTGTGATGTAATAGCAGTGACTAATAAATGAGCACTTGATTGAACTGTTTTTTTAAACTGAGTCACGATTGAGCACTGAATGAAGGCACTGATTGTGTACTTAACTCTTCTGTTATTTTGTTACAGATCAAGGATGACCACTTGCTGTACCGCTACCAAGTACTGGATTTACTTGGGATGGGGGTCTCTGGACAGGTTCTCCGATGTCTGGATTGGCACTGATCTGCACTATAATCTCAGAGACTCATTTTAAATTCTGAGCCATAGAAAACACTCGCAAATTTAGCTCAAAAAGAGTAGCAGTTCAGGCAATTGTCCATGTCATTCAGGCCTAAATAAATGCTCGCAAACAGCATTTTACCTCAGTCAATGCGTCTATTTGAGCGCTACTTATGTGTTGTCAGTTCTGAGCCAGTGGTAGAAAGATCCACATTCACCTGATGGATAATGATGGCTAGAATGACCAACTTTAATGTCCTATGAAATTTTATATTTTTGTGGAGTTAAATATCTAAGCGAGCAAACAAAGTGAATTATCATCATTCTCAATCAGTTATGTCCATGTTTGTGGTGCGCAGTATTCGGACATTTCGGAACATGGCTGTACATGGCTCCAGAGATGCTCCAAGTCACCTGCTCCGTGGACATGTGGTACCTGGGCTGCGTGATCGCCGAGCTCGCCATTGGGTTTCCACTCTTCATGGACCAAAGTCTTCAACTTGCCCATTTCATTAAGGTACCTGAAATGTGCAACAATATAAGGCAATTCTTTTTTAATTAAAATTGCAACCAAGAGCAGAGCCTAATTCTAGTTGAAGCGGCTCAAGAACCTGCTCACAACGACGATGCCGAGTGATGGTCCATTAGTCCCTAACAACGAGACAGGATGTTTGCCATGAATTACAATGCACGGTCCCAGTAATCTCTGGGGCAATCATACTTTTGGCCTCATTCCGTGGAATCTCTTTCATCTGACAGGCAATAATTTCACACCCACACACATGATGGGATTTGGGCTTGATAATAGCTACTCTTGGGAATATTAGGGTTCATTGTCATCCCCGAGGTTCATAAAGCCACAGGAAGGGGCAATATTTGTAGATTAAATGCCAAATCAAGATTAATATTTTAATGTTAGTGGTGTATAATCCTCTCTCGAGAAACGGTGCCTTAATGCGGCGAGAGAGTTTGTGTACGTCTGAGAAGCTGATCGCTATACCGTCGAGAGCCTAGTGCTCTCAGAAGCGTCACCCAAGGCGGGAAGACTTCAGTGGAGACGTCAGACAAAACCTGTTTCGAAAGGTCCCCACATGACCTTTTCAAATAAATTGTGATCCAAGAAAGCAACGGGAAACTACTTGGATTATTTCTCCCTTGAAAACTTCAATGATGACAAGCAAAATCAACAAATGCCCTGAGTATCGGCGTCCTTTAAATAGGACAGGGGTGCTAAGAATCTCCGAGCTTGTGTCAAAGAACCCTTTCAACGTAGCAACTTGGAACGTTAGAAGTTTACTTCAAGCAGGAAAACTAGCCAATGTCATACAAGAAATGGATCGACTTAAAATCAACATAATCGGTCTAAGCGAAACTAAATGGCCTGGAACAAAAAAGTTTATATCGAGCGAACACCACATCTTCTTCTCCGGAGGAGAAGAAAACACCAAACAAACATACGGTGTCGCCTTTATAGTACACAAGAAATTAGCGAATAAAGTCAACAACTTTACCCCAGTATCAGAACGAATAGCACTACTACAATTAGCAGGCAACAAAGTCAACGTGAACATTCTACAGGTTTATGCTCCAACAGCAGATAAACAAGATCATGAAATCGAATCGTTCTATGAGCAACTAACCAACACGCTGAAGCCGTTGAAGAAGAAAGACATCACTATAATCCTCGGCGATTTCAACGCCAAGGTTGGCCACGGTCGAATGCAGAACATTGTCGGAGAACACGGACTAGGAACAAGGAATGAACGAGGCGACAGACTGGTTCAATTCTGCCAAGAAGAGCGTTTCAGTATTGCTAACACGTGGTTCCAATTACCACCTCGACGACTGTACACGTGGACCTCGCCGCAAGACTCCGACAACAACATCGTCAGGAACCAAATCGATTATATCCTAATTAACATCAGGTTTAAGTCCAGTGTGATTACAGCAAAAACCTACCCTGGAGCCGATATATCGTCAGATCATAACCCAGTAACAGCTACAATAAGACTCAAATTGCGATCAATACAATGTACAAAGACGAGACGAGCAGACCTGGAGAAACTGAAGAACAGCGCCGATAAAAGACAAGTACAGCAACATCTCAACGATAGCATCCGCTCAATAACAACAGAAACAGCAGATGTTCAGGAGTACTGGCGCTCGTTCAAACAATGCATCACAGAAACAACAGAAGTCATGCTGGGACATCAGCCACCGAAAAAGAAACAACGATGGATGACACATTGTATTCTCGATCTAATGAGCAAACGAAGAATGTACAAAAATAACAACTTGGAGAAGTACAAACAAATGCAACAGAAGATCAGAGAAGCAATCCGACAGGCAGAAGAAAAGTGGATGGAAGAACCATGCGCCGAGATTGAAGAACTAATTAAAAAACATGACAATTTTACTCTGCACAAGAAGCTCAAAGAAGCTGGTAACATCTACAGACCAGCCCCAAAAGCTACCTTGTATGCGGACAACAACCAACCAATCCTAAATAAACAAGAAAAAATGGACACCTGGACAAACTATATACACAAGCTCTATGGCGCCGCGAGAACACCTGCAGAAAAAGACCAACAGATGTCGAAAGACGCTCTAGACATTTTAACATCAGAAGTAGAACATGCAATCAAAACAGCTAAGTCAGGCAAAGCGTGCGGGCCCGACACAATCCATGTAGAATTGCTCAAACTATTAGACAGTAACAACATACGACAACTGACTAATTGGTACAATCAAATATACAATGGCAATAAAATTCCATCCGACTGGCTACAATCCATCTTTGTGGCCATACCAAAGAAAGCAACAAGCCGGAAATGCGAGGACTACAGACTGATAAGCTTGATGAGCCACGTGCTGAAAGTCTTCCTGAAGGTGATCCAACAGCGCATATGCTCCACATGCGAAAATGCATTGAAGAACACACAGTTTGGCTTCTGCAAAGGACTAGGCACAAGAGAAGCAATCTTCTGTCTACAGATACTACTACAGCGATGCTACGAACATCAGAAAGAAGTGTACATCTGCTTCATAGATTACGAGAAAGCCTTTGACTCAGTCGACCACGACCGACTAGCAGCTCTATTAAAACAACTGGGACTAGATAAAAACGACATCAACTTCATCGTTGCTCTTTATTGGAAGCAAACAGCCCAACTCCGATATGACAACGAATTGACAGACCCAACACCAATACAAAAAGGTGTACGACAAGGCTGCCCACTTTCACCCAGTCTTTTCAACATCTACTCGGAGCAGATTTTTGATCGAACACTAGCAGATAAAAACATTGGTATTAAAGTCAATGGACAATACATCAACAACATCAGGTATGCCGACGACACTGCACTGCTGGCCGATTCGGAACAAGACCTACAACAAATCTTGGATGAGGTTGCCACAGAGAGTCAAATATGGGGCTTACGAATTAATAAAAAGAAAACAAAGGTTATGAAGGTCAGCCGAACTACAAGCGAAATAACAATCAAGCTTGGCAGCGAAAATTGGAACAAGTACACCGATTTAAATACCTTGGTGTAATCATTGACGATCAGTTGAACCATGAAGTCGAAATCAAGAGCAGAATTGAACAAGCAAGGCAAGCATTTATTAAATGGAAAACACTCCTTGCAGACCGCAACTTGAGTACATCACTGAAACTGCGCACACTGAAATGCTACATCTGGTCAATTTTGCTGTACGGAGTAGAGACGTGGACACTGACAACAACAGCAACAAAAAGGCTCGAAGATTTTGAGATGTGGCTGTATCGAAGAATGCTGAAAACCCCATGGACAGCCAAAACCACCAATACACAAGTTCTGCAAGATATGGGCACTGACAGGCAACTGCTGAAGACCATCATTAGCAGGAAGTGTTACTACCTAGGCCACATTGCCCGAAACGACCACAAATACCAGCTATTAAAGCAAATCCTGGAAGGAAAAATCGAAGGGAAAAAACGACCAGGACGGCCAAAAACGACATGGCTCAGTAACATCAAAACATGGCTACAATTAACAACAGCAGCACAAACTCTACACGCCGTGCTAGACCGGGACCAATATAATCGTGAAGTCGCACACGCCGTTAGGCAGCACTAAAGAAGAAGAAGGTGTATAATCATGTGCAGTCCTTGGTAATACATGTTTCCGTTTATAGACTTTTAAATGAAAGTATGTATTTTTACTGTGCAGACAATCCAATGACCTAACCCACGTATATTCATATCGCTTTTAATTTTACGCAGATCATTGGCCTCCCACCAATGTCTCTCATCCAGGCAGCAACTCGAAAGAAAATTTGCATCGGTGAGTGGAGGGGAGGTTGCTATTTCTGTTGTCCCTCATTGTTGAGGCAAGCATCGTTCTAACGTATTCGTAAATCTCAGAACTAAATTTATTGCGACTCCTTTTCTCTCCAACACAGATGACAATGGGTGCCCCATTGTGAACGGCAAGAAGGTCGAGTCAAGCATCTTACCTCTTGAGAAAAAGCTTGGGACGAACGGAGAGTTCGTCGATTTTATCCAAGCATGCCTTCAGTAAGATAAACCTCTATTGTCTACATTTTTAATGAATAATGATGTTCGTGATAACCATCAGGACTCTCTGAAAAAGGTGCACGTGACTAAGAGCGACGTTTTCCTGAGAAAGAGGTTTGTGTCAAATCCGGGCTACATTACATGCCTTGTGCCTGCTCACATTCCTTAGCACGATGAAGTATACGGTTGGTAATTAATTGTATGTGCCACACCTCCACTCCGTGATTAGAGGAAATGGGCCCTGATGCTTCCTCGTTCATGTCTTGGCAGGTGGGATTCCGCACGCCGGCTCACCCCTGAGAAGGGTTTGGAGCACAAGTGGCTTCAGGGGAGCACCAAGGCCAAAAACCTTACTCTGATCAACCCAGAGTCCACCTCACCGCCAGCCATGTGCAAGCTCGCTCCGATGCCTACGCGTGATAAGCAGGATGCTGTGGACGCATCTGCTGAAGTTGAGCAGGTTGCAGAGGTGGCGTGTGAAAGCGAGTCGATGAGGCACTTCGAGCAGAGCTTGGGTGATGCTGCTGGGTCAGAGCTCAAGGAAGAATATATGTCAGCCAAAAGCAACATGTGAGTCTCCACATGCAGGTGCATCTTGAAGAATATTTGTATAGGTTAAGTTCTTGTTAAATGACGATGAGGATAAATAAGTTCAGTCTTCCTCCCTGCATATACTCTCCACTTCAGCAACTCTTCATTCTTTCTGCTGTAAACATGGTATAGAACTCTTCTCAGCCACCTTTGTTGTCGACTCCATGCTCCTGCTCAATTCTAAGCTCCAGATCTTTCTCTTCTATTTCTTTGACAATAAATTATTTGACTATAAAAATGTAAAGTCCTCTTTACCAAGAACCCTCGTGTCCCAATGTTTCGTAAAGCATTTTCAGATGCTCCTGCAACTACTTGATGTAAATACATTGAAATTGTAAAGTATAATTAAAATGCAAATCAATTTATACCATTTTTGACATGCGTTTTTCTGGATTTTTTTGTTGTTATTCTGTCTCTCACTGTTCAAATAAACCTACCATTAAAATTATAGACTGATCATTTCTTCGTCAGTGGGCAAACGTACAAAATCAGCAGGGGATCAAATACTGTTTTCCCTCACTGTACTATATATATCTACTTTTTAAATGAAAACATTCAAACGAACAGATCTATAACGAATCAGCACTGTATGGGGTAGCGCTAAATGGGGTATGCGTGTACTGTTCTCCCGAGATGATCAGTGTAAGAATTGCTAGTGTTGACTGGGTGCATCATCAACTCATTGCATCTTATAAAAAGTCGCTATTATAATAAAGCCATATTTAAAGAGTATAAAGGTATGACATTGACGTGTAAATGTTCAGTAGTGTGAGAATGATTGAGTAGTGTGAAAAGTGTGCAAAGCTGCGCAATGAACCCGACGACCCCGCTTACATTCCCACTTAAGGCCAACACCAGTAACGATAATCTGAACCGGTTCTGGGCCTCCTCTAGGTCACACTCAGCCTCAAACGAGTACCTGGTGCGATGTGTAAACATTGCACCAGGTGGCGCTGGCCATCGAGCACCCCGTGTGCCGTCCCGGTCTTCATAGGTGCTTGCTAACAGCAATTGTCCCAACAGTCTGTAAGAGGCTTCACGGGGGATCTTTGGTGCCGCGTTGCCTTTCTCACCTGGTACACAGGAGGGCGTGGGTTCAATCTCGACTCTAACGCCTCTATATTTGTACTCTTAGTTCTTTCGGAAAAGTCACGTATGTAAAAATTGAAATTAAAATTAATAAAAATAAAATAAAATAAAAAATAAAATCACGACGTTTCGGAGACAACACAAGTCTCCGTCATCAGGTGGGACCGTCACAGCCAGATTTGCTGCACTTGATGCAGCAAAATTTCATTTTTTACCTACGTGACTTTATCGAAAGAACTAAGAGCATGAATCCTTGCAGTCACGAAAGCTTCAAATCTAGAATCTATATTTGTAGTTTGCATGTTTTCCCCGTGGTCCCATGGATTTTTATCGGGGTGCTTCAGTTTTTCCCTTCACATTTAGAAACATGCGTTTAGAGTATTTTTGCTGCTACAAATTTTCACGTGATAAGCTACTTCAATGAGCTTTCATTTTTGGCCAGATCGCTTCTGAAAGAAAGCTATATATTTCAGTGGGCCTTACCTGGTAAAATAAAAAAAAATAGTTAAAGGCATAGACCATGCACCATTAAGTGGCCAGTGTGGCCACTTAATGCACCTCGCTCCCGCCGATCCTCATGGATGGATCACGTGGTACGCAGAGATAGGAGAGGTGGGGAGCACGTGTGCGTGGCCTCAGAGCAAGTGGTGTGACAAACCGAAAGGTGTTGAGGCTGTTTTCCAGGCCGCCCTGAACACTGATAAAACTACCATGTGCAAGTAAAGTAAGAAGGTTGGAAAGCTAAATGGACTTAAAAAAAAACTCACAAACACCTTGTGAAAGACCCAACGCAGAAGATCCCTGGGTTTGATCTTCTAAAAAGCTCATCGTCACCCTAAACCGCATCCAGACAAACCATGGTGTGAAGGCCATTTTCCAGTTCACCTTTAAAGCTGTTAAAACTACTGTGCACAAGTAAAATAGCATCGAATGGCGAACTAGAAACCATTCCCGCCGAAATCAGTTTAATTCAAAAGGAGCGCCGCCTGAATGAGGTGAATTAAGCAACATAGCAAGAGCCTGGAACAAGGCCGGCACAAGGCCGGGATCTTGCTATGTCCATCCCTCAGGGTGATTGGAGCCAAAAACAGTCCACTGGACCTCTTATATTCTTCAGAGATCCAGGCGGTACCGGTCCATCTCCTGACAGAGCAGTGGCAGCCTCTCATACGCAGCAAGAGTTTGAACATTTCACATGGCCAACTGCAGTGATCTGTTTCTCAAGAGACCCTGAGAGGGGAGTTTAGTCTGGCTCCGCTAAATGGGGTATGGCCAGAAGGTGTCATTAATTTTTTTTTAGTGTTTCCACTATTGCATTTGGTAGAAAATAGTACCAAGTGGAGAGGTTTCCAGCCCCTCGCAAGCACTAACCTAACTACATACCTACACACAACCTGCACCACCAGCACCATTGCCAATGCATACACACAGCCTTCACCCACGAGCACCAATGGGTGGGAGAGTGAGTGGGTGGTTGGGTTGGTTAGTGAGTTTGTGAGTGAGATAGTGTAGGAGGTTGAAGATGTGAGTAGATGAGTGTGGGAGGTTGAGGGGGTGAGTGGATGGGTGAGTGAATGGTTGTTTGAGAGGGTGAGTTAGTGAGTGGTTGGGTGAGTGTGGGAGGTTGAGTGGGTGAGTGTGTGGACGAGTGAGGGGGTGAGTGAGGGGGTGGGCGGCGGCGGCGGGAGTTGCTGGTCGAGCTCCCAGCCTCAAGGAGCGACACGAGTGAGGACCAGGGGATCTTCACTGGAAGTAGGAGTTGAGGGCTGTCTCCAACTCTACATAATAGATATCGTACAGGGAAACATTAGGTGACGGTATTATTATTGTTACAGTATATGTTTCCAGCGACCGACCTGGGGAGTGAACCAGGGCCGGTGGGACGTCTGGGACCACAAGAGGCATGCCAGGAGCGTCAGGAGCAGGGGAGCAATCGAGCTGCAGCCTGGCACTGGCCGAGAGCGAAGTCGGTTGCCATCGGGTTACCGCGGTGGCCGCTTGGGCTGACCACGGACATCTCCCACTGTCCGAGGACAGGAACACTGTGAAGCAGAGTTTCAGAGGGGAGGGGGGAACCCTGGAAGAGGGGTACTCTGTGAAGCAGAGTGGCAGAGGGGAGGTAGGCGACCCCCCCTCCCCCCCCCAAATCTTGTGTGTGTGTCTCGGGGAAGCGGTAGGGACCTTCAGTGTGAGTGGATGTGTGTGGGTGATCTTGTATTGATTCTAATTCGGTTGATGTTATTTGTGGTAGCTTGCTCCACGGCTGTAACTCCTCTGCCTGGGGTGGTCGGTGTAGGCTCGGGGAGTAATACAAAGCTGACATGGCTAACAGCCAGGACTCTGAGTGGTCGAACACCAGCGCAACTCGATACACCCCAACCGTCAGCCCTCCTGATTGGGCAAGGTGACTGGTGGGTTAGTGCATAAGTGGGTGGATGAGTGGGTGGGTTAGAGATTGAGTGTGTGGATCGGTAAGTCGGTGGTTGTGTGGGTGGGTGGATGGATCGGTGGGTGGTTGAGTTAGTGGGTGGTTTAATTGGTGAGTGTGGAATGTTGAGGGGATGAGTGGATGAGTGAGTGGTTGAATGAGAAGGTGAGTTTGTGACTGAGTGGGTTACTATGGGAGCTTGAGTGTGTGTGTGTGGCTGAATAAGTGAGTCGGTGGGTTGGTTTTAGCCGGGCGGCTAAAATACAGCAAGTTGGCACAGTCAGGGGCACAGGTGGTGCATCTGCCAGTCATCTCAGTCAACCCATGGCACCTGGGTCTGTCCTGCCTGCGGGCGTTCGACATTTTAACGTGGGCTTAAAGTTCCCAAACCCTGTCACAAGCGCCTTGGCGAAGTCACCGCCACTTAGTGACGAATGGCGTTTGTTGTTTTTGGGTGGTTAAGTGAGTGGGTGGATGTCTGAGTGGGTGGTAGGGTGAGTGAGTGACTCGTGTGGGGGAAGGGGAGTCACATGCGCCCCTCCCTTGCTCTTAAGAGGCCAGTGTGTTGTTACTTGTGTAGTTAATGTGTAGTTTGTGTTTTTTTGTGAGTGGATCAGTGCATGAGTGGGTGGGATAGGAGATTGAGTGCGTGGATGGGCGAGTGGGTGGGTGTGTGAATGGATGGGCGAGTAGGTGGGTGTGTGAGTAGGTGGTTGAGTGGGTAGGTGGATGGTGAGTTGGTAAGTGAGTTAGTGGGCAGGTAAGTGAGTGAGTTAGTGAATCACGTGGGGGAGTCACCCTACCACCCCTTGCTCTTAACACACTAGTATGTTGGTACAACACACATAACAGAGGGATAACATAATCTCTACTAACTCGCCCAAGTACTCACCCACCCACTCACTTTACAGAACAAGGGGAGAACATAAAACTTCACTCATTTACTGACCCAGTCACCCACCCACTCCCCCATCCACACTCTCACCCATTCCCTCACACTGTTAAAAAGGGGGAGACCATGCAAACTACACTCTCTCATTACCATAGTGGTTGTACCCGGCTCACTGCACTTTGAGACACGGGAAGTGTCGAAGGCACGCTGCTGGGAAGGAGGTCGTGGGACAGACCCATGTGCCATGGGTTGACTGCTGTGCCAGTCTAGGTGCAGGTCAGAGGAGGGACCTCGGCACCATGGGTTGATGTACTGTACCAAGCTAGATGCAGGTGACATAACCGCATACACGCACATCAGCTCGGATACGGTTCCTCCTCGATGCCCATTAATGGGAAGGGAGTTTTAGACTGATGCCGAACTTGAAGCGTGCCAGGAAGAGGTGGGCCTTACCATGAGCCCCACCAAAACAGATCACTTGTCTGGATATTTTACGTCATCACACACTCCACCCCTCCGACTCCTCTTGAGTTATGGCAGTTGTGTTGTGCATTGTGCCTTTGACCGGCTCCAGTTTGGCAGCTTGGTAGCAGAGGTTTCACTTTTAATCAATCGAGTAGCGTTCCCGTTTAATCGGCTGTGTAATACTGTGTGGAAGCTTCAGGTCTTCCTGGCCATAGTTATACCCTCCCTCCGAGCTCTGCCTTCCCTAAATGAACCATATTCCGCCCTTTTTCCGGCGTAAAAAATGCAACATAGAAAGAAAACATTGCAATGACCACACAGAAAGCAATGCCCTCAATGTTTAACCATTTATTTACAGAGTTTGGACCCAAATAAAGAATATTTACAATAGTCGGACGGAGTCCCCGTGTTTGTGTGTTGTGTTTCAGTTGGGGGGGGGGGGTCACACGGGGTGCCTCGTTCATCAAGGGCAAGTCAGGTGCCTCGTTCATCAAGGGCATTGTTGTATATATAGGCCTTTTTTCAAACCAAAAATGTATATTAAGAATACTTCTGCCAATATGTTTATATATATAATCAATCGGGGTGTAGCATGAGGCACAAACAAAAAATGTAACACCCCCCCCCCCCCCACGAGCAGCCGCCTTTCACACTCGGGGCCAGAGAGCCGGAGATGCGCCATGAAAAGTAATAAAAACCAGGCGTTGCCAACTTCCCGGGCAAAGAAAACCAAACAGGCAAGTTTTTTTAGGTTATTTTAGTTAACGGTAAAAGTTGAAACTCAGCAAAAAGAACAATTCGACGATATAGACTGCAGTCTATATTAGTGGCTTCATTATTACTTATTTTATTTCACCCTTATTCAACTCATATATTATTTTGTATTGTATCTTTCTATCTATGTAACTTCACCAAATGAACAAACATGAAACAAACCCAAGCCACTAATAAGAAGACTAATTATAAGAGTGCATGAACCATTAGCTGATCGTGAAGACATTGGTGCTCATTGAGTGATATGAATATGGTCGTTTATAAGTACATTAGTCGTTATTTTTCTTTTTAATCGCATAAAATTACCAATAGATTCATCGATGTAAACTTGACGTTTGAAATCTTCGTTATGAATCTACATGCTCACAGGGAGAATATTGTGTTAAACCTTCATTTGATCACGGAATCTTGTCCACGAATTCATTGAAGCCTTAGCCAAAAGATAAGCATCTGCGTAAGCAGGCATACACTGCTGCACACCATTGTTCCAAAACATTTCGTTAATTGTATAATTATGCCGATGAATCTATTGACGTATACTTTTGCCTTCGGGATAAAATAAAATAAAAAATATCATTTGCCTTTCGTATGAATATCGTCACATGCATGTTTAAGGACTTTTTCCTATCGCCGTATATGCTCGCATTACTCTGAGGAATTAATCAATTGTTCGGTTACCCAGTTGAACAACGTGATCATTGAGGGTTAAATGTACGGATCAATGAGGAGAACATCCCCAGTGGTACTGTTGACAATTCCAAGCATAAGAGTTCACATATTAGTGTTATGTTTTTGTTTAGAAATTAAAATTGCTTAACACAGAAGTGTCTGAGTGGTTCCTTCCTGAGTTCATGCATAATAATCTTAATTATAAGAACTGTATCTTGCGGTGAGATTTGAATTTGGAGACCTGACATAAACACATTAAGACATAATCAGTAAATGTTAAAGCGAGAATAATTGTATTATCCCGATTGATAATACGACTCTAGACAACGAAGCCAAGCCTAATTATAATAACTGCATACATTAGTAATCGCATGCATGTGCATAACGTAATACGATTACCTCCATAGTTAGCATAATTTATGCCCATAATTACACACATTAGCATATTTTCCGATTATAACATATTTTTTAAATCTTCATTGAATTTCTATTATTTTTATTAATTTTTCAAGATCCAACATATACAACAGCATGTCAGGTGCCTCGTTCATCAAGGGCAAGGCAGGTGCCTCGTTCATCAAGGACATGGCAGGTGTCTCGTGCATCAAGGGCAAGGCAGGTGCCTTGTTCATCAAGGGCATGTCAGGTGCCTCGTTCATCAAGGGCAAGGCAGGTGCCTTGTTCATCAAGGGCATGTCAGGTGCCTCGTTCATCAAGGGCAAGGCAGGTGCCTCGTTCATCAAGGACATGGCAGGTGCCTCGTGCATCAAGGGCAAGGCAGGTGCCTCGTTCATCAAGGGCATGGCAGGTGCCTCGTTCATCAAGGGCAAGGCAGGTGCCTCGTTCATCAAGGGCAAGGCAGGTACCTCGTTCATCAAGGGCATGGCAGGTGCCTCGTGCATCAAGGGCAAGGCAGGTGCCTCGTTCATCAAGGGCAAGGCAGGTGCCTCGTTCATCAAGGACATGGCAGGTGCCTCGTGCATCAAGGGCAAGGCAGGTGCCTTGTTCATCAAGGGCATGTCAGGTGCCTCGTTCATCAAGGGCAAGGCAGGTGCCTCGTTCATCAAGGGCATGTCAGGTGCCTCGTTCATCAAGGGCAAGGCAGGTGCCTCGTTCATCAAGGGCATGGCAGGTGCCTTGCTCATCATGGGCATGTCAGGTGCCTCGTTCATCAAGGGCAAGGCAGGTGCCTCGTTCATTAAGGGCATGTCAGGAGCCTCGTTCATCAAGGGCAAGGCAGGTGCCTCGTTCATCAAGGGCATGTCAGGTGCTTCGTTCATCAAGGGCAAGGCAGGTGCCTCGTTCATCAAGGGCATGTCAGGAGCCTCGTTCATCAAGGGCATGTCAGGTGCCTCGTTCATCAAGGGCAAGGCAGGTGCCTCGTTCATCAAGGACATGGCAGGTGCCTCGTTCATCAAGGGCAAGGCAGGTGCCTCGTTCATCAAGGGAATGTCAGGTGCCTCGTTCATCAAGGGCATGGCAGGTGCCTCGTTCATCAAGGGCATGTCAGGTGCCTCGTTCATCAAGGGCAAGGCAGGTGCCTCGTTCATCAAGGGCAAGGCAGGTGCCTCGTTCATCAAGAGCATAGCAGGTGCCTCGTTCATCAAGGGCAAGGCAGGTGCCTCGTTCATCAAGGGCAAGGCAGGTGCCTCGTTCATCAAGGGCAAGGCAGGTGCCTCGTTCATCAAGGGCAAGGCAGGTGCCTCGTTCATCAAGGGCAAGGCAGGTGCCTCGTTCATCAAGGGCAAGGCAGGTGCCTCGTTCATCAAGGGCATGGCAGGTGCCTTGCTCATCAAGGGCATGTCAGGTGCCTCGTTCATCAAGGGCAAGGCAGGTGCCTCGTTCATTAAGGGCATGTCAGGTGCCTCGTTCATCAAGGGCAAGGCAGGTGCCTCGTTCATCAAGGGCATGTCAGGTGCTTCGTTCATCAAGGGCAAGGCAGGTGCCTCGTTCATCAAGGGCATGGCAGGTGCCTTGTTCATCAAGGGCATGTCAGGAGCCTCGTTCATCAAGGGCATGTCAGGTGCCTCGTTCATCAAGGGCATGTCAGGTGCTTCGTTCATCAAGGGCAAGGCATTTGCCTCGTTCATCAAGGGCATGGCAGGTGCCTCGTTCATCAAGGGCAAGGCAGGTGCCTCGTGCATCAAGGGCATGGCAGGTGCCTCGTGCATCAAGGGCAAGGCAGGTGCCTCGTTCATCAAGGGCATGGCAGGTGCCTCGTGCATCAAGGGCAAGGCAGGTGCCTCGTTCATCAAGGGCATGGCAGGTGCCTCATTCATCAAGGGCATTGCAGGTGCCTCGTTCATCAAGGGCAAGGCAGGTGCCTCGTGCATCAAGGGCATGGCAGGTGCCTCGTTCATCAAGGGCAAGGCAGGTGCCTCGTGAATCAAGGGCATGGCAGGTGCCTCGTGCATCAAGGGCAAGGCAGGTGCCTCGTTCATCAAGGGCATGGCAGGTGCCTCGTGCATCAAGGGCATTGCAGGTGCCTCGTTCATTAAGGGCAAGGAAGGTGCCTCGTTCATCAAGGGCAAGGCAGGTGCCTCGTTCAACAAGGGCATGGCAGGTGCCTCGTTCATCAAGGGCATGGCAGGTGCCTCGTTCATCAAGGGCATGGCAGGTGCCTCGTTCATCAAGGGCAAGGCAGGTGCCTCGTTCATCAAGGGCATGGCAGGTGCCTCGTTCATCAAGGGTAAGGCAGGTGCCTCGTTCATCAAGGGCAAGGCAGGTGCCTCGTTCATCAAGGGCAAGGCAGGTGCCTCGTTCATCAAGGGCATGGCAGGTGCCTCGTGCATCAAGGGCATTGCAGGTGCCTCGTTCACCAAGGGCAAGGAAGGTGCCTCGTTCATCAAGGGCAAGGCAGGTGCCTTGTTCATCAAGGGCATGGCAGGTGCCTCGTGCATCAAGGGCATGGCAGGTGCCTCGTTCACCAAGGGCAAGGAAGGTGCCTCGTTCATCAAGGGCAAGGCAGGTGCCTTGTTCATCAAGGGCATGGCAGGTGCCTTGTTCATCAAGGGCATGGCAGGTGCCTCGTGCATCAAGGGCAAGGAAGGTGCCTCGTTCATCAAGGGCAAGGCAGGTGCCTTGTTCATCAAGGGCATGGCAGGTGCCTCGTGCATCAAGGGCAAGGCAGGTGCCTTGTTCATCAAGGGCATGGCAGGTGCCTTGTTCATCAAGGGCAAGGCAGGTGCCTTGTTCATCAAGGGCAAGGAAGGTGCCTCGTTCATCAAGGGCAAGGCAGGTGCCTTGTTCATCAAGGGCATGGCAGGTGCCTCGTGCATCAAGGGCATGGCAGGTGCCTCGTGCATCAAGGGCATGGCAGGTGCCTCGTGCATCAAGGGCATGGCAGGTGCCTTGTTCATCAAGGGCAAGGCAGGAGCCTCGTTCATCAAGGGCAAGGCAGGTACCTCGTTCATCAAGGGCAAGGCAGGTGCCTTGTTCATCAAGGGCAAGGCAGGTACCTCGTTCATCAAGGGCAAGGCAGGTGCCTCGTTCATCAAGGGCATGGCAGGTACCTCGTGCATCAAGGGCAAGGCAGGTGCCTCGTTCATCAAGGGCATGTCAGGTGCTTCGTTCATCAAGGGCAAGGCAGGTGCCTCGTTCATCAAGGGCATGGCAGGTGCCTTGTTCATCAAGGGCATGTCAGGTGCCTCGTTCATCAGGGGCATGGCAGGTGCCTCGTTCATCAAGGGCATGTCAGGTGCCTCGTTCATCAAGGGCATGTCAGGTGCCTCATTCATCAAGGGCATGTCAGGTGCTTCGTTCATCAAGGGCAAGGCAGGTGCCTCGTTCATCAAGGGCATGGCAGGTGCCTCGTGCATCAAGGGCAAGGCAGGTGCCTCGTTCATCAAGGGCATGGCAGGTGCTTCGTTCATCAAGGGCAAGGCAGGTGCCTCGTTCATCAAGGGCATGGCAGGTGCCTTGTTCATCAAGGGCATGTCAGGTGCCTCATTCATCAAGGGCATGTCAGGTGCCTCATTCATCAAGGGCATGTCAGGTGCCTCATTCATCAAGGGCATGTCAGGTGCCTCATTCATCAAGGGCATGTCAGGTGCCTCATTCATCAAGGGCATGTCAGGTGCCTCGTTCATCAAGGGCATGGCAGGTGCCTCGTGCATCAAGGGCAAGTGCCTCGTGCATCAAGGGCAAGGCAGGTGCCTCGTTCATCAAGGGCAAGGCAGGTGCCTTGTTCATCAAGGGCAAGGCAGGTGCCTCGTTCATCAAGGACATGGCAGGTGCCTCGTTCATCAAGGGCATGGCAGGTGCCTCGTTCATCAAGGGCAAGGCAGGTGCCTTGTTCATCAAGGGCAAGGCAGGTGCCTCGTTCATTAAGGGCAAGGCAGGTGCCTTGTTCATCAAGGGCAAGGCAGGTTCCTCGTTCATCAAGAGCAAGGCAGGTGCCTCGTTCATCAAGGGCATGGCAGGTACCTCGTGCATCAAGGGCAATGCAGGTGCCTTGTTCATCAAGGGCATGGCAGGTGCCTCGTGAATCAAGGGCATGGCAGGTACCTCGTGAATCAAGGGCAAGGCAGGTGCCTCGTGCATCAAGGGCATGGCAGGTGCCCCGTGCATCAAGGGCAAGGCAGGTACCTCGTGAATCAAGGGCAAGGCAGGTGCCTCGTTCATCAAGGGCAAGGCAGGTGCCTCGTTCATCAAGGGCAAGGCAGGTACCTCGTTCATCAAGGGCAAGGCAGGTGCCTTGTTCATCAAGGGCAAGGCAGGTGCCTCGTTCATCAAGGGCATGGCAGGTGCCTTGTTCATCAAGGGCAAGGCAGGTGCCTCGTGCATCAAGGGCATGGCAGGTGCCTTGTTCATCAAGGGCAAGGCAGGTGCCTCGTTCATCAAGGGCAAGGCAGGTACCTCGTTCATCAAGGGCAAGGCAGGTGCCTTGTTCATCAAGGGCAAGGCAGGTGCCTCGTTCATCAAGGGCATGGCAGGTACCTCGTGCATCAAGGGCAAGGCAGGTGCCTTGTTCATCAAGGGCATGGCAGGTGCCTCGTTCATCAAGGGCATGGCAGGTGCCTTGTTCATCAAGGGCAAGGCAGGTGCCTCGTTCACCAAGGGCAAGGAAGGTGCCTCGTTCATCAAGGGCAAGGCAGGTGCCTCGTTCATCAAGGGCATGGCAGGTGCCTCGTTCATCAAGGGCAAGGCAGGTGCCTCGTTCATCAAGGGCAAGGCAGGTGCCTCATGCATCAAGGGCATGGCAAGTGCCTGGTGCATCAAGGACAAGGCAGGTGCCTCGTTCATTAAGGGCAAGGCAGGTGCCTCGTTCATCAAGGGCAAGGCAGGTGCCTCGTTCATCAAGGGCATGGCAGGTGCCTCGTTCATTCAGGGCAAGGCAGGTGCCTCGTTCATCAAGGGCAAGGCAAGTGCCTGTTGCATCAAGGGCAAGGCAGGTGCCTCGTTCATCAAGGGCATGGCAGGTGCCTCGTTTATCAAGGGCAAGGCAGGTGCCTCGTTCATCAAGGGCAAGGCAGGTGCCTCATGCATCAAGGGCATGGCAGGTGCCTTGTTCATCAATGGCATGGCAGGGGCCTAGTTCATCAAGGGCATGGCAGGTGCCTCGTGCATCAAGGGCATGGCAGGTGCCTCGTGCATCAAGGGCATGGCAGGTGCCTTGTTCATCAAGGGCAAGGCAGGTGCCTCGTTCATCAAGGGCATGGCAGGTGCCTCGTGCATCAAGGGCATGGCAGGTGCCTCGTTCATCAAGGGCAAGGCAGGTGTCTCGTTCATCAAGGGCATGGCAGGTTCCTCGTGCATCAAGGGCAAGGCAGGTGCCTCGTTCATCAAGGGAATGGCAGGTGCCTCGTTCATCAAGGGCATGGCAGGTGCCTCGTGCATCAAGGGCATGTCAGGTGCCTCGTTCATCAAGGGCAAGGCAGGTGCCTTGTTCATCAAGGGCAAGGTAGGTGCCTTGTTCATCAAGGGCATGGCAGGTGCCTTGTTCATCAAGGGCATGGCAGGTACCTCGTTCATCAAGGGCATGGCAGGTACCTCGTTCATCAAGGGCAAGGCAGGTGCCTCGTTTATCAAGGGCAAAGCAGGTGCCTTGTTCATCAAGGGCATGGCAGGTGCCTCGTTCATCAAGGGCATGGCAGGTACCTCGTTCATCAAGGGCAAGGCAGGTGCCTCGTTTATCAAGGGCAAAGCAGGTGCCTTGTTCATCAAGGGCAAGGCAGGTGCCTCGTTCATCAAGGGCAAGGCAGGTGCCACCATCCAGAGAACTGTCAAGGAGTGCGGGTAATTACTGGCGAAAAGTCGTGCTCAGATTGTAAATGTTGTGGCTTGGCTCTCCAACACACTGGTGTGCTGTACTAGTGACGAATTGGCACGTTATGTTTACGTGACAACCCTTACTAGTTGGCTGTGTCGGGTGGTGGCGGGTGTTAACGACACATTTATATATTTACGCCCGCACGCGGTGACGTCACCACGCCACCTCGTGCTCACGACGCGATGACGTCACCACGCCGGCCTTGCCCAGCCGCTGTCACCGCCTACTTTTTATAGCGATGACGTCACCACGCGAGCCGTGCTTCCGCGTGGTGACGTCACGCGGGCCGCCCCCTCACCGTGCAGTCGGGAGACGCCGAGGCGCGGGTGAGTGACGGAGCTCCGCGTTCGCGCCACGGAGCAGCGAACCGCACGGACGCAACGCGGCGGGATGCGAGGCCGCCACGGCTGCGTCCGTCTCGCCCGCGGGCCGCGGCAGCCAGAACCGCTTCCTCGTCGCCCGCCGCCGTGCCCCGCGTCCCCGCTTTCTCCGTTCCTCACCTTTCGTATTTCCCAGCGCGGATAGGCGACGAGCGCCCCGTCCGCGCCTCCCATTGGCTGCGACCGATCGGCGCGCGCCTCACGCGACCAATGGAGTTCGCCGACTCGGGCCGCGGCGCTCGCGCAGCGTGGGATTTGTAAAGCGTCCGCCGCCCATAGGGGGTGGGGCCACGCTGCTGGACCCGCCCTCTTTGGAGTCTGTGTGTTTAGTGTGTCACTGATGTGTGTGTGGTGTGTGTCACTGATGTGTGTGTGGTGTGTGTCACTGATGTGTGTGTGGTGTGTGTCACTGATGTGTGTGTGTGGTGTGTGTCACTGATGGGTGCGTGGTGTGTGTCACTGATGGGTGCGTGGTGTGTGTCACTGATGGGTGTGTGTGGTGTGTGTCACTGATGGGTGTGTGTGGTGTGTCACTGATGGGTGTGTGGTGTGTGTCACTGATGGGTGTGTGGTGTATGTCACTGATGGGTGTGTTTAGTGTGTGTCACTGATGGGTGTGTGTGGTGTGTGTCACTGATGAGTGCGTGGTGTGTGTCACTGATGGGTGTGTGTGGTGTGTGTCACTGATGGGTGTGTGTTTAGTGTGTCACTGATGTGTGTGTGTGGTGTGTGTCACTGATGGGTGTGTGTTTAGTGTGTCACTGATGTGTGTGTGTGGTGTGTGTCACTGATGTATGTGTGTGGTGTGTGTCACTGATGTGTGTGTGTGGTGTGTGTCACTGATGTGTGTGTGTGTGGTGTGTGTCACTGATGGGTGTGTGTTTAGTGTGTCACTGATGTGTGTGTGTGGTGTGTGTCACTGATGGGTGTGTGTTTAGTGTGTCACTGATGTGTGTGTGTGGTGTGTGTCACTGATGTATGTGTGTGGTGTGTATCACTGATGTGTGTGTGTGGTGTGTGTCACTGATGTGTGTGTGTGTTGTGTGTCACTGATGTGTGTGTGTGGTGTGTGTCACTGATGGGTGTGTGTTTAGTGTGTCACTGATGTGTGTGTGTGGTGTGTGTCACTGATGGGTGTGTGTTTAGTGTGTCACTGATGTGTGTGTGTGGTGTGTGTCACTGATGGGTGTGTGTTTAGTGTGTCACTGATGTGTGTGTGTGGTGTGTGTCACTGATGGGTGTGTGTTTAGTGTGTCACTGATGTGTGTGTGTGTGGTGTGTGTCACTGATGGGTGTGTGTTTAGTGTGTCACTGATGTGTGTGTGTGGTGTGTGTCACTGATGGGTGTGTGTTTAGTGTGTCACTGATGTGTGTGTGTGGTGTGTGTCACTGATGTGTGTGTGGTGTGTGTCACTGATGGGTGTGTGTGGTGTGTCACTGATGGGTGTGGGTGTTACTGATGGGTGTGTGTGGTGTGTGTCACTGATGTGTGTGTGTGGTGTGTGTCACTGATGGGTGTGTGGTGTGTGTCACTGATGGGTGCGTGGTGTGTGTCACTGATGGGTGCGTGGTGTGTGTCACTGATGGGTGTGTGTGGTGTGTGTCACTGATGGGTGTGTGTGGTGTTTCACTGATGGGTGTGTGGTGTGTGTCACTGATGGGTGTGTGGTGTGTGTCACTGATGGGTGTGTTTAGTGTGTGTCACTGATGGGTGTGTGTGGTGTGTCACTGATGAGTGCGTGGTGTGTGTCACTGATGGGTGTGTGGTGTGTGTGTCACTGATGGGTGTGTTTGGTGTGTGTCACTGATGGGTGTGTGGTGTGTGTCACTGATGGGTGTGTGGTGTGTGTCACTGATGGGTGTGTGTGGGGTGTGTCACTGATGAGTGTGTGTGGTGTGTGTCACTTATGGGTGTGTGTGGTGTGTGTCACTGATGGGTGTGTGGGGTGTGTGTCACTGATGGGAGTGTGTGGTGTGCGTCACTGATGGGAGTGTGTGGTGTGCGTCACTGATGGGTGTGTGTGGTGTGCGTCACTGATGGGTGTGTGTGGTGTGCGTCACTGATGGGTGTGTGTGGTGTGTGTCACTTATGGGTGTGTGTGGTGTGTGTCACTGATGGGTGTGTGTTGTGTGTCACTTATGGGTGTGTGTGGTGTGCGTCACTGATGGGAGTGTGTGGTGTGCGTCACTGATGGGTGTGTGTGGTGTGTCACTGATGAGTGTGTGGTGTGTGTCACTAATGGGTGTGTGGTGTGTGTCACTGATGGGTGTGTGTGGTGTGTGTCACTAATGGGTGTGTGGTGTGTGTCACTGATGGGTGTGTGTAGTGTGTGTCACTGATGGGTGTGTGTAGTGTGTGTCACTGATGGGTGTGTGTGGTGTGTGTCACTAATGGGTGTGTGGTGTGTGTCACTGATGGGTGTGTGTGGTGTGTGTCACTGATGGGTGTGTGTGCTGTGTCACTGATGGTTGTGTGGTGTGTGTTACTGATGGGTGTGTGTGGTGTGTGTCACTGATGGGTGTGTGTGGTGTGTGTCACTGATTGGTGTGTGTGGTGTGTGTCACTGATGGGTGTGTTTGGTGTGTGACACTGATGGGTGTGTGTGGTGCATGTCACTGATGGGTGTGTGTGGTTTGTCACTGATGGGTGTGTGGTGTGTGTCACTGATGGGGGTGTCGTGTGTGTCACTGATGGGTGTGTGTGGTGTGTGTCACTGATGGGTGTGTTTAGTGTGTGTCACTTATGGGTGTGTGTGGTGTGTGTCACTGATGGGTGTGTGTGGTGTCTGTCACTTATGGGTGTGTGGTGTGTGTCACTGATGGGTGTGTGTGGTGTGTGACACTGATGGGTGTGTAGTGTGTGTCACTGATGGGTGTGTAGTGTGTGTGTCACTGATGGGTGTGTGGTGTGTGTCACTGATGGGTGTGTGTTGTGTGTCACTGATGGGTGTGTGGTGTGTGTCACTGATGGGTGTGTGTGGTGTCACTGATGGGTGTATGTGGTGTGTGTCACTGATGGGTGTGTGTGTTACTGATGGGTGTGTGTGGTGTGTGTCACTGATGGGTGTGTGTGGTGTGTGTCACTGATTGGTGTGTGTGGTGTGTGTCACTGATGGGTGTGTTTGGTGTGTGACACTGATGGGTGTGTGTGGTGCATGTCACTGATGGGTGTGTGTGGTGCGTGTCACTGATGGGTGTGTGTGGTGTGTCACTGATGGGTGTGTGTGGTGTGTGTCACTGATGAGTGTGTGTGGTGTGTGTCACTTATGGGTGTGTGTGGTGTGTGTCACTGATGGGTGTGTGGGGTGTGTGTCACTGATGGGAGTGTGTGGTGTGCGTCACTGATGGGAGTGTGTGGTGTGCGTCACTGATGGGTGTGTGTGGTGTGTGTCACTGATGGGTGTGTGTGTTACTGATGGGTGTGTGTGGTGTGTGTCACTGATGGGTGTGTGTGGTGTGTGTCACTGATTGGTGTGTGTGGTGTGTGTCACTGATGGGTGTGTTTGGTGTGTGACACTGATGGGTGTGTGTGGTGCATGTCACTGATGGGTGTGTGTGGTGCGTGTCACTGATGGGTGTGTGTGGTGTGTCACTGATGGGTGTGTGTGGTGTGTGTCACTGATGGGTGTGTGTAGTGTGTGTCACTGATGGGTGTGTGGTGTGTGTCCCTGATGGGTGTGTGTGGGCTATGTCACTGATGGGTGTGTCACTGATGGGTGTGTGGTGTGTCACTGATGGGTATTAACTACTAGAGTTGCCTAGTGTGTGTGTGTTGTGTGTGGCTGATGGGTCTCCATAACGGGGGTGGCCCCAGTGTGTGTGGAGTGTCACTGATGGGTGTCAACTACTAGAGAAGGCCCAGTGTGGATTGTGTGCCACTGATGGGGTGTCAAGCATGACGATGGCTCAGCATTAGTGGAATGTTTTGGAAAGATAAATTAAATCTCAGAATAACTTGGACGAAAAAGTTTAGTGCAATGAGTGTACACAATACTTATAATGGAAGAATAGAGTCCTGTGTTGATGTAGGTTTTCATAGCTCGATATCTGAGAGCATTTCTCAGAGTCCTGTGTGTTTTATAATGCCAGGTACGCACAGTGCGGCCATTCACACGGGGCGATGTATGATTAACAGACGTTGCCAAGCTCAGAGCCGTGTAAACTGCAGTCATAAATGTAGCCAAAGTGCAATATTGGTCCTCCAATGAAAGTAATGCAAAAACAGTTTTTTGTTTTAAATATAGCATCAATGGCTGCACAATGTAATAGTTGCCTCTCGCATAAGTATCGGAATTATCGGTGTCATTGTCAACACCTGGCAAGAGAATTGCAAAAGCAATTTGAATATTGACCTCACCACACAAAAACGGTGTTCACAGGCTGATGCTGTTTTACAGACAGGTTAGAGTTTACGGAATAGTTTCTGCAGTGTTTCCTTTTGAAAATTAACACATTAAAATTCACAATATAAAACCTAAGAGAAGATGGCACGAGGTAGTCAGGGCAGATATTGGTGATTGGCGATTGCTGCGTGTCGACTATGCAGCATCTGCGGGTGCTGGCGGACGGTATGGACCATTGGCGAGGTGTGGTGGCATAAGTGGCTTTGCTCACGGTGACATATGGATCTGTTGTATAAAGTGAAGTTTTTGATTGCCAGTTTTCTGCTTGGTTGTGGGGTTCTCAGGTCTCAGTTTAAAAATAGGTCATCTCAATGAGATGTTGTTTGGGAGAAAAAAAACGAATTAATTTGCATCCTAACTAATATGGTAGTCGTATATTTCAATTATTTGGTTACTGTAATAACATGGCTCTGAGGAACAGTCTTGTTATCAGTGACGCCTTGCCCTGAAAATGTTTGCCAACTCTGTGCCACTTGTCGTCGCGTAATCATGCCACCTTTAGTGAGCGTCAGGGTTCTAGACTCTGCCCGCCCCCTGTGCTGGTGAGGTGCTAACTAATTAGAAACATTATGCTTGCATGATCCTGTGCAGCCAGAATCCCACATGAGCCAGTGACAAGGCTGTGGAGGTAGCAGTGCACTCTGGGCAGCCAGAGGGGCGGCAGCATGGAAGGAGGCAAGGACAAGTACGGCTTCTACGTAGGCTTGGGTCTGGCCATCAGCTCCAGCCTCTTCATCGGGGGCAGCTACATCCTTAAGAAGAAGGGTCTTCTGAAGCTGGCGAAAACAGGGTCAACGAGGGCAGGTAGTGTCTCCTCAGCCACGGCATCTGCCTCCTGGCCCCACACTTACCCCTGACCACCAACAAAAGCCACTTGACTACATGCGACTCCATGTGACGACAAACACCAGCCTCGTGATCACTCGTGACTACCTATTATTATTGCTACCCATAACCACTGACACTAACGCCATGACTGACCTGGGACCCTGGTCTCGGTGGCCGTATTATGCTTTTGATGGTTGTCATGGCCTTCCCTACTTTACTATAAGGTTTTTATTTTTACGTTTTGCCATTGTTCCCGTGTTCTGTCGTGTTGTGTTCCTTGTTCTGTGTACTACACTCTGAGGTGCATTCACATGTAAGTGCTCTTTAAATGCAAACCATGCTTGTTAATTGTGAAAATAGAAAGCATTTCATATGAAAAAGCTTAATACGTAAACACGTTTAGTTTCAGCCCAGAATTTGTAATCCTGTGCGTTGCATCGTTTTTTCAGGGCAGGGTGGGCATGCCTACCTCAAGGAATGGCTTTGGTGGGCTGGACTTCTTTCCAGTAAGTTGTCCTTGTGTATCCCACACGTGAAAATAAATGCATAAAATAACTCGTGAAAGTGCAGGGTGTATGAACATACAAAGCATTTATTTTCGCTTCTTTGAGGTTGTTAATCATGGCCCACGCTTAATCGTCCAGGCAGCGGTCACTGCAGGTGGCCTGTGATATGCAGGCAAGGATTGGTGGATTACACAGATGTTGTGATGCTCCTTTCCCGTGGGCGTCGAGGGGGTGCCATACCCTTGCTCACCAGGAGAAGGTGTATTGCAAGTGAACTAATCTCCATTTCTTCCCATCTCAGTGTTGCCCCTGAGTGCAAGGCGTGGGATTTCTTTGGATGCTCCAGTTTCATCCAACTTGTATAATAAACACAACTCATCAATAACTGGCTCAAAATATATTAACATAAACAACAAATGCAGTACCCTTCTGAAAAGAGTCCATGGACTTAGTCTGGCTTTCCAGGATACATAAGTAAATTGTAAATATTAATTCAATTTGCAGAAATGACAGGAAGCACGTGCATTAATTGAATCTGCCATGAACATATTTAGAAAAATCCCAATGTACTTGCAGACGCTAACCATCAACGCGTATCCCTTCACCGCCACGCCCCCTCTGTGAATGTTGCTTTCGTGTCGTTGCGCAGTGGGAGCTGGCGAGGGTGCGAACTTCGCTGCCTATGCATTTGCTCCGGCCACGCTGGTCACTCCGCTAGGTGCCCTGAGTGTCCTTGTCAGGTGAGTGTGCACCTGGTCAAATAGAGCAAGATCCCAGCTGCTGAGCCCATGAATGTTATGAAGTGCAATCAACTCTCGGAGAATTTGAATTGCCACAAAGTCAACATTTATTTTTTCACAGCCATCGCCAATTATTTAAAAAATCCACTACATCACTTCTGAAAGAATCTGTAGTTATTGCAACGTTGACACCTGATCTTCAAGGTCTGCTCTTACAGTATCCCACAATCTCGCTGTAGGTCTTCCCTTTGACTACCAACTTCCAGGCACCACTCCACACCTGTCTCGGTCACCTGCCCTCCGGCATTCTGCACAATTGTCCCACGTATCGCGAACTCCTTTTACGGATTGCACCTCCAACACGGTCGCACCATTTTCTGTTCCGAACTTCCACATTTCTTAAACCAGGACTGTCCCGTCCAACCGGGACGTTTGGCAGCTTTATCCATGGTAGGTTACTGGTGTTCCCTGGTGGTTTTATGTTGGTGCAGTGGTTATGTGTAGCCGTGTCGCTGCGTGTCTCCGTGCACCCCACAGTGCAGTGCTGTCGTCGTACTACCTGAATGAGAAGCTGAACCTACATGGAAAGCTGGGCTGCATGCTGTGCCTGTTGGGCTCCACTGTCATGGTGATCCACGCTCCGCAGGAGGAAGAGGTGGAGTCTCTGGAGGTGATGGCTGTGAAGCTGCAGGACCCCGGTGAGTGCTGACTCAGCTGTGGCTGACACAGAGGCTGACCTGACAGCTTTTGAAGCCCTAGCAACAGCTGTTGATAGGGACACATCATACATTTATTGGCAGTGGCTGAAATGGGAATGTAGGAATGCTAGCATTAAAGCCTTTTGCTGATGCTTGTTGCTGCTTCCCCTCTACGGAAACATTGTCGCTTAGCAATAGGAACCATTCTGAAGAGTACCAGCGTACGTATGTGGTGTTCTAAGAAGTGCCAGTGTGGCATACTGGCACATACCACTGCAAACGAGCACAAACTTTGCCATAAAACATTATTCTTCTTCTTTCGTATGGCTGCTGATTTAGATGCAGAACATTCAGGTGGTCAAGCCAGATATCCACGTCAGGATCACTGGAGTATATCGCTGTGCTGTCTCCTTCGTATTTGTTAACCGGGCTTTGCATCGGTATATGTTGTATGTTCTGTTCTGGATGACCACAGTCGCACACTGGAGAGTTTTTAATTTTCCATTTGTGCATCAGGTATCCGCATCTGCTGCCATGGTTTGTGCACTGGATGTGGTTTAGGGTGGATCACGAGCTTCACGGCAGATCAAACCGAGGGATCTTCTGTGTTGAGTCTTTCACGAGATGTTTGTTTGCGTTCTTTTGAACTCCATTGAGTGTGACTTTAAGCGATGGCGAGGGATGTTATTGAGGTCCTGATGAATGGGAAGGCGACTGTTCTCGATTCGCAGGACTTCCCAGAGAGTTGCAGCGTTGCGGCGGATGAGTGGGGAAGAGATGTGGTGACAGCACGGGCAGCCAGGGTGTTGGGGTCGACTTGAGGGTTCTAGTGATATACCGCATTGCAGTGTTCAATTGGACATCAACAAGTCGGGTGTGACAACTTCTGGTCGATATTGGTGCACAGTACTTGGCTATAGAGTGCACAAGGGCCACCGGTGATGTCCATATCACTGGGTGCTGTGGCACCTCAGCTCGTGTTTTCCAGTTTCTGAACCAGGTTGATCCTTGTTTTGGTCTTGGCAGCTACCTTTTTCAAGTGGTCTTGCAAGTTTAGCGTACGGTCCAGATTCACTCTGAGATAGGTTTGAATTACAATTGTTTACTTGGGAAAGCCTCACTGAGTCCGAAGACTTTTCAGGAGTTCCTGCTCGTTTTAACAGTAGACAGCTATGTGTTTCGAACGAAAGTAGCTTTTTGGTTCTTTCGGTAAAGTCACGTAGATAGAAAATTAATAGATCACGACGTTTCGATCGCAACACAAGCAACCATCATCAGGTGAAACAAACGTAGCCAGAGAACTGCTGACGCAGGAGAAAGAGCTGCTGCTGCAACACGAGGTTATAGAGGCTTGAGGTGGGCTCAACCCAAGGGTAAGTGGGCGGAGCTAGAGATGGAATTTTCATGTAAATGTAAGAGATTAGCATGTCAATGTGAGACGGCTCCAGCAACCGGGGGCTGTGCCAATGCAAGAGCAACTACGAGGAGAGACCAGCATGTCAACGAGAGAGACACACATGGAGAGAGAGACACACATGGAGAGAGAGACACACGTGGAGAGAGAGAGAGAGACACACACAGAGGGACAACCCACAAACAGAGAGAGACATCCACATAGAGAGAGACACACATGGAGAGAGAGAGAGAGACACACAGAGGGACAACCCACAAACAGAGAGAAACATCCACATAGAGAGAGACACACACAGAGACGCACACATAGACGCACACAGAGATGCACACAGAGAGACAACCACAGAGAGACACATATAGAGACACACGCACATAGAGAGAGACACAACAACAACAAAAACAACCGCCATTCGCCACTAAGTGGCGGTGACGTCACCACGACGCTTGTGCCAGGCTATGTGCACCTTGAGGCCACGTGAAGTGTCGAACGCCCGCTGGCAGGAAGTCACGGGGCAGACCCAGGTGCCATGGGTCAACTGACTGAGATGACTGGCTGATGCACCACCTGTGCCCCCTACTGTACCAACTTGCTGTGCTTTAGCCACCCGGCGCTCCGCTCGTTGTTGTGAGTGTCGCTCCTCCGCCCTCCGTTGTTGTTGGAGGGCGACTGCCTCCAACTGCCCAGCAGCGTTTTTCACGAGCCTCCTCCACAGAGGCCGATCTTGACACTGCTGGTACCAGTCATCGGCAAGTCCACTCAGCTCCACATCTTCTTGTACCACATCACTCCATCTCTTCTCAAGCCCATGCCACGCCCGTTTAGCCCCCTCTATCTAGCCGAACAAAAGCTGTTTAGGCATGCGGGCTATATAACCCAGCCAACGCAGCCTTGCCTGCCGGAGGAGCTCACTGATGGGGCTTTGCCCAGAGCTTTCAAGGATTTGTGAGCTCCACACAATCTAGCCTGATTAAACCCAGGATGGATCGTAGGCAAGCCAGCCTAAATGTTTCCAATCGGCGAAGATGCTCCATTAGGGGGGTCCATGTTTCGCAAGCGTAGCGAAGGGAGGGAATGACCGTGGCGGAGAAGACTTGAAGCTTCGTACGGAGCGACAGACCAGGTAGCTTCTGCACAGTGTTACGCAACCGATGAAAAGATAATGCTGCTGGACTGATTTTGAGTGAGACCTCTGCTGTCAAACTGGAGCTGGTCATGAGCATACTGCCCAGGTATGGGAGACTCTCCACTCTCTCCACAAGTGCCCCATCACCGATTGGGAGTTGTGGGGGTGGGTTGCCCGATGGTGCAAAATACCCAGACAGGTGCTTAGTTTTGGTGGGGCTGATGGTAAGGCCCCACCTCTTAGTGGCACGCTCCAGTTTCAGCAGCAGCGCCTCCAACTCCTCCTCTGAGTGAGCGGCAATTACCAGATCATCGGCATACATAACGTGGTTGACCAATAGGGAGCCATCCCTTAACCACACCCGGGCATCGATCAGACTCTCATTGTATCTGTACCAGATGGAAATTCCTCTGGTACAGCCATCAAAGGCTTCACGAACTACGTGGTCGAAAAAGATGTTAAATAATGTGGGAGCCAGAGGATATCCCTGTCGCACCCCAAGGTGAACAGGGAAAGGCTCTGACTCCCGGCCACGTAGTTTTACCCGGGCACGCTCACCATCATGAAGGTCTTTAATGATCGTGAGCAGAGGGTTATGGACTCCGAAAGCACGAAGAACAACGCAGAGCCCAGGCCTACTGATGGTATCATAGGCCTTGACCAGGTCAATAAAGCAGAGATGTAGGTCTTGTTGGAATTCCCTACACCTCTGCTGTAGCAAACGGACAGAAAATATGGCATCTGTGCAGGACTGCCCTTTCTTGAAACCACATTGAGGCTCCGCAAGCCTCACCTCAGCGTGCCTGGCAAGGCGATGTTGAATAATCCTTGCCACGACTTTTCCCGGCACACTGATGAGTGAGATGCCCCTGTAGTTGTTAGTCTGTGCGGTCCCCCTTCTTAAAGAGGGGGACCACAAGGGATTCCTTCCAATCCTGCAGAACCCGTCCAGTGGTCCAGACTGTTATGATGTCATGTAGGGCAGTCTGTGCACAAACGCCACCTTCCCTCAGCATTTCGCTTGGGAGATCATCTCTGCCCGGTGCCTTTCCTGGTCTCAGACTCTGGATCGCCTTTAGTGCTTCCTCAACAGATGGAACCTCAGCCAGACACTCACAGGGGGTGACTTCTTCCCCCCAATATTTGAGACACCGCAGCCTCAACAGGGTCATCCCCACTTTGTCCCACGATGTTTTCCATGTCGAGGGATTTACCCTCCCCCAGGACTTCACAGAAATGCTCAGCAAATCTGCAAACCTGTTCCTGGGGGTCGGAGATTGGATCACCATTTTTTCCCCAAATTATGGTAATAGGTGTTGCGCTGCAGGTTACTCTTTTGATGGAGTTAAATAGGAATTTGTGATCGCGGGCCATTGAGGCAAACTCCATCTCCTCAGCAACCCACGACCACCACCCATCCTTGCAGCGCTGCACGGATCTCCGAACCTCCGAGCGAAGGCTGTGGTAAGCCTCCTCATTCTCTGCTGTGGGATGCTGTAGACAGTAAGAGTGGGCCTGTCGCTTTTTCTCAACCATCCTGAACACCTCCTCTGTCAGCCAGGGTCTCTGGGGAGGTCTGGAACGCGTACCCAAAGCTGCCATTACAGCTGCCTGAGTCATAGTCCTAAACTTCGCCCATTTACCCTCGACATCTGGAGGAGTGGGGGACGATGCCAACCCCAGCCGCAAGTCATGATGAAATTCCCGCTTGCAACTTTCATCAGCTAGCTGAGACCAGGCCACCACCACCGGAGTGAAAGAATGGCAGGTGCATCTTACAGATGACAAGTCGATGGTCAGAGGGCAGATCAGCTCCACGGTAGGTCCTGGTGTTAAGGACATGGGCCTGCATTCGCTGTTCCGTCACTATGTAGTCCAGCAGATGTTCTTGCTTGCACCCAGCATGCATCCATGATGTTGTGTGGATGCGCTGATGCCGGAACAGCGTGTTGGTAATTACAAGCCCATGGGCTGCACAAAAATCTAGCAGCCTCCTACCGTTGTTATTGAGCTGATCTGGCCCATGCCTTCCAATCACTCCAGACCAGGTGCCAGCATCATGACCAACTCGGGCATTGCAGTCACCCAACAAGATGACTCTATCCCGAGGGGCCACTTTAGCCAGCACCTGTGACACGAGGTCATAGAAGGCATCTGACTCATTGTCTTTGCCTACATCTCTCCGTGGATGTTCGTCTTCGGTGGGGGCATAAGTAACCGAAATAAGTAACCACGACCACCACTCCGATTGATGGGAAGGCGAGCCCAAAGTAGCCTGGGGCTTACAGCTTCCCCACACCTCACCGCCATGCTCCAACGTCTCCCCTTCATTATTTTGTTCAGAAGAAGAGCCACTCCCTGTTGTTTGGTAGTCTCCTGCCCCAAGTAGAGGACTGTCCACCCCTCATGGTGGCAGGAGCCAGAGCCGGTCCACCGGACCTCCTGAATGCCACAGATCCAGGCGGTACCGGTCCAGCTCCTGACAGAGGAGTGGCAGCATCTCCTCGGCAGTGAGCGTTCGAACATTCCACGTGGCCATCCGTAGTGGCTGTTTGTTGTTTCTGGAGGAGCCCCGAGGGTAAAGATTAAATATTGTTTGGCCAGGAGACGTCATAGACGCCTGTCCCCCCAGGGCCTCCGGCACAAGCTTATTAATTAGATATTTTGTACTTGGTTTTGTGGTAATTTATTGAAGGTGGAGGGGTTACCAGCCCCTCACACCCGTCCAGAGCCCCCATTTGGCCGCTATGGTGGTCACAGACGCCCTGAGAGGAAAGACCAATCGGAATTGGCCCTCCCCCCCACAGCACTGTCCATGGCAGCATTGCCCATCCAGCACCACGAGGAGGTAGGGGGTTGTTTTTGCCAGACAGAGAGAGACACACACAGAGACACAGAGAGAGAGAGAGACACACACCCAGAGAGACAGAGACACACACCCAGAGAGACACACACAGAGAGACACACACACCCAGAGAGACACACATAGCGAGCGAGACCCACACAGAGGGAGACATACGGAGACACACAGAGACACACCACAGAGAGACAACCCCCACACAGAGAGACAAACACAGAGAGAGAGAGAGACACAGAGAGAGACAACCACAGAGAGAGACACACACAGAGAGAGACGCACAGAGAGAGACACAGAGAGAGAGAGACACACAGAGAGAGACACACAGAGAGACACAGAGAGACACACAGAGAGACACACCCAGAGAGACAACCCCCACACAGAGAGAGAGAGACACACACAGAGAGAGACACACACAGAGAGAGACACACACAGAGAGAGAGACACACAGAGAGAGAGAGAGACACACACAGAGAGAGACACACAGAGAGAGAGACACACACAGAGAGAGAGACACACACAGAGAGACACAAACAGAGAGAGACACACACAGAGAGACACACACAGAGAGACACACACAGAGAGAGAGACACACACAGAGAAAGAGACACACACAGAGACAACTCCCACACAGAGAGAGACACACACAGAGAGACACACACAGAGAGACAACCACAGAGAGAGACAACCACAGAGAGAGACGCACAGAGAGAGACACAGAGAGACACACACACGGAGAGAGACACACACACGGAGAGAGACACACACACGGAGAGAGACACACAGAGAGACAACCACAGAGAGACACACAGAGAGAGA